>NC_071092.1:19041470-19641470 GCF_027358695.1 Spea bombifrons | reverse complement strand
AGCGTGGCCTGTCTGGGAGGCAGCGTGGCAAGCCTGGTCTCAAATGTGCATAAATTGGGGGGGCTGGTTGGGAAATAAAGACAAGAAATGCATTTTATCCATTTTTTTTTATTCTGCTGTTTGTATTTAACATCATTTGTTTATTAAATTATTTTATATAAATGAAAAATATACATTCATTTTTTTTATCCGATTAATCGAAAAAATAATCGGCCAACTAATCGATTATGAAAATAATCGTTAGTTGCAGCCCTATACAAAAATATACTTGGCTGTACACACATGTAATAAAAAGATACACCAATCAGCCATATCATTATAACCACTGACAGGTGAAGTGAATAACACTTGTTATCATTGCACCGGTCAGTGGGTGGGATATATTAAGCAGCAAGTGAACATTTCATCCTCAAAGTTGCTGTTTCAGAAGCAGGAAAAATGAGCAAGTGTAAGGATCCGAGCTACTTTGACAAGGCCCAAATTGCGATGTCTAGGCGATTAGGTTAGAGCATTTCCTAAACTGCAGCTCTTGTAGAGTGTTCCTCAGTGGTCAGTACCAAGGAAGGAAAAGCCGGTAAACCAACAACAGGGTCACGGGCGGCCAAGGCTTATTGATACATGTTGGGTAGCTACAGACCAGTCTGGGTGCCTATGCTGACCCCATCCACTGCCGAAAGTGCCTACAATGGGCACGAGAGCATAAGAAGTGGACCACAGAGCAATGGAAGGTTTGATGAGTCATGTTTTCTTTTACATCACGTGGGCATATGTATTAGACAGCTTTATTTTCTCAGGCAAAATGGATAGAAAGAGATTTAGCTAACTCTAAAAGGTCAAAAATTGTAAAAAGTCTTTCAGAGGCACTCTTGAAATTGCTAAGATTTTAGGGCGTGATCACAGAACCATCAAACGTTTTGTTGCAAATGGTCAACAGGGCCGCAAGAAACGTGTTGAGATTAAAAGATGCAAATAACTGCCAGAGATTTTACAAGAATCAAACATGAAGCTACCAGGAAACCATTATCCTCCAGTTAGGGCTGCAACTAGCGATTAGTTGGCAAATTAAATTGGGTTTTAAAAACAAACAGCAGAATAAAAACTTAAAACTGACATTAACAGACATTAATCGCCTTCCTATTTTACCGACATAGTAATAAAAGCTATATTTTAAGGGTACAAGAACCCAAACATATTTCCCAAACTATATTTTATTACCTAAAAAAGCCTTATTAGTAAATATTAATTCACATGTAAACTATTTTTTCATATTTAACAAAAACTATAATTGAGAATAATGCATTTCTTGTTTTTATTTCCTTTTATTTTCCAATCTGTCTCCCAGTTATACACATCTGCCCCCAGGCTTGCCACTCCACCCCACCAGATATGCCTTATAACCACCAGATATGCCTTATGCCCCCTATATGCCACTCTGACCCTCTGATATGCCTTATACCCCCTATATGCTACTGTGCCCCCTGATATGCCTTATACCCCCCAATATGCCACTCTGCCCCCCAGATATGCCTTATAACCCCCTATATGCCACTGTGCCCCCTGATATGCCTTATATCCCCCCTATATGCCACTGTGCTCCCTGATATGCCTTATATCACCCTATATGCCACTGTGCTCAATGATATGCCTTATACCTCCAGATATGCTCCTCTGGTGAGCCTCTGCGCGATGCGCATAGATAAACCTCTGCTGATGGCCGCATGGGACTTCTATGGTAGAGCGCCGGTGTGACATCTCCTTTCCGGTGCTCCATCAAAGAAACCCTAGTGTAAGTGCCGGCAGCAGCGGAGGTTGTCTACGTGCATCGCGCAGACATCCACCGGCTGCTAGAGAGTGCTGCTGGAGAAACCAAGTCCCCGGCAGCACTACGGGGGACCAGGATCTTAGTGTTAGAGTCCGACCACTATTTGAGGTTGTATTATAAAATGAGGGGTATTTTTCAGAGCATTTGCTCAGAAAAAACCCTCATCTTATATTCGATAAAATCGATTCAACTAATCGATAATGAAAATCGCTAACAATTTTCATTATCGATTATTATCGATTAGTTGTTGCAGCCCTACCTCCAGTGCTGTCATATTCCAGAACTGCAACCTACCTGGAGTGTCCAGAAATTCAAGGTGTTCAGTGCTCACATGGCTACGGTACGAAAGGCTGAAACCCGATCATCACTGAGCAAGACACATAAGTTGAAACGTCAAGCCTGGGCCCAAAAAAATCTGAAGACTTTTCTGAAGATTTTTCAAAGGTTTTATGGACTGATGAGATGACTCTTGGCGGTCCCGATGGATGGGCCCGTGGCTGGATCAGTAACGGGCACAGAGCTCTACTTCGACTCAGACGGCAAGGGGCTGGCGTCTGAGGTATGGGGTGGTATTATCAAAGATGAGCTAGTTGGACCTTTTCAGGTTGAAGGTGGACTCAAATGCAACTCCCAAGCCTACTGCCAGTTTTTAGAAGACACATTCTAAAACCGGTGGTACAGGAAAAAGTCTGCATCTTTCAAAAAGACCATTTTAATGCAGGACAATGCTCCATCGCATGCATCGAAGTACTCCACTGTGTGGCTAGCCAGTAAAGGCCTTAAAAATGAAAAAAATGACATGGCCCCCTTCCTCACCTATTATTATTATTATTATTATTATCTTTTATTTATATAGCGCCAACAGTTTACGCAAAACAGAAGACATAAATTCAAGGGATATGACAAGACAAGAATTGACAGACTAAGACAAACCGATACATTTGGTGGAGAGAGCTCTGCTCGCAAGCTTACAATCTAGAGGGAAAATGGGGTGATAAACATAAGGCATAGAGAAAGGGTGAGAGGTATTGTGGTGGGAGTATCGATGACAAGGATGTTCTAGCAGCTAAGATGGTATGCTTCTCTGAAGAAGTGGGTTTTTAGATGTTTCTTGAATGTCGGGAGGGAGGGTGAATTCTGAAGGTTCCTTGGGAGCAGATTCCAGAGATATGGGGCAGCTCGAGTGAAATCTTGTAGACGGGAAAAGGAAGAGGTGACGAGTGAGGTGGAGAGCCTTAGCCCATGGGAGGAACGTAGGGATCGAGTAGGAGAGTATTTGCTAATGAGGTCAGAAATGTACGGAGGAGCAGTATTGTGGATGGCCTTATATGTCAGTACCAGGATCTTAAATTTAATTCTAAAGGTAATCGGGAGCCAGTGGAGGGTTTCACAGAGGGGGAAGCAGAAGAGGAGCGACGTGCAAGGAAGATGAGCCTAGCAGCTGCATTTAGGATAGACTGTAGAGGAGAGAGTCGAGACAGTGGAATGCCAACCAGAAGAGTGTTGCAGTAGTCAAGACGGGAAATGATAAGTGAATGAACCAGAGTTTTTGTGGATTCTTGGGTGAGGAATGGGCGGATACGAGAGATGTTTTTTAGGTGCAGGCGGCAGGATCTGGCGAGGGACTGAATGTGAGGGATGAAGGAGAGGTTTGAGTCAAGGATGACCCCAAGGCATCGGGCCTGGTTAGTAGGAGAGATAGTTGTGTTGTTAATGGTGACCTAAACCCTATTGAGAACATGTGGGCCCTTCTTAAACGGCAGATTTACACTGAAGGAAAACCGTGCACCTCTCTGAATAGTGGCTGGGAGGCTCTGGTTGCTGCTGCAACGTTGATCCTCAACAGATCAAGAAAGTGACAGACTTAATGAATGGAAGGCTTATGACTGTTATTGAAAAAAGGGTGGCTGTATTGGTCACCGATTTTGTAAATAGATTTTTGCTAAATAGATTCTACTATTCGTCCAGAGTTTAGAAATACCCAATGTTTTTATGCTTTTTTCTGCATGTTATGGGGCAATAAGTACAAGTAGCATTTTGCTGTTTCAAAACCATTTTTTTGAGGAGGGGCTTCCACACATTTTACTTCAGGTATGAATTAACAGGTCCTGGTATATGTCACACAACACTCATATATGAGTTCAGCAACATCTCCTGAGTACAGTGATATCCCACATGCATGGGTTTGCCTGGGCCACATTTGGGGCATGCACATTTTTTCATTGTTGAACTTTGACATTTGGTGATCCACTGTCCATGCCCTATTTAGTACATCCTTTTTGCCTGGCCAATTCAATGTGTACTTTAGGTATGCATTTACATCTCCTGGTATATGTCACTGTCACACAACACCCCAATATGTGTTCACATCTCTTGAGTACAGTGATACCACCCATACATACCTCATACATTTAATTCAATAGGCTAGCAGCATAAGTTGGTACCCAGGGAGAGAGATGACTCAGAGGAAAAAAGTTGCAAATTAATACCTTAGAAAAAGAATGTTCAGATTATCTTCTCACATTAGGTCTTTTATTCATCCAATAGTTCCAAATATCTTATTTTTTCAGGTCTTAATACCGTATTTGCTCGATTATAAGACGACCCCCCCCCCAAATCTGAATATTAACTTAGGAAAAAAAAGAAAAAGCCTGAATATAAGACGACCCCAAAGGAAAAAAGTTTTACCAGTAAATGTTAATTCATGTAAACTATTTTTTTTAATAAAAGCTATGATTGAGAAAAATATTTTTTTTGTTTTTATTTCTTGTATTTTCCAACCTGTCCCCCAGTTACGCACATCTGCCCCCAGGCTTGCCACCCCAATATGGCACTGTGGCCCATGATATGCCTTTTAACCCTCTATATGCCACTGTGCCCCATGGTATGCCTTTTGACCCCCTATGTGCCACTCTGCCTCCAGAAATGCCTTATACCCCTATATCCCATTCTGGCATTTAGGGGGTTAAAATGCATATTATGGGGCAGAGTGGCATATAAGGAGGTATAAGGCATTTCAGGAGGCAGAGTGGCATTAAGGGAGTTAAAAGGCATTGTATAGAGCACTCTGCCTCCAGAAATGCCTTATACCCCTATATGCCACTCTGGCATTTAGGGGGTTAAAAGGCATATTATGAGGCAGAATGGCATATAGGGAGGTATAAGGCATTTCAGGAGGCAGAGTGCTCTATTAAATGCCCCCTTAACGCCACTCCAGAAATGCCCTATGCCCCCATTTAACACACACACACACACACACACCCTATACCCCCATTTAACTAACACACACACACACACACACACACACACACACACACTCTCTCTCTCCCCCCCTTCCCCCTCTCTAACCCCCCTCTCACCCCTCTCTCCCCCCTCTCTCCCCCCTCTCTCCCCTCTCAGCCCTCTCTTACCGGTGCTTCCAGCCGGGGCAGCGGGTTGACGTCGCCTTCCGCTGCAGCCGCAAGGAGGTGGAGTTGGCAGCGGGGGTTTGTATGCGTCCGTCGCGTATACTTTCCCCGGCTGTCAGAGGTCAGAGATCAGAGTTCCCCGCACCGGTGCGGGGAACTCTGGTCTCTGACAGTCGGGGAAGGTCTACGCGAAGGACGCAGACAACCCACGCTGCTAGCCACACCTCCTTCCGGCTGCAGTGGACGTTGTCTACGCGGATCGCGTAGACGTCAACCCGCTTCCCCGCCAATACAGCAGGAAGCACCGGTAAGTGTGTGTATGATGGGGGGGGGGGTGAGACAGGAGGATCCAGGTCCCCTGCAGCGGTGCGGGGGATCTGGATCTTAGTCTCCTAATCAGACCTCTATTTGAGGTCTGATTAGAAGACGACCCCGATTAGAAGACGAGGGGTATTTTTCAGAGCATTTGCTCTGAAAAAAACCTCGTCTTATAATCGAGCAAATACGGTAATTTTGAGCTGTAATTCCTTTTTTACAATGGAACAGAACTTGTGATCTCACTTGTTCACAAGATGGGAGTAATTGTGTTCTTCAGTTTCTTGTAATAACCAGTTTATTTGCTAATAAACTATGGAAGATGAGCACTGTCTCTGTTATTAAGTCTAATTTAAATGTCTGAAATTTAGACCACACAGTCTACTAATATTCTTAAAAACCTCTGACCATAAATATTTGTAAGGGGCAGTTCCAGCAGCGGGATGCAAATTTTTAAGTAACCACTTCCGAGCTTTCCAACTAAAAAATAAAAACCTCACACACAGAGTTAGGCAGTCTCACAGACTCAGGCAGTCTTACACACACAGAGACTCAGGCAGTCTTACACACACACAGACTCAGGCAGTCTCTCTCACACAGACTCAGCAGTCTCTCTCACACACAGAGACTCAGGCAGTCACACATAAATAAGTAAAATGTACTGTAAAAAAAGGCACTTTGAACAATTTCAAGGTGTTTAGCAAATATATATATGAAAACCAGTTAATCAAAGTGTTCAATATAAGTCTGGAAAAAGTATGCACTGGTGCTTTTTAGATATTTGTTTGTGACATTTGATTTGTTTATGTGACAAATGCTAAAACATTTAAAGAGCCACTAAACATTTTTTTTTAATCTACTTGGAAACAGGGTAAAAACTAGACTTGGGCAATGTCCAACTCTTCATGTTCGTCTTCATGGGGGAAAACCGTGCAAGTGAGTCTATTGGTCGCCTGACGGGGAACTTGGCATGTCTCCCCTCTAGAAGAGTTAAAGGTCTTTAACTCCTGACGGTGATCCTATGGAAGCGGAAATCCGTAGGTTCGCCGTCAGGACTTAAAGGGCCATAAGAACGACTATTTGTCGCTGCAGGGCTCCTGCATGCGACCAATAGATTTGGCCGCATGGCCCTTTAACTCCTGATATGGAACTTGGCCTATGGAGACCATGGTCTCCCCGTTCCAAGAGTTAAAGGTCTGTATTAGCGACTCTATTGGTCGCCGGCTGGGAGCTCCTTTGCCATTGGTTGAAGGCAGACGAGCCCCCTGCTGGCGACCAATAGAGTCGCTTGTACAGACTCTTAAAATCCTGGTGCCGCTAACTTCGCTCCAAGAGTTAAAGGTCCTTTACCTCTTGTAGCAGGGCCCAGGCCATGTTGCGCCATCAGGAGTTAAAGGGCCTTGTAAGTGAGCCTATTGGTCGCCTGCAGGAGCCTCCTCTGGCATCAACCAGCACAAAAATCCAGATTAGATTAGGGAGTGGCTGAGTGACAGAAAACAGAGGGTCGCAGTCAATAGTGTGTATTCAGAGCAAGGTCTTGTTACCAGTGGGGTAGCTCAGGGATCTGTGCTTGAAAAGGTATTTATTTTTGCTGATGAAACAAAGATTAGCAACAGGGTTGATGTTCCTGGAGGGAGAAGCCAAATGACAAATAATTTAGGTAAACTGGAAAAATCTGATTTTAGGCAACTGGTATTTAATGTGGATAAATGCAAAGTAATGCATCTAGGACATAAAAACCCAAGGACAGAGTATAGAATATTTGATACTGTCCTAACCTCAATGTGCCAGGAAAGGGATTTAGGGGTAATCATTTCTGAGGATTTAAAGGTAGATGGACAATGCAATAGAGCAGCAGGAAATACTAGCAGAATGCTTGGTTGTATAGCGAGAGTATTGTGTACAGTACTGGAGACCGTATCTCCAGAAGGATATGTTTGAAAGTTCAGAGAAGGGCTACTAAAATGGTTCATGGATTACAGGATAAAATTTACCAGGACAGGTTAAAGGATCTTAACATATATAGCCTGTAAGAAAGACGTGACCAGAGGGGGATATGATAGAAACATTTAAATTCTTAAAGGGAATCAACAAGATAAAGGAAGAGAGTTTATTTAAAAGGAGAAATACTACCACAGCAAGAGGACATAGTCGTGTAAGAAATGAAGGACATGTTTTAAAAAGTATATAATGAATTAATAGCAATGCATAGTGAAACTTCTTTAGCAAGTAAAAGAACAAAAGAGTTACCAGTTGCTTCAGCCAGAAATAGCACATGTTCAGATAAAGATACATTTTCTTTTGGTTCAGTCTTCAGCATGTCAGCAAGGTTTTTCATAAATCTATAGCTAGGTTTGTTTTGAAAGCAAAATTATATTTGGGTGTTTTTACAAATAAGATACTTGGCAACTTAGTAGTAATCAAGGACGGGTAAATTTAAATTCTATTGTATTCTGTTTAGGCGGTCGGGATAGGCTGTAAACTCTGGTGGCTCTATCAAATGGGGTCTCAGAGGAGGGACTAAGGTTATAAAAACTCGCCGTAACTTGATAATAGTGTGCCTACTTTTATAATTTTTAGTATGGTCACCCGTTCTTGCAAGATCGTATAATAAATTCTACTATCACTTCATTTGCTTTGTCCGAATATTTTCTTATACAGTTCTACAGATAACAGATGGGGGCTCTTCCGGGATCCAGTCATCGAAGACATTCACGGTTTTCCATGTGATCTGAGGAAGACTCGTCCTGCTGATTTCTGCAGTCTTCGGCTCCATGGTGAGCGGGGTGTCTCGACTGACAAAAGATCCTGAGACTACGGACCAAATGAACTGATACAGTTAAAGGAGAGTAGGCACAATTTTCTGCAGCGATCAGGCTACCTCGTGCATGGGCCAAGGTAAGAAAAGTGACTATTAAGTATTACCTTGGTGATCGGATGGGTGTTATGGTTCAGGTCTGTGAATGAGACGTATCTGAGACACAAAGCGAGTGTGGAGTCCTGATCTGCGGTTCCATCCTCCTGTGAGGGAATTGGCCAGAGACGGACGCACATAGCTCAAAGCACATGTGAGACCGAATACAAACCTACACCATGGGAATAATTTAGTCGAAGCTGAAGGAAAGCTTCAGGCGGCTGAAGGCGGCTTTGCAGCATCCACGGAAGCCTCACAAGTGAGGCTGACCGCGGATCCGGGGAGGAAAGCCCTCCCCAGAAGAAAAATGGCTAAAACAGCTTAGGAAGCAATCAGAATCGCTTCCTAAGCATAAACTGTGTTGCTGACGTGCCTCGATATCAAGGCACGTCAGTAACACTACCCCCTACCCCGATAGCCATCCTGTAAATGACGTTGCCAGACCCTCTTGAGAACTCTCGAGCTCCTCCTGCAGGTTGAATGCAGGTCCATCCAACCATGCAAGGTCAATGGAGCCCAGCTCACTAATCAGAGTGATTAGTAAAAAAAAAAAAAAAAAAAAATTTTAACCCCTTGACTGCTAACGACGGCATGGTGCAGTCGCTAGCAGTCCCAGTGAGGTGCTAACGACGGCACCATGCTGTTGCTAGCACTACCCTACCTTGATGGGGGTCTGTGGACCTCCATGACCACCTACCCCGGCGATCTGCCCCTCACACTGAAGAGCTTCACCAGGGCCACCCGATAAGGCCGGTGACGTCACGCGCAATGATGCGATGACGTCACCACGCAACTTTATTGAAAACTGACAATTGTCAGTTAAAGGTATATGTGCTTCAGATGCTTAGATGTCTGTATCTCAGGCATCTAAGCAGCTACAGACCCCAAGACCCACCAGTGTAAGCCTTATTTCATACAAATGAAATAAAAGAAAAAGTTATTAAATATTATATTGAAAAAAGTATAAAAAATTTAATGGGGGTCTCTAAAGGCACATAACTAAAGATCAAAAGTGCCCCCAAAATACATTTTCTGAAAGTAAAATAGTTGCACTTTACAAAATAAATCGCAATTTTTTTATTCTAGCAAAATGATCACTGTGGTAGCCAGCGTTACCACAGTGATCACCTAGCTATGAATTCTCACTTGCCCTTTTCCAGTATGGTTGCTGATTATATATTTGTAATCCCGTGAACACCTGGATCATGTGGTTGCAAATCAACCAAAGGCAGAGGGATGATTTCTTTTGAAAACTGTCAATATATATTTAAAATCAGTCTTTTGCTGTCTGGGTGTTAGGTGAGTAAACAGCTTCACTGAGCAGCTCTCCCCAACTTTGAAAATTATTGCAGTTTTACTAGAGAAAGCTAATTTTCTAGCAGCATAATTTCTTTCAAAATAACTATATATTTTGTAAAGAGAATTATGGCTAAATATCTGATGAGTGCTGAGGAAGCAGCTGAGTTCCTTATGAACTCTGACTCTGATGACGCAACTGCTGGAAATGATTCTGACAGTGACTTTGTCCCTGGGCTGTCATCAAATAGTAGTGACAGCTCTAGTGACACAGATGAACAGGCTGAGCCACGGCGCGGCCGCAGACAGTTCAGAGCTGCCAGTTCCCGTGGCAGAGGGGTGTCAACATCTCCAGTGGCCCCACAAATTCCTATGGGAATGGGGGATGCTGTCACATCTGCAACTTCTGCAGTTGCAACTACATCCGCAGTGGCCCCAGGAGTGGCTGCAGGAGTCTTGGGAATGACACATGTCGCATTCCCAGGAGCAGGCAGGCCTGTTGCAAGCTATATCTGGACCTATCCCAATATGGTTCAGCCAGTATTGCCTCCATTTACTGGCAATGCGGGTCTCTTGGTGGGCACTGCAAATTTTGAGCCCATCAACTACTTTTAGTTGTTTGTGGATGATGGGTTCTTAGAAATGATTGTTCAGCAGACAAATCTGTATGCTGAACAATTCTTTCAGCGCACTTGCGCCAGATTGAGCCGCTGTGCGAGGGCACATTGGTGGACTGAGACCAACTTGCAAGAGATGAGGAAATTCTGGGGCCTCACCTTATACATCTCAGCTCCCCACTCTATCCCCTGTGTTCCTTGCCTTGTTGCCTGTCATTTGTGGCACCCTGTACCATGTATACATGTCTTGCTATGTATATAATTAATGTGCTGTGTATTTCTGTTCAGCTGTTTGGCTTTGCTATTACCATGCCTCCCTCACCTGAAGCCTCGACGACTCACACCTGACCTTATATCCCTGCCTCCCTGTAACAGAGTTGTGAGTTCATTAAGTTCTTTGGAGCCATAGTTCATGCCAGACGCTGGATCTGCCTGTTGGACCAGCCTACCTGCCTACCTGCCTACCTCCGCTTTCACCCGGACTGCCTACTGGATTTCCCCTTTTTTGCTTGCTACCTGTCCCAGACCCTTTTGAATACTTGCCTGGACTTTTCTAACCTCATATGCATGATATGCCTCCTACTCTGCTGCTTCTGGTGAGATGCCTTGCTTTGCTTTTGTAATATAACCTATAACCAAACATTCTGTTTGTTTCAATCACTGCGTTCTTACACTCCTGCGCTCTGGACTGCAACATCCAGTTAAGGGCTGCAATATAATGAGCCTGATAGTGTGTGAATGAGATATGAAAGGTGTGTGAATGGTCAGTAATAAGAGTTGAAGCCTTGAGAGGGATGACGTGCTACGTACGCGTCTGCGTTTGGGGAGGAGCCGCGATGCTGGGTGTCCGTTGCCCTGCCGTTTTGCCGCCCTGCTGCTTCGTTTAGTCTAGCGGCTGATGGATACTGCGTCTCCCGCCTGCTGCTCCTAGCCTTACAGCTCCACAGTCTATATAGCCCCTTAATATAGCCTTCTGCTTACTGCTTACCCTGGTATACTCTGGGAGGCTTTGGCCCCCCTCCCCGTTAGCGGACGCTGCCTCCCGTAACTATTAGGGGGTTGACGGACGGACCACGGTGCCGGCGTGGATCTCGGTCGGTGTGGACCCTGGTTAGCGCCGGTGAACCTGCCGCCACCGCGCGGGGATAGAGGAAGCAGCGGATGTGCTACAGGACTGAATAACAGAGCTGCTGCAAAGCCGTAATATTGAAAGACTGATACAGAAAGTCTACAGCTGGATGAAATAAAGCGAGAGAATCCTGTGTGGAGTAGTGGTGACGTATTTCAAAAAATTACTATGATATATTAATGAAGCTGGACTAAAGCTAGACCTCTGATATAATATCTACTGGACTCTCTGAAATATAATACTATACTACTATAACAAAATATACAATATATATTGTAAAAAAAAAAAACACATTTGTGGTGGTGATAGGATTTTACTTACTACATCTCCTTATTACATCTTTTTCAGCAATTTATACTGGACTTACTCTTAGTAGAGGATTATTTTTTCAAATCTGGCGAAGCTGATTAAATAGAAAGGATACCTTAACCTTCAACTTGGATATATTAACCTATAATTGTCTGATTGAAGACTCTGCTTCCTACTAATTATATATTTAAATTATTATTGATTACTACCGAATAAGTAATGGCATTTGGCAAAATATCTGGCCAGATTTCCTGATTACTATCTACCGTATTAACGACGTAACAACGATATGATAACTAATAAGTCAGTTTTGCTAACATGTTTGAATTCGTATAAAATGGCCACCAGGAAAATGACAGAACAAAAATCTCTATCCAAAAGGGAAAAGGACAGAGATAGAAAAGACAAGAAAAAAGGCTGTCTAATTTTTTTCCACCACAATCTGATAGAAGTTTGAGAGAACAAAGACAGATCAGTACACCAGATAAAGAAACAGAGGATAAAGACCTACAAGATTCGGCTGACCAAATACCAATACAATTGCCTACGGACTGTCAGATGGTCACTACTGAATATATCAAAACGTGCTTTGAACAACAGTTTATTCAAATCAAACAGGAAATCCAGGATAATATAATGGAGCTCAAAAGAGATCTGGGGTCTATTGGACAAAGAGTTAAGATAATGGAGGAGAAAATGGCGAATTTAGACTTCCTAGTACTTTCACAAAATAATATAATCTCCAAACAGCAGTCTAAATTAAGAGATATGGAGTTGAAATTGGCAGAAATGGACGATAGAGCTCGACGAAATAATTTAAGACTTCGTAATATCCCTGAAGATATTTCACAACAAGCTTTGGAGGGTTACTTATTGAAATTTTTTAAAGAATTAGGAGTACAACTAGATGGGGAAGCTAGTGGGCTGGATAACTACTATAGGTTACCTAAACCAAGTTTTGTACCGCCCAAAGCTACGATAGATGTTATAATAAGTTGCCACTCATTTAAAATGAGGGATAATATCCTTAAAGCAATAAGAACCTCTAATCTGGAGGAGGGTCCTTATCGGGGTATTAAGATATTTCGAGATTTATCGTTTCAAACTAGAAAAGATAGGAAAGCCTTTACGGCGGTTACTACAATATTGAGAAAACAGTGAGATAGAGTATATATGAAGATAATTAAAATATAGTCACATTACAAAATTAATGATTATGCATGGTAAAATATTTGATAAGAAATACATAATTTTTTTTTTCTTCTTTCCTCTCCATTCCTTTCCTGGATAGGTGGATAGGAATAGTAAACACTTTATATATAGGAGAAACACGGGTTGTTTCTAAATAGGATTAAGATGGGCTGTAGGTCATATAATACTTAGTAAAATACAATATATGTATGTAGCACTATACACAGGAATACACAAAATACATACTACACTGGAAAACACCTATTAGGATTTTAGCACTGGTAATTAGAGAATAAAAGTTACTTAGAGCTCATGGAAGAAGGGGAAGGGAGGTAGGGAGAAGAGGTTGAATACGCAATAGACACAAAGTTAAATTGTATTGAGAAAACGAATATTAGATGTCTCTTAAATATACATAATCCAATGGTATCTAATAGTTAATAAATAGTAGAAGTGAGATAGTATATATATATATATGAAGATAATTAAATTATAGTCACGTCACAAAATTAATGATCACGTACGGTAAAATATTTGATAAGAAATACAGAATTTTTTTTTTTTTTTGGACAACGGCCTCGCGGCTCAATCTTATACCACGTTCCTACTTCTTGTGTTTGGAATATGGTATGCTCTAACTGTGGTAGGGGATTAGTACCACGGAGTATAGAAGGATTTTTAATAAATAAACTAGGGTATGGGAAAATAGTTCTATTTTTAAAATTATATATTATCTATACCTTTATTGTCTATTATATGTTATTGGAGATGCGAAAAAAAGGAATCCCTAAGAACCAGAGAAATAAGGACTATGGTTAAGATTATTTCAATAAATACCCAGGGCCTAAATTCTCCCAACAAACGTTCAATACTATTCGACTATATTAGAAAGGAAAGGGCTCAGATTGTGTTTTTACAAGAGACTCATTGGAAAAGATCAGACAATAAGAGATTTATCCCCAAGAAGTTTAACCATGTGTTTTGCTCTTCGTTGGAAAACAACAGGAAAAGAGGAGTGGCACTTCTTATCAGTGATGAATTAGATATAAAGATAATTTACCAGGAGGCTGATTAGGAAGCTAGAGTACTAATACTGATAGCTGAGATCTAAGGGGATAAATGTATATGCACCCAATGGCCCTTCTAATCAATTTTTTAAGAACCTATTTGAAAAAATATGTAGATTAAAACAAGGCAATCTACTAATTGCAGGGGATTTTAACCGTATAATTGATCCGATTTTGGATAAAAAAAACTGCTAGAAGTGATCCTCCGGATGAAAATCTAAAAGTACAGGCGCTTCAATTTAAGAACATTTTTAGAAATTATGGACTTCTAGATCTATGGCGAATATACCATCCTGAGGAAATGGATTTCACTTATTTTTCTAAAACATATATATATATATCTTATTCCAGAATTGACTTATTTCTAGGAGATGATACAATGGCCAGGAAAGTTAAAAAAAAGTGCTGATACAAGATATAACATGGTCTGACCATAATGTAATAGTGTTGGATATTCTACCTCAAAATTGTAAAAAAAGAACAAACTGGTGTTTAAATGAAAACATACTACTAAAAAAGGAGAATAGAGATTATATTGTTGAAATAACAGGGAAATATTTTCTCGGAAATGAGAGTGAGGAAACTACTTTTGCGAATATATGGTGTGCATATAAGTGTGTGATTAGAGGTCACCTAATTAAACTTGGAACCATCATGAAGAAAGCTAAAGGAGAATCCTTAGCAGAGTTGTATTTAAAGTTCTATAGATTCTCACAAGAAAATAAGCAGTTGCCAACTGAATCTAAAACTAAACAATTAGATGAGATTCAAAATAAAATAAATGAGCTTCTTATTGAGGAAAAGAACAAAACAGTTACATTATTTAAGAATTAACTGATACTATAATAGTAATCGAGCAGATACTTTGCTGTCAAATAAACTAAAGGGTAAGAAACAATCTAAGAGAATTAATAGGATTAGATCAAATAGTGAACTATGTCTCACCTCTGAGAAGATTGGTGCAGCCTTTAACGATTACTATAAAATTTTATATAGTATAATGAGAAAAGAACAAAACCAGCCACAATAATACTTTTCCAATAGGAAATTGCCCAAAATAACAGAAGAACAGCTAAAGCTTATTTATAAACCCATAGAGATAGAAGAAGTAATTAAAGTAATAAACAGAATGCAAATAAATAAGGCGCCTGGACCAGATGGGTTTACTAATAAATTTTATAAAATATTCAAGGACCTGCTAGCAGTAAAACTTACCATAACTTTCAATGAGATAATAGCAAAGGGGATGTTTCCCCCGGATATGTTAAGGACTAATATAGTCCCTATTTTAAAGCCTAACAAAGATCCGGAGATTCTCTCTAACTATAGGCCAATCTTGCTCTTAAAAGGTGATATCAAAGTTTATGCAGCAATATTAGCAAAAAGACTAAAAGAAGTTATTCCGGAGTTAATTTCGCGAGATCAAACAGGGTTTATCCTAGGTAGGTCATCTAAAAATAATATTAGAAGGATCATCGATATTCTGGATGTATCTCAGGGCTAAACACTCCTGTTCTGGCCCTGTCTTTAGACGCCGAGAAGGCTTTTGACAGGGTCAGATGGGATTTCCTAGGGTATACACTACAGGATTCTCTGGGAACATATACCATGCAATAATGGCCTTATACACTTGCCCCTCTGCAAGGACGATTGGCCCAGGAATAGACGCAGAATGGTTTGAAATTAAGAACGGCACGAGACAGGGATGCCCTTTATCACCGCTGCTCTATATATTGACGATCGAGCCTCTTGCCTTGGATATCCAAGAAAATCAGGATATTCATGGTTTTAGATTAAAATCATTGGAAAGCAAGATTAGCCTATATGCAGAGGACATCCTGGTCCTTTTAGAGGAACCTAAGACATCACTGCCAGAGCTAATGAGAGTAATCTACTCAAATTACTCAGACTATAAATTAAACGTCAATAAAACCATTCTGCTAGCATGTACTATGAATCACATGCAAAGAAGTTTCATAAAAGCTAACTTTGATTTCATATGGGCTAAAGACAGTATAGAATATCTGGGCATTAAGATCACCAAAGACCCAGCCAAAATAATAGAGGCAAATTTTCTACCCCTCCTGAAACCTACAAATAAATCTCTAAAAGATTGGACAAAAAGGGAAATCTCCTGGACGGGTAGAATTAATACAATTAGATCATACATACTACCTAAATGGACTTACTTATTTCAAATGATTCCGCTTGCGATACCCAAAGCATGGCTAGAAATGATTCAGACAGCATTTAATAACTTTATCTGGCAAGGTAAGAAGCCAAGATTGGGACTTACACTTTTATCTAGGAAAGTAAATGATGGGGGCCTCGGAGTTCCAAACATAAATCAATATCAAGAGGCCTGTATGGTAGCACATGCGATAGCGACTCACATTAGTGGAATAAAAGAAGAAGTATGGTACCAAATCGAGCTATAGGCCTAGATGGGCTGGCAGTAATGCCATGGTCCACTAGAGGGGTAGAAAGAAGCTGCGAGGCGGGAATAGGATCTTCCGTCCTAAAAGATATACTTTGGCACCTGGGAAAGGGTAAAGAAGAAGCTAGCCTTCCATAATATTTTAGCGGATTTCCTTTCATTGGAAGTAGTAGAGTCTAGCATAGAGGATATTCATTTATCAAGGTGGAAACAGGCCGGAATTCTAACTATCAAGGACCTATATTTGGATAAAGTATTCAAATCCTTCCCCCAGATACAGGAGGAATATTCACTGCCCACTAAAAAGTTATTTTCCTATTTAAGAATCAAAGGCTTTTTCTCAAAATATGATATATTAAATAGTGGAGAAAAATGGGTATTACTAAACTCTATATATAACACGATAAATACCAAGGGAATGATTACTAAGTGTTTAAACCTAATTAAACCTAATTATGAACATATGCCAGTGAGGGTTATTAAGACCTGGGAGAAGGATTTGAATAGGAATATCTCCTGGGATACGTGGAAAAATATAATAAGATCGGTTAACAGTGCAATACACTGTCTAAATATAAGAGAAAATTTCTATAAAGTATGCTACAGATGGTATCTTGTCCCAAGAAAATTAGCAAAAATGTATGAGAACACCGAAGCTAATTGTTGGAGATGTGGAAAGGACGATGGAAGTTTTATGCATATTTGGTGGACTTGCCACTATACTATGGCCCTTTGGAAAGAGATTCTCTGTAAAATTTTTGCGCACTCAAATTTTGTGCTAGAAAAACAACTACACCCTCATTGGATACAGTAAGAGGTCTACTTTCCAAAAATATGTGCTTTATGTACCCTAAATTAACTTCCCAGAGTTGTTAGAGCTGTTTAACTGTTTAACAAAAAACTATTTTTAAAAATTGAGGGGTGATGCCTGCAATTGGAGAGCTATAACTCCCTGGTAAATTGAATTGGCCGGGTTCAAAGATGTCCCAAACATGGGGGCAGTAGGATCAGATGTCTTAATGGCAAAAAAATACACAACTCACAAAGGCGGCCTTTTACCTCCCAAATAACCCAACAAACCCATGCATGTGGGGTATCACTGTGCTCAGGAGATGTTACTGAACACATATTGGGGTGTTGTTTGACACAAACATATACCAGGAGCGGTAAATTTATACCTGAAGTGCAACATGTGTGAAAAAAATACAAAAGAAATTTACTACCATAAAGTTTCACAAAGGCTGGTGGTAAAATCAGTGCATGGAAAGGGTTAAAATACCAGCATTTCAAAAACCTTGGAGTGTCTAGTTTTTAAAAATATATGATTTGATGGGGTAAATTGCATTGGCCGGCTTCAAAGATACCCCAAATGGCACAAAACGCTACCTGTACTTATTGCCCCATAACGTGCAGAAAAAAGCAAAAAACATAAAAACATTGGGTATTTCTAAACTCAGGACAAATAGTAGAATCTTTTTAGCAGTTTTTTTCATTAGTTTTTGCAGATGAGTAAAAAAATTTTGTTTAAAAAGTGAGAAAAAGTAATTTTTTAACCAAAAATACCCATATTTATCATTTTTTTAATAGTAAATTAGGTGATATTATAAAATTAATGGTATCTAAAGAAAGCCCTGTTTGTCCTGAAAAAAAAACAATATATAATATGTGTGGGAGCATGAAATGAGAGAAGAAAATCACAGCTAAACAGCAACGCTAAAAAATGTTAAAAGAGCCATTGTCCCACAATATACGACGAGTAATAACCCCTATTGTCCTTAAGGGGTTAAGAGAAGCGCAGAAAGTGTTTGTACGGAGAGACATTGAAAAACAGAAACAGAAAGCTAAAGTTATGTTGAGTTCTGTAGACGAGATGGTGAAGAAACCTACTGAAGTGTTGGGGAATGTGAATTATTCAAGAGGAAGGTCTTTTCAAAGAGGACGAGGTAGACCGGAAAATAGTAGGGGACGAGGTAGAGGATCAGAAGATGGTAAAGAAGGTTGGAGGGACAGAGGAAATGTTTTGGATGTGGAGAAATTGGACATTTCAAGAAAGAGTGTCCTCAGATCCAGAAGGAAGAACATAAAGATTCCACCAAGAGCCCTTGATAAATGTACAGGTGGGACCAGAAAAAGAAGAAATGGTGTTTCTGGTAGATAGTGGTGCGGATAGATCATCTATTGCAGGGGCGTCCAACATGCGGCCCGAGGTGCGGCCCGCGTAAGATCGGCAGCCAGGGCAACCGGTCTTACGCGAGCCGCACCTCAAGCCCTGCTACTTACTTGTGGGAGGGTCTTCTGGACTGCACAGAGGAAGCGGAGTTCACGTGACATCCTACTTCCTCTGTGCTTTAGCAGAGAAGGCAGAGGGAGGCCGCGCCCCCTGCTGAAGTCTGTAAGCAGCATCGAGGAGCTGCAGTGCAGGTAAGGGGGTGGGGAGGGTGTTTGAATGAGTGTGTGTGATTGAGGGAATGAATCTGTGAATGAATGATTATATGAATAAATGAGTGTGTGTGTGTGTGTGTGATAGCATGGATGTGTAAGTGCTGGAACCTAGGCATGATGGGACTGTGATTGCTGTTAGCAATCACACTCCTATCATGCCAAGTCAGCCAGTACATGCTAAAAACTTGGCCAGCTGCCCCCCTTGTGTATTGATGCTGCCAGCAGTATGGGGTCTGCACTTACAGCCACCCTGTACCAGCATGTACTGGCTGACTTGGCATGATAGGAGTGTGATTGCTAACAGCAATCACAGTCCCGTAATGCCTAGGTTCCAGCATTTACTGGATGGATGTGTAAGTGCTGGAACCTAGGCATGATGGGACTGTGATTTCTGTTAGCAATCACACTCCTATCATGCCAAGTCAGCCAGTACATGCTGAAACCTGGCTAGCTGCCCCCCTTGTGTATTGATGCTGCCAGAAGTATGGGGTCTGCACATCACTTACAGCCACCCTGTACCAGCGTGTATTGGCTGACTTGGCATGATAGGAGTGTGATTGCTAACAGCAATCACAGTCCCATCATGCCTAGGTTCCAGCATTTACTGGATGGATGTGTAAGTGCTGGAACCTAGGCATGATGGGACTGTGACTACTGTTAGCAATCACACTCCTATCATGCCAAGTCAGCCAGTACATGCTGAAACCTAGCTAGCTGCCCCCCTTGTGTAGTGATGCTGCCAGCAGCATGGGGTCTGCACATTACTTACAGCCACCCTGTACCAGCATGTACTGGCTGACTTGGCATGATAGGAGTGTGATTGCTAACAGCAATCACAGCGAGCACAGTCCCATCATGCCTAGGTACCAGCATTTACTGGTTGCCTGGGTTGCCAGCATTTACTGGTTGCCAAGTCATATTGCTAATTTTGTCCAGTTGTGCGTTACCTACTTTTATTAAAAATGTGAGTTTTTATTACTATTTTTAAAGGTGGGGGCCATTTTCGGTTTTGGCTAAGTGAACCCTGAATGTTTTGGTCCAGAATTTTCATTTTAGTTCATCCCTAGAATAAATCTAGGGAATCCTGAATTTGTAGTCGCAAAACTTTCTAGGCCCAGAAATCAGTGAGAGGAAGAGTAAAGGTTTTGTGTCATTTTACTTTATTTTAATCTGCATATTTTATTAAAGGCCATATTTTTTGTCACAGTGAAAAATGAGTGCGGCCCGCGCACGTATACAATTCTGATGAAGTGGCCCACTGCAGAAAAAACTTGGACACCCCAGATCTATTGCATCTCTACCTGCTGGAATAACTCCCACACACAAAACTTCAAAAGTATCTGGGGTAAAAGGAGAAAGTTTTTCGGTCGGTGTAGTAAAGAATGTATCTTTACAGATACGGGATAAACGTGTTTGTGAATATTTACTGTACATACCAGAAGTTGAAATAAATTAGCTGGGAAGGGATCTACAAATTAAATTTAGAATTGAAGCTAGAATTAAAGAACAGGCAGTACAGATACATATACACAAGTTGACCGAAGAAGCAGAACAAGAAATTGACCCTGTTGTATGGGTAACAGAAAATAATCGGGGAGGATTACAAATTACAAAAGAGACACCTTATAGCTTATTTGTCTAAGGTGTTAGACCCAGTGGCCCATGGATGGCCTACATGCATTCAGGCCGTGGCTGCCACAGCAATGTTGATTGAGGAAAGTCGTAAACCAACTTTTGGATGTGCCTTGGTAGTCAGTACCCCACATACAGTCAGATCAATTTTACACCAAAATGGTAAGTGATGGCTCACTAATTCAAGAATGTTGAAATATGAAAGCATCTTAGTAGAAACTGATGATTTAACTCTCATAGCAGATTCAAGTTTGAATCCTGTTGAATTTCTATGGCCAGGTCAAGATCAGAGTAATCAGCTACATCATTGTTGTTTAGATTTGATTGAATATGAAACTAAGACAAGGTAGAATTTGACTGATGTACCTCTAGAATCGGGAAAAAGGTACTTTATTGATGGATCTTCCCGATGTGTATAGGGCAAACGGCACAATGGATATGCCATAATAGATGGTTATACTTTTGAGGTACTGGAGTCTGGTAGATTACCTAATACCTGGTCAGCACAGTCTTGTGAATTGTTTGCTTTAAAAGAAGCTTTGAAATTACTCAAGGACAAAAATGGTACAGTTTATACAGACTCCCAATATGCTTTTGGGGTGGTGCATACTTTTGGAAAAATTTGGCAAGAAAGAGGATTGGTAAATAGTCGAGGTAAAGAATTGGTTCACGAACGGCTGGTTGTTCAAACACTTGAAAATCTATTATTGCCACAAAGGATCGCGGTAGTACATATACCAGGTCATCAAAAGTGCTCTTCCTTAGAAGCCCAAGGGAATCGGTATGCTGACGAAGCAGCCAAGGAGGTCGCTTATCAGAAAATGTAAAGATAAGGGTATTCATACCAACACTAAAACCTAATTTACCACTACCCGTATTTTCTGCAGAAGAGAAACAAAAGATGCAGAATATTGGTTTCTTCCGGATGGAAGACAATTGATCAATAAGCAAATTGTACGAGAGTTTTTGCATCAGAGTAGTCATTGGGGAACTCAAGCCATGTGTGATGCCATAAATAGAAAATATGCATGTTTTGGCCTACACACAGTTGCCAAGCAAATTTGTGATAAGTGTATGGTGTGCCAAAGAATAAATAAAAGAAACATGAGAAAAGCCCCAATGGGAGGCTGAAAATTGAGTCTACGGCCATTTCAAAGTATTCAAATTGATTACACTGAATTACTCATTTTTTTACTCATCTGCAAAAACTAATGAAAAAAACTGCTAAACAGATTCTACTATTTGTCCTAAGTTTAGAAATACCCAATGTTTTATGTTTTTTTTGCTTTTTTCTGCACGTTATGGGGCAATAAGTACCAGTAGCGTGTTGCTATTTCAAAACCATTTTTTCCCCAAAGCTGGTCATTCTGCCCCAT
Source organism: Spea bombifrons (assembly GCF_027358695.1). Taxonomy (NCBI): domain Eukaryota; kingdom Metazoa; phylum Chordata; class Amphibia; order Anura; family Pelobatidae; genus Spea; species Spea bombifrons. Next base: position 19,619,516 of record NC_071092.1, on the reverse strand, counting down.
GTGCTATTTCGGGTATCTTTGAAGCCAGCCAATGAATTTTACCCCATCAAACCATATATTTTTAAAAACTAGACACCCCAAGGTATTTCAAATGCTGGTATTTTACCATTTCAATGCACTAGTTCTACCATCAGCCTTTGTCAAACTTTATGGTATTTTTTCACACACGTTGTACTCCAGGTATAAATTTACAGCTTCTGGTATATGTCACTACCAAACAACACCCCGATATGTGTTCAACATCTCCTGAGCGCAGTGATACCCCACATGCATGGGTTTGTTAGGTTGTTTGGGGACTAAAAGGCCCTTCAGATGTAAGGCAAAGTTATAGGTTCAACACAAATCATGATACAATCCATGAGCACCCCAAGGCACAATAACATGCAAGTGAACTAGAGAAAGCACATTTACATTACAGATACAGAAACAACATAACACCCGATGTACAAAGCGTCTCCGAACATCAGATACATTAGTTGCCTAAAGTACATGCATGGGAAGAGAAATGACAAAAGAAACAGTGAAGAAAAATAATAAAAAATAATAATAATAAAAGGGGGAAAAAATACAAAAACTAAAAGAAAAAAAGAAACAAAAGAACATACTCAAGAAATTGCCCTAAGTGCACCACCCGAAGGGTCAAGACACACAAGAGGTACAAGAGACACACCCAAAAGAGGATACATAGTACCATAGCCTAGCGGAAATAGCAGGAAGATATTGTGAACATCCTCAACTGACTCCCACATTGCCCGTACAGCATAAGTCAAGGAGGCGCCTGGAGGACACAAAGACAGTCCACGGCAACCATTTTATGTCATTTTTTATACTCCCTACCCCGAGAAGTAGCGACCAAATCCTCCATATGGGCAATAAAATTCACTTTAGCAATCCAGGCCCCTATAGGTGGCTGACCACACGACCTCCAGAACCTAGGGATGATTGCCTTGGCCGCCTGAATTAAGTGTAAGGTCAGAGATTTTTTGAAGGCAGCCACAGAGGCGGGGGGATAGAGTAACAACAGCGTCTCCGGTGAAGCGGAGAAGTCGGGGTCCCCAATCTCTCTTATTACCTCCACAACCACCCTCCAAAATGATTGCACCTCCACACATTCCCACCAAAGGTGAATATACGTCCCGTCCCCTGAACCACAACGCCAACACAATGAGGAGACTTGGGAGAGATAGTGATGTAAGTCGAAAGGCACCCTGTACCACCTGGCGAGGAGCTTGTAAGCGTTCTCCTGGATTTTGCTCGACATAGCCCCCTTGTGCGTGAGTTGCAACATGTGTGACCAGTCTGCAGTCTCAAAGTGTCTATTTAAATCTCTTTCCCATAAACTCATAAAGAACGGTGTAGAAGAGCTGTACGCATCTAATAAAATTGCATAGATAGCGGAGAGAAGATGCGATGGTTCTCCATCCGCCACACACAAACGTTCAAAATGCAGCAAATCTCTGGATAACTGGGAAGAAGGCAACAATGTTGCCAGAAAATGTTTAAGCTGATGGTACACAAAAATTGCGGGAAACGGGGGGGGTCCTGGCCCGAAAGTTCCGCAAGCGTTCAAATGGCATCACCCTTGAGAACATGATACACACGAAGGTGACAGATATGTCTAGGAGTCAGATAACGGGATAGGCCAGTCGTAATGTTGCAATCAAGGTCTGGGTTGTGGGTAAGGGGCAGAAGCGGACTGGGGCGCTGTGTTAAGACCTTCCTCCAGACCCGCAACGTCGCCGAAACCGTAGGGTGAGATCTAAGCGATAAAGACCGGTAACGATCAGGCAACCACGGCACCGCAGAAATATGAGAAGTCAAAAAGGAACCCTCAAGGAACCCACAATTTCGGGACAGCCAGGGCCACTCTACGTAGGTGAGAGGCCGTCCAGTACCACTCCAGGTTAGGCAGGCCTAAACCACCTGTAGACTTAGACCGAACTAGGTAGACATGGCGCCCTGTCCCCCCAAACATATCTCCGGAACACCCTATGGCATGCCCTAAAATAAGCCCGAGGGAGGAAAATAGGAAGTCTTTGGAAAAGGTACAAAAACCTAGGTAGGACATTCATTTTAAGCACCCCAATGCACCCAAACCAGGAGATATGTGGCACCGCCCACCTACAAAAGTCGGAAGTAACCGACGTTAACAAGCTATCATAATTTAAGCGAGTTGTTAAGGAGATATAAGCAGCTATATTAATGCCTAAATAGCGGATCGATTGATCTTGCCATTTCATGGGAAAAACATTGAGTAATGCTGATTTGAGGTCAACAGGAATATTGACCCCTAGGATCTCCGATTTCTGAATGTTAATCAAATAGTTAGAAAAACTTCTGAAGGTCTCAAGTTCGTGGGCCACGTGAGTGAGGGAGGTAACAGGCTCAGTGAGCATACACATCATGTCATCAGCATATATAGCGATCTTGTGTGTGATGCCCGACACACGAATACCCGTTATATTGTCGTTCGCCCTAATAGCGCATGCCAAAGGTTCCATGGCGAGAATGAACAAAAGGGGGGACAGAGGGCAGCCTTGCCTAGTGCCGTTCCTCAAATGCACTACCCCAGATAAGACACCGTTCACACGAATTTGCGCCGTAGGGTTGGAGTATAGCGCCTGCAAGAGATGACGAAAACTACGCCGTATTCCCATCCGGTCCAGGACCCGAAACAGAAAAGGCCAAGCTATCCTATTGAACGCCTTTTGGGCGTCCATAGAGATCAATGCGAAAGGAGACCTGCGACTGTGAGCTATCGTTAAAAGATTAAGCACCCGAATGGTATTGTCGCGAGCTTCCCGTCCCGGGACAAAGCCAACCTGATCCCCATGTATCAGAGAGGGAATATAAGATTGCAAGCGCATCGCCATAACCTTGGCCAACAACTTCATGTCAGAATTAATGAGGGAAATAGGGCGATAATTAGAGCATTGCTCCGCATCCCTCCCCGGCTTCTGAATCAGAGCTATGTAAGCCAAGTTCGTCTGAGGGTGGGGGGACTGGCCCTCCGCAACCTTAAGCGCTGCTTTAATCTCATCGCATGTCACTGGGGCATTCAGGACATCTCTGGCCGCATCATCTAGGCGCACGGTAGAGTATTTAGCTAGGTAAGAATTCACCTGATCCGAAAAGGAAGGGTCCGCATAGGGTAGGGAAGGCAAATTATATAGGGATTCGTAATAGGAAAGAAAGCACTTAGCGATACCGTAGGATTCATGACACAAAGTGCCCGAGGGTTCTCGGATTTTAGCGATGTAAGAGGATGGTTTCTGCACCCTAAGCGCTCTCGCCAAGAGCTTACCTGGCTTATCACCAAATTCATAAAAAAGCTTTCTAGTAAAAGAAAACTTACGCTTAATATCAGTATCAATCAAGGTGGCCAACTGGTCCCGAAGGGCCCGCAACTGGGGGATGATATCAGGGGTGAGGATAGCTTTATGAGCTTGTTCCAACTGAAAGATTTGCTGCAATAACAAGTTAATGTCCGCGAGTTTACGTTTTTTAAGCATAGAACCCAACTTGATAAAGTGACCCCTAAGGACCGCCTTATGAGCCTCCCATATAGTCGGGAAGGGTAGATCATCCGTAGTGTTTTCCTGGAAATAAGTGTGAATGTGTTGGGACATATCCGTCAGATGTGAGGGGTCACTCAGTAGGTTATCATTTAATTTCCAACACCAGGGGCGAGGTGATGGAGGTGTCAGCTGGAGGATAAGATGTACTGGTGCATGGTCGCTTAGCGTTTGGACACCTATACTAGTAGAATGGAGGTGAATAAGATGGTGGTGGGAGAGAAACAGGGCATCGATTCTAGTATATCTGTCGTGTACGGACGAATAATACGTAAAGTCATTAACAGTAGGGTGTTGTGCCCGCCAAACATCTACTAATTGGGAGAAATGGAGAGACTTTTTAACCTTGTTAATGTTGGAGAAAGATAAGTGGGAGGAGCGGGATGAAGTATCTTGGAGAGGGTCCAAAACCATATTCAGATCCCCTCATCCGAGCAATCACAAGGCTATCGGGGTAGGGGGGTTGTGTTGCTACATGCCTCGATATCGAGGCATGTCAGCAACACAGTTTATGCTTAAGAAGCGATTCCGATCGCTTCCTAAGCTGTTTTAGCCGGGCGACGCGGCGATCTTTGATGATCGGTGTGGCGGCGGCCATTTTTCTTCCGGGGAGGGCTTTCCTCCCTGTATCCACGGTCAGCCTCACTTGTGAGGCTTCCGTGGATGCTGCAAAGCCGCCGATCACAATGAAAACGCTGCCATCGTGGCGATGCAGCTGTTTAACGTCAGCCTGTACATGTCATTAAGGGGTTAATGAGGATATGAATGGCACCTAGAAAAGATATTGGTGTCTCACCCTACGAAATGTTGTTTGGGTTACCTTATATGGGGAATACTGATGATGTACCCATATTTGAAACGAAATATGTTTTTCTAAAGAATCATATACTGGCGATTTCTTCTTCTCTATCCCATTTAAAGGTACAAGGAATGCTGGCACAGACTCCAACTCTTGACATCAGAGTACATTCATTCAAAGCTGGAGATTGGATTCTGATCAAATCCTGGAAAGAAACTAAACTCCAACCCATTTGGGAGGGGCCTTTCCATGTTCTCCTAACTACTGAAACTGCTGTTCGAACTGCAGAAAAGAATTTGACTCATACTAGAGTAAAAGGACCTGTGGAACCTCCACTTTTGACGCATGATTGGCACGTGGAAGAGATTTAACCCTTAAAAATAAAAATTAAAAGGACTCCAATTAGAGAACTGAAACAAAATCCGGAGCCTACAATCTCACCGCAATGTGTCTACGTACTACTGAGAGTGTGTAGGGTTGTCTTTTCAGGATGGGTTCTCTATAACACACTACACAATCATCAAGTGGTGTGGACAAACCCAAATGACACTGCTCTTGTGAGATGTGAACACCCCACCAATAATTTGTTATTACCAGAAACAAATGTATGGAAATATTTGGCAAAGGAAATTTTAAAGACTCATTTCTGTCTTTCAAGTCTGATGGATGCTCGTTATTTGCTACAAACATGTCTTGTAGCCATTCCAACTCCGAAGCAAAGTTTATTTTATTATTTCAAGAACATTTCAAATGAGACAGAGGGTATGGTGGCAGATGACACTCTTTTTCAAAGCCCATACCATTATTGTGCGGATTGTCCAACAACTTGCGAATTAAAATGGAGAAATTTAACAAAGATAAAAACTGGACAGATAAGTACAGGTGAAGACCTGTAATCCTAGCAAAATAGGTAGATGTATGCAACAGAAATTACAAAACTCGACAGAGAAGCCTAAGGATTCCGTGTGCACAACCAGAACTTGCACATCAGTTGCTAATCGAATGAAATGCAATTTCACTTCAATACAAGCAAGCAATGACCAACATGTTAAACTACCAAAATGATGTTTTTTCTCATGCTGTAACTGGAGGACCATGTACTTTAAGCCGAATGGGATTTCTTATGCCTTCACCACCACCTGAGCAAGAGAGAGCAAGACGTGATACTACAGTGGCTCTAAACAATGACTGTAAATCTGAACTGACTTTGCTGTAACGATCGGAGTATGTTAGTCTCGGAGTATCTATCATCGGTTGGGGTGGTTTGGCAGTGTATAATACACGAGCAATACATGCTTTGGCCTGTGCTATGGTCGAAGGTTTAAACCAGGCATGTCCAAAGTCCGGCCAAAGTTCCGGACTGATAAGGCCTCACAGATAAGTTGCCCAAATATAGAATTTACGGCCCACCAGTGAGTCCCCGAGCGCCGCTCGGAACTCCTGGGATCTCTCGCCGCGGGACTTGACGTCATCAGCCGGACCAGGGAGAAGGAAAGCCCAAATCTCGCGATCTCGCGAGTTAATGACTTCATAGTTAGTGCTATTGGGCATGTGCAAGCAGTTTGCATAGTAATGATTCCTGGTTGCAGGAGATGGAAAGGACTTACATGACAATTTCTTCATCAGATGGTCGCCCTTGTGGCTGTGTGTGCCGGCGCAGGGAGAAGGAAAGCCCAAATCTCGCAATGTCCGAGATCGCAAGATTTGGGCATTCCTTCCCCCTGCGCCGTCACACACAGCCACAAGGGCAACCATCTGATGAAGAAATTATAGGTGAGGGTTAGATTTCAACCCTCGTCTACAGTAAAACATGAACCCTTTATTAAAGTGTATCAAACAGGAATCTACAAACTAGTGGTTGACTTGACGTCATCAGTCGGCGCAGGGAGAAGGAAAGCCCAAATCTTGCGAGATCTCGGACGTCACAAGATTTGGGCTTTCCTTCTCCCTGCGCCTCCACACACAGCCACAAGGGCGACCATCTGATGTGTTACTATTGCACAGCTTGCTATTGTCTGCCTGTGTTATGGTATAAAGCAGTATCCTATCTTTGCTGTTCCACCCTCTGCTCCTTGTACTCTCTACATAACTTCTCCCCTTCTGGCCAATTTTTATAATGGCAACTACAAATAAGAAACGAAAAGTTGACAGTAAGGGACGCCGTTTCCAGGACAGGTGGAAAGTGGAATATTTTTTAACTGAAATACGGAATCACTGTGTTTGTATGATATGTCAAGAGACTGTGGCTGTTTATAAGGAATTTAATGTCAAGAGACACTGCCAGTCAAGACATAGCACATACGACAAGCTAACAGGGCGCGACCGCAGTGAAAAGTTGAAGCAACTTGAAGCTGTTTTAATGTCACAACAGCGATTTTTTACAAGAGCCCGTGAGTCAAATGAAAATGCCACAAAGGCTAGCTATGAGGTGGCAACGTTAATTGCTAAAAATTGCAAATCTTTTGCTGAGGGTGACTTTATCAAAGAATGCGTTATGAAAATGGTGCAGAATATCTGTCCCGAAAAGAAGCAAGAGTTTTCCAGCATTTGCCTGGCTCATAACACTGTAGCACGGATAATTGAAGAAATTTCATCAGATATTAAGAGGCAGTTAACGTCAAAAGGAGTTGATTTTGACTTCTTTTCAATAGCCTGTGATGAAAGCACGGACCTCTCTGACACAGCTAAGTTGCTGATTTTTCTGAGAGGGGTGGACGATGAAATGAATGTGACTGAAGAGCTACTTGACCTCTAGAGCCTTAAGGACCAAACAAGAGGAAAATATTTATTTGTTTCTGTTAGTTCTGCCATAGATGACATGAAATTGCCTTGGAACAAAGTTACTGGGATTATTACTGATGGGGCACCTGCCATGGCTGGTGAACGAAGTGGATTATCAACCCTAATCTGTAACAAGGTGATCGAAGAAGGAGGCAAAGCTATTAAACTTCATTGCATCATTCATCAACAAGTTCTCTGTGCTAAACATCTCAAATATGATCATGTTATGAAACCGGTGCTAAAGACCATTAATTTTATTCGCTCTAAAGCAGTGTGCCACCGCCAGTTTAAACAGTTTCTTCTGGATATCCAAGCTGAATATGTAAGATGGCTCAGTCGGGGGTCTGCACTGCAGCGTTTCTACTCTCTCAGAAAGGAATGCGAGAACTATCTGATCCTATTTGGCTGGCTGATTTGTGGTTTCTAGTCGACATAACAAAGCATCTGAATGTACTGAACACGAGTCTTCAGGGCAAAGATGCAGCGGTGCACCAGCTTTATTCACACCTCAAAGCCTTTGGAACAAAGCTGCAACTTTTCCTAAGGCATTTGTCACAAACACAGCCCAATACCATTCATTTTTCAGCGTTGCAGGAAATAATTAACAGTTTTCCACAGGATGATATCAGTGCGCAAACGAGCAGTTATGCAGCAGACATCACATCTCTGGCTGGGGAGTTTAAACGACGCTTTCAAAATTTTGCAGCTATTGAAAAAAGGACATCATGCTTTTCTCCTCTCCATTCTCTGTTGACCCCGACGATGCTCCAGATCAGCTGCAGCTCGAGCTCATTGAGCTGCATTGTGACAGCGAGTTACGCAGTCGTCACCAACAGCTCTCTCTTGTGAACTTTTACCGCCAACTGGATAAGAGCTGGTTTTAAGAGATTCGAACATTGGCTAAGAAAATGCTGAGCTTGTTTGGCTCAACATATTTGTGTGAGAAGACATTCTCTGTTATGAACTTGAACAAGAACCGCGTGAGGACAAGACTAAGTGACTCTCACCTGCGTGACATTTTGCGTGTCAAAACCACGGCCTTTGAACCAGACCTAGTCTATGTGCTGCAGTCCAGATCTCAGTTTCACCCTTAACATTAGTGCAGGCAAGTTTTCTTTCAATTGAGATGAATACATTGAAGTTGGTCTAAATCAGTTATAAATATATTTGAACAAATGTATACTTGGTGTTATGTTCCTGTTCACATTTTTTGAACTTAAAAGTTGACAGACAGCCTTTATTACTTTGTGTAATGTACTTTACAATGTTCCTGACATATTTCAGCTTCCTGTTTTTTTGATATTAAAGTCAGAGTGATTTAACACCTGTTTAGATTTGTCATCCAAGTCACAAAATGAAAAGTATGCCGTTTTCAATAAACTTTGCATAAAATAATTAATTTGCATTTAATTTTAATGGTTCAAAAAATGTCAGGCAAAATGGTCGGCCCTCGCACATGTTCACTTCATCAAATCTGGCACTCTTCGAAAAAAGTTTGGACATGCCTGGTTTAAACCATAGATCAGCTGCTTTGGAAGACTTACTGCTGGATTTAAAAGGAACGAGATCGCAAAATAGAGCAGCTATTGACTATGTTCTGTTAAAACATGACCATGGATGTGAACAATTTACTGGCCTTTGTTGCTTCTATGTGACAGATTAGTCTAAATCTATACAATATCATATACAATCCCTCAGGACCATGGCTCAAGGAATAAGACAAGACACAGAAAGAGTGGGACTGGTTGTTTGCTTGGTTACCTAATTGGGGTTGGATAAAAACCCTATTAAGTAGTCTGATCCTGATCGTGGTGATATGTATATGCTTATGTTGTTGCATATAATTTCTTCTGAATCTTTTCAAAATGTGTTCAACTTTTTGCAGAATGTTTCTCCCAATGTCATGGAGTCCTAGTGAAATGTTATTACACAGGTTTGAAGGAAAGAAATACATTTTAAAATATGAAATGATGAAATAAAGACAGGAAAGACTGTAAGAAATGAAGTATATGTTCAATTTTCAAAAGTATATAATAAGTTAATAGCAATGCATAGTGACAATTTAGAAAGAAATGGGAACACCTCCACAAATGGGTCGTAAAAATTGTATATAATTACCCTACAGATCTTGCTTCTCCCGAAATTAACACTCCTCACAAGTGTTGTTAGAAACAGTATGTCGAAAAACCGGGGCGCATAGATATGTGGGGGAAAAAAAATTAAACAAATATAGTGTAATAAGTCTCTGCACAAAAAATAAAGTGTGATATTAATTGCACTCACAAGTGTGCTTGGAAGTGATCACTCATCAATAATCCAGACTCTTTTCTGTCTTGGAATTTCTGTGATGAAAATCATAAAACAAAATAGTGCAATAAAAGTTGGTATTTCTTTAATGAATAAAGGTAAAAAACTTACAAGCGGATGGGCATAACGGATATGTTATGCGTAAAAGCAGTGTGAGGATGTCCTTCACAGTAGCAGAAATGATGATCAGTAAGTCCTTATGTAAAAAGTCCAAAGATCGATAATCGAATTTAAAAATTTCTCAACGCGTTTCGCCGACTTCAATGTCAGCTTCCTCAGGAGAATTTCAAAAGTCAGTATGAAATTGTGACATATCAGATGTATTAATTGAATAATTTCTTTTTTTCTTTTCGCAGGAATATAGCCACAACTAGCGGGGAACCCATGAATGAAACAGACAAGAAGAATCAAGATAGAAGACATCTGTATGTGCGGTTTGGAATCTTTCCAAACTTAAGTGGGTAAGTGAAACAATGTAACAACATAGTACCAATGTTAATTGATACCAATTAAGAGATAGAAGGTGCATCTAATGTGTTAAATGTATATTTTCTTCTTTCCACAGGAATATATCATGTTAAACAGAACCCCCGTAGGGAAAAAGGACATCTGAGAGAGATGAATGGAACGTGATAGTAGTAACAGCGTTAACTGATCAATTAAACATTACTGTAACAATGTTACTGATGTCCATCTGTTATGTGGTGAAGCAATTAACCCGCGAATGGAATAGAGATAATATGTGAGATGTATATAAAGTGTATCAGAGAAGTTAAAAACGGAAATGTAATGAATGAAATCAAATAAATGTTATGTAAAATAAATATGAATGATAACATATATGTAAAATAAATCTAAAAAATGATTGTAAAATTTTATTGTATTTAAAAAAGATGTAATAAAAAGAATTTAAAAAAGGAACTATGTGTATCTTTTAATAAAATTAAGTGGATTAATTTAAGAAAATGGATATATCGAGTTCTACATTTAGACCATCTTTTTTGAAAGTTTGGAATTTGTATATCCACTCAGTTTCTTTTTTTGATAGAATTTCTTTTACATCTCCTCCACGCCAGTGTGGGGATACTAGATCTATCCCTATTACTTTAAAGTCAGGAAACGAAAACATATTATATTTCACACAGTGTCTTGGGACACTATGTTTGATATTATTATTTCTTTTTCCTCCTAAATGTTCGAGACCTCTTACTTTTAGTTCCCTAGATGTACGTCCTATATATTGAATTCCGCATTTGCACTCTAATAAATACACTACATTTTTTGATGTGCAGTGTATAAAGTGGCGAATATTATATTCTTTTTTCGTTATAGTACATTTAAAAGAGGTGATTTTTTTATCTTGCAAGTGGCAGGTTTTACAAAGTTTACATATGCCGCATCGGTGAAAGCCCACAGGTTTACGAGTTAAAAAATGATCCTTATTTACTCTTTCGTTTGGAAGAGCACTAGGGGCTATTAAGCTTTTCAAATTATTCAATTTTCTGTATAGGATTTTGGGTGTTTCTGGTAGGAAATTCTGCAGTACATTATCGCCCTGTAAAATTGGCCAACATTTTTCGAACGCCTTTCTTATTTTGAACGCTTTATCATTATATTGAGTGATAAATGCAAAGTTGAAGTCCTCCGTTTTTTGTATTTGTTTTTCTTTATGCAACATCTTTTCTCTTTTTATGTCTTTAGTTTTTACTAGACTATCTTTTAATAATGCATCGGGGTAATTTTTCTCCTCGAATTTTCTGATCAGATGTTCACTCTGATTAATGAAGTCAGTTTCCTGAGTACAGTTCCTGCGTATTCTAGCTAATTGGCTTTTTGGAATATTTTTTAGCCATTGAGGGTGATGGCGGCTAGAATAGTCTATGAAACTGTTCCCATCGGTAGGTTTGAAGAAAGTTTTTGTAATATTTTTTTCGTTATCTCTACCCATTAGTGTGAGGTCCAGGAAATCTATCTTTTCTTTGTTAATACAGGAGGTGAATTTTAAGTTATATGTATTTAGGTTAATAAAATCTATAAATTGTGTGAGTTCCTCAGAAGATCCCTGCCAGATGATGAGTACATCATCTATATAGCGTTTCCATAGAACCAGATTTGCACCAAAAGGATTGTTTGACCAGATCTGATGTTGTTCCCAGTCAGCTACGTATAGGTTAGCGTAGCTTGGTGCAAATCTGGTTCCCATTGCTGTGCCGCACTTTTGAAGATAAAATTGATTATTGAACAGAAAATAATTATGAGTGAGGATGAAATGAATGCATTGTGTAATAAAAAGATTCTGTAGTGGATCTATTTGTGAATCATTAGTTAATACGTTTTTTATAGCTTCCACTCCTTGTTGATGTGGGATCACCGTATAAAGGGAGGTTACATCAACCGTTATCCATGTATATCTGTCCGATCAAATGATTTCTTCCATTATTTCCAAAATATGTGTAGTGTCCTTAATATATGACGGAATTTTGGTGACATATTTTTGTAAAAAATAGTCCACATACTGGGAAACATTGTTTGTTAGGGAATCTATTCCGCTTCTTATTGGGCAACCTGAGGGATTTGTTGGATTTTTGTGTACTTTAGGTAGAAAATAGAAAATCGCTATTTTTGGAAACTCTGTACAGGAAATTGAATTCCTTTTTATTCAGGATATTATTATCTTTACCTTCATTTAGGAGTTCAAAAAGTTCTTTTTGAAAAACTTTTGTAGGATCTCCTAGTAATTTTTGATATGTGGCGTCATCATCTAACAGGCGATGTGCTTCCTTCATATAGTAACTTCTGTCTAGAATTACCGTTGCGCCTCCCTTATCTGCTGCTTTAATCACTATCTGTTTGTTTTCTTTCAATGTTTTAATGCTTTCCTGTTCCTTTTTAGTTAAATTATGTTGTCTTTTTTTGTCGTTTTCGAATTTATTAAGTTCTTTGAGAAGCATATCCGAAAATACTTCCAGATGTTCCCCTTTCTCTTGTTGGGGGAAGAATTTGGATTTGGGTTTAAAATTAGTATGTACAAATGGATCGTTAATAATTACTTCGTTAGAATCGATCTGTTCTTTTTTCCCAAAAATTTTTTTTACTGTTAATTTTCTAATATACTTTTGTACATCGATAAATAGATCGAATCTGTTTGGTCCCTTATTAGGGGCAAATTTTAAACCCTTATTTAAGAGTGACAATCCGCTGTATTTAGAGTGTGGGCTGATAAGTTAATTATTTCATTGGGCGAGTGGTTACTTTGAAGTGTTAATAATTTTCCCTTTCCTCTGCATCCTCTGAGTGTCTTGTGATTCTCCTTTTCTTTACAGGAGAATGTGCTGTCAGTGGGAATTTTTGTTCTTGTGTCATATAGGAACGGTATGTTGGGTCCTTTAGTAAGGGCCTTCGTTTTGGGGATGGCCCCCTGCCTAAAAAAACTTTGTTAAAATCATTTGGGATTTGTGACCTATTTCTTGTTAAAATAGGAGAACGTGTAGGTGGAGAATCGGATTTTCTTTTGGGGATAGATTCAGTATGTGTTTTTGTGTGTTGTTTCATATCTCTCATGTTATGTCTTTGTGGTGATTTATAATATCTGTTAGGCCTATCTCTATTGTTATCAGAAGAACTTCTATCTCTACGGCTGTTTGAAGGAGTTCTGAATCTAGGTTTTTGAAAATTTCTACCTATATTTTGTCTATATTGATAGTTATGTCCATTTCTAATTTCATTATGATTAATTCTATTCGTATAATTATGTAGTCCCCTTAGGGAATCGCTTTTATCTCTTTTTAACTTATTGCTTTTTATTCCTATAATTTTTTCTTCCAATGTTTGTATCTTTCCAATTAGATTTTTATTCCTAATGGATTCCTAATGATTAAAGCAGCAGATAAGGGAGGCGCAACGGTAATTCTAGACTATCTGTTACTATATGAAGGAAGCACATCGCCTGTTAGATGATGAAGCCACATATCAAAAATTACTAGGAGATCCTACAAAAGTTTTTCAAAAAGAACTTTTTGAACTCCTAAATGAAGGTAAAGATAATAATATCCTGAATAAAAAGGAATTCAATTTCCTGTACAGAGAGTCTCCAAAAATAGCGATTTTCTATTTTCTACCTAAAGTACACAAAAATCCAACAAATCCCCCAGGCCGCCCCATAATAAGCAGAATAGATTCCCTAACAAACAATGTTTCCCAGTATGTGGACTATTTTTTACAAAAATATGTCACCAAAATTCCATCATATATTAAGGACACTACACATATTTTGGAAATAATGGAAGAAATCATTTGGTCGGACAGATATACATGGATAACGGTTGATGTATCCTCCCTTTATACGGTGATCCCACATCAACAAGGAGTGGAAGCTATAAAAAACATATTAACTAATGATTCACAAATAGATCCACTACAGAATCTTTTTATCACACAATGCATTAATTTCATCCTCACTCATAATTATTTTCTGTTCAATAATCAATTTTATCTACAAAAGTGCGGCACAGCAATGGGAACCAGATTTGCACCAAGCTACGCTAACCTATACGTAGCTGACTGGGAACAACATCAGATCTGGTCAAACAATCCTTTTGGTGCAAATCTGGTTCTATGGAAACGCTATATAGATGATGTACTCATCATCTGGCATGGATCTTCTGAGGAACTCACACAATTTATAGATTTTATTAACCTAAATACATATAACTCAAAATTCACCTCCTGTATTAACAAAGAAAAGATAGATTTCCTGGACCTCACACTAATGGGTAGAGATAACGATTATATTACAAAAACTTTCTTCAAACCTACCGATGGGAACAGTTTCATAGACTATTCTAGCCGCCATCACCCTCAATGGCTAAAAATTATTCCAAAAAGCCAATTAGCTAGAATACGCAGGAACTGTACTCAGGAAACTGACTTCATTAATCAGAGTGAACATCTGATCAGAAAATTCGAGGAGAAAAATTACCCCGGTGAATTATTAAAAGATAGTCTAGTAAAAACTAAAGACATAAAAAGAGAAAAGATGTTGCATAAAGAAAAACAAATACAAAAAATGGAGGACTTCAACTTTGCATTTATCACTCAATATAATGATAAAGCGTTCAAAATAAGAAAGGCGTTCGAAAAATGTTGGCCAATTTTACAGGGCGATAATGTACTGCAGAATTTCCTTCCAGAAAAACCCAAAATCATATACAGAAAATTGAATAATTTGAAAAGCTTAATAGCCCCTAGTGCTCTTCCAAACGAAAGAGTAAATAAGGATCATTTTTTAACTCGTAAACCTGTGGGCTTTCACCGATGCGGCATATGTAAACTTTGTAAAACCTGCCACTTGCAAGATAAAAAAATCACCTCTTTTAAATGTACTATAACGAAAAAAGAATATAATATTCGCCACTTTATACACTGCACATCAAAAAATTTAGTGTATTTATTAGAGTGCAAATGCGGAATTCAATATATAGGACGTACATCTAGGGAACTAAAAGTAAGAGGTCTCGAACATTTAGGAGGAATAAGAAATATCAAACAGAGTGTCCCAAGACACTGTGTGAAATGTAATATGTTTTCGTTTCCTGACTTTAAAGTAATAGGGATAGATCTAGTATCCCCACACTGGCGTGGAGGAGATGTAAAAGAAATTTTATCAAAAAAAGAAACTGAGTGGATATACAAATTCCAAACTTTCAAAAAAGATGGTCTAAATGTAGAACTCGATATATCCATTTTCTTGAATTAATCCACTTAATTTTATTAAAACATACACATAGTTCCTTTTTTAAATTCTTTTTATTACATCTTTTTTAAATACAATAACATTTTACAATCATTTTTTAGATTTATTTTACATATATGTTATCATTCATATTTATTTTACATAACATTTATTTGATTTCATTCATTACATTTCCGTTTTTAACTTCTCCGATACACTTTATATACATCTCACATATTATCTCTATTCCATTCGCGGGTTAATTGCTTCACCACATAACAGATGGACATCAGTAACATTGTTACAGTAATGTTTAATTGATCAGTTAACGCTGTTACTACTATCACGTTCCATTCATCTCTCTCAGATGTCCTTTTTCCCTACGGGGGTTCTGTTTAACATGATATATTCCTGTGGAAAGAAGAAAATATACATTTAACACATTAGATGCACCTTCTATCTCTTAATTGGTATCAATTAACATTGCTACTATGTTGCTACATTGTTTCACTTACCCACTTAAGTTTGGAAAGATTCCAAACCGCACATACAGATGTCTTCTATCTTGATTCTTCTTGTCTGTTTGTTTCATGGGTTCCCCGCTAGTTGTGGCTATATTCCTGCGAAAAGAAAAAAGAAATTATTCAATTAATACATCTGATATGTCACAATTTCGATCTCATAAGTTGTTTTATGATTTATTTTGTATAATTACCGATCATGAATATTGGCCACCACGAGTCCCGATGATATGATAGAATGGAAAGCTCCACGTCTTTCGCTGTCAGTTTCTTCGCCCAATGCAGTAACATTTATTCTGAGGCATCCAAAAGACAACGACTAATAAAGAAAAGAGGAAAAAAGAAAAAAAGACTAAACGTGAAGACGTAAACAGAAGAAGACGGCGAGCGGGAGCTTTAAAAACCGCGAAGATACAGACGGGATACATACTGACTTTTGAAATTCTCCTGAGGAAGCCGACACGCGTTGAGAAATTTTTAAATTCGATTATCGATCTTTGGACTTTTTACATAAGGACTTACTGATCATCATTTCTGCTACTGTGAAGGACATCCTCACACTGCTTCTACGCATAACATATCCGTTATGCCCATCCGCTTGTAAGTTTTTTACCTTTATTCATTAAAGAAATACCAACTTTTATTGCACATTTCGTTTTCTGATTTTCATCACAGAAATTCCAAGACAGAAAAGAGTCTGGATTATTGATGAGCGATCACTTCCAAGCACACTTGTGAGTGCAATTAATATCACACTTTATTTTTTGTGCAGAGACTTATTACACTATATTTGTTTAATTTTTTTTCCCCACATAGCAATGCATAGTGAAACTGCTTTAGCAAGTAAAAGAACAAAAGAGCTACCAGTTGCTTCAGCCAGAAATAGCACATGTTCAGATAAAGATACACTTTCTTTTGGTTCAGCATGTCTGCAAGGTTTTTCGTATATTTATAGCTAGGTTTGTTTTGAAAGCAAAAATATATTTGGGTGTTTATACAAATAAGATACTTGGCAACTTAGTAGTAATCAAGGAAGGGTAAATTTAAATTCTATTATATTCTGTTTAGGCGGTCGGGTTAGGCTGTAAACTCTGGTGACTCTATCAAATGGGGTCTCAGAGGGGGGACTAGGGTTATAAAAACTCGCCGTAACTTGATAAGAGTGTGCGTACTTTTATAATTTTTAGTATGGTCACCCGTTCTTGCAAGATCATATAATAAATTCTACTATCACTTAATTTGCTTTGTCCGAATATTTTCTTATACAGTTCTACAGATAACAGTCATAAGCTAGAGGGGCAAAGGTTTAAAGGTAACATCAGGAAATATTACTTTACGGAAAGGGTTTTGGACGCATGGAATAGCCTTCCAGCAGAAGTGGTAGATGTTAATACAGTTAAGAAAATGTAAGCAAGCATGGTGAGGGAGCTCACAATAGGGCTGCAACTAATGATTATTTTCATAATCGATTAGTTGGCCGATTATTTTTTCGATTAATCGGATACAAAAATTACTGTAAATTTTTCATTTATTTAAAATAATTTAATTAACAGGTCGTTAAAAACAAATGGCAGAATAAAAAAAAAAACTTTGATAAAATGCATTTCTTGTTTTTATTTCCCAACCTGCCCCCCCCCGTTATGCACATTTGAGCCCAGGCTTCCCACACTGCCTCCCAGATGTCACATACCCCCAGATATCCCACACTGCCTCCCAGATATGCCACACTGCCTCCCAGATATGCCACTCCGCCCTCACCACATATGCCTTATACACCCTGATATGCTACTCCGTCCTCCCCTGATATGCCACTGTGCCCCCTGATATGCCAAACTGCCTCACAGACATGCCACACTGCCCTCCCCACATATGCCTTATACTCCCAGATATGCCACACACCCCCAGATATACCACTCCGCCCTCCCCATATATGCCTTATATACCATATATGCCTTATACCCCCTGATATGCCACTGTGCTACCTGATATGCCTTATACCCCAGTATGCCTTATACCGCCAGATATGTCACTCCGTCCTCCCCAGATATGCCTTATACCCCCCAGATATACCATAGTCCCCTCATAGATTCACAGACTTGTTCGCAGCACACTGACACAATACTTTTATAAATAAATACAGGATTAATCTTCACTGCCCCCAGTATTTAGTTTCCCCTTAGTTTGCTTACCTTTACCTCTAACTGCACCTTAACTTTATGAATTAATTAAATTGACCCTCAGTCCTCAGCATTAAATTAACCCTAAAGACCCCATCAACCACAACTGCCCCTAAATTAACCCTAAAGACCCCATCAACCACAACTGCCCCTAAATTAACCCTAAAAACCCCATTAACCATAACTGCCCCTAAATTAACCCTAAACACCCCATTAACCATAATTGCCCCTAAATAAACCCTAAACACCCTATTAACCATAACTGCCCCTAAATTAATAGTTAGATGAATTGCTAAGCATGTGTGCGGAGCCAATCATCAGTGTGACTGCAGGGAGGGACTGGGAGAAAGAAAGGGGCAGGGAAAATTGTCAGAGTGACTGCAGGGAGGGACTGTTAGTAGTAACTGCTGTGAGTCACACTGAATGAAATGGATTATAACACGAGGGGTACAGCTACCTGCTTACATATACACAGCACTCTCTGCACAGCCAGGCATCTTTTTTTTTTTTTTTTTTTTATAATTATTCTTTATTAATCAGCAAAGTAGTTAACAAATAGATATAAACTTAAGTAAGAAAAAAGTTGGGATGATTTACAAATGCATCATACAATAATTGCAAATCACAAATGACATAAATTACATGTAGACAAACAACGAAGCTCTTAGGACTAACGGATTTAATTGCATTGATTGACCTCTTCAGGGGGGCCTACGTCATTGGCAGAAGTAAGGGGATGAACTCACTGACGGGAGGAGAGTATTCAATTTCCATAGTTAAAAAAAAAAAAAAAAAAGGAAAAACAAAACTAATATATATATATATATATATATATATATATATACCGTATTGGCTCGGATATAGGCCGCCCCCGTATATAGGCCGCACCCTAAAAGTTTGGTGCTTTTTTAAAGAAAAAGTTTTTTTTCTTTAAAAAAGCACCAAAAAAAACATGCTGCCACTCTGTCCCCCCCCCCGAGATATGCTGCCACTGTCCTCCCTCCCCGAGATACGCTGCCACTGTCCTCCCTCCCCGAGATACGCTGCCGCTGTCCTCCCTCCCCGCGATACGCTGCCGCTGTCCTCCCTCCCCGCGATACGCTGCCGCTGTCCTCCCTCCCCGAGATCCGCTGCCGCTGTCCTCCCTCCCCGAGATCCGCTGCCGCTGTCCTCCCTCCCCGAGATCCACTGCCGCTGTCCTCCCTCCCCGCGATACGCTGCCGCTGTCCTCCCTCCCCGCGATACGCTGCCGCTGTCCTCCCTCCCCGCGATACGCTGCCGCTGTCCTCCCTCCCCGCGATACGCTGCCGCTGTCCTCCCTCCCCGCGATACGCTGCCGCTGTCGCTGTCCTCCTCTGCCCCCCCTCCTCGACTTACCGGAGCAGACTCCCGGGTGTCTTGCGGGGCCGGCGAGGGACATCTACGCAATACGCGTATGCAACTTCCGGTACCGGAAGTTGCATGCGCGTATTGCGTAAATGTCTCCCGCCGGCCCCGCAAGACACCCGGGAGTCTGCTCCGGTAAGTCAGGGGTGGGCAGAGGTAAAACGCTTAGATAACCTCCCGTGCCGGCACCCCCCCCCCCGTGGGAAGTGCTGGCAGGGGAGGCTGTCTGAGCGTATCGGGGAGAAGGATGCAGGTCCCCTGCACCGCTGCGGGGGATCTGTATCTTAACCCCGCTGCCTGCCCGGCGCCCGGGACTGCATGTCCCGGGCGTCGGGCGCTAGAGCCCGAATATAGGCCGCACCCCCACTTTAAAAACTTAAAGTGGGGGAAAAAAGTGCGGCCTATATTCGAGCCAATACGGTATATATGAATATTCAGGAAATCCCTGCAGTGTAAGTGTTCCATCTAGACCAGATTTTGTTATAAAAAACTAAATTTTTTCGAGAGAAGGCATCTTCTTAAAGGCACAATGTCTCAGATGTCTTCACACAAAACAAGATCTGTTGCTTCTGTCTCCTCAAAAACTGTTAGCAGTGCAGTTGCCATTGCCCGCGCAAAAGCTGAAGAAGCTACAACGCGAGCAGCGTTCGCTGAGCAAGAGATGCAAATAAAAATAGAGAAGGCACGCCTAGAAGCAAGATTTGAGAAACTTGCTGCAGAAAAGGAAGCTGCAGCCTCCATTGCTGAGGCAGAGTTCTTAGAGGCTATAGAGTACCCCAAAACACAAAGACCTGACAGCATACCAGGTATGAAGCTTAAATCGCAAGATTCATTGCAACGGACGTCAGAGTATGTTAATAAGCTCCCCGGATCAAACAGCAATACTGATCCAGTACAAAAACTAGAAAATGGTATCGACAGTGAAATAGGCCCAGTGCAGTATGAAGTGCAATCCCGGGTCAACTACAAACAAGAGAGCAACCCCGCTGATGAAAACATCATTACAGGCCAAGCAATCAAATTAGATTACCTCACCGATGCATCTCCTGTAATGCCAAGGCAGTATGATACTGGCCAGCACAACCTACAGAATACTAACAGGGATGAACACACCCCATATTCTCACCAGGGTGTAAGGACTTACCTGCCTCTCCGGTCCCGCTCCATGGCTGCTCCCGCGACGCTTCCAACTCAGGCGGCTTCCCGGGCAGCGAGTACCACCGCGAGTACCATCGGCGTCTTCACCGCATGGCCGACCATGCGGCAAACAGGTACCACGTAATATTGCACGTTACATTTGTAACATGCCTTTATAACCTCGGGTGACCTCTTCATGCAGGACACGCCTCCTCCTCTCCCTATTTAAACCCAGACTTCCTCTTCTGGATCACCCTTGGTTGGTGTATTTTTGCTATTTGCTTGCGCATTAGATTGTGACTGACTGCTCCGGTTTGACTTGGCTTGTTGACCTCGTTCCTGTCTTCTGATTCGGCTCCTGATTCCTGCTCGTCTGGTATTGATTCGGCTTGTTGACCTCGTCTCTGGATTCTGCTTTGGCTTATCCTGATAACCTGTCTGACCCGGTTGGTTCTCTGACTTTCTGGTTCCTGTTTGGCCTGGCCCACTCCGCCATCTGGGGTCCTACCTCACCATACCATTACACAGGGTAGTTCACCACCAGTATACCCTGCTGTTAACCAAGCCATAATAGACTTTGCTAAGTTTTTTACAAGGCGTGAACTAGTTGCAAAGGGACTTGTAAAGTTCAATGATCATCCTGAAGGCTATAGAGCCTGGAGAGCTTCCTTTCAAAATGTTACCAGAGACTTACAACTGTCCTGTAGTGAAGAAATGGACCTCTTGGTCAAATACCTAGGGGAAGAGTCAAGCAAACATGCAGCTAGGATCAGGGCTATCAATATAAACTACCATGAGACTGGCCTTAAAATGATTTGGACCAGACTTGATGAGTGCTATGGCTCAGCAGAGGTAATAGAAAATGCCCTGTTCAAAAGAATTGAGGACTTCCCCAAAATAACCAACAAGGACTATCAGAAACTCAGGGAACTAAGTGACCTACTAATGGAACTTCATGTTGCCAAATCTGAAGGGGACTTACAAGGACTTGCATTCCTTGACACAGCAAGGGGTGTCAACCCAATAGTCCAAAAATTGCCCTACAACCCAGGGCCGGCCCAAGACATTGTGCTGCCTAGGGCGAAGTGTGAAATGCTGCCCCATCATACCCCCCCCGCGCCGCGGGGAAAAAAATTCAGCAAAAACCATCCTACATCCATTATGTTATATCATGATAGTTAAAACTAAAATTAGGAAGTGATAATTTACATGCAACTGCGAACTCCATATTTTTATATAGCTTTATTTATATAAATAGTTTAAATTGATTTATTAAATAGCAACAACAATAACAAAAATATTGCAATCAACTATACAGCTCCTACATTTTTGTTAAATATTGCTGTATTTATATAAACAGTTTAAATAGTTTTAATAAATAGCAAAACAGTTTATCATTAACAGACAACATTAATCATCACAACAATATTGCAATCAACTATACAGCTCCTACAATTTTTTTTAAATATAGCTGTATTTATATAAACAGTTTAAATAGTTTTAATAAATAGCAAAACAGTTTATCATTAACAGACAACATTAACCATAACAACAATATTGCAATCAACTATACAGCTCCTACATTTTTTTTAAATATAGCTGTATTTATATAAACAGTTTAAATAGTTTTAATAAATAGCAAAACGCTTTATCATTAACAGACAACATTAACCATCACAACAATATTGCAATTAACTATATAGCAATCAACTCAGGTGTATAGTTTTGGCTAATTTGTGTTCAATTGAAATTGTCGCCAGGCCCACCAACCTTTCTTGCGTCATTGTGGAGTGCAGGTATGTTTTTATTAGCTTCAGCTTTGAGAAGCTTCACACTCTACTAGCAACGGTTACAGGAAGTGTTAGCAGTATGCGCAGTGCAATGAAGACATTTGGAAAGAGGCCAGTCAAATTGTTTGTGCAGATATACTCCAGCACACCCTTGGGAGACAAGTCTGAAGGGATATATTTTGAAATTGCTCTCAGTTCATCATTGAGATCAGTCGAGTCAATATCCCGCATGTTCTCATGGGACAATACTCTTTCCAATTCTTTACACTGCTGGAGTAGGTCTTCAGGTATTGCTTCTTTTAGCTTTGGGATGTTGTAGAGAACCCCAAAGACATTGCTGTGCTCGTGTAGCTGCAAAAAACGTTCTTCCAGTGACTGGATAGCACAGTCTAGAACTTGGTAAAAAAAAAACAAAAAACTTTCAACTGTTGTTTTGGATCGCTGATGCATTCATCCTCTGCCTCATAATCAAAATGGGTTCTTCTGCGGCGAACCCGAACTTCGGCAAGGGGAAAAGTCGGATCGATGTCAAGTTCTTCTGCCATCTTTTGTGTGGTTTTCAATACATTTTCATATTCCTCATCTGATCGATAAGTCTGTAGAAAAGCCTTTGTCATGTCAAGTTGTTGAACTGCCGCAGAAATATCAACATCAATCTGTTGCAGTCTTTTTTGCTTACGATGTTTACATGGAAGAGTACATCATGCCACAACACTAGACCACACAGAAATTTAAAATTGCATATATTCCTTGTGATTCCTCTCCCTTCTGCTAGTATTTTGCCACGAGCTGCTCTTGTTAAACCAGCATCCTCCATAACTGCAGTTAGGGCATCATAAATTTTCCCAATCTGGTTTCGGATAGCCTTTACTGCTTCCACGCGACTCTCCCATCGTGTGGTACTCAGTGGTTTCACTGTAATATGTGAACGTCCAAGATGTTGTTTGAGGATTTGCCAACGGTGGGTAGATGCAGAGAAGAATACATACACACTTTGTATTACATTAAACAACTCTGAAGCTTCGGGACATGCAGAGGCAGCATCGCTGATTACCAAGTTCAATGAATGGGAACTGCAAGGAACAAAAAAGGCTTTAACACTCGCACTCGTGTTTGTACACCACTGTTTTTTCCCTTCACGTTGGCTCCATTGTCATATCCTTGTCCTCTCATATCCTTAAGGTCAACTCCCATTTCTTTCAGCTTCTTAAGAAGTATGTTTGTCATGCCAGATCCTGTTGTATCATCTATATCGATGAACCCCAAAAAATGTTCTCTGACATTTACACCTGAGTCTGTTGCCATTACAAAACGGACCATTAAAGTCATTTGTTCAGAATGGCTTATATCAGGTGTACAGTCCAGAATTACAGAGTAATATTTTGCAGCATTCAGGTTTGCCAGAATTGCCTGTTTGATTTGCCCTACCAGTAACTGGATGATTTTGTTTTGAACAGTCTTCCCAAGATAGTTAATGTGAGTTTCTTTACTGGTTACTCTTCTGAGATGTTCCTTTAGGACTGGGTCAAACTCTTCCATCAACTCCACAATTTTAGGAAATTCATCCATTTAAAGTGAATTGTAAGAAGAGGCCCGACCTGACGGGATGACGTGTTGACGTGCGCCCCTGTAGGCGGAGTCATGGGAAACTAGCATGGCACGGATCGAGGGGGAAGGCTGGCGATGTGGCGGAGGCGGTGGCGGCAATATTCTCCGACTAAGAGGTCTTCTGACGAAGCGATGGTGTGGGGCATCCATGAAGTACAGTCCGACGCCTTTGAAGGACAAACACCGAGCTCCCCATAATGGGGTAAGAAATGGATGCATCAGAGCTGCATGTATCGGCAGGAAACGCTGTGCGAGGTCTGAGCCGGCAGACTGGTTGATGTAATTCTGCCTGTTGTGCAGTGCCGGCATACGGAGGCTATGATGATTTCTGCGGATAAGCAGTTAAGTTCCCAGGTTTATGTTTTCTATCAGCCCTTTTTTTTTTTTTTTTTTTGGAGTGCTCTAAGATGGCGCTCGATATACGGAGATCGTAGATCTACTATCAATATCAATACGGTGACGTTTGGATAAAGCAAAGATTTACAGATAAGTGCACAGATTGATTTTTTTACTTTCTCACTCTTTGGACTAGACTGAATTTTGAGAGATCTGGACAGTCTCGTTTTCTTGTTTTTTTTTTTTTTTAGTTTTTTTTGTCTACAAATATCTACATATCTACATAATTACAAAAATTGCATGCTCCTCTTGACAAGTTATCCTCCAGACACTCTTATTAATTACGTTAAGTAAGGAGCATTGTGGTATTGTATTTTTGGCTATTTAAAAGTTTTCAATTTATTACAAATTATAAATTATAATTTTAAAAATGCCTCCTAAACACCCAAACGCCAAAAATAAAGAAAAAGAAACTAAACAAGATAAAGGAGCAACGCCCTTTTTTTCACCAAGACGTTCTAAGGTTATTATGGATCAATCTCATGGGGAATCTCCTCTTTCACTGGAAGATGTATCACACAGTTTTTCAAGAACAGAGAGTGGGAATGTCACCCACGATACACTAAAAACTGCTTTGGACGATTTAATGAAAAACATATCACACGAGATCCAAAACAGCTCTAAAGAAATAAAGGAGGAGATTGCTATTTTCTCAGAGAGATTTACTAAGTTGGAAATCAAACAGGAATACTTGGGAAAACAGCAAACATCGATTGCCGAGACAATTAAACATTTAGAAAGAAAAGCTGAAGATCAACAAATGAAAATTTCTGTCCTTGAGGATCAAGCACGGAAATTGAATTCACGAATCAGGAATATACCAGAAATTTATTCCAATGATAGTCTGCAAAAATTTTTAGTAGACATGATTCAGGACTTACTCAATGGAAATATTCCATCTGATAATCCAATAGAGAGATGTTACCGACTGAAGAAACCTAAATCCATAGCAGAAAATATCCCATCATCGTGTCCTTTTTTTCCTACCAGTTGAACGAGAACATTTTAAGATCAGGAAGGAATAAAACGTGGAAAGATCCCAAATATGCAGATATTCAGATTTTTGCAGATCTTTCCTTTTCTACTAGAAGTTGGAGACGCTCCTTTCATCAAGAATTAAAACTCTTGAGAGACAAGAATGTTAAATATAGTTGGACTGCTTCCAGAGCGCTGAAAATATTCTGGAATGACAGTCTAGAACTGTTCACCTCGCCTATTAATTTAAAAGATTGGATTAACAAAACAAAACTATAGAGTTAATTGTAATAATATTAACCCTACTGCCAACAGCAAGCCTTCCCTCTCCCTAATCTTTATAAATTTTTTTTTTTTTTTCCCCTTTGTTATACACATTCACATTTTTAAGGGACATTGTAGGTACACATTTCACATTTTTTGGTACTTAAGTTTTAAAGGAAGGGAGAGAGTAATAGTCAGGGTCATAATTAGACCCATATATACATAAATTCAACTTTCAGATGCACTTCTACACTAAAGGCTATTTTTTAATTACGGTATTATTTGTTGAGATAAAAGAATCGATAACACTTATTCTTTACACGTAATCACTTAGACTAATTGCTTTAATTTTTTTTTTCTTTTCACATACACTCATTAGGTTAGGGTATTTCTTGTAGGTACACATCCCACTCTTTTGGTACATATATACTTAAGGGGAGAGAACTAATAGTCGGGGTCAAATATAGACCTACATTCACATAAATTTAAATTTTAGAGGCACTTTCACATTATATATTACCCCTGTTATAAGGGTAATATTTGTTGAGACATAAGAAATGTCAACACTTATCCTCACACTCATTTTCATTTAGATAATGTCACTTCAAATACTCGTGCTATTTAAACTCCACAATTTTAAGAAAATTACCATTGTTTGGCACAAACAGCTTATCTGATGTACCACGCAGTGCTAGGTTTTGAGTAGCAAGGACTCTAACAATGGCAATGAGCCTTTTTAGAACATTTTCCCAGTGATAAGTTTCAGAATCAATCTTCTCTTTGTGTTTTGCATCTATGGTTGTCTATGGTTGTCGAACCAGCTATGGAATGCTCTCTGGTGAGATGGTGTCTTATCATGACATGCCAAATTCCTGCTAAGGTGTTTCCAGTCATTTGTTCATCTAGAACTTAAAGCAGATACAATGAGGTCTGTTTGGGAGACTTTGCAACAAAAACAATACACAGCATTCTTACTCTTTGAGTACATAAGCCACGACCTCTCCACTTTCTCCATATTGGGTAGATTACCCCAATAATGCATCCGATGAAAGCTTCGATTTCCTTCAGATTTGTCCTTTGGAAAGCTGAAACTTTTCAGCTCATGTGGACCGTATGCTACCAGGAAATCTCTCAGTTTACTGCTCATATTTGGCCAGAGCCCTGGGTCTTCAAGAAATAGAGGACTGAACTCAGCATCGCCAGGAACCAGCTCATCCACCGTGCTCACATCTGTTGGGCTTTCCTCTTCACAAATATGTAGAGCTTCCTCAGTTTGTGATGCTGATGTGGATGCCGTGGCAGTTATCTCCTCAGTTGGAAACTCTTGTTCCATAAGAGCTTTGTCTTGACTCCCTGGATTAATACATTTCAGCATGGCTCCTTTCTGCTTAGATAAAAAAGCCTTCTTCGCCACTCTAATCTTTGCATATTGTGCACCAGAAAGACGTATTGGTTTCTTTCCGCCAGACATGGCTGTTGGAAAAAGGTGACACAAATGTAAAGACTTTAGCGTTGCGTATCAAGAAGACACAATCACAAAAAAATAAAAAAATTTAACTACATAATAAGTACCTATCTCTTTGAAGAAAAGACTATGATTGAAATATGACTTCAAAATGACAATTGAACTGTGCAGTTTCTTTAATATTAGCCCCTGCTGTTAATATATATATAAATATTAGCCCCTGCTGTCAATATGTATAAATATTAGATCCTGCTGTCAATATATATATACCGTATTTGCTCGATTATAAGACAAGGTTTTTTCAGAGCAAATGCTCTGAAAATTACCCCTCGTCTTATAATCTATGTTGCCTTCTAATCAGACCTCAAATGAGGTCTGACTATGAGACTAAGATCCAGATCCCCGCAGAGCATTTCTGAAGGCAGAGTTGTATATAGAAGGTTAAAAAGCATTTCTGAAGGCAGAGTGGCATATAGGGGGTTAAAAGGCATACTCCTCCACATTGGGCGCAAATACATAATGAGAAAAACAAAACAAAGATAGTGTAATGTAGTAAGGAGCAATATGTGGTGTATAGTCCCCTCTATAATGAAATCAGCAATTGTGTTTCACAAACTCCAAAGAACCAATTTAAGTTTCCTTTTTCATAATATATTCAGATTGAAATAGAGTAAATAACACAATACCTTCACTTTTCCTCACACTGATGTCTGGAGTTTTGTCCTTTGACGTGACTAGAAATTCAGGAAGGCGTTTTTTCCCTGGATAAATAAAAATTACAAAGTTCTATTTATCCCTTCAGTGAGTAAAGTGCCAGGAAACACATAACCAAATACACACCAGGACAGGCTCTGCCACACCAAGACCCAAACACACACACATTGTCCCCTCTATAATGAAATCAGCAATTGTGTTTCACAAACTCCAAAGAACCAATTTAAGTTTCCTTTTTCATAATATATTCAGATTGAAATAGAATAAATAACACAATACCTTCACTTTTCCTCACACTGATGTCTTGAGTTTTGTACTTTGAAGTGACTAGAAATCCAGGAAGGCGTTTTTTTCTCTCTAAGTTCTATTTATCCCTACAGTAAGCAAAGTGCCAGGAAACAGATAACCAAATACACACCAGGACAGGCTCTGACACCCAAACACACACCAGGACTGGCTCAGCCACATCAAGACGGGATAAGCTACAAAGAGCATAAAAAATGCTTTCCACATTGCTGCTTATTGTGTGTATCTGACTGTGCCCCCTGCCAGACCCCTTTTTGCATTGATTTATTTGATGCCCCCCTTGTGTTTTGATGCCCCCCCTTTTGTACTGGTTAATTATAATGCCCCCTATACCCATGTGTATCACCCCCCCCTTTGTGTATAGATCGTCCTAACCACCCTGTTGTGTACTTATGTCCTCACTCCCCAGCCACCCTCTAGGGGCATGAATATGTCCTTTAAAATTATGTCCTTCCCACCCTTTAAAATTAGGCCTTTCTTTAGAGGGCCAGACAGATAACCACACACCCTATTAGCTGTAGTTACCTCAAAAACAGAAGGCACAGCCAGTGTATGTTAACATTAAACCTGCTCCAAGGCCAAGAACGTAGATATTTCAATCATTGAGCTTATTGATAACTGCCCTCTACTTCAATGTGTAGTGTCCTCCAATTAGCATTCACAAAAATACTGGATTTTACAGTATTTTACAACGTGCCCCAGGAAAAGACATATCTATATCTTTTTTATCCTATTACCTTCTATAAGTTAACCTGTCTGTTTTTGTATTCCAGTTAACCATTGGTATAAAGTGTTTCCTCTGTGTTCTTTAGGATGTGACATAAACTATCACCATCATATATAACCAGGTTCTACATATGTATTACAAAAAATCCTATACATATTTGGAGGAAAAAACAGTGTTTTCAGAGGTTCATGATAACCTCCATAAACAGCCATTTAACTCAGAATCTGTTAGTTCTAGGTACAGGCTTAACACTTGAGCTGACAACTCACCTCTCCTCAGTGGCGTCTCCAGCTTTCATATTTAGGGGGGGCACATGGGGGGCCAGAGACCAAAGTAGGGGGGCCAATTATAAAACGGTACATATACACTATATATATATATATATATATATATATATATATATATACACACACACATACATACACACGTTAGACGTGCATTTTTAACTACATAATATGCACTTATCTCTTTGAAGTAAAGACCGTGATTAAAATATGATTTCAAAATAACAGCTAAAGTGACAGTTATTTTTCATTCTTTAATATTAGCCCCTGCTGACAATACACAGAAATATTACACCCTGCTTCCGATATATATTAATATTAACCCCTGCTGCGGATATATATTGATATTAGCCCCTGCTGCGGATATATACTTATATTATACCCTGCTGCGAATATACATAAAAATTATACCCTGCTGCCGATATATAAATTATTAGTCCCTGCAGCCAATATATTATAAATATTAGCCCCTGCAGCCAATATTTATTGATAAGAGGCCATGCAGCCAATATATATTAATATTAGCCCCCGCTGCCGATATATATAAATATTAGACCCTGCTGTCATTATATGTTAATATTAGCTCCTGCTGCTGATATATATTAATATTAGACCCTGCAGCCGGTATATATTATTAGTCCCGGCTTCCGATATATATTAATATTAGACCCTGCTGCCAATATATTTGCCACACTGACTGCAGATCAGGGGAAGACTGAGAGTCAGTGCAGTGTTCCCTCCTTCTGACTGCACCGTGACATTGAGAGGTCCTCTCCCCTGTAATCATCCCCAGAGTCCCTTTGTCCCCTCATTCACTAAACCATACCGCTCTTTTACTTACTCCCTGTAGTTCAGGTATAGATCAAATAAACAACACATGGAAACAGCACGTGCAACTGAATAAGACAAAAAAAAACTGTATTTGCAGGTATACATAAATAATGTATGGAAACATAGCAGTTACAGATCAACAGAATTTGACACACTATTTGACATCCAAACAACTATAAATCATTCTTTTTTATCACATTATTAAAATCCCAGAAATCAAAAAAGTTAAAAGGCCCAAATAAATTAAGGAGATTAGACATAATGGAAACTTCAACAAAACTTTTAGCCATTAATGCATCACAACCATCTTAGCGCTGCGTCACCAAATGAACGCCTCATCACAGATAACACAATGCATACAGCTGCATATAACTAAGCTGAGTAGCACTTGGTCTGTGAAGGCCTGTGAAACCAAAGGGGAATAACGTCCTGTATAATGAAATCAAGAATTGAGTTTCACAAACTCTGAACCAACATCTAACTTTTAATAATATATTCAGATTGAAATAAGAGTAAATAACACAAAACCTTTACTTTTCCTCTGATTTCTAGGCCTAGAAAGTTTTGTCCTCTAAAGTGACCACAAAATCTGGATAAATAAAAATTACAAAGTTCTATTTAACCCTCTAGAGCAAGTAAAGTGCCAGGAAACAGATGACCAAACTCATATCAGGACAGGCTCTGCAACACTGACACCCAAACACATACCACAGGGCAGGCTCTGCTGCCACATGGACCCCCACATCAGGATGGGATAACCATATAAAATGCCTTCCACATTGCTTTGCTGTTTGTGTGTATTGACCCTTGTGTATTTGTGCCTCCCCAGCCACCCCCCTTTGTGCATTTTTGCAATACACCCTTGTGTATTGATTTATTTGATGCCCCCAGCCAGCCCCCCTCCCTTGTGTATTGATTTATTTGATGCCCCCAGCCAGCCCCCCTCCTTTGTGTATTGATTTATTTGATGCCCCCAGCCAGCCCCCCTCCCTTGTGTATTGATGCACCAACCCCTTGTACTGGTTAATTTAATGGCCCCATACCCATGTGTATTAACCCCCCCCCCCCGTTTGTGTATTGATATATGTGACATCCTTCTAACCACCCTGATGTGTAATTATGTCCCCAGCCAACCTTTGTGTATTATTTAATTTTCCCAATGCAGCCCCCCCCCTTGTTAATGTCCCTCCTTCTGTCACATCCACTATTTATTTAAAATAAAATACTTTTTTTTGCTGGCCTTCATTCTTCCACTGTAACACAGCTGCTCTTCTCCCTTGTGCTCTTCTCCCTGTCAGGCAGTGACAAGCAACTGCTCCGTAAGAGCCCGCCCCCTTCAAAGGGGCGGGACGAAGAGCCTCAGTCAGTGATTGGCATGCCGGCAATCCATTAAGCGGCCAGCGGAGGCAGTTTTAAAGCTGCTTTGAAGCTGCCAGCCGCATCGGCTGCAATTGGAGCTTGCTGTGCACACCGGGTAAAATGGTATAGCGTTTTAATTGGGGGGGCACACTGGGGGGCACAGCATAATGTAGGGGGGGCCATGGCCCCCTCTGGCCCCCCCCTGGCGACGCCACTGCCTCTCCTGTGCTGAGGTATTGAGGTCATACATTTGTGCTGTTTTGAGCAGTTGCTGTTTGCTTTGTACCACCTACCAGTCCACCCATTTTGGTTCCCATTTCATATTAAATAGAATATCGCCAATATGGAAGAACAGAAGGGGAGTGAACATCACCTGCACACATTTCAGACATGGTGCACTGTAGGCCTGCAAATATGTTTCAATAATATTCAACTGATAATGTCCCCACTCCACAGCAACCCTCTAGGGGCATGAATATGTCTGTCCATGACTCCATCTGTCCGTCTATCACCTAAATTTTTTTTTTAAATACTTACTTTTTCTTCTTCCACTGACGTGCTCTTCAGCCTCTTCTCCTTCGAGATCTTCTCCTTGTCACGCGGTGACGGGCAACTGCTCTGCGTGAGCCCGCCCCCTTGAGCGTCACGGCGCATCTTCAATGGGGTAGAATGAAGAGCCGAACCGATCGGCACACAGGCAAGATTTTCAGTAATTAAACGACGGCGGTTTTACATTTATGTTAAAACCGGCGCCGGTAGCCTCATCGGATGACAAAAAAGCGGCACTTGGGGCGGCAAAGTGCAGCCCCTTCTAAAGTGCCGCCTGGGGCAATTGCCCCAGTCTGCTCCATTATAGGGCTGGCCCTGCTACAACCTACAAGAGAAGTGGATTACCCATGGTTCTACATATAAACATAAACACCAGGTTCAATTTCCTCCATTCTCTGTTTTTGTTGAATTTGTGGATTACCAAGCAAGGATTAGAAATGACCCTGGTTTTGATTTTACAATCAGAATTGAGAGATTCTTAAAGTATCCAAAGTTGCACATGGACATTCAACCCACCACATTCTTCACATATGGAAGGATCCTGGGAAAGAATGATCGGCATAGTTCGAAGAATTCTTGACTCTATTTTTCTACAGGTAGGCCAAACAAGACTCACTCCGGTCCCTAATGATCCTGAGGAACCTTTTTTGCTGACTCCGGCTATTTTTCTTACTCAAAAAACAGAGACGTTCAGTGCTCCTTCGGGAGAGTTTGATGCCAAAGATCTGTATAAAGTGCAAAGCTTTGCAAATACCTTCTGGGACAGGTGGCGTAAACAGTATTTATCTATATTGCAACCACGTAAGAAATGGCAAACCACCAGACCTAACCTAAAAATTGGTGATATTGTTCTTGTAAAGGACTGTCAAGCACAAAGAAACCATTGGCCTCTTGGGTGGGTCACGAAAACATTCCCAAGTGAGAATGGAAATGTTCATAAAGTAGAAGTAAAGATAACCAAGGGAGATGAGTCCAAGTTGTTTCTCAGACCAATATCTGAACTAATTTTACTTCTACCTTCTGAAGACTGAATTGGTGACATCCATGGATACCAGGCAGGGAGTGTCATGCCTCCAGCATCTATATGTACTGTGTAGTGTGCTTAATTACATAGGCACTCCATCTAGTGGCTGACTTTGCCTTTCAGTATTTTATCCCTCTGCTTTTCCCATCCCTCCTCAGTGAAGTGAGGCATTCTGGGAAAGAGAACTCCATTTTACAGACTGTGCCAAGAAGAGAAAGACTGCAACTTCCATGCTCCCATGTGGCAGCATCGCGGGTTAGCTTGTGGACTTACTCCACAGTTATTCTCAGTCACAGCTGCCTCCAGTTACACATACTCTTATATTCAGGAGCAGCAGCTGCATTTGTCTTAAGTTGTGACTAGCAGACCAGTTCTCCACATGTCATCTATGTTATTACATGTTGTGTTTCAGCCATCTTGTATTATGCTAACATGTTAGTTGTATATGAACATGTGTTTATTCATGTTTTCTGCGCTATTGTTTTCTAGTTTCACTGCACATTTCCTATAATTCAATAAATCTACTGACTTCATCATATAGTCTTGTCTATTGTAAAGTAGGGCGGTTTATCTGCATGTCAAACTACACACACGCCACTGGGTAACGTGTAGCGAGGACAAAACATTCACCTTTCAGCACAATGAAGACCCAAAGCACATCTCTATTCCACAAAAGCATGGCTTCACCAGAAGAAGATTAACATTTTTGAATGGCCCAGCCAGAGCCCAGACCTGAATCCAATTGAACATCTGTGGGGTGACCTGAAGAGGGCTGTGCACAGGAGATGTCCTCGCAATCTGACAGATTTGGAGCGCTTTTGCAAAGAAGATGTGCAATGCTAATAGACTCCTACCCAAAAAGACTGATTGCTGTAATAAAATCAAAAGGTGCTTCAACAAAGTATTAGTTTAAGGGTGTGCACACTTATGCAACCAGGTTATTGTGAGGTTTTTTAATCCCCCCTCTTAAAGATTTCAGTTTGTTTTGGAATTGAATTGTTCACGTTAAAGGCGGAAAAAGTTCTGACATGATTTATCTTTGTCTCATTCTTTAACATCACAAGAACCTGGCATTTTAACAGGGGTGTGTAGACTTTTTATATCCACTATATATATATATATATATATATATATATACTGTGTGTGTATATATATATATATATATATATATATATATATATATATATTGGGAAATTGTAAAGTAAAGTCAGGACCTGCCTGCTTTTATGCAGATCACCCTGCAGCTGCTTGTATCCGGAATAAACTTTCAGCCTTTCAAAGAAGTCTGATGGTCATCATAACTTTCGATTTCCACAACAGTTTTTGGTGTAGTCGGCAGGATCCCATTCTTTCTCAAGCATTTGTGAATGGTCATATACCACGTGTAATGCTCTCAAACTTGTATCTAGTGGATGGGAAGCTAAACCTATTTCTGAATTAATTCTGATAGCAGAACACTGTTCTAGACAAAAAGGGTAAAAAGATTAGTCAGACAACGTAATGGCAGCACATGTTCTTCTCCACTAACAAATCAGGTGATGGAACATGGTTCTAACAATCATGTAAAACACAAAGGGGACAACTAAATCAGACAGATGTCTTTTTTAAATGTGGGAAAAGTGGACATTTTAAAAGGGAGTGTACACTTTGGAACAATTGGAACAAAAGACAGGGTCTAAGAGATGGTCTTTCATTGGAATACTTAAAGGAGCAAGATAAGGATATGTCCTCTTATAGAACGGTATGCTTGTTTAAGTCCAACTTGCCGTGTTAACTGCTAGGAAAATACCTCTTGTGTAAATAAGGTTGTACATTGTACTGTACTCCACAAGGAGTCTTTTTGAGGTACCTGCATATAATTTTTTCTTTTTATTTATTTTAAATTTTCAAACATTTTGTTCACAAAATACATCGGTAGGCTGTTAAAGTGTCAGTTCTGTATTACAAACATAAAAATATTCTTTGTTGTTCTTGAATATAAATATAAAAGTTTTGTTCACAGATTCAGAGCAAGCGAATAGACCAGTCCTTATTCAGTTCTATGTTTGATTTTAGAGAGAGAGTGTGTGTGTTAGTTAAATGGGGGTGTAGGGTGTGTGTGTGTGTTAAATGGGGGCATAGGGCATTTCTGGAGTGGCGTTAAGGGGGCATTTAATAGAGCACTCTGCCTCCTGAAATGCCTTATACCGCCCTATATGCCACTCTGCCCCATAATATGCCTTTAAACCCCCTAAATGCCAGAGTGGCATATAGGGGTATAAGGCATTTCTGGAGGCAGAGTGCTCTATACAATGCCTTTTAACTCCCTTAATGTCACTCTGCCTCCTGAAATGCCTTATACCTCCCTATATGCCACTCTGCCCCATAATATGCATTTTAACCCCCTAAATGCCAGTATGAGATATAGGGGTATAAGGCATTTCTGGAGGCAGAGTGGCACATAGGGGGTCAAAAGGCATACCATGGGGCACAGTGGCATATAGAGGGTTAAAAGGCATATCATGGGCCACAGTGCCATATTGGAGTGGCAAGCCTGGGGGCAGATGTGCGTAACTGGGGGACAGGTTGGAAAATACAAGAAATAAAAACAAAAAAAATATTTTTCTCAATCATAGCTTTTATTAAAAAAAATAGTTTACATGAATTAACATTTACTGGTAAAACTTTTTTCCTATGGGGTCGTCTTATATTCAGGCTTTTTCTTTTTTTCCTAAGTTAATATTCAGATTTTGGGGGGTCGTCTTATAATCGAGCAAATACGGTATATGCTGTATATTTATTTAGAGTGTTTGTAGGCAGACAGACAATAATCTTCTGGCCCAACCGAATAAAAAAAAAGAAGTAGGGGCGTGGCTGGACGTGAACCAAGATGGCCGTGTAGTGCCTTTTCTCCTCCACAAAGCCTCTACATAAGCTACTATTATTAGCCCTTATTCTACCCCCTGCCGTTCCGATTCGCGGGGATCTTCTGCAGCATGCCCGGGGGACCACGTAAGTCCACTAAGAAGTCGACGGTTCCAGATATCTTCCATCGAAAATCGGCTTCTCCTGAGCTTCCCACGCTGCCTCCGCCCGAGCCTTTGGGCCTACCGCACGACATGGCGACAGCGGCAGCTTGCACCAGGCAAGATATCGATGACATCAAATCCCTTGTCCTCTCGGTCAAGCACGATTTGATGGATCATATCCGCACAGAACTACGAGAGTTGAAGAGGGACATCACCGAGATTGGGACGCGAACGGACACTTTGGAACGATCTCAGGCCTCCCTGCAACGTGCTCATGGCAAGATGGCTGAGGACATCGTCTCCCTCCACACGGAGGTACAATCATTGCAGGATGCTCAAGAGGACCTGGAAAACAGGTCGCGGAGGGCGAATTTCCGCCTTCGCGGGGTACCGGAGACATACCTTGATGTGACGCAGGTGTTGCACGGTGTTCTTCCTCAATTGTTGCCTGACACTCCGCCGGATCAAGTCCTGATTGATCGCGTACATAGGGCCCTGAAACCGAGGCCGAAGACTGATGAGAGACCGAGGGACATTATAGTCAAGCTCACAGACTATTCTCTCAAAGAGAGTATCATGAAGGCTGCCCGGACACTCACTCTATCGCTCGACAACACGGAGGTCCAAGTCTATTCGGACCTTGCTCCTAGGACTCTCCAGCGACGTAAAGCCCTTAAACCCTTGACAGATCACCTCCGGGCCCATAATGTCAGGTATCGTTGGAGATTTCCATTCGCACTTCAAGCCTCTGTCGGAGATAGGAGCTATACTATCAAATCCCTCAACGAGGCTGAAGACTTACTGATGGAATTGGATGTTCCACCGCTGTCCCTGGGCCGCAAACGGAATAGGATGGAGCCCGGCTTGCGCCCCGCGGACGCATGGACCGACATTCCCCGGCGTCGGATGACCGATGACCCGTGCTCTGAAGATGCGTCGCCTGGATCCACCGCACCTACCTTCCATCGCTGACTGTGCTCCGAACGACTATCACCGGTGTGCGCCTTCGACACTTCGTTTGCCCTCGATTGATGCTCTACCTCTGCTTTACGCGCCGCATCAGATGGGCCGCTACGTTTGCCATGGCTGCTGCCCCCGTTCGTGTGGAGCTTTGGTCCCTTCTATGGGTCTAGATGTCCACCCCACCCACCGCATTGGACCTTTTTTGGGGACTTCTTCTGCTTCGGGCACCTGGTTACCCGATCAAACTTATTGCGTCTGGATCAGCTAAGTCCTGGTTTTTCTTTTAGGTTTTTTTTTTTTTTTTATTGTTTGATTATGGGTTTCTGGCGCGTTTTACCTACCACGCCACATTTAGCGTTATGTTGCCACTGTTTGGCTCCGCACTGTGTCTCCAAGGTGCCTATGGTCGGTTCCCCTACATGTTTTCGTTAATTCGATCCCTCTAATCTGCTCCCTATGTGGGTAGTTTAACTTTATTCTCCAATGAGGCTGCGGAGGCCGTTTTGGTTGCTGAAGGTTACATCCCCATTTCACCTGACCGTTAGGGTCTATCTACTGCCTGTCCACCAGGCCTTTCGACCTCCTGTCGAGATGGGGCCTGCACAGTGTCAGTGCAGTAGCCCACCTCGCTGGTTACGAAGTTTGAGATTGTTTTTTTTTGCATTTGTTTTTTTCTTCTATTCACTCGTCGTTCCTCTCGTCTGTCCTTTCTTCTTCTCTTCTCTTTTTTTTCCCGTCTCTATACGGGGGTCATGCTGTTTTGGTCCCTTTGACCCACCCTTGTCGCCTATGCCTACTTTCGCATTATACAGCTTCTTTCTCCACTGGATCCCATGGCTGGCGATCTCAAAATAATTACACACAATGTTAGGGGTCTTAACACGCCTCAAAAGCGACGGATGGTCATGCGATACTACCAAAAGCTTCATTGTGACGTGATTATGTTGCAAGAGACACATCTGCGAAAGACTCATATACCTACCTACTGGCATCGCAATTATAATGTACACTTCCACGCTGCTCACCCGCGACAAAAGAAAAACGGGGTTAGCATCTTTCTACGGTCTTCCCTGGAATTTCAGCTTCACACCTCGAAATCAGATAAATGGGGCAGATATCTACTCCTCACTGGGACTCTCCGCAACATTCCGTAGTAATAGTATTTCTCAATGTCTACGCGCCCTCCACTCACGCTGTATCATTTTACTCCCTTCTCACTGACCTCCTCTTACCTTATCGCTATCAGCAGATTATAGTGGGAGGTGATTTTAATGCGATCTGGGATCCATACCTGGATAGGAAAGGGGGCACCCCATTACTGCACACTCCGCAGAATAGGAAATATCTCCGGGACTTTGTGAAGACGATAGCTCTGACTGATGCTTGGAGATTGCGTTATCCCAAAGATTTGGACTACTCGTTTTACTCCCATCCTCACTGCTCCTATTCTCGTATAGACTATATATTTTTGAGTCAACATATGATACTGTTAGAATATTCTTTGTCTTGAATATCTAAGCTTCTCCAGTGATCAAACAGCAATCAAGACCACAGCTTCAAAGTCTATTAATTAGGTTTATTCGATGACAAATTATCAATTCATACAATACCAATGCTGGAACAAATGTTGATAAAAGGTACTGTAGGCTTAGTATCTTGGTGAGATGAAGATGAGAGCGTGGAAAGAGACCTTATCCTTGTCGTCATGCCAATTTATACCCCTTTACATTTGGTTAGGGTATACGTAACGGAATCCTATTGGAACAGTAATATGATACACCAGCATCCCACAGAAGACCCTCTAAACTACGTCACTTAATTGATACCATATGTTCCTAGCACTCAAGTTGCATTCAGGCCTAAAATGTGCAGAACAAAATAAAAGTATAAAAATGATTTCTTACACTTCCCCCTGTTTATGGTTATGTACCATAAATAAATGTTTGCTGTCCATTCATACAACATTCGTATCACATTCGTATCACATTCAGTGAGTGCAGGAAGATATGTAGACGATAATATTATAAAAAAGAATCTGTGGAAGACTGATGCATCCTACGTCTTAAAGTTTCCCTTGCTTTATATTTTCTCTAATAGTTAAATACGATTTTCTTATTCTCCATAATAAACATATTTGAAAAATAATACATATAAAAGACACAAATAAAACAATAATAAATGGATGTAACAAAACATTGGTGATAGCGGAGCCAACAGATGATTTTGCCATAATTTCTGTTGACTTAGCAAAGTTTTTCCACCAAGATGTACCTGAGACTATTGACCATTCATGTTCTATGTTTTTGAGTTTACCTTGCTCATGTTGAAATACAATCTGTGCTTCTTTTAATTGCTTTTGCAAGACATTTAAAAATCCTACATCTTTCCTTATCTCATTTGCCCACTTTTGCCATGGAAATTCACTTACTTGTGATAAATTAAACTGTAGTGGCAAAACATTTAATTTTTGAGAATTAATTTGAGAAACATTAATCTGAGTTCCATATATATATATTGCTATTGGATCACCATCAATACAATACAGACCTTTCGATAATATTTCTGTATGCGTACATTTAGGAAACATTGCTTTAATCAATTCCCCATTAGACATTACCTGTACACATACTCTACCTTTCTCTATAGGCGTTACAAGATCGTTAGATGTTTTCACACTTGTTTGTACACTGAATTGTACCTGAACATGAGCTCTGGTTATGAAAACATGAATGATATATAGT
This sequence comes from Spea bombifrons, assembly GCF_027358695.1. Taxonomy (NCBI): domain Eukaryota; kingdom Metazoa; phylum Chordata; class Amphibia; order Anura; family Pelobatidae; genus Spea; species Spea bombifrons. The sequence goes on along the minus strand of NC_071092.1, from coordinate 19,580,098 downwards.
CTCAGCTTGATGAGACAAACAAATAATTTTGGACACAAAATGTAAACATGCAGACAAGTCTAATTGTTCAGGTTCTGACATATCTGTGGAGAAAACAAAATCAGGATACTCTAATTTATAAAATAATAATTGTGTACTACTGACAGGTATTCCCAATACTCTCATCGGGAATAATGTTTCTTCTTTACCTGCCATTGGTATTAAAGATGTACCTTTACACACATCATTACTACATCCTAACCATTTATTTACCCATAAATCAGTATGATTTCGAGCAAATGTAAATTCTTCAGGTAAACTACGTAGAATTCCTAGAGGAGTAATACCACCTTGGAATGCTTGTGCCATTATTTTGAAATCAGTAGAATATTCAATTTGGATTTCCAAGCAAGCTCTGGCTACTTCTGATAAATCAGCATTAGTCATTAAAGCCATGGTTGCTTCCTGGAGATGTTGCACTGCAGGTCCTATCACAGAAGCTGTTTTTATTATCATATTCTCCAAGATTTTGTTTAAACCTTGTTGAATATGTGTTTCTTTACTTCCTATTAACCCTGCAGTTTCCAAATCAGACTTTAGTGTCTTAATATCCATAGTATTAAGTATACTTTCTACTGTATTTACACCTGTTAAAATTCCTTGTATTACATTTCTCTTTTTCCTATTCAAATTTGTATTATTTCTACCAAACCAGTCATCAACACCTCTTTCCATATTTAATAAATATTTTTTGCATTGTGGAAATCTAGATGAAATTTTCCACTCTGATATATTAAAATTCCAAATTATTAGAGCTGAAACAACGAATCGATAAAATCGATAATAATCGATAACGGAAATCATCGATAACGATTTCCGTTATCGATTAATCGAGTGATCAATTCGTTGTTGGAGCACTCGGCTCCTTTTACTTACCTCCGCGAGCGTTCCCCGCTTCTGCTACACGCTCTGCAGTCTCCGCCTTCTTCTAGCTACGTGACGGATGTGACGTGTTCCGGTTCGCTCTGTGCGAGTGGCTCCACTCGCACAGAGCGGTTCGCTCTGTGCGAGTGGCTCCACTCGCACAGAGCGGTTCGCTCTGTGCGAGTGGCTCCACTCGCACAGAGCGGTTCGCTCTGTGCGAGTGGCTCCACTCGCACAGAGCGGTTCGCTCTGTGCGAGTGGCTCCATTCGCACAGAGCGGTTCGCTCTGTGCGAGTGGCTCCATTCGCACAGAGCGGTTCGCTCTGTGCGAGTTGCTCCATTCGCACAGAGCGGTTCGCTCTGTGCGAGTGGCTCCATTCGCACAGAGCGGTTCGCTCTGTGCGAGTGGCTCCATTCGCACAGAGCGATTCGCGGGGGTGGGGGTCCACGGCGGGGTGGGAGTGGGGTTTCAGGGGATGCAGGGCAGGGTGTGAGTGTGGGTGCAGGGCAGAGTGGGGGTGGGGGTGCAGGGCAGAGTGGGGGTGGGGGGTGCAGGGCAGGAGACTGGGTGCAGGGCAGAGTGGGGGTGGGGATGCAGGGTGTGAGTGTGGGTGCAGAGCAGAGTGGGAGACTGGGTGCAGGGCAGAGTGGGGGTGGGGATGCAGGGCAGGGTGTGAGTGTGGGTGCAGGGCAGAGTGGGTGCAGGGCAGAGTGGGTGCAGGGCAGAGTGTGAGTGTGGGGGCAGGGCAGAATGTGGGGGCAGGGCTGGGTGCAGGGCAGAGTTGGAGACTGGGTGCAGGGGCACAGTGCAAAGTGCTGGGTGCAAAGTGCCAGTGCTGGGTGCAAAGTGCCAGGGCTGGGTGCAAAGTGCTGGGTGCAAAGTGCCAGGGCTGGGGCAAAGTGCCAGGGCTGGGTGCAAAGTGCTGGGTGCAAAGTGCCAGGGCTGGGGCAAAGTGCTGGGCGCAAAGTGCTGAGTGCTGGGTACAAAGTGCTGGGTGCAAAGTGCAAAGTGCTGGTGCAAAGTGCTGGGTGCAAAGTGCTGGATGCAAAGTGCCAGGGCTGGGGCAAAGTGCTGGGTGCTGAGTGCTGGGTACAAAGTGCTGGGTGCAAAGTGCCAGGGCTGGGTGCAAAGTGCTGGTGCAAAGTGCTGAATGCTGGGTGCAAAGTGCTGGATGCAAAGTGCCAGGGCTGGGGCAAAGTGCTGGGGGCAAAGTGCTGGGTGCAAAGTGCCAGGGCTGGGTGCAAAGTGCTGGGTGCAAAGTGCTGGGTGCAAAGTGCTGGGTGCAAAGTGCAAAGTGCTGGGGCAAAGTTTCTTGAACAGTAATAGTCCACCTCTTTTCAGAATGTTTGGGGTTATTTTGTTTCATAAATATTGTGTTTGGGTTCTTGTACTTTGAAAATATTGTTTTTTATTACATCATAACAAAATAAGAATGTTAATGTAAATTTTAAGTTGTTTTTTAACATCCAGTTCATTAAATTCTTTTAAATAAACGAAAAATTTGCATATTGTTTTTTTTTATCCGATTAATCGATTAATCGAAAAAATAATCGGCCGATTAATCGATTATTAAAATAATCGTTAGTTGCAGCCCTACAAATTATTGTTATAAATTTACCATCTAAAAGGAGAGGTTTGGAATGGAGATAGTTTACCTGAAATGGACTTGATTCTTTAAAGATTTTGTTTTCACACACAGATATTGTTGGTGAGATGACAGTAACATTTACACCTACACATTTCCTTTCAGAATTTTTCAATCTTAAACAACACTGATAATTCCCATTGTCATTGAGAGTAGGCCGGTCTTGATGATATGTAAATCTCTTCTCAGACCATTCTACTCTACCTACTAGACCTCTATGTATCATACTCGGATTTGCATTAGAAAAACTTCCCAGGAACTCATCACCCTTAGTCCATGTCATTAAAGACTCAGGAGATAACACCGACTCAATACTACATGTCAACACTAATTGATCCCTTCCTTCTAGGATCTCTATAGAATTAGGAAATACTTCTATATTAGGAATAATCAAATCTGTAACAGTTATTGCCATTTCCACATTTACAAACTTTGAATCCCTAAATGCTTGTATTTTCCATACTTTAGGTGTATTTGATATGTTATTTTTGTAGTATTATTCCTGGTTGCAGAAATTTATACCATACTTGTTCCGTGTATAATACCTTTGTTCTAGTTTCTCCATCTTTAGTTACTGTCAAGCCTGGAGTATTTGGTGCTAGATCTCCAGACCAATTTACCATCACATCACCATGTATAACTACACTCAAGTACGCTACTTCATTTATAATATGATCCCAAGACCCAAATTTATCATCATCTTGTGTGTAGGTCCCTTTAGTCCAACTAAATAAATGTTTAGGCCCTATTGTAACATTTAACCTTACATTACTTTGTCTAGTAAAGTTAATTCTAATGTTACATACTGATAAGTACCCTTTCATTACACCAAAACACACATGCCCATTAAAATCATCCATTTCTCTCTTCTTTCTATTAATGTCTGGGAACACTTGAGTTTCGTTAATTTGGCTAGTTAGTTGTCGAATCTGTAGATCTTCTTCAATTTGTGGATCCTCCTTAAAACAGTCAATCATCAGTATTGTCGTCATCAGAACTGCTATAAACAAAAAAGATTGTCTCTTCTTGAAAGTCAAATGTCTTTGCCATAAGGAACTTTTGTTGGAGTCTGCATCACCCATGGATCTGTTTTGTACACACTAGAGAAAACAAAATATACAATATCAATATTTAGTTATATACAATTTACATTGATCAGAATGAACCCAAAAACATTTTTGTCTGCGTTTGTTACTCGCATTATCCAATGGTCGTTGAACTTTTAACATTATCTTGCCCATTGTATCTATAATGTTATACGGGCCTTCCCAATTTGCCTCCCATGGACCAGTTTTCCTAAAAGTTTTTATCATGACCATACCCCCCTTTGAAAACTTTGAAAAATCTGGAGGTGCCATTTTCTGCATACGGGTTGCTGCAAATGGAAGGAGCTCTGCTAAATTATCTTGCAACAATTGTAACCATTTTGTTTTAGTAATAGCATCTTTTTGTGGCGTGGACAAATATGGTTCATGAGGGAAAGCAAGTGGCATTTTTCTACCAGTCATAAGTTCAAATGGTGTATACTGTGTAGCTGATGATGTTGTACCTCTAATACCCATAAGAACAGCTGGGAGTGCTTCTACCCACGTATTACCTTTGTCAAGTAACATTTTTGCGAGTCTTGATTTCAATGTTCTGTTCATACTTTCCACAATACCAGATGATTGTGGGTGATATGGAACATGAAATAGTTGGTCTATTCCCAAAATTGCGCATAAAGACTGCATAACCTTACCAGTGAAATGAGTACCTCTATCGGATTCAAGCATTCTAGGAAAACCCCATCTGCTGAAGATATGACACCACAAAGCTTGTGCTGTACAAAAAGAATCATCTTTCCTTAATGTTATACATTCTACCCATTTAGAAAATACATCTACTACCACTAAGGCATATTTCAACCCATTTTTTCCTGCTGGTAATGGACCTATGAAATCTATTTGCAATGTAGACCATGGACCATCTGCTGGTGCTATGCTTTGCATTGGTGGTTTTTGTCCTTTGGGCCTCGGATTTACCTGTGCACAGATGAGACATGATTGCACTACTTGCTGTACTGTTTCTTCCATTTTTTCCCAATAAAATTTCTCCTTTAGTACTTCTAACAACCTCTTTTGTCCTATATGACCTAGGCTTTCATGATTATACTGTGTAAAGAAAGTCTTCAAATGTTCAGGCATAACAGGACGTAATTCTCCATTTTGGTCATGACACAAAACCCCGTTCTCATGAACAAATGGAGGTTTCGGATCAACCCGAGAGGCAGCAAGGGATGGATCCTTTGCTTGTTCCTCTGCAAATGAGGGAGACTGCGTACTTGCCTTTTTTACCAATGCTATGACTACAGGTTCAGTTTGGTATACGGGTTCACCTGTTAAAGCTGCCCGTTTGGCTAACATGTCAGCTGTTTCATTCCCTACACTGTGAAAATCTTTGTCCTTTCTATGTGCTGGTACTTTAACTATGGCATGAAATTCTGGAACTTGCGAGGCAAGTTCAAATATAGCTTCAAGTGAATCTTTGTGTGTTAACACTTTGTTTGAAGCATCTACAAAGCCTCTTCTTTTCCATATTGGTAAATGTTCTGTCAATGATCTTACTACATATGAGCTATCACTATAGATCACTAGGGGGCCTTTACTTTCTTTGTCCTCAATCTCCAATGCAGTTTTTACAGCTTCCAATTCTGCTCTTTGTGCTGAGAAGTGTCCTGGCAATTTATGTTCAATTGAATACCCTCTTTCTGGATACCAAATGGAATATCCTGTGTAATACTTTCCATCTGAACAAAATCTGGACCCATCAACAAATACAGATTCATCAAATTTTCCTACCTCCTTTCTGAAAACCGAAGGAAGATCATCTTCTAAGTTTACAATACACTCATGTGGTTTACCTTCATATTGCATAAGTTGTGGAAGCACATACTTAGCCTTATGATCCACCGTGATTCTTTTAGAAGACAATGCCAACAACCACTGTGAAAATCTCTGATTTGAAACACCTGGTATTCCCTTTTCAAGTAAAAGTTTCAAAGGTGTATGTGGTGTTTGGAGAATGATATCTTTAAACCCCACTATGTGCTCAGATGCCATTACAGCAAAATGCACTCCAACTAAATGCCTAGCACAAACATCCAATCCTCTTTCCACTGGGGAAAGAACCTTGGCGAAGTACCCCACAATTCTCCATGTTTCTTGTTGCAATTGTAAAAGTACTGCTGAGACAGCCGTCTCAGACGTATGTACTTGAATAGCAAACGGTGCAGTAGGATGTATGGTAGCTAAAGTAGGTGCCCTTTGCAGATCTTGTTTAAGAACTTCAAAAGAATTTTGATGCTCTTCCTGCCATGGACCAAAACAAGATTCATTATCTTTTAACAGGTCATATAAAGGTTTGGCCTTTTCAGCAAATCCTTCAATGAATTCCCTGGAAAAATTAATCAATCCCAAAAACTGTCTTAATGCCTTAAGTGATGTTGGTACTGGAAGTGAAGCAATTGTTTTAATTCTTTCCTGTACTGGCTTTCTATGTCCTGGACCAATATGAACCCCTAAGTATTGTACTTCTGGTTGCATCAGTTTCACCTTACGTGTGTTCAATTTTAACCCAGATTCCTGCAACAGAGAAAATAATTCAGTCAAAAGAATCAAATGTTCTTCTTCAGTTTCAGTTTGCAGAAGCATGTCATCAACATATTGTAGCAAGCATTCTGGTTTAGAAAATTTAGACAAAACATTTGCCAATGCCTGGTGAAAATAAGTTGGTGAACTGTGAAATCCTTGGGGTAAAACAGTAAACACATATTGCTGATTCTGAAAAGTAAAAGCAAATTTATACTGACAGCTCTGTGTGAGAGGTACTGAAAAGAAACCATTACTCACATCTAACACAGTAAAAACTTTAGCATTTGCCAGTAGTCGTGACATCATATCTGGAGTATCTGCTACCATATGTGCTGAAGCTGGTGTGTATTTGTTTAATACTCTCAAATCAATAGTTAATCTCCATGAATCATCAGTTTTTTTAACAGGCCATAAAGGGTTGTTGCATGGACTGTTTGATTTCCTTACCACCCCTCTTTGTTCCAGATCATTTACCACACTTGCAATTGAATTTATTGCTTCTGGTGGAAACCTGTATTGTCGCTGAGCTGGAGGATCAGGTCCCTGTATATCAATCATTACATCTTTGAATCTCCCACATTCATTTTTACTTTGCGCCCAAAGTAAAGGAAATTTTTGTACTATCTCTTTAAGACATTGGTTATTACCAGTATATGGCCATTGTATTTCTGTAGAAATTGCCTCTACTGGACATACAAATCCCAAATCACCGTATTCTGAGGGATCTACCAACACTGGTTTTCTACCCTTAGCATCTTTCCAAATTGCCTTATTTCCAAGATCAACAATCCAACCTCTTTTCTGCATTACATCAGTACCAATAATATTATCAACATCCTTACAATACCAAATATCAATTTTCGTTTTTAAATATCCTGGTATTTCTAAAGGAATATCTGATATTAATGTTGCAGTAGCACCACCTGTTTTGTCAAATCCTATAACAGTACATTTAGGTGCCTCGTGTGACAACGGTAACTTCAAGCTGGTTACACTTAGCTGTGCTCCTGTGTCAATCAAGAATTCAGTATCATGACCCTTTAGGAAACCCCGTACATGAGGTCTGCCACAACCATCCAAATAAACCGGAGCCAAAAATTCAAGTGGACGCGGGGGCAGGGTCTCAGACCGTCATTGTGGAACAAGTAATTTATCCTTAGCACTGCATGTGTTATCCACATAACTTTGTCTGTTTTCTAAAGCAGCGTTATTTGCAGTAGCTACAATTTCCCTGACTTCTCTAATGAGTGGTGCATATGGAGATTCTCTCTGTGATGTAGTGTGTACTGGATTCCTTCTATCTATTTGGTCAGACGTGTGGATAAATCCATTGGATTTCCCTTGTCCTTTACATTGCATATCATAAAAAAGTTTACGACATTGTTTTTTAATGTGGCCTGGTTTGTTACAATAGAAACACTGTATAGGTTCTTTGTTCCAAATCCTTTGTCCCCTGGGAGCCAACATGTGGTTCCTTTTAAACTCCTGAGGAGGGGAAGGGGGATGAAAGGAATTAACCCTTTCCTTTCTGTGTGTGTAAAAACTTTTGTTAATAGCAGCCACATTCATTTTAACCTTTTCATTTTTGCGTTCCCTTCTGATTTTATCAATAAACGTAGCAGCATCCTCAAGTGTTTGCATATCCGAAGCAATTGCAATACTAGTAGGATCCAAATATTTAAACTTTTTAACAAACACTTGTATCATAGAAGCAGGACATTCATCATCAGAAATTTTAAAAACTATTCTATATGCCTGCTCAAATCTTAACAAAAAAGAAAATGGATCCTCTGAAATTGTAGGTTTCAGGTTTTCCAGTATGTCAAGTGTTGGATTTTCATTTCCAGTTGTAAACTTAATCAACTGTTGGAGTCTATCCTTATCTGTTCCATGGATGATTTCATCATCCTCCACTATAGGAGCACTTATTGGAGCTACTAACCTTCTACTCATGTACGTAGGTAACCAAATTTTAAATAATCTGTTTCTTTGTTCATTATTCAAATTATGCTTCTCTGTATTCGATTCAAATACATCTGCATTACCAAATGCATCCAAATTAGAATTATATGGCGGTATTTCTTTAAGTAATTTCATTAATTCACTTTGTATTTGTAATTTTAATTTTGCTGCTTTATTTCTAAGCTTCTTCCTTTGGAGTTCCTGTTCTGAACTGACCTCTGGTTCATCCTCTACGTTTTCTGGAATTAAACTGTGTCTTTGTCTATCTCCCCTTGTAATTACACAAACTTGTTTCAAGTCTTTCTGCAATTTTGTAATTAACAAATTCTTAATTTCTAAGCAATCCGACAAATCAGAAATCTCTTCAGTTAATAAATCACATTTAGGACATTCCTTTTCTATTGCACACACATTGTGCATCTCATTTTTAACCATGTCACTACTCTGTGAATTACTTTGACTAACATCATTATTAGTCAGATTATCACCACCATCAAGTAATGTATTAAAAATCTTAATCATCTTCATTACATTCCTCAACTTTTGTTTCTCCTTATTCACAGAAAATATCTTTTTGTCTATCTTCTTATTTGCATCTTCACATTGACGCCATAAATCATGCCACAAAGCTGAATCACTAGCCGTATAAGGAACAAACGTAAATTCAAGTTTACTTCCGGAAGACAAAGTATTAACAAAATCCATACTTACCGTAGATCAGTTGCTTGCTCAGTCTGCTCTCACTACGATACACGGTTCTGGAATGCTCTTCCTTCTCACCACGTGGTCTGGTAATGGTCTGGTAGTGTCGGATTACACTTTCTTCTGATCACACTGCTAGGTTTTTGTTTTTAGTCAGAGGATCTCTTTGATCTCTTCAGACAACTGCACACTATCCCCCCTTTGTCGGAAGAGGAAAAGTAAAAAACAAACGTGCAGTAAAGGCTCGCCGTAGAAAACTGACTAAAGACTGGCTGGCTCGCCAATTTGTTAGAATATTCTTTGTCTTGAATATCTAAGCTTCTCCAGTGATCAAACAGCAATCAAGACCACAGCTTCAAAGTCTATTAATTAGGTTTATTCGATGACAAATTATCAATTCATACAATACCAATGCTGGAACAAATGTTGATAAAAGGTACTGTAGGCTTAGTATCTTGGTGAGATGAAGATGAGAGCGTGGAAAGAGACCTTATCCTTGTCGTCATGCCAATATATACCCCTTTACATTTGGTTAGGGTATACGTAACGGAATCCTATTGGAACAGTAATATGATACACCAGCATCCCACAGAAGACCCTCTAAACTACGTCACTTAATTGATACCATATGTTCCTAGCACTCAAGTTGCATTCAGGCCTAAAATGTGCAGAACAAAATAAAAGTATAAAAATGATTTCTTACAGATACCCTCTGCCTTCTCGGCGCGAATTCACCCTATCCCCTGGTCAGATCACGGTGCGGTGGAGTGCTCCATCGTTATATCTCCCCGGAATCCTACTGCAAGACACTGGAGGCTGGATGAATTTTTGATGACGGACCCATCGATTGTTGCTGAAATTAACAGAGACCTCACAGAGTACTTTTCTATAAACGACACCCCTGACGTGAGCCCGCAGACGATTTGGTTGGCTCATAAGGCTTACATTCGCGGTTCCTTCCTTCGAATTGCAGCCAGACGTAAACGACTCCATCAGGCTGCAATCAACGCTCTCACAACTACACTTACCGACCTAGAAGCGCAACATAAGCGCACGTTGGATGCCTCGACGCTACAGTCTATTATACGCACCAGAGGTGAATTGAATTTGTTGCTCAGTCAAGAGGTCTTGCATTCATTGAATCTAACGAAACAGAAATTTTTTGCCAAAGCCAACAAGCCGGATACAATGTTGTCGAGACGGTTGAGAGCACAACGTAAAACGCAAAACATAGCCAAGATCATCGATGCTAATCACACGACATGGGTGAACCCAGCGGATATAGCGGAACAATTCGCATCTTATTATAAATCCCTTTATGACGGCAACAAGGCTCCTAGAAACCACGCAGGCTCCGAACATATCTTGCGCTTCCTAGACTCGTTGTCACTCCCGAAACTGTCAGCGTCCCACGTCGCTTCCCTGAGTTTGCCCTTTACGGAGGACGACCTTAAGGCTGCCTTATCTTCCCTTAAAGCATCCAAAGCGCCGGGTCCGGATGGTCTACCAGGCACGTATTACAAAAAATTCCAAAAGATCTTAATTCCGCGTTTGTTGCCGCTGTTTAATGCACTGCTAGACGGGGGCTCACTTACGCCCGAATTGCTGGCTGCCAGGATTATAGTCATTCATAAAGATGGGAAAGATCCTTCTAACTGTGGCAGTTACAGACCAATATCCCTCATCAACACTGACATCAAATTGTATGCTAAGCTTCTCGCCTCACGCCTCAGTGCTGTTATCTCGACTATCGTCCACCCTGATCAAGTTGGTTTCATCCCACAGAGGGAAGCCCCCGATAACATTCGGCGCACGGTCAATCTGATTGCCATGTTACTAGCTCTGGACGCCGAAAAGGCGTTTGACCGCATTGATTGGAGGTACATGTGGGAAGTTTTAGCCAAATTTGGATTTGACGGCCGGTTCCTGAATGGAGTTCGTGCTCTTTATGGGGATCCGCGAGCATCTGTGGCTTTAATGGGTCATGAGTCGTTGCCCTTTGCGATCCGCAACGGTACCCGGCAGGGGTGCCCGCTCTCGCCATTGCTGTTCGCACTCTGCTTGGAGCCATTGGCTGTCGCTATACGAAACAATCCCGATGTCACCGGCATAATTGCTCATGGCCGCCAATATAAATTAAGTTTATTCGCGGATGACATCCTTCTCACCTTAACGAATCCTTTGATCTCTCTTCCTAACCTTTATTCTCAACTCAGTGAATTCTCCCTGATCTCCGGCTACAAAATCAATGATGCGAAATGTGAAGCGTTGAATGTTACTTTGTCAGACGACCTAGTTCGGAGGATTGGAGCTGCTTTTAAGTTTGTGTGGAGACAGTCTCATCTCCGGTATTTGGGTATCAACATTACGAATGACCCGTCTACTTTGTATCAATCCAATTATCCTCCTCTTCTGTCTACGCTCCGTAAAGAACTAGTGCAGTGGTCCCAATATCCCATCTCCTGGCTGGGCCGAATATACGCCATAAAGATGAACACTTTGTCTCGACTGCTCTATCTGTTCCGTGCTCTTCCTGTGCCAATTAAGAAATCGGATATTGACTCTTTCCAATCACAAATACTCACCTTTATCTGGAATTCCAAACGAGCGCGTGTCCAGAGGAGGACGTTGTACATGCCCAAGCGCAAGGGGGGCCTGGCTGTTCCGCATCTCTACCTCTACTATTTAGCTGCAAGGGTTTCCCAGTTGGAAGCCTGGTCCTTTCCTGAAGGAGTCTTACCGTGGGTGGATATTGAACGCGGTTTCATTTCACACCATCAACTGCAGCTGATTCTCTGGACTGACACTTTGAACTTCCAGAACTCAAACGCCCTCGTGACCATGAAAGCATCTTACCGCATATGGTCCACATTCAAACACAAATTATGCCTTACAGAACGCTCGTCTTCCTTGACCCCCATAATACATAATCCAGCCTTTCCAGAGGGACTTGCACCAACTAAATTTGCCTGGTGGATAGAGGCGGGACTTGGAAGAGCGGGCCAGTTGATACACCGAGGCAAGGTGATTTCGTACCAGACCCTACGTGACACCAAGCACATCCCGCCCCGGGAATTGTTCCGCTACTTACAACTCCGACACTTTATGCTGACTTTACTTGAGCGGGGGTACGTGGGTGACCAGACACTGTTTGAACGGAGATTTTTATTTCGTAAACGTCTACACCACTCCATCTCCTCCCATTACGACCATTTTTTGGCCATTAAATTTGGCTCTTCCCCTATGTATCGGCAGAGTTGGCATCAGGATTTGCACAGAGAGTTCTCGGACGAGGCTTGGGACGCTGCTGCAGAGTCTATGCATTAAATTACCATCAACACTATGGTCAAGGAACGTCTCTACAAAGTGGTCGCACGGTGGTACCTCTCGCCTGCGAAGCTATCTCACATGGGCCCTGGGGGTGATCGTCGGTGCTTTCGTGGATGTGGGGCGACGGGCTCTTATATTCATGCGTGGTGGTCGTGTCAATTTATAGCGCCGCTTTGGCACCACTGTTTTCAGCGGCTGTCTCAGGCCTTACACTCTCCTATTCCGGAATCTCCTGAAGTAGCGCTGCTAGTGATGGATGTGGACGTTCCAGACCTTTCTCCACATAACCACAGTCTGATACATAGAATTTGTGCGGCTGTCAAACAAGCAGTAGCACGCAGGTGGAAGGGGCGCCCTCCTACGGCGGGGGAAATCGACTCCAATATATGGCACATGATCACTATGGAAAAGATCACGGCGAAACTTCACGATACTATGCACAAGTTTGAGGCAATTTGGGACCCATGGCTTATGGCGTTTGCGGACAAGCACCAGGTGTTGCCTCTACTACATCTTTAGCTCCCATCAGGTCACCCTGGGGGATCGGCGCGACTCTTCCTTGCTCCCCCCTTCTCTCGTTTCCCTCCTTTTTCTCTATGCTTCCTTTCTTTTCTTTTCTCTTCTACTTCTCCTCCCTTTCTTCTCTCTTCTCATCTTTTTTACTGCTCCCGGTTCGCATTTCTTTTATTTCTTTTGTTTTGATTTCTATGTATAAAAACACGAAAACCACATCTGTGATATGCGCTGTCTGATACGTCTCTCATGTCAGGATTGAAGTGACTTATGCCTGCCGGTTGTACCCGGCTACTCTGCTTTACCAAGACATTTGTTTGCTTCGTCATGATTTGCTGATGTAACCCTGTTGGACATTGTCTCTTGCTTCACTTCATGTGTTGTACGACATGCTTTGTTTTGGTCAACAGATGTCAATAAAAACGATTTAAAAAAAAAAAAAAAAAAAAAGAAGTAGATTACAGTATATTCTTTGGTATAAACTTGCAGTCACCAAACCACATATGTCATTCATACATCAGACAATCACACGTGGGAGTAAGTGAGAAACAAGCTATTATTCATAAGTTAAATCATGACAGCCACCCAGGGGTATTGTAAAAAACAGAACAAACAGAAAAGACAAAAGGAAAAAGAGAAAATTGAACCTCAGATAGGATTTCTGTCGTTCTCTGGTTCAATATCCCGGAATTGTTTCCAAGGTAGCCAAATATTATCAAATTTGTCAAGCTTAATCATTTTGAGGAAATATCCTCTTTCCATTAAGTACTGATAGTGGGATTGATTAATAACTAATTCCCAGTTAAATAAACCTGCTTGTCTCCAATGTCTGGCTATACATATCTTCATAGCCATAAAGATATGCATAATTAGAATTCTGTGGTATGGATGGAACAAGAACATCTGTGGATCTAATTGATCCTGGGAGTCAAAAAGTGATCTAAGTAGTTGCGAGAGATTATTTCTTAATTTTAGTAATTGCGCGCACTCCCACCATTTGTGGGCGAATGTGCCTGTATGGGTGAGGCAGAGCCAACGCCATTGTTCCAAAGAAAAGTCAATACCTAGATCACTTTCCCACCTCAGGATCGGTGGGTCTTTCTCGTCTTTTTGCAGAGATAATAAGAGGATAGTTGAATTTAAGATGTGTTTCTTTTTTTGTGTATCATCAACCAGTGTTCTAGTTCAGGATTCCTGTCGATTCCTACCTGATTGATACAATTCTTAATCCTCAAGAAAGAGAATAATTCAGATGGAGGTAGGGAGAAGGATTCACAAATCTGGGGAAAGGGCATGATAGCGTCTTGATTTAACAAATTTCCAATACAGGAAATCCCGCATCCTTGCCATCTGGTCAAGTCTATGTCCCTAATAGAATAGCGGATAGCCTCAATAGGAGTGGAGGGCATAAGAGATCTGTTTGTCCCTGTTTTTCGTTTAAGTTTTTCGTGTTTGGAGTGTATCATAGATTATGGGATTCAAGATTTTTATATTTTTCAATCAAAATCAGCCCAAAACAGAAAATATAATTCACTGTTCCCGATGTCTACTTCCTCTATACGTAGCCATCTTGGAGAATTATTGGATTTTGTATCCCAAGCTAGATAATGAGTCAACATTGTGGCTTCATGGAGGTTATTGATGCTTGTATAGGATATCCCCCCTATTTGTTTTTTTAGTTAAGATGTTATATGTTGTTCTTGGTCTTTTCTGCTGCCAGATTAATTGGTCGATAGTTTGCTGTATCTGTTTCAAGATAGGGGGGTGGACTCTCAGGGGAATTGTCCTAAAGAAATAAAGGATTTTAGGAATAAGGTATCCATTTATAAGATGTATTCGGCCAAGCCATGACATTTCTAGCTTTTTCCATCTTGAGAGTTGTACTTTTATATTTTCAATTAGTTTTTTATAGTTAAGATTAATAAGTAGAGGGAGCTCTTTTGTAATATTAATTCCAAGGTAGTCGTAATAACCTGAGTTTTACCAAGATTAATTTTATAGTTAGAGAGTGAACCGTATTGGTCTATTGCTTTAAAGAGTGCAGGGAGAGGGGCGTGTCCGACCGCCGAGTAAGATGGACGCTTGAGCCATTGTCTCCGCCGCCGCTCGCATCTTTCTCTACATAATCCGCGCTCATCGCCCTCATGGGTCGCTCCAAGAAACCGGCCACTGACCCCTCTACGCCGGGGGACCGCTCGCGCTCCTCCAATCCTTCCTTCCGCGACTATTTCCGGACGCCGGCGGACCTGGCCTCCCAGGCCCCGGAGGACCACGAGGCCTCGTCTCCGGCCAGCTCCTCATCGGTTGAAGGACCGGCCCCGGCGCTGCACTTACCGCCTGCATCCCAGCCTCCAGAGGTGGTGAGTCTCTTCTCCTCGGCACCGTGGAAGTCCGATTTTTCGCTGCTCATCGCAGAGCTTAAGCAGGTGGTTCGCGATGAGGTCTCTGCTGTACGCTCCGATCTGGCCATGTTGGAGAAACGTGTGCAGACCCTCGAGGCCTCCGCGACACAACACCAACTGACGCACACTCAGACACAACAGACGACTACTCAACACGCTCGTTACCTGCAAGAACTCCGCCGCAGGATCGAAGATCTTGATAACGGGTCGTCGACACAACATTCGCATCCGTGGGATCCCGGAATCCGAGGGCCCGGAGGATGTGACAGCGCTCCTTACGCGGCTCTTCAATGACCTCCTGGGTCGTTCGGCTGACTCCCTGATGCCCCTGGATAGAGCTCATAGGGCCCTCCGCCCTTGAGGTGGACCTGGGACCCCCCCCAGAGACATTATCTGCCACCTTACGGACTTCTTGGTGAAGGAGGACATCATGCTTCGCGCCCGTGAGGTGGGCACATGGCTGTTTGACGGGCACCAGGTGTCCTTCTACCAGGATCTCTCCGACCTGACTCTGCAGGCCAGGAGGGCCCTGCGGCCGCTTACAGCTGAATTGCGGAGGCTGAATATATCATACCGTTGGGGGCACCCCTTTGCCCTGATCATCCGTCACGACAATCGGCCTCTTGTCATCAGGCACTACCAGGATGTCGGTGGCGTTTTGCAGCATCTGGGCTTCCCGGACCTCCGCATCTTGGACTGGTCGTCTGCAGATGTGGTTATTGGTTTTTTATTTTTTTTATTTTTTTATTTTTTTTTTCCTTTGTGTGTGGAAACCTCTTGTATCTTATTGAGAGTGCTCGGCCTTGTTCGTGGGTCTCAGCACTTCGGTTTGCACTTCGTGACGTGCGATGGTTATTGTTACTCTTGTTTATATGTTTCTTATCACTGTGATATGCCTCTGGGTTTCCTTACGGGGCGGTTATTTCCGTCACTCAATATCCAGGTTGTATGGCCTGGCTTTCGCTCCCCACCACTCCCATTTACCCCTCTCTTTGCGGTCCTTATGCTTTCTTATAGGTCTGCGAGCGGCGGCCCTTATTGGGCTCGTCTCTTTTCTCCTCTTTCCTTTTTCTTCTCTTTGTCTCTGGTTTCCTCTCTTCTCTTGTCGGTCGGCTACTCCCCCCTACACGATATCGCCCTTCAGTTACTGGGTGCGGTTTACCCGGTGGGTGTAGTTAGTGTCTTTCTCCTCCTTTCCCCTCTCCTTCCCCTTTCCTTTTTCCACCTCCTTGCCTCTCCCGCCCCTCTTTTCCTTCCTTTGACCCGTGCTCCCCCCCTTCCCCCCCTTTTTTTTTTTTTTTCTTTTTCTTTCTTTTTTCTCTCTCTTTCTCTCCTTTGTTGTCTTAGTTGTTGTTGTTGTAGCTGTCGTTGTTTGTGTCCCTCTCCGTCTTTGTGTGATGTCCGCAATGAATGCTGGTTTGAATCTGCTCTCTATTAATGCACGTGGTCTGAATACTCCGGAAAAACGCTCCTCCCTTCTACGCGATCTCAAGTGTGGGGGAATTGATGTTGCTTTCGTGCAGGAGACACACTTCTTAAAGTCCAAGGCCCCCAGGCTACTTTCTCGATTCTTTCCCACTGGGTTTTTCAGCGATAACCCTTCCGCTAAGTCCAAGGGTGTGGCGATGCTTTTTTCTAGTCGGCTTCCGTTTCATTTGCTTGATACTCGGGAAGATCCTGAGGGGAGATTTTTGTTGGTGAAGGGGAGGATTCAACAGCAAACTTATACGTTTGCCAATGTCTACCTTCCCAACAGAGGTCAGCCTGTTGTTCTGCGCCGTGTCTTTCGGGAGTTGGAGGGCTTCCAGGAGGGGATCCTTGTGCTCGGGGGTGATTTCAACGTGTCTTTACATCCCGCCCTGGATACCTCTGCTGGCACGTCCGGGACTCCTCGTCACGTTCTTCGTAAGATTTCGGATATCCTCTTAGAGCACCGGTTATTGGATTGTTGGAGGGCCTTGCACCCTTCCGACCGGGATTACACCTTCTACTCTATGTCTCATCACTACTAATGACGAATTGACTATTTCTTTCTTCCCTGTCACCATGCTTCTCTCTTACGTAGCTCCACTATTGGGGTCACTACTTGGTCTGATCACGCCCCGGTCATGCTTTCCTTGCTATCCCCTCTGGCTCGCCCCCTAGAGCGTTCCTGGCACCTCAATGAGGCCATTCTCTCTGATGCCGCTGTCGGTGCGGAGGCTCTGGAGGTCCTTCGTCGCTATTTTGAGGAGAACTCGCTCCCTGAAACCCCGTTGTTGACTGTCTGGGAGGCGCATAAGTGCATGATCAGGGGTCACTTTGTCAGCGTCTGCTCTCACCGTAAACGTTTGGCAGCGGCCAGGGTTGATGAGCTCTATGGCGAGATCGCTGAGGCGGAACGGGTTCATAAGTCTTCTGGTTTGGGGGCTGACCTACAGCGCTTGCTGGCTCTGCGGGGTGAATTAGCCTCTATTCTTAACGAGCGGATGCAACGATCCTTTGCTCGCTCTAGAGCCTTGTTCTATGAACACGGGAATAAACCGGGCAAATACCTTGCTAGGGCTCTGAAGGCGTCTCGCAAGTCGGTATATCTCTCGAGAATCCACTCCTCTGACGGCCAGCTCCGTTCGCTTCCCTCAGACGTCGCTGCCTGTTTCAAGGCATATTATAAGAGGCTGTATAATGTGCGCGGAGGGGGATCGCCTTCGTCACCCCGTGTGGAGTCGGACGAAGTCCGGCATTTCTTGGAGCGGACGGTCAGCCGCACGCTCACTGCAGAGGCGTCTGCCTCCCTTGATTCCCCGATCACGCTCTCTGAACTTTTGCTGGCCCTTAAGTCCTCACCCTCTGGTAAATGCCCTGGTCCGGATGGGCTTCCGCTGCGGTATTATTCCACATTCAAGGATCTCCTCGGCCCCCATTTTGTCGCCGCCTTCAATTCCATCCTCGCGGGTGGCCGTATTCACGATCATACGTTGCTGGCCTCGATCACCCTCATTCCCAAAGAGGGCAAGGATCCGGATCACTGTGGCAGCTACCGCCCTATCTCCTTGCTCAACTCTGACCTTAAGTTGTTTGCCAAGGTTCTTGCCAATCGTATTAAGTCTTTCCTGCCCTCTCTGGTCCACCCTGATCAAACTTGCTTCGTTCCTGGTCGGGAAGCGCGGGACAGCACTATCAGGGCTCTCTCTCTGATGCATTTTGCTAAACATGCACGTGTCCCAACGGTCTTGCTGTCTACTGACGCGGAGAAGGCCTTTGACAGAGTTGATTGGTCCTTTCTGTTTGCCTCTCTAACGCGAATGGGCTTCGGCCCCGGGCTGCTCACTTGGATCCGCGCTCTTTACTCCACTCCAGCGGCGCGTTTCTGCGTCAATGGTATCTCTTCTGCCCCTTTCAGTATTAGAAATGGCACGCGCCAGGGTTGTCCGCTATCCCCCCTTTTATTTGTTTTGTCCTTAGAACCCTTGTTGCAATCCATGAGGGGTAACCCGGACATCAGCGGCCTCTCCGTCGGGGGCACGCACCATAAGGTTCTGGCGTACGCGGACGACCTCCTCTTCACCGTCTGTCACGATCCCGGCCGGAGTACGGTCCGGGGGGACTCACCGCATCGCGCTCCCGTGCGGAGTGCGTCGCCCGAGTACCCGCGGCGTCACAGCCCCGTCCGGGACGCGTCGCTCGGGTGCTCGTGGCGTCGCGCTCCCGTGCGGAGTGCGTCGCCTGAGTACCCGCGGCGTCACAGCCCCGTCCGGGACGCGTCGCCCGGGTGCTCGTGGCGTTGCACTCCGGTGCGGAGTGCATCTCCCGAGTACCCCCGAGTGGCGGGTACTCGGTTCTTACCCCTCCCGGGACAATCCAGCCACACAAGGTCCTCTTCCGCGGCGGTTCACAAGAATGAACCGCCGCACAGTGATGGACACCTCCGGTGTCACAAGACACGCCCCCCTGCCGTTCTCTTACCCCTATGGAGAAGAAACACGTCCATTGGACGTCATCATAGTTGGGGGCGGGATCTGGAAGGGCGGCAGGTTTAAAAACAGAGCACTGATGCCAGTTCAGTGCTCAGTTGTTTTTACAACTAGCTGTTGTTCTTACCTGGTGCTTACCTGTTACTTACCTGTTATATTGATTCCTGTTACCGACCTTGGCTTGATCCTGACCACGTTGACTTCTCAGCTCCTGACCCGGATTGCTTGACCATTCTCTGCCTGCTGCCTGCTACTGACCTTGGCTTGATTCCTGACCACGTTAACCTCTCAGCTCCTGACCCGGATTGTTTTGACCATTCTCTGCCTGATACCTGGTTCCGATCTCGGCTTGATTCCTGACCTCGTTACTTCTCTGCTCCTGACCTGGACTATCTGACCAATAAGAGACTGGTCCATTTGTATCCTGCATCCTGGTTTCCACACCTTTGCAAACGTAACACCGTCTCTCAACCGCGGCTGTCTCTTCCTATTATCATGCGTGAACTTTCGCTTCACGGTGCTCTTTCGAATTTTAGGATCAACCCATCCAAATCCGAAATTCTAAACGTTACCTTGCCTTGTTCTGAAGTTCGCTCCATCTCACCAAGCTTCTCTTTCCGATGGAGTGCTGATAGAATTAAGTATCTGGGGACATGGCTCTCCCCTGACTTCTCCCAGCTTTTTCGCTATAACTTCCTGCCTCTCCTTGCTGGGGTGCAGGCAGATTTGCTACGGTGGAGATGTCTAATGATTTCTTGGGTGGGCCGCATCAATGTTATTAAAATGTCTATCATGCCTCGTATACTATACCTTTTTCAGACCCTCCCTGTCTCTCTTCCCTCGTCGTTCTTTGTGTCCTTGCGGCAGACTCTTTTGCGGTTCGTTTGGGGATCTCGGGCCCCTCGTGTCCGTTTCTCCACTCTGATTTTGCCCAAATCTCAGGGGGGCCTGGCGTTGCCTTGCCCCCGTTCTTACTACAGGGCATGTCACCTTCTCTGGGTCGTGGAATGGGCCCATGGCCCTAGTCATAAGCAGTGGGTGGCTGTTGAGTCTTGCCTCTTGGGATCCCCTGCTGGTGTGCTGCCCTGGTTGTCGATTCCGACGGCTAGGTCTCTAGCCACGCCTCACCCATTTATACGGGCCACGTTGGACGTCTGGCATTCTGTGCTCCGGCACACTCGACTTTCCACTGTTCCCTCCCCTCTGACCGCTGTCAGGGATAACCCCGACTTCCCACCCGGCCAGGGGCAGTTCCTTTTCCCTGCCCTTCCCTCTGATCGCACTGGTAGTATCCGCTCCTATTGGTCACCTGCGGGCCTTAAGCCCCTGAATCAGCTCTCCCCTTCTTCACCTCCCTCTTTTTCCGATGTTTTTAAGTACGCGCAGCTTCGTAGTTTCTGTTGCTCTCTACCCCGGCAACACAATCTTTCTCGTGCCCTCACTGTGTTTGAGGATATCTGTGTGGCGCCCTCCTTATTGGCTCATGGTGTTTCCCGTCTGTACGGCCTCCTCCTCGACGCTTTTAACCCTGTGCCACCGGCGTTTATGGGTCGTTGGGAATCGGAGCTGCGACTCACCTTCACGCGGCCCCAGTGGGAGAGGATATGTGTTCTCAATTACCGCTGTTCCAGAAGTGCCAGGGATCAGGAAATGTCGTATAAGTTGCTGGCCCTCTGGTATCGACCCCCTGCGCTACTCTCTGCCTACCGCCCTGATGTTCTAACCGTTGTTGGCGGTGTAACGCCACCCCGGGTTCCCTCCTTCACATCTGGTGGGAGTGTCCGGGTCTGCAATGGGACTGCTATCCATTCCACACTTCACCGCTTTACGGACTCGGTTCCCCCTCTTACTCCGGAGTGTTTCCTTCTTTTCCATGTGCCCCAATCCGTCAAGCGCTTTCGGAAATCGGTACTTTGCCATCTGTTGGTGGCCGCTAAGGCTTTAATCCCTTTACACTGGGGCTGTCCTGCCCCCCCCACGTTCGCTGAGTGGGTGCTCAGGGTGGAGCGGATCCGGACCCTGGATGAACTTCATCATGTTGCTTCTGGGAGCATGGAGCGGTATCAGGCCACGTGGTTCTATTGGCTGTCTTTCGTGAGTGACCCTGTTATTCGTCCCTTGTTGGAGTGATTTGTGTACTGTACGTCTTTGCCGTCTTCTTTTCTCCTCTTTCTTCCTCTGTCTTTCTTTGTCCTTGTATTGTAGTTGGGAATTGTTTTTTTTCTTTTTTTTCTTTTCTCATTCCTTCTACTCTTCCCTTCCTCTCTGGTCCCCTCTGTCTCCTCTCCCGTCTGTACCCTGTCCCTCCCTCCTTTGGCCCCTCCCTTCCAGTTCCTCTCTACCCTTTTTCTCTTCCTTCCTTGCCCTTTCCTTCTGGACTGCTCTGCGCATCCCTCTAGCATGTGAGCCCGAGAGCTCTTGCGTTGCCTGCTGGTAGGGCTCGCAATACACTTCCACTTCACCCCTAAGTGCCTTGACATTCCCGGCTTTGAAAACTGGCAAATGTTAAGATAATTTCCATTAGTATCAAATGTTATATACATTCTCTTTAGTATGGGCTCTCTAACATTGGTGCTTTCCTGGTGCCACTCTAGCGTGAGACCGAATCTGGAAGGGGGATTCAGTGGTATCCCGTGATTAGTGCACTGCCCAAAATACTGTTTGCATGTCGTGCCGTTCACTCCGATTTTTCATATGTCCTACGCAAATGTTCACGATCCTCATATATCTGCTATGCCCAGCTAGGTGCGCGGGATGGTTCTTCCGCATTGTGTTTCCGGACTGTGGTTCCTTCGCTGTATGGGCACTCCGTGTGTTCTTGCGTGTGATCTGTCCATGTACACTGTTATTGCCCTTCTTTTGTAGCGCGTTGGCGCACTGTGTATCGCCTATATGGATTCTTTTTCCCTCCCCTTCCCCTCCCTTTTTTCCTTTTTGTACCCCTTCCCTGCATTATTTGGAAAATTACAATAAAATTCTGATTTACCCTAAAGAGTGCAGGGAGAAAGAGAGAGTTAGGTTTGTCATTGACAAAATTACGTCATCTGCGTAAAGGGAAATCTTATATGACTCCAAATTAATTTGTATGCCAGATATATCGGGAGATTGTTTTAATAATTCCACAAAGAGCTCTATGCTAAGCATGTACAAAAGCGGGGCTAATGGGCATCACTGACGGGTTCCATTTTTCATGGGGAACCAGTCTGAGTCCAATAAGTGACAGACCACTTTAGCAGTTGGGTTAGAGTAAAGATTCATGACGTAGTTCCTAAATGCTCCCTTGATACCGTGATTTGTGAGCACGGCATCAAGATATCTCCAGGTCACCTGGTCAAAAGCTTTTTTGGCGTCAAGAGCCAAAAGAGCTGATTTAGTTTGAAAGGGAGTTAGCCTTCTGTATAAGATTTAAGATCTTACGGGTGTTGTCCATTGGGCTTCTGCCTTCTACAAATCCCGTCTGGTCCTTATTGATAATGTATGGTATCACTTGTTTTAATCTCTGTGCTAATATTTTAGAGTAGATCTTAATGTCTAATTTAATTAGAGAAATGGGCCTGTAGTTCAGTGTTGAGCTTGGGTCCTTGCCTTCCTTGAGTATTGGAGTTATTGCCGCTTGAAGAAATTATGTCGGTGGTTGCACCTTTAGAGAGAAAGAGGAGAATACTCGCAATAGAAGCGGGGCAATCATTTGATGTAGTGATATGTAGAAGAGAGAAGAAAATCCATCTGGACCAGGTGCCTTTCCTAGTTTCATTTCCTTTAGAGACTTATTAATTTCTAGTAGTGAAAGGGGTTGGTTTAGAAATTGTGTTTGTGAGGCCGAAGTTTGATTTTGAGTTTGTTTAGTAATAGGGTTGGAAAAATATTATCTGAGTAATACTTCTGACGTAGTTGTAGTAGCATCCAGTTAATTTTTTCCTGTTATTTAGTTACGATTTCTATTCTAATAATTCTAATTACCACTATTCTAATAACCACTGTTATTTTTGTTAATTCTCTATAATTTAGCTAGTTTTATGTAAAGTTCTGTCAGTGTAGAACCCCTCCGTTTCCTCTCTCTAGTGCCTATTTGTATCAGAACTCCCCTCATATATGTCTTAAATGCACACCAAAGAATAGGGTCTGATACTTCACCATTGTCGTTTACCTGACAAAATTGCTGGGCCTCCTGTGATAGTTCTTGTAAAATTGATGTATTTCTCAATAAAGATTAGTTTAGTCTCCACTTATTTCTTATATTATAACCGGGGGTTATTAGTAATCTCTAAGAAGACTGGCGCGTCTCCCTAAAAATACCCAGCTGAAGGTAATCAATTTTAGTAATAAGTATATCCAAGAAGCAGACAGAAATCCTATTTGGGGCATAAACATTAACTAGTGTGAACGTAATATCATTAATTTTAACTATCAATATCAAGAAGCATCCATTAGGATCTGCTTCCTCTTGTATAAGATCTATTTTAAGTTTATTAGAAAAGATTATAGCCAGCATCCCCTGCATGCCGCCTGCATCCCCTTCCTGGTGCTCCTCCTGCTGTTGGAGAGGGAGGTCAGGTTTCTCCGGTCCTGGAGTTAGGTTCTGCCTCTGGGGAGATGGACCGGCTGTTCCATCTCCCTGCTTCTGCTGGGGAGGCGGGTCGGCTGCTATATCTCCCTGAATTCCTGCAGCTTTGGTAGGTGCTGGGCAGAACCCAGCGATGCTCTGCCGGGTTGCCAGCGCTTCAGCTGGGGTTAAGGCATCTTCTGGGTTGGCCTGCCGCTGGGGAGAGAGGACCGGTTCCTCCGCTCCCAGACTGGTGAGCTGCCGCTGGGGAGATGGGCCAGCTGCCGCATCTCCCTGGATCCCTGTAGCCATTGCAGGTGGGGGGCAGAAGCCAGCAGCACTCTTCCCTGTAGCCAGCTCTTCAACTGGGGATCTGGGCAGACTGCCCACCATTCTGAGGACCCAGGTGTGGAGACAGCAGTCTTATCCACCCCTCTTGGATTAACATCCTCAGACAAAAAAATTGAATAAATCCCCAGTCTCTGGATCCGGTTGTGGAGCACAGTCGCCCAGCTCCAGTATCGGATGTGGGCTCCCTACCCAGTATCCCTGTGCCTCAGAGGTGGAGACCCCAGTCTCATTCACCCCTCCCGGGTCAACATCCTCGGATGAATAATCAATAAAATCCATGGACACTGGGGCATTCTGTTGAACACGGTCGAACAGTTTTTTATATGCCTTTTCCAGTTCCCACTCCTGTGTAATTAAAAAGCCTAAATCACCTTTAAGTCCTAGTGCATCTGGGAGGTCCCACTCCCTGAAATCCCGGATGTCTTCAATCCGCCACTCCGCTGTACTGCCGAAGTCCGGATCCTCCTGAAGACTACCCCATAATAATCCGGGGCCACCGAAGTCATAGCCCTCTGGAGAACCTTATTTCACAGTTCCCCAATATGCTTGCTCTGCGTGCCACT
Organism: Spea bombifrons; assembly: GCF_027358695.1. Lineage (NCBI taxonomy): Eukaryota > Metazoa > Chordata > Amphibia > Anura > Pelobatidae > Spea > Spea bombifrons. The sequence goes on along the minus strand of NC_071092.1, from coordinate 19,555,601 downwards.
GCAGAGCCCGATACCCATTTTCCAGCTCTACCTCCTGTTGGACCAGCTTGTCCAATTTAGATACCCATTGCTCCTGGGGTTGATGTCCCAGGAATGACATCCGTAGTTCCTGCTGGTCCCTAATCTTTTGTTCGAAGCTTAGAAGACACTGACCCTGGCGTATAACTGGCCCCCTGGAGGGCCCTCTGCCATAGTGACCGTCGAACCACTTGCCTCAGATTCTGGTATTGTTCTGTAGGCAGAGCAGTGGTGTAGCAGGAGAGGATGACCAGCAGTAGCCGCTGGAATTTTGATACCACGTCCATGTCCTCGTCAAGGTGACCGAAGTCTGCCGTCCTGTCGGTTAATCCCGGTAAAAAGGAAGTGTCCCTCAGACTAAGAAGCAATCCCACCGCTGCCACCAATGTCACGGATCTGGCTAGTCTGACCGACTACCTCCGCTGTCTTGCGCTCCCTTAGCCTGGGACACACACACTTTCCCCGGTTCCCCAGTCACTAGCCGAGACTCAGTGTAGGGTAAAACCAAACAAAGACTGATTTATTTCTCACACACAGGGCTGGATATATCCAGCAAAACACACATTAACATAAAAACAAGATATTGGGATACAAACCACCCCCTTAATCTGCCTCCCAGAGACAACAGGGGCAGTAACGGGATTAACAATACAATGGGGGGGGCTGATATTAAATTAAGACAATGGCAGTCACTCCCTGGTGGCAGATCCTGGCTGTCTGCTGGAGATAATCCCCGCAGCCAGTGATGACATGATATACTGCTGGGGTAGCCACAGAAGTCTTTAGAAACCCAGGGCCCATAGTCAATAGGGAGGAGGCTGTCAGTCAGGCCTCTCCAGTGGCCCCAGTGATGGAGGGTCCCGTCACACAAGCATTTCTCTGGAATTTCAGAACATTTTGCAAATACTCCCTAATTCCTTATGGGCAGGGGAATCTATAAAACTAGGTTTAATTCTTTCAGCAGAACAAGTACAAATCACTTTAAAGTCCAATGCTATTCCGCCTAGAAAGAACAATATCCTTAAAGTAAAGAGGCATAGAAAGGTATGGCCCCTGTGATAGATAGTTTACTCAAACAGGGTTTAAGTTCAGAAGTCCATGTAATATACCAATCTAACCAAATAGAACACAATCTGTAACAAAACTGGTTAAATACAGAGTTGTGCAAAATTTAAAAGCTATTATTTCAGTTGTGGTACCTTTTTTCAAGTGGTTCTAAATTCTATTATAATTCTTTCTTCTTTGCCCCCAAAATCTACTCATGCCCGTATTTTTTTGCCTTTACTTATAATGGACAGCAATACACTTAGACTTGCATACCACAATGATATAATGAAAGCCTTACATTATTTTCCCAAATTTTCTGATTTGAAATTAATAGGTAAATCAGTTTTAATCCAATATATAGATGATTTGTTACACTGATACTGTTACTGTCTTACTGGCTTTACACCAAAAAAGGACATATGGTTAAAGAAAAGTTAGTTTTGAAACTAACATATTTGGGTCATCAGCTGACATATGGACAGTTGTCGTTGCCACGGGAGTTCTTACACAGGACCATGGCACTTCCAAACACCCAGTTGCTTATTTTAGTGCTGCCTTTGATTCAGTAGCTCAAAGCATTCCTAGTTGTCTACAAGCAGTAACTGCTACAACATTAATGGTAGATCACAGTAGCGTACCTAAGGTGGTTCCCTGGGGTGCCACTCATCAGGATGGGGGTGCCTGGTGGCCATACAGCCACCTAACATGGGCATACAGCTTACCACTGTGGAGTTTGTGCAGAGTTTCCTTACATAGCCACAGCAGTAAGCAGCGGGCCAATAAAATCTGCAAGAGAGCTAAGGGGGTCCAGGAGAGTTAATGGGTAAATAAATTAGTTTTTAGGGACAGAAATGGGACAGGCAGTCTGTTTAGGCGGGCAGAGTTGGCACAGGCAGGCTGTTTCAAGAGCAGAGTTGGCACAGGCAGGTTGCTTCAGGGGCAGGGGTGGCACAGGCAGCGTGCTAAAGGTAGAGAGGTGGCACAGGCAGGCTATTTTAGGGGCAGAGGCCTACCACATCAATGTCTGGCTCAGTGTATAGTGATAGGAGTTATGCTGTACCATGTCGGTTCAGTAAATTTGTAGTAGTTTTTTCAGTTGACATACAGTTTACAAATTTGTGAAACAAGTATTCTGTATTCTTGCCATCATTATTATTTTTTGTTTGGGGGGAGAGGTGACACATACACAATCCACCCCGCGTGCCTGGTAGATCATGCTGAATCTATGTGTCTAGGTAGCATATCATATGTGTTTGTGCCTCACTCTGTGTCTACACTCCTCCTAAAGGGAGCTACTCAAATTTCTGTTAGACTTACAAAATATGAAATAATTTTGGCCTTTTCCCAATGTGATCTTGAAGCACTTTTCACCTCTAAATCCAGCTTCACTGCTTCCATATCTCTCTATAGGTGAGGAACATGTGTGAAGCAGGTGATACAACAGGAAATCACACTTCCACTTTCATATATGATTCTTCCCTTCTAAATCCTCACTTTTAAATATTTGTAGATGGCTCATGCTCTCAAGATGGCAAAAGCTATTCATGAGTTAACTTTATTTATATATTGGAAGCTTCTTCACTTCCTCATCTACGTTAAACTCAGGTAGCTGAATTAATTGCACTCAGACGAGCATGTATTTGTCACGTGCACCGCCGCCGCGGCACGTACCTTGGGGGTTCGCGGCGGCTCACCCGTCACTGCCAACGGAGTGCGGACACGTTGGGGTCGCCTCTCCGTCTCCACCGCAACCCGACGTCGACAGAGCATCACGCGCCCCGCGGCGGCGCGTACCTTAGGTGATCGCGGCGGCGCACCTGTCACTGCTGCCGACGCCGCGCGGACACGTCGGGGTCGCGGCTCCGTCTCCACCGCAACCCGACGTCGACAGAGTGTCATGCGCGCCGCCGCGTACCTTAGGTGATCGCGGCGGCTCACCCGTCACTGCTGCCGACGCCGTGCGGTCACGTCGGTGTCGCGGCTCCGCCTCCGCAGCGACGTCGGCAGGGTAGTCCTGTCTCCACATCCTCGGTCGGGATTGCGCCTACACGCCGAGGACGTGCAGGCGCGCCACCTCCTCGTACCGCCGGGACCACGGGTCGGAGGTCTGCCGCGGCCTCGATGCACGTCACGCCGCGGCCTGTTTGTGAGTACCTTCTCCTATTTAATCACCATTTGTTTCCCTTTTCTTTACCCATTCAAAGTGTATTGCTTTTTGGGTGTGCTGTTCCTTGTTATTTATCTTTTGCCTTGTGTACCGACCTTTGCCTGTTTTTTTACTACGACTCTGCGCTGCCTCCCTACGACCCTGGACCTATTTATACCGTTTATGCTTCTGATCTGCCTGCCTTGACCTCGGACCCGTTTATACCGTTTATGCTTCTGATCTGCCTGCCTTGACCTCGGATACGTTTTGACCTCGCTGCTGACTGTTTACTGGACTGCTCTACGTCTACATATCTGCATAGTTGGATCCTCCTTCGCTACCTGACCCCGTGACAGTATTATTGCAGCAGGCGTAACTGCCAATATTTACAACAGATTCCAGGTAGGCTTTTAGTATTGTACATGTAGTATTGTAAATTAGAGGTTTCCTCACAGCAGCAGGTACCCATACCTTAATGCCAAGTATGTGCATGAATTGTTACGAGCCCTGATGCTACTCAAAGAAGCTATAATTAAATGTTTTGCTCATACAAAAGGCACATCATAAATGTTTTGCTCATACAAAAGACACATCTATGTTTCCACCCTCACTGTTCCCACTATACAAGTGCTGCATGCTCAAACTCAGGAGGACCTTCTATCGTTCTATAAAGCTGCCCCACCTGAGGAACAGACCTCCTAATCAGGGACGCACCTCAGATTCCTCGAGCATGTGCTATGGGCCTAATGGCCTACCACTTCTACCCTCAATCCTTTGTTATTTTATTGCAGTGCCATAAAAGGAACTCACATTGCTCTTACCAATAATTATGTTGAGAATGAACAAGATTCGTTCTTGGGACTCAAATGTCCCTTTCATACCTCATCCATTCAATAGCATTCATAAAGTATTGTATTAATGAAATGGTACAGTTTCGAATTACCGTATTTGCTCGATTATAAGACGACCCTGATTATAAGACGACCCCCCAAAATCAAAATATTAATTGAGGAAAAAAACAAAAAGCCTGAATATAAGACTACCCTTAAGAAAATTTTTTTACTAGTAAATATTCATTCATGTAAACTAATTTTCATATTTAATAAAAGCTATGATTGAGAAAAATATATTTTTTATTTCCTTTTATTTGCCAGCCTGCCCCCTCCCCAGTTATGCACATCTGCCCCCAGGCTTGCCACTCTGCCCCAGAAATGCCTTATACCCCCCTATTTGCCACTCTGCCCCATGATGTGCCTTTTAACCCTCTATATGCCACTCTGCCTCCAAAAATGTCTTATACCCTCCTATATGCCTATAATAATGATATGCCTTTTAACCCCCTATATGCCCCTCTGCCCCATGATATGCCTTATACCCCTATATGCCACTCTGGCATATAGGGGGTTAAAAGGCATATCATGGGGCAGAGGGGCATATAGGGGGTTAAAAGGCATATCAGAAATGTCTTATACCCTCCTATATGCCACTGTGCCCCATGATATGCCTTTTAACCCCCTATATGCCCCTCTGCCCCATGATATGCCTTATACCCCTATATGCCACTCTGGCATATAGGGGGTTAAAAGGCATATCATGGGGCTGAGTGGCATATAGGGGGTTAAAATGCATTTCTGGAGATTTCTGGAGAAACATTTAAATACTCAATTCCATAAATCACACATACACACACACGCTCAAACCCCCCCACCCCCTTCCCTGAACTGCAGATCTCCCACTCGCAGACTTCTGCAGGGGCCCGGCTGTGCGAGCAACTTCTCTGGCCCCGCCCCCAGAGGAAGGAGGGGGGAGGTAGATTATGTGAGGAGTTATGTGCTACCTTCCAGTTCTCCTGCTGCTAATAGCAGAGACGCTGCTCGCGATCAAAGCCCGGGAAGCAGCACGGCCCCAGCAGAATGAGGTCTGATTAGAAGACGACCTCGATTATAAGACGAGGGGTATTTTTCAGAGCATTTGCTCTGGAAAAAACCTTGTCTTATAATCGAGCAAATACGGTAAGACTCAAGTTAACCCCTTAACGACAAAGCCTGTTCAAGTACGGGCTTGCAGTGCAATGTGATAACGGGCTGCCGTTAAACAGCTGCATCGCTGCGATCAGCGGCTTTGCAGCATCCACGGAAGCCTCACAAGTGAGGCTGACCGTGGATCCGGGGAGGAAAGCCCTCCCCACAGGAAAAATGGCCACAGCCGCACCGATCATCAAAGATCGCGGTGGCGGCAGGCTAAAACAGCTTAGGAATCGATCGGAATTGCTTCCTAAGCATAAACGGTGTTGCTAACATGCCTCGATGACAAAAAAAAAAAAAAATATATATATATATATATATATATGTTTTTTATGAGCAAGTCCTACAATTCACGCTATATCGTCACAAAAATTCTCGCATGGAAAGAGTTAAAATATTGGCATTATAAATGCCTTTAGGATGCCTAGTTTTAAAAAATGTATGATTTGATGGGGTAAATTGAATTGGCCGGCTTCAAAGTCAAAATTCCAATTTGAAAAATGCACACCTCTCAAAAAGGGCCTTTTAGTCCCCGAACAACCTAACAAACTCCTGCATGTGGGGTATCACTGCGCTCAGGAGACATATACCAGGAGCGGTAAATTTATACCTGGAGTACAACGTGTGTGAATAAAATTAAAACATTTTTTTTACTACCATAAAGTCTAGTGCATGGAAATGGTTAAAATACCAGCATTTGAAATACCTTGGGGTGTCTAGTTTTTAAAAATATATGGTTTGATGGGGTGAATTGCATTGGCCGGCTTCAAAGATACCCGAAATAGCACATGGGGCAGAATGACCAGCTTTGGGGGCAAAATAGCAAAACGCTACTGATACTTATTGCCCCAACGTGCAGGAAAAAAATAAAAACATTGGGTATTTCTAAACTCAGGACAAATAGTAGAATCTATGTAGCAGGTTTTTTTCATTAGTTTTTGTAGATGAGTAAAAGATTTTTTTTATAGTAACTTAGATTATATGATAAAAATAATGGTATCTAAAGAAAGCCCTGTTTGTCCTGAAAAAACAATATATAACATGTGTGGGTGCACAAAATGAGAAAGAAGAAAATTACAGCTAGGGTATGGTTGTAATAAAGCCCATATTTATGTGACATTAAATAGGTCTTACTGTGTGGAAATTATGTATATCCTCCTTCTTGGAAATTATGGGTAGCTGGGATAATTTAATAAATATAATTCCTCCCACTGGTGTCTATGATAATTGTGGAAGAATCAGAGCCTTAACCATTATGTTAGAAACCATGGCCAAAGAAACAGAAAACGTGCTTACAAGTATTACAGGAGAAATGCAAGACCTAGGGTTGGTTGCCTTACAGAATCGTATGGCTCTTGATTTTATATTAGTTGTTAAAGTGTGTGTGTGCTCATTGGTAGGCTCCAAATGTTGCACTTATGTTCCAGTTTCCTGTCAAAATTGTACCCTAATTTCCTCCAGGGACTGGGAAATAAGTAGTAGGTTTGGTGCGTTAGGATCCAAATTTTTCTATGCTTTGGTTATAGGGGGTGTTATCCTCACACGCATATTTGCCTTCATAGCAGTGCTGGAGATTTTACATGTGAAATGCTGGAATTCTGCTTTGTTGTCAGGCTCTGTCTGGAGGTAGCTAGGAGAGGAGGTCATGGTGCTCGTATAGCAACACGTACAACAAAGGCGTAAAGCAGGAACAGTGTGCAGAGGCGAATAAGAAAGAGAGACAAAAGGCAAATCCGATAACAGACCTGGGGTCAAAAGGCATGCGGCAGGCAAAGGGTTAATGTAGTAGGCAGTCCAAGGTTCAGAAAGGGCAGGCTTGTCACAGGAAGGATAGCAGGGAGAACACAGATAGTGGGAGACTCTGAGCTATGAAAGTAGCATCAGAATATCTGAGCACTAACATGAGAGAGAGCTGGGCCTTCATAGGAGAGGGGGGCTTGACGTCACCACCATCACTAGTAGCCCTGCCCCCGAACACCCCCCCCTGCTTACTAGTGATTGGGAGACTTGTGGAGTGTCTCTGCCCCTCTCAAATATGCCGCCGCCACCCCCATTTTCATGCCTTTCTGGAGACAGAGGACCGGAACGGCTCCTGATATTTCTGTGGGGGAAAGTAGCATCCCACAGCACACCCGCCGGCAGGTATATCCGGAGGCTGAGCGTGGTGAGACGGTAAGCGCCTGACACTTGTCTATTGTCCCTTCCTAATTGATAAGGCCCTTCATAAATGTCCCCCTAGTGCTAATGGAGAGTCTTATACAAAAATCAAGAAAACTCTGGAAATTATAAACCATTCTTGGTTATCTGTTCACTGTTATTTGTATACGATGCTGACCAGGGGAGGGGAGGGGAGAGAGGAGAGTGACACACCTCACATTTTTGTGACAACACTGAAGAAATTACACTCTGCTACAACGTAAAGTAGTGAGTGTACAGCCTGTAACACCTGTAACAGTGTAAATTTGCTGTCCCTTTAAAAATAACTCAACACACGCCATTAATGTCTAAACCTTGGCAACAAAATGTCCAAATTGGGCACAAAGTGTCAATATTTTGTGTGGCCACCATTTCCAGCACTGCCTTAACCCTCCTGGGCATGGAGTTCACCAGAGCTTCACAGGTTTCCACTGGAGTCCCCTTCCACTCCTCCATGGCGACATCACAGAGCTGGTGGATGTTAGATACCTTGCACTCTCCCACCTTCCGTTTGAGGATGCCCCACAGATGCTCAATAGGGTTTAGGTTTGGAGACATGCTTGGCCAGTCCATCACCTTTACCATCAGCTTCTTTAACAAGGCAGTGGTCGTCTTGGAGGTGTGTTTGGTGTCGTTATGTTAGAATACTGCCCCCGAAGTATTCGAAGGGAGGGGATCATGCTCTGCTTCAGTATGTCACAGTACATGTTGGCATTCACGGTTCCATCAATGAACTGTAGCTCCCCAGTGCCGGCAGCACTCATGCAGGCCCAGACCAAGACACTCCCACTACCATGCTTGACTGTAGGCAAGACACACTTGTCTTTGTACTCCTCACCTGGTTGCCACCACACACACTTGACACGATCTGAACCAAATAAGTTTATCATTGTCTTCAGCAAACTGTTTGCGGGCTTTCTTGTGCATCATCTTTAGAAGAGGCTTCTTTTTGGGACGACAGCTGTGCAGATCAGATGCAGTGTGGGGGGTATTGGTATTCAGCCTCTGCAGCAATGCTGGCAGCACTCATACATCTATTTCCCAAAGACAACCTCTGGATATGACGCTGAGCACGTGCACTCAACTTCTTTGGGCGACCATGGCGAAGCCTGTTCTGAGTGGAATCCCAGGGACCCAAACTTAACTACAGCATTTCCATTATTTTGTCAGTAACAAAACATTCTCCCTGGGGTTATCAAATAACACATTGCACTGCAGTATTTTCTGGGAAATATATATGCAATCCACCACCATATCCACCACCATTCCCTGTCACAACACTCAAACAAGTCTGCTGGTCATCACAACTTTTGATTTCCACAACACTACCATATTACATTGATATTTCAGCTACCATTTCATCTATATTAGTGTAACAGATACAGGATTCCCATATTAGAAAGAGTATTGGGACTTCAATTTTATATTGTTGTGCAGGGGTTAAAGTGTAATATTTTGAGTTTTCATCCTCACGTTTTTAATTTGTATGTGTATTAAAGCACAATCTTGCCTACATGTTACTTCCTTAATTTCTTTACCTCTGTTGTGCATTTGCTATTGTTTTCTGTGCTGATTTTCCCTGTTTATTCCCTTTCCATTGTGTTGAGGTGCATTATTAACCCCTTCAATCCCAGGGGTTTTTGGTACCTCAAAGCCCAGTGCAATTTTGCCATTTTTGTGCTATGTCGGTTCAGCGATTATTCACTTTTCCTGTGAATAGTGTACCCATATAAACTATATATTGTTTTTTCAAGGAGAGATAGAGCTTTCTTTTGATACTATAGTCGGATGATTAGCTGAAAATTTAGAATTAGAAATTTAGTAAAAGCTAGCAAAAATTAGAAAAAAACATAAGTTTTCTTTACATTTTCCCTCTGAATCCTCACAATTAGGTAAAGAGACAGAAAATTCCATCCAGATTTATCAATTCAGGTGTCCTGATTTCAGAAATACCTAATTTACATAGAATTTTCATACTTTTCCAGCACATAAAGCCAACATACTATAAGGCGTACATTACTTTATACAAAGCCGTAAAATTTTTACATTAGGTATGATGGGACTGTAACTCTAATTTTAAACAAATAAAACAAAAACACCCACAAAGGTATATATTTCTGTAAAGCAGACAACCCAGGCTATCCTATCAGGGGTATTTGGGCATTCTACATGCAGGTATTTGGCCACCAATCACTGTCAAAGGTGGCCACAGAAAAGAGTTCCTGCGCTTTATTCAACAACGCATCTTAGTAGTTTGTAGTATTCTTAGGATTTTTTGTACAGGGTATGTGTTACGGCAGAGAAATCTATCCTAAATTGTTCAGCCGCCTCTCCTGATTATGGAAATACCCCACATGCCTAGTTTTTTTGTGGTTTTCTGGACATTACAGGGCAAAACGGGACAATGCGCGTTATAGATTCCAAACGTGAAATTTTAACATTTTGCTTTAGTAGACGTATGTTTCATTTGGGGCTGTTTAGCACCCCCCTAATTATAAATATCCCCATAAAAGTATATATTTCCGTAAAGCAGACAACCCAGAGTATCTCATCAAGAGCATTTGGACAATTTTCATGCAACCATGTGGCCGCCAATCACTGCCAAAGTCAGCCATAGCAATAATTTCATGCGCTTTTTTCGCCAACAGATCTGTGTTGCTGAGGATATTTTGCACATGGTATATGTTATGGCAGAGAAATCCAGCCTAAAGTGTTCAGCCGCCTCTCCTGATTACAGAAATACCCCACATGCCTAGTTTTTCTGTGTTTTTTTGGACATTACAGGGCACAAACGGGACAATGCGCGTTACAGATTCCAAATGTGAAATTTTTACATTTTGCTTTAGTAGACCTATGTTTCATTTGGGGTGACGCTGGCTTCTGCTGCCAGGGGGGAGTCCAGGCTGTCAAACGACAGCCTGGTCTCCCGTGCAGCGGCAGGGATGTGTCCCTGATGCTGCACGAAGGGCTAGACGCACCGGTACGTCCATAGGGGTTTCTTAGTGGGCGTTTTTTGGACGTCCCGGTACGTCTATAGGGGATTAATGAAGTTTTAATTTAGTTGATTTAACGATGAAAACAATTCTGCAAAGAAGAGTTGGCCAAAATTTCTCCACACCTTTGTGAAAGATTCTTTGCCAGTTATTGCAAACATTTAATTGCAGTTGTTGCCCCCAATTGTTTCTTTATTTTACATATCTGAAAAATACAATGACAAGAACATCACAAACTCAATTATTGAGCATATGAAAAATAAAATTATTGCAAAACAATAGTGAACCCTATTTTGACATAGAAGAGTCCTCTAAGAAGGCTTGCTACTTTAACAAGAGCTGAGACATTTTAAACGACCGCACTGCAGATCAGATGGGTACGACTTCAAATTAATAAGAAAGAAAATAGATATGAAACAAAACTTCCTATCAGTAAAATTCCTAACCTACTTTACACAGCAATTTTTGTTGAAGTTCTTTGAGCTAAGACTGGTCAAAGGCTAAACAGTTACTAATTAGCGGAGTCAAGTACAGTGCTGAAACACCAGGCACCAGCCCAGCACATATCTCCAAGTTATGTAAAATCCGTTGAGCTGAACAGGCAACATCCTCTTCATTCTGAAAAAAAAATAATACAAATCATGAATATACTAGATGTCAGGTACTAAAAAACTACAATCTGAAAATACAGAAAAATGTACATATACTAAACATTCCATCTGCACTCAATGCATACTGACGTACATCTGCAAGAGGGTCTTGTAGGATATGCAAGTGATCAAGGCAACTTTAAAACAATGGCTCTTCTGAATGGGAGTGCCGAGACATTATAACGTATTAGCTTCATTATAAAACGACCCTGATTATAAGACGACCCCCCAAAATCTGAATATTAATTTAGGAAAAAAATAAAAAGCCTGAAAATAAGATGACCCTATAGATAAAAAGTTTTACTAGTAAATATTAATTCATGTAAACTATTTTTCATATTTAAAAAAAGCTAGGATTGAGAAAAATATATTTTTTTGTTTTTATTTCCTTTTATTTGCCAACCTGCCCGCCAGTTATGCACATCTGCCCCCAGAAATGCCTTATACCCCCTATATACCACTCTGCCTCCCTGATATGCCTTATACCCCCTATATGCCACTCTGATTCTCTGATATGCCTTCAACTCCCTATATGCCACTCTGCCTCCAGAAATGCCTTAAACCCCCTTTATGCCACTCTGCCCCAAGAAATGCCTTTTAACCCCCTATATGCCACTCTGCCTCCAGAAATGCCTTATACCCCTATATGCCAGATGTGCGTAGACAACCTCCGCTGCTGCCGGCACTTTCGACGGCGCTCAGTGATAGACGTCCGGTGTAAGAGCTGGCAGCAGCTGAAGTTACCAGACAGGAGGATCCAGATCCCCAGCAGCAATGCAGGGGACCTGGATCCTCCTGTGTTATGCCCCCTCCCCCAACTTACCGGTGCTTCTGAGTCCCCGGTGCTTAGTCCGGGCAGCGTGTACACGCTGCCCGGACTAAGCACCGGGGACTCAGATGCAGGGGACCTGGATCCTCCTGTGTTATGCCCCCCCCCCAATTTACCAGTGCTTCTTAGTCCCTGGTGCTTAGTCCGGACAGCGTGTAGAGCTCTACGCGATTCGCGTAGACAACTCAAGCGGAAATTGTCTACGCGAATCGCGTAGAGCTCTACACACTGCCCGGACTAAGCACCGGGGACTCAGAAGCACCGGTAAGTTGGGGGGAGGGAGTGTTAAATGAGGAGGCATAAGGCATTTCTGGAGGCAGAGTGCTCTGTGAAATGCCTTTTAACCCCCTTAATGCCACTCTGCCTCCAGAAATGCCTTTTAACCCTCTATACGCCACTCTGCCTCCTGAAATGCCTTATACCTCCCTATACGACTCTCTGCCCCATAATATGCCTTTTAACCCCCTAAATGCCAGAGTGGCATTTAGGGGTATAAGGCAATTCTGGAGGCAGAGTGGCACATAGGGGGTCAAAAGGCATATCATGGGGCACAGTGGCATTTAGAGGGTTAAAAGGCATATCATGGGGCACAGTGGCATATAGGGGGTATAAGGCATTTCTGGGGCAGAGTGGCAAGCCTTGGTGTAGATGTGCATAACTGGGGGGGCAGGTTAAAAAAAAAGGAAATAAAAACAAGAATTTTTTTTTCTCAATCATAGCTTTTATTAACAAACAATTGTTCACATAGTTTACATGAATTAACATTTACTGGTAAAACTTTTTTCCTATAGGGTCGTCTTATATTCAGGCTTTTTCTTTTTTTCATAAATTAATATTCAGACTTTGGGGGGTCGTCTTATAATCGAGCAAATACGGTATATAAAAAAGACATTAAAAACAGGCTGGTGATTTTTTGTGGACTACTACTCCCATGGCCATTCACCAGGATGATAATGGGATTTGTATCCCTCAAAAGCAAGTGCACTAAAGGTGAAAAACTGTTGTCATTCTTGTGAAAAAGTGTTATTTTCTTCCTATTGTTTGTTTCTTTAGCATAATTCTGCAATTTAACTTAACCACATCAATTGACTAAACTTACTAAGGCGGAAAGACCTTTACGACACTATTAGGTTTTCTATTGCTATTTTTCTTTTTGTTTAGCATGCACGAGGAAAAAGATGGGACGATATAAATGCTCTTTTTCCAGAGAGTACCTCAGCAACTAAGTAAAAGTATGAGGCACAACTCTTAACAGAAGTATTGTGCTTAAAATTAAAGCAAGACTAATTTCCTATTAAAAAAAAAAAATGAAAAATTGGAAAAACACCCCACTTTTTCACTACTTGAAAAATCTTTTACAAATAAAGCTAATGAAAAAACTGCTAAATAGATTCTACTATTTGTCCTGAGCTTAGAAATTATCAGCATTTTGATGGGTTTTTTTTTGCTTTTTTCTGCAAGTTATTTGACAATAAAGTAAAAGTAACGTTTTGCTATTTCAAAACCAATCTTTTTCCAAATCTGGTCATTCTGCCTCATGTGCTATTTCGGGTAACTTTAAAGCCAGCCAATGCAATTTACCCCATCAAACCAGCTAGACACACCAAGGTATTTCAAATGCTGGTATTGGTTGTGAAATACAACCAGGTTATTGTGAGTTTTTTTTATAACTGAATTGTTCACGTTATAGGTCACATCAAAGGTGGAAAAAGTTCTGACATGATTTATCTTTGACTCATTCTTTAAAATCACAAGAACCTGACATTTTAACAGGGGTGTGTAGACTTTTTATATCCACTGTATCTTAGGTATATTGGAAATGGCATGAAAGTAGCTTTCTTGTTAACACACTAAGTAGGTTTTCCCTGCTTCCTCTAGTACCGGCCTCCTTTTATGGGGAGCATTCAGCCTCATGGCATTTAAATGTAGTACTGCCAATCTCAAACAGCAAATATTTATAAAGACATGATGCTTGATAAAATGTTAAAAGTTAGTTGTGATAGCATAGTTATCCTTCACATACGATGTGCAGGTTTACAAAAAAAATCCAAACTATTTCTGGTTCTATTATGACAAATACATATATTAGTCTTACCTGCCTTGGACTCTATATAGACTCAAGGTAAGTACAAGCTTTGGTACCAATATATCTTAACATGTTTTATATAAAGTCATCATATCCTGCAGTGTTGTACACTCAGTAAACAGGACATACCGTATTTGTTCGATTATAAGACGACCCCCCCCAAATCTGAATATTAATTTGGGGGGGGGAGCCTGAATATAAGACGACCCTGTGGGAAAAAAGTTTTACTAGTAAATATTAATTCACGTAAACTAGGTAAACAATTTTTTTTAAAATAAAAGCTATGATTGAGAAATGTAATGTTCACTATTTTTGTTCAGAGTACCACCCATGTATAGGTTTGTCAGGTTATTGGAGGGTGTAAAGTATCATCGACAAAATGCTGTTTTTTTTTTTTTAAAAGACGGCCGAAAATAATCATCCACACAGGCCCTGCTGCTTACCTATGCGTTGCTCGCACAAATAGTGTAAGCAACGACTCCTGTCCACCCAGGGGAAGCAGGAACCCAGCGGAGTGAATGTACGCCAGGTCACATGACTCTGCTCCTTTCCTGCCTCCCCTGGGCGGAACAAGAGCAATTGTTCGCACAGAGTGCAAGCAACGCAGAGGGAAGCAGCAGGGCCCCTGCGGAAGTCTGCGAGCGGCACCGGGAAATCTGCAGTTCAGGTAAGGGGGTGAGGGAAGGTGTATGAACGAGTATGCATGATTGAGGGAATTAATGTTTGTGAATGAGTAAATGAATGAATATGTGTGATGGATGTGTAAGAGGGGGAGGTTGTTAGTGATGTGCAGACCCCATACTGCTGGCAGCATCAATACACAAGGGGGCAGCTAGCCAGGTTTCAGCACGTATTGGCTGCTTGTGCATGATAGGAGCGTGATTGCTATATTAAATATATAGGATTGCTAACAATCACATTCTTATCATGCCCAGACATACCCAGATTCCAGAGTATACTGGCTGACTTGGCACGATAGGAGAACAATTTTCTGTTTCGGTCCAGAATTAAAATTTCGGTGCATCCCTAGTGAAAAGGCCACATTGGGACATAAACGTTTCAGTTTTTCATTTCGGAACGTTGACATTTGATCATCCTGTGCCCATGTCCTACTTAGCGCCCCTTTAAAGCCAGCCAATTCAATCTACCCCATCAAACCATATTTTTTGAAAACAAAAAACCCCAGGGCATTTGAAATGCTGATATTTAAACCCTTCCCATGCACCAATTCTACCATCAGCCTTCACAAAGTAGACTTTTTTTTGTATTCCCCCCCCACACACATTGTACTTCAGGTATGACTTTATAAAATGTGTCCTGAGTACATAGGTTTGTCATTTTTGGGGGCTAAAAGGCCACATTTGACCTTTTTCAAGTTGGAATTCTGACATCTGGTCCTCATTGATCGATCCCTCTTTTGAAGCAGCTGGCCTCCACCATATTGAATAAGACGAATGTGATCGTGCCTGAGAACGATCACACAAGGGCCCTGTAACTTTTTTTTTGGTGTTGCTAAATGCTTCAATATTTAAGCACTGGAGCACATCATTTGAGCAAATAAAGTGATTGTAGAGATGCTGGTGTCATGAAGCACAATCACAGAACTAGATGGGGTCCAGTGACATTATAATGTTTGCATGATAATTGTTATTGAATTTTAAAACATCTGCATGAAATCAGCATTTCATTAGGTTTTCATTCATATGTTCTATTATAGATGGAGGAAGGCTAGTTATTAACAGATCTCCAAGTCCAAGTTTGGCTTTAACCCAATGCCAATTTCTTACAAGATGTTGAAGTGCTAAACTGGTTCCTAAATTCAGTATATTCTATAGCTTTCCTAGAGGAGATCCAGAACAAAGGCTGTAATTCTTTATGAGGATATTTCTTTGGTAATTCCTCTCTATGCCATAACTCCTGTATCGCTTTATTATTTTGGGTCTGAATGGCATGTGTGAACAGAGCCGCTAATGCGTATTCCCTCACAAGAGGGAGTCCTAAAACTATTATTCTTCTTTTTTGCCATTACTTGCAATTTTAGCCTGGGTTTTTTTGATCCCCATATACATTTATTGATATATTGTTGGATTAAATCTAACCAGCTTGTGGGGACCATATGTGGGATCATCCTAAATATATAAATGTATTTAGGCAAAACATATGAATTGACCACATTTAATCTCCCCCACCATGAGATAAATAATCCTCGCCACTTTTTAAAAGAGGCATTCATGTCTTTGATTAGGGGGAGAAGGCTAATCTCCATCCAAGACTTTGGTGTTTTATTGATTCTTATTCCTAAATATGTAAGGGAATCTTTAGCCCATTTAAAACCCAATATTTCAATCTGTTGCTTTTGAATACTATCAAGATTATATGCTAGAGCTATCGATTTATCAATATTTAACTTATAATTAGATACGCTGCTATATTGATCTATCCACTTCATGATATGTTTGACTGACGTTATTGGATCCCTAACCGTGAGTAATATATCATCTGCATATAGTTTTATTTTTTGTGTTCCCTCCTTTCCACAACCCTTAATGTTTTGATCCGCTTTAATATCCCTTGCCAGTGGCTCCAAGGTTAAAACATAAAGGAGTGGAGAGAGGGGGCAGCCCTGACGCGTGCCATTAGTGAGAGAAAATAGTCATGTAGGTCTGGTAAATTATATAAAGCCCTAAAAGAGTTATTAAATGCTTGGCCTATTTCGTCTGGAGCCATATAGGTCCTACCTTTATATACTATTTTAGATATATTTTTCTTTTCTCTCTTTTTTTTTTTAACTGATTTGTTAACATTTATCAGCTTTGTTTCCTTTATAATATCTTTTGGAATTTAATGCCATTAGCACTTTATTAGTCTGTTCGATGAGCTTTGTATTTATCTTCGTTCTTAGAGCCTCGATTTTCTCTGTGTTAATTTTAGATGGAATCTGTTTATTAATTTTATTTAACTGAAATAAAGAAAAATACAAATCAGAAAGTTTAGCTTCTGCTTTTTTTTTTTTTGCCTCTGCGCCTAATTTAATAAAATGCCCCCTTATCACAGCTTTATATGTGCACCAGAGATTTGATGTGGACATTTCTTCCACATCATTTACTGCAAAGAAAAGTTGTGTTAATCTTTTAATACGTTTAATGTCTGCCATTTTTTTTTGTTAAATTATGATTTAGTCTTCAATCATTCCTTAATTTTTCTCCTACTTCATCAATATCCATTGTTACCAGATTGTGGTCTGACCATGTGATGTCATGTATTTTGGATACTAGGCCACAATCTCCCAGGATTAAATCTATTCGTGAATAAGTGGAGTGTGTCTTTGAAAAGCAAGTATAATCTTTTTCTGTTGTGTGAAATATTCTCCATACATCATAAAGAGAATGTTTTTTTAATAACGCTTGCAATCTGCGTGCTTGAGAAAAAATATTTCGGTCCATAGTTAATCCTTTACATGTCATTTTATCTAACTGGGGATCCAAGATGCAGTTAAAATCCCCCATCCATATCAATGGACCCTGTTTTATTTTTAAAGTTTTTTCCAGGAGTCTCTTGTAGAAAACAGACATTTATTTTCTCTTTCCATAGTCTATGGAGTACTAAAGCCCTTTTTTGAGGGGAATTGAGGCCTTGCGTATTTATTGTGCCGAATTTAATCAGGCCCATCAAATTTTTGATTATCATCCTTTAAATCACACATCAAATTCAATTTATATAAGAAAGACTTGGAATCAACATATATATAAAACATCATTACACATAACATAAAAAACATATACATGCAGATAGTGTATCACCAGATACCACTGCCTGCTTCCACAGTCAACCCCCATGTTGTTATTGTGGAATAATGTTGGCAATGTGAAGCCCAGAGCTAATTCCCAAAAAGGGAGGGAGAGAAAGAAAAAAATAAAAAATAAAAAAAATGTATTTATATATATATATATATTTGTTAGCATGACTTTAAGCAGTATATATTATATCTGTGCTTTGTCTTATACTCCTTCATATTATAATATATTTATTAAATCTTATAAAGTAAATGAATGTGTTTCTTAAATCTTGTGTAGTGAATTAATGTGTCTTACGTGAGTCTTATTTGTAAATTTTAGTATCCTAGGATACTTTCTGTACATTCCATCATCTTCTTAATCATTCAAAAAACTTGGTGTCAAGTAAATTAAAAATGTGTACAATTATTAATAATGTGACGTGCTACCTTATTTATATCACCTTATTAATTTGTATATTAAATTGTTAAACAATTTAAATATAATAATAAATATAAAAAGTCTTAAAAAAATAAAAATAAAGTGTGCTTAACAACGTGTCATTAAGCAGTATATATTATATCTGTGTTTTATCTTATACTCCTTCGTATTATAATATGAAAAAAAATAAAAAAAAAAATAAAGTGTGTTTAATAACGTGTCATTAAGCAGTATATATTATATCTGTGTTTTATCTTATACTCCTTCGTATTATAATATGTTTATTAAATCTTATATAGTGAATTAATGTGTTTCTTAAATCTTGTATAATAAATTAATATGTGTCCTACATAGTAGGTCTTATTTATAAGTTTTAGTATCCTAGGGTACTTTCTATGCATTCCATCATCTTCTTAATCATTTAAAAAACTTGGTGCGAAATAAAATAGAAATATGTATACTTGTTTATAACATGACGTGCTACCTTATTTGTATCACCTCATTAATTTGTATATTAAATTATTAAACAATTTAAATATAATAATAAATCTGTCTTAAGGAAAAAATCTCCCCGCCCCCCCCACCTCGTATCTAATTTTTTAAAGTTCCTTGTATGTTATGGTCTTGTAACCATTTCCTCAGGTTCTCAGGCGTGTCAAATGTCCATGTTTTGAACTCATAAGTCAAGATAATTTTCTCTACAAAAAATGAGGACGTCGCGAGGGATCTCTGGGGATAAATTGGCTGCTTTTGCTGTCCTGTGGCAACGTTCCCATATAGGAACCTGTCCTTCTTGCTTTATTCCAATACTATACTCAAGCGCTATTTTCAAATGTTCTTGAATTTGAGATGTAAGTTCTACTGATGGCAAACTTCTAATATGTTATTCCTCTTCACCCGAACTAGATCAATTCATCATGAAATCTGGATCTGATCTCTCTGTTTCAGGTTTAGAGGTTTGAGGAGAGAAGAAAGACAATCTTTTGTCTGGTCTATCCTTATTTTCATCTCTCTTTTCTCCCTTTGAGGCTTTTTCAGTTATCCTTTTTGTCGCCATCGTTTTTTCTTCTTAGGTATTCTCTTATGCTTTGATTTCTGTTTTTTCAGAGCATATTTATTTTAATCTTTACTTGGAATACAATTATTACAAGACTTATTACTTGCAGGAAAGTCAACACACTCCTTTTATCCCTTACCAATAAGGTGAAAATGCCTTCTTAAGATACCTTACAGTTCAATTTCATAAAGTAATCTTTAGATGTATGTAACAGTATGTCTAGAAAATATATATACCGTATTTGCTCGATTATAAGACAAGGTTTTTTCCAGAGCAAATGCTCTGAAAAATAACCCTCGTCTTATAATCAGGGTCGTCTTATAATCAGACCTCAAATAGGTCTGATTATGAGACTAAGATCCAGATCCCCCGCAGCGATGCAGAGGACCTGGATCCTCCTGTGTTAACCCCCCCCCAACTTACCGGTGCTTCTGAGTCCCCGGTGCTTAGTCCGGGCTGCGTGTAGAGCTCTACGCGATACAATCGCGTAGAGCTCTACACGCTTCCCGGACTAAGCACTGGGGACCCAGATGCAGGGGACCTGGATCCTCTTGTGTTAACACCCGACCCGACTTACCGGTGCATCTGAGTCCCTGGTGCTTAGTCCAGGCTGTGTGTAGAGCTCTACGCGATACAATCGCGTAGAGCTCTACACGATACAATCGCGTAGAACTCTACACGCTGCCCGGACTAAGCACCGGGGACTCAGATGCACCGGTAAGTTGGAGGGGGGGCATAACACAGGAGGATGCAGGGGACCTGCATCCTCCTGTGTTATGCCCCCCCCCTCCAACTTACCGGTGCTTCTGACTCCCCAGTGCTTAGTCCGGGCAGCGTGTAGAGCTCTACGCGATTCGCGTGGAGCTCTACATGCTGCCCGGACTAAGCACCTGGGGCTCAGATGCAGGGGACCTGGACCCTCCTGTGTTATGCGCCCCCCCAACTCAGAAGCACCGGTAAGTTTGGAGGAGGGAGAGGGAGTGTTAAATGGGGGGTGTAAGGCATTTGTGGAGGCAGAGTGCTCTGTGAAATGCCTTTTAACCCCTTTAATGCCACTCTGCCTCCTGAAATGCCTTAAACCTCCCTATATGCCACTTTTCCCCATAATATGCCTTTTAACCCTCTAAGTGCCAGAGTGACATACAGGGTTAAAAGGCATATCATGGGGCACAGTGGCATATAGGGTTAAAAGGCATATCATGGGGCACAGTGGCATTTAGAGGGTTAAAAGGCATATCATGGGGCACAGTGGCATATAGGAGGTATAAGGCACTTCTGGGGCAGATGTGCATAACTGGGGGGCAGGTTGGAAAATAGAAGGAAATAAAACCAAAATATTCTTCTCAAGCATAGCTTTTATTAAAAAAATTGTTTAAATGAATTAACATTTACTGGTAAAACTTTTTTCCTATAGGGTCGTCTTATATTCAGGCTTTTTCTTTTTTTCCTAAATTAATATTAAGATTTGGGGGTCGTCTTATAATCAGGGTCATCTTATAATCGAGCAAATACGGTATATCCGTATGGTTAAACAGAACATATAGTTAGTGCTTGTAATTTTATCCTGATTGAGCCTTCTTGAAATATACTCGAAATTCATACACAAAAATGCGTATTGTAAAATGTCTAAGACATTCGTAGATCCATATAGTCGGCTTCAACGGTCAACTCTTCTTTAGAATATATATATATATATATATATATATATATATATATATATATATATATATATATATATATATATATATATAAAAAAACACATATAAATATGATTCTAAGAGTCTATATAGCTGTATCTTTGAGCAATCTTAAGATTTGAGCATATAAATTTATATTAATAGTGTCTTCTTAGTATAACTTAAATTTCAAGTTCATGAGATAGTCTTGAGGAGATGTATATCAGAGATTTTAGTATGCACATATATCCCTTAGTTATACTACCATATAATAGATGTATCCTTGAACAATCTTAGGATTTGAGCATATATATTTATATTAGAAGTATCTTCTTAGCATAACTTAAATTTCAAGTTCAGATCATCTTGAGGAGGTGTATATCGGAGAGATTTTAATATGCACATATATCCATTAGTTATACTACCATATAATAGCTGTAACCTTGAGCAATCTCAAGATTTGAGCATATAAAATTATATTAGAGGTATCTTCTTAGTATAACTTAAATTTCAAGTTCATAAGATAGTCTTGAGAAGATGTATATCAGAGATTTTAGTATGCACATATATCCGTTAGTTATACTGCCATTTAGTAGCTGTATCCTTGAGCAATCTTGAGATTTGACCATATGAATTTATATTAGGAGTATCTTCTTAGTATAACTTAAATTTCAAGTTCATAGGATAGTCTTGAGAAGGTGTATATCAGAGATTTTAGTATGCACATATATCCATTAGTTATACTACCATATATCTGTATCTTTGAGCAATCTTGAGATTTGAGCATATAAATTTATATTAGGAGTATCTTCTTAGTATAACTTAATTTTCAAGTTCATAAATTTCAAGTTCATAAGATAGTCTTGAAGAGGTGTATATCAGAGATTTTAATATGCACATGTCCATTAGTTATACTACCATATTAATTTGAACACATAATTTGTTGAAAGAATTTGAGAACTTATCTGGAGTGAAGTATCGCCTCCACAGTCATATGTCCGGCTATATTCATAATTTGGTGCATGGGTTGTATCTTTAAAGGTCCCGTCAGCATCTCTCTGATGTCAGCTTGCTCCTGTGTACTACGCCGTCTCCTCCGGGAGTCAGCAGCTTGCCATCTCCCTGGGGGCCACCATCGAACCGCCAACAAACCTCCAAAAAAGCCTCCAGGGCCTTCAGAGCACGTCAGGCCGCCACAGCCGCTAGCCTCGAGACGGCATATACCGCGAACGTAGCCTCAAGGGAGGTAGATCTTAAGCTGCCGCCTCGCCGCTCGTTCCTCCCAAATACCCAACAGCGGTGCCGGCACAGACCTGATTTAAGTGCCGGTTTAATACCGGCGGAGTATACCGCTGAGGTAGGGTTGGGTTTCATGCCCTGGGCTTCACGGCGCCGCGTGCTATGTCATCGCCCCCCCCCCCTCAATATCAAAGTAATCTTTGATATGGAATAAATGTATTCACTTGATACTAAAATTTCCAAATCTAATCTTCACTTGTTCAATATGTATTTAGTTGATCTTAAGTTAATAAAAAATGTAAAAAAGTTTAAGTCAAAGAATATTCTTACATCGAGCTGACAGAGGAGAAGGGTGGTTAGATGCTTGTCTGCCAACTTCTTCACTACAGAAATATCCACCATACAGGATTTAACATCTGCACCTAAAAAGGAATGTTAAAGTAGATGATCTATAAGAATTATGCAAAGTACAAGTAATGTGTACTAAACGTTTCAGTTCATGCATAACGCTATTACGGTATATAATTAAATTAGATTTACTGTTCCATTGTTAAACTAATTTTTAGTTCCAATTTTAACATCTGTGAGTTTCAGTCCAAGTGGTCAAACAGTTGAATATTAAAAGTAAACAAAAAACAAACAAAAACACTTCTATATATATTATATATATCTATATATATTCCTATATAAAGGAATGGATATGGTCTGGTTGCAGGTTAGGACATTGTGGTCAAAACCAAGGGAGTGTTGCAAAGTTGGAAAAGAGAATTTTAATTTGGAGAGAGAACACAAGACGAGGTGAGAGACAACAGTTAAGAGGTAGCAGAAGAGTGCGCAGTGAGCAAGTTAGCGCCACATGCATGGCTAAATGAGAAGAGACAAATATAGACAAATATAGTGAACTTCTAAAGAAGAGAGAATTAGTGGTGGTATATACTGAACGGTAAACTAGTAAGAGAAAAGGATACCAACATTACCAAAGTATATCCAGGTCTAGTCTAAATAATGCTGGTCCTGCCACAGGCTTCTACTGATCTCAGCTGTCATGAGGTTAACTTTTAAACAGTATATTTCCTTAAGAATTACACTAATAAAAAAGCATGTAGTACAAGCAGTTTTAATATTTTTTTTCTGTGATTATGCCACCAACAATGACTCTGGACAAAATGCTGAGATGTCATGTACTGGCTTTGCTTCTTAAGGACACATCCGTTTTACACTTGATGCTAGAGTTTTAAGCATTTTTGGTTTTGTTTCAACTGTAGTTTTCCTTCTCTCATTTAGTATACCCACACAAACCATATTTTTCTTCAAAAAACATTTATATACACTATCATTTAGCATGAATTACCATTAGCATGAAAAAGTGGTCAATAAATTGAAAAATAACATTTGTCCACAATTTAACCCATTATACATTATACACACAGCGCAAACAGAAACAAATCTCAAAATACATTTACTTTAATCTAGTTTGGACACACCTCATTTGCCTAAGATTTTAAACTATTTAGTAATTACAGGTCAAACATGGAAAGCTATTAATTTCTGCTTCCAAAGTAAAGGTTTATACAATTTGATATGCTCTGTATTGAGCCCTGCCAACAGCGACAGACTTCAAAACTATTCAGCAAAGTATATGTTTTAAAAAAAAATGTATTTTACCCAAGGTATATCATTACCGGCATTTTACTGCCAATATCTGCAAAACATTGCAGAAATATTTTGTTTTTTTCCCCCCCATTTTTCATAAAAACATTCTGGATACATTGAAGAAAAACTCAATTGCATTCACCATTATTGCCTGGATACAGCTATGTCCCACATGCACAGATAAATCATGTTTCTGGGGTGTTAAAGTGTTTCTATCGGATTATGCTCATTTTGATTTTTAAACTTGGATTTCTACAGAAGACAACCCAGTATACACTCACTGGCCGCTTTATCAGGTACACCTTGCTAGTACCGGGTTGGACCCCTTTTTGCCTTCATTCTTCATGGCATACTTTCTACAAGGTGCTGGAAACATTCCTCCATAATCTTGGTTCATATGGACATGATGGCATCATGCAGTTGTTGCAGATTTGTTAGCTGCACATCCATGATGCGAATCTCCTGTTCCACCACATCCCAAAGGTGCTCGATTGGATCGAGATCTGGTGACTGTGGAGGCCACTGGAGTACAATGGCATATTGTCATGTTCAAGAAACCAGTCAGATGATGTGAGCTTTGTGACCTGGTGCATTATCCTGCTGGAAGTAGCCATCAAAACATCGGTACGATTACATCACAGGGCACCACTCCTCGCACCTCTCCACCAGGCTACTGGCAGGAGGAGGGCCGTGCTTCCTGCCAGGGGAACCGATGGTGATTCGGGTTCCGCATCGTCTGTAAGCGTCCGTAGAGTTAGCTTTTCTCAACTACCGGACAATTCAGAGACTTCCAGGTTTTGACCGGCCTTTAAACGATTCATTTTTGGTATCATCTTCCAGGAAAGCATTTTAAAGGCCATCAGCAGCACTTTCCACAGACAGGTGCTTTCCTAGTCTACTGAGCAGGGCTGATTGTGGACAGCCTGCAGGGGATAAATCCATTTCACCCCCTTTATCATCAGCATTTTGCACGATAATCCCTAAAATGTGTCGCAACAAAAAGCTGCCTACGGAACCCCCTACCCCGAGCAGCCGCTCCTGCGGTATTTCTACCTCGCTCCGGGAGTATTTTCGCACTCCAGCCGACCTCGCATCACACTCAGCGGGATCCCCCTGCCAGTTCTTCCTCCCTTGAGGATGGCGCTCCTGCACCTCAACATTCACAACAACCTTCGCTCCAGAAGTGCTGCAATTGTTTTCCTCGGCTCCATGGAGCAACAATTTCTCTACTCTGATCCTGGAGCTCAAACAAGGGGTCAGTGACGAGGTATCTGCGCTGTGCACTGACCTGACATCACTGGAACGCCGAGTGGTAGCACACCTGCCTTCTGCACAGGGCCTCAATTGGGGTGACCACATGGTCTGACCACACTCCCGTGAGTCTACTGGTAGACTTGCCTCTTATTCATCCTTCAGGCCGCTCCTGGTGACTGAACGAATCTATCCTTTCCGATGATGCTACCAAAAGTGAAATGGCCCAGGTTTTAACACATTATTTCCAGGAAAATTTGCCATCTTATACCCTGGGTCTTACAATATGGGAGGCTCACTTTAAAGACCCTCTAGGCCACCATTTCGTAAGTGCTTTCAACTCCATTACGGAGGGCAGGCGCTTTCATACTCATACCATGTCGGCATCAATCTCGCTTATCCCTAAGGATGGTAAGGATCCCGAGCACTGTGGCTGTTGCCGTCCTATCTCGCCTCTTAATTCAGACCTCAAACTTTTTGAGAAAGTTCTTGCTAACCGGCTTATGCCGCTTCTACGTAAACTCATTCACCCTGACCAAACAGGGTTTGTCCCAGGCCGTGAGGCTCAAGATAGCACCATACGTGCTCTCAGTCTGTTGCATTTTGCGAAGCATACGACATGTCCCACTATCTTTCTATCCACAGAAGCCGAGAAAGCGTTCAACAGGCTGGATTGGTCGTTCCTGTTTGCTACCTTGCGGCAGATGGGGTTTGGTCCGGGCTTTCTAGCATGGGTTTGATCGCTTTATACATCTCCTACAGCGAGGATCTGCATAAATGGTTCTCTATTTGACCCCTTCACCATATCAAACGGAATGCGCCAGTGCTGCCCCTTGTCCCCACTACTTTTCGTGCTCTCATTAGAACCTCTCATGCAAGCTATACGGTTGAATCCTGACATTTGAGGCCTGAAGGTTGGGCAGACCCATCATAAAATCCTGGGATACGCAGAGGACCTTTTGTTTTCGGTCTCGCAGCCCAGAACCTCGTTACCGATTATTCTTAAAGAACTTGCTGATTATGGAGAACTCTCCAACTTCAAAATTAACTTCCATAAGCGGTCAAGACTCATGGTCTCCTGGTTGGGCAGAGTCAATGTCGTCAAGATGAATACCATGCCTCGCCTCTCTTTCAGACCATTCCTATCCATGTCCCGCCCTCTTTCTTCACCCCGATCCACTCTGCCATTATCCTTCTTGTATGGGGGGGGCACATCCCTCGCATAAAATACAGTACCCTGATCCACCCTAAATTGAAGGGAGGCCTTGCACTGCCCTGCCCTACTATAGGGCTTGTCATCTGTTGCGCATTCTGGAATGGGTGCAGGGTTTGCCTCAGAAACAATGGATTGGGGTGGATAGTGGCCTTCTGGGTTTCTCAGTTGGGTCGTTTCCCCGCTAGAACCCGCTCTTTAGCCCACCCATTCATCCGGGCCACATTGCAAGTATAGCACTCACTACTGAGGAGCACATCTTTATCTACTGTCTCATCTCCACTTACCCTGGTTAGGGACAACCCTAAGGAGCAGTGGGACAAAGTTTGTATCCTGACTCACCGTTGCTCTCTGAATAACTGAGATCAGGAAATGTCTTATAAGCTGTAAGGTATCGACCCTTGGAGGTGGCTTCACGCTACAATCCTGCTGTTGCAGACTCCTGTTGGAGATGTGGGCTTTCTCCCGGCTCCCTGATCCACCTGTGGTGGCACTGTCCACGAATTGTCCCATATTGGCAAGCTATCCATAAGCGGGTTACGACCCTCACAGACAGGGAAATCCCCTTCACAACAACAACAAGTAGTTATATAGCGCTTTTCTCCCGGTGGGACTCAAAGCACTTTACAGGTATATGCATACAAGAAAAAGTGAATTAGCTGAAGGATTGGGAGAAAAGATGGGTTTTAAGTGCAGTATCTTCTCAAGATGTTTGATAAAAGTCAGAATGCACTTACAGGATTGCAGAAATGCTCAAACTCTTCAAAATAGAAAGTCCGGTGGTAGAGGGAAAAACTGCTCCTCCTCTCTACTTCTCTCAACGCGTTTCACCTTCTATGGCTTCCTCAGGAGAAAAGTATTTTCAAATTTCAGTCCGTGGTAGGTTTCATGATGTCCGTAGCGGTCTTCCGTCTATTTATAAGTCCTATGTCTCATTGTTCCATCGTAACTTCCGGGTGCGTCTTCTGTGCGTCTTTACGTTGTTTTCGGCGTCTCCAGGCAACCTGCGTCGTCTCCACGCGACCGGGACGCCACAGTATTCAGTGATGTTTCAAGAGGACCTCCCCGTGGGCGTGTACTCTGCTTCCCCTCATCGTTACATGTGTTCCAGCTGTCATCATGACTCGCGTAACCGGCATCAGCAAATCTCTGTCCGGTACTCGTTTGTGGTGCATTGGTAGAGGGGAGAAGATGTAATATATCAGAAAGTCATTTCAGGGGGGAAATGTATAGTTATAATAAGACGGATGTGGAAGTGGTATAGTATAGGAATAGGACACGAGAAAAAAATCAAGAGAGAAATATTTACTTATGTGGAGTATAGACTATAGTAGATAATGTGCAGTAAAGGAGACATCCCATCTATATTTTTATGATTAAAAATATTGATGATTTCTTTGGAATCAATTTTCTTAGAGATGTGCATGATTTAAGATTTATATTTATAATTTTAGAGTTCATGATTTGGAGATACAGAGAGATGTAGTTATAATGTGTATGTGTGTGGATAGTATATATATAAGTTACCAACTAATTCTTAAAATATTAATCCTAAAGAATATTATAAAGGTGATATAATAAAAATATATATTATATATTATAGATGCCCTTAAAAATGAATTAATACAATCTAAAAGGATACTTAAAAATTCCTAATTATAAATATAATGGATAATGAATTATTTAATTAATACGGTATATTCTAATCCCATAATTATGAAATAAAAAATATAGTAAAAATCTAACAGTGATAAATCCATTATAAATAAATATATTCAATAAATTAATTTACATACAAAAAAAATAAATTAAAAATATATTAACCCCTTAAGGACAATGGGCGGTCCCTAAACCCATTGAAAACAATGCATTTTGAGCCCGTACATGTACGGGCTTTGTCATTAAGGGGTTAAAAATAGATATTATACTGATAAAATACTCTATGTTGCTGATCAATCCATAAAGGTGAGTATGTCTAATTCGGTGTTAAGCCCCCCCTTTTTATAAGTCTGAAATTTAAAAATCCATTCTGTCTCTTTTTTAGATAAAACCGAATTTATATCTCCTCCTCTCCAGTGTGTGGTTACCAGGTCTATACCCAGGATTTTAAATTCCGGTAGGGAGAATTTTTTACATGTATTACAGTGTCTGGGTACACTGTGTTTTATGTTCATATTACGTATTCCTCCTAAATGCTCTAATATTCTGACCTTCAATTCTCTTGTGGTGCGGCCAATGTAATGTTTCCCACATTAGCATTCTAATAGATATACCACATTCTTGGTGTTGCAGTTGATGAAATCTTTAATCTGATATTCCCTCCCTGTATTAGTGCATTTAAAAGTTGTTATCCTGTTTTGTTGTGCTTTACATGTTTTACACACTTTGCATCTCCCACACCGATGGAAACCCGGGGGATTTATCTGCTAAAAAATGTTGATGGTCCTTCTTTCTTTCTAAAAATGGGAGGGCACTTGGCGCTACAATGGTCTTTAAATTGGCTAGCTTTTTGTAAATAATTTTGGGGCTTTCTGATAAGTGATTCTGTAGAATGCCATCTTCCCTTAGTATAGGCCAACATCTGTTCAGTGCCTTTTTAATTTTGGGTGCCTTATCGTTGTATTGTGTGAGGAATGAGAAATCAAAACCATCTTTATTTCTCTGTTTCTTGTTATTCATAAAGTCCTCTCTTTTTTTTTTTATCTTGTATTGATTTTAAACTATTTGTTAAGAGGTCTTGTGGGTAATTCCTTTCCTTAAATTTATTCAGCAGGTGGTGGCTCTGGATCATAAAGTCGTCTTCGTTGGTACAATTTCTGCGGATTCTAGTGACTTGTCCTTTCGGTATATTTTTAAGCCAACTAGGATGATGACGACTTGAAAAATCAATAAAACCATTCCCGTCTGTGGGTTTAAAAAAAATCTTTGTATGTATCCTGTTATTTTCAATAAAAAGGGTGAGATCTAAAAAGTCTGTTTGTTGTTTGTTTATACACGATGTGAACGTAAGGTTGTATTTGTTGTGGTTAATATATGTTAAAAAATTTATGTAGTTCTTCCACTTCTCCCTGCCAAATGATAAGTACGTCATCTATGTATCTTTTCCAGAGAACCAGATTCGCACCGAACGGGTTGTTAGTTACAATGTATTTGGCTTCCCAATCTGCTACATAGAGATTGGCATAGCTCGGCGCGAATCTGGTTCCCATGGCTGTACCACATGTCTGTAAGTAAAAGTTCTCGTTAAAAGAAATAAACACACAGTTTATTGTGTACCCCTTGAGGTTGGATTATACTTATGTGCCACTGAATCTGCCACTGGCTGACAACATATATAGGAGCTGTTGCTCCAGCCTTGTGCAGTGCCTGGTCACTGCTTGATGTAGGGGAAACCCCCCTTATTATAAGGGACAGGCTCTGACCTGATTCCCAGCCCTTTGAGTGACCCTCTTTGGTGCCACCGGATGACCCCCGCAACTGTCTGATCTCACTGATCTATTTTCTATACGATTGCAGATACGGGATAAAACGACCCATCATGTCTGAGTCAGATCTTCCCATGTCATCGGCCCTCCAAGCATGGCTGAAGGCTGCATTACACGAATCCCTTCCAACAGCCCTGGCTGCCTTGGATCATACCACCCCTTCCCAGGCGGCGCCGCCTTCCATCAGCCGGCCTTCAAGAGAAGGGATGTCGGACTCTGAGGAGTCGCAACCTGCAGCCGAGCCAATTCACCCATGTAAGCGTCAGTGGGCCGAGGGTGAGGTGTCCCGTAAGGGCAAGGCCCCCCTGAAGAGGTCTAAAGCCCCGCTTCTTGACCACTCACAACCATCTTCACACCCAGTGGAAGCTAAGGATCTGGCGGGGGATTATGAAATTGTGGACGAGTGTCCGGCTGAGACATCCAGACCGTCTTCCCCAACGGCCGGCCCTTCTTACATCAGGGAAACGGTCACGGACTCCCAGCCCTCTACTTCGGTGGAAGCGGATATCCTGGACGCGGCTGGTCTGCCCATGTTTGATCCTCGCACCCTTAGGCACCCGAGGTCTTCTGAGTGGGCTCCTGCATCACACATTGCGGAATTTCTCCGTTTTTGGCTTCGGCGCCCGTTGGAGAAGGAGGCTCGTCAGAAGCTGCGCGCGGAATGCCCTAGGCCTACAGTCCCGGACAAGGTGGCGAACACTCCCGAGTTTGACAGCTCGTTTGTCACTTTCATGACCAGGAACGGGAAGGACCCACGTAAGGGTCTCGAACAGGGTCTTCGTGCTGCGCAGGGCAAACTGTTGGACGTGACAGGCCCCCTCACTCAGGTCCTCTCCATGGCGGATGACGCTTTGACTGATGGCGCCCAGTTGGATCTTTACCTGGTTAGGGAGTGGGCGCAACGCGCCGTATGTCTTCTAGGCGACGCTAATGCTGCCATCTCTGCAGAGAGGAGGAAGGCGGCTCTTTACAAGTTGGACAGTAAGCTGGCGGAGCTGGCTACTAAGGAGCTGGGCCCAGAGGCAAAAGGTCTGCTGTTTGGGGACAAGTTCCTGAAGGAACTCAATCAACACGTTACTATATTCACGTCCCTGAATAAGGCTCAGTCTTCACTGCGCAAAGTGTTCCGCGGCGGGGACCGTTTTTTATCCCGGGCTGGTCGACAGAGGGGCCGAGTCACCAGCAGGGCCGCCTTCCGCGGCAACAGGCCCCAGTTTCCGGAAAGTTCGGCGGCACAACGCTACCAATATCGAAGCCCGGTCTTCAGAGGCTCGTCCAGAGGCAGAGGGACATCCTCCTCCTTCGGGGCCATAAGTCAGGTAAGGACTTTTATTTCTCTTCCTTATATTCCTGTAGCGGGCAGACTTGTTCATTTCCTTCATTGTTGGGAAAATTTAACTCAGGATCCTTGGATCCTTCAATGTGTCGGAGGGTTTCGCATAGACTTTGCTTCCCATCCTTATCAGGACAGGGCCCCTTCCCCTATCCGTATGTCACGGGACACCCAAGCTGCGGTTCATGCAGAGCTTTTTTCCCTTCGGGAGAAACGCGCGATCGGGCGGGCCCCGGGTGTGCCGGTCTTCGCCAGCAACATCTTCCTTGTCAAGAAAAAGACTGGAGACTTCTGCCTGGTGATAAATTTACGAGCGCTGAACGCCCACGTTGCTTACCATCACTTCAAGATGGAAGGGATCCATCTTCTGCGGGATCTACTGAGAGACGGGGATTGGTTCACTCGCTTGGACCTGAAGGATGCGTACCTTACAGTCCCGATTCACGCAGAAGACAGACGTTTCCTCCCATTCTGGTGGCAAGACGAGCTCTGGCAGTTCACCTGCCTTCCCTTTGGCCTCAGTTCGGCTCCGTGGTGTTTCACCAAGCTCCTCAAACCGGTTATGTAGTTTCTGCGCGAACGCGGAGTGAGGTCCATCATCTATCTGGACGACGTGCTCCTGATGGCCCAAGATCGGGGAACCCTGATGAAGGACACCCAGCTTACCATTCATCTGTTCCAGTCCCTGGGATTCATTGTCAACGAGGCCAAGTCAGAGCTTTCTCCTACTCACTCGATCCAGTTCCTTGGATTCCTCGTAGACTCGGTGGAGGCGGTTTTGAAACTACCGACGTCAAAGATCGTGGCTATCAAAAAGAACATCCGTCGCCTCCTACAGTCCAACGTTGTCTCCCTGAGGGACTTGGCACGCATGCTGGGGTTGCTGTCCGCATCCATTCAGGCGGTGTTTCCGGGTCCGCTGCACTACCGAGCCATGCAACGTCTCAAGACGTCCTACCTGCGAAGGTCCACTTCAACCCATCCGATTGACCGACGAGGTGCGCGTAGAGCTTCACTGGTGGCTTCGGCACATGGAAGCTTGGAATGGCCGTGCCATATTCGGACAGGCCCCGGATTTCTATCTGGAGTCGGATGCCAGCCTTCTTGGCTGGGGGGCAGCTTGCGGAGACTTACCACGGGCGGGCTCTGGACGGAAGAGGAACGGGGTTTCCACATAAATTGTTTGGAACTAATCGCCGGATCCTTCGCCATACGAAGCTTTACCAAGGACGTCACCCATTGTTCCCTGGTCCTGAGGATGGACAATGTGTCCGCCGTTCGATACATCAATCGACTAGGGGGCTCAAGATCCAAGCTTCTATCGGATCTCACCAGAGATCTGTATCAATACTGCCTGGACAACCATCTCTCCATCAGGGCAGAGTACATTCCAGGGAAGGAGAACCTCGTGGCGGACTATTTCTCCAGACATTGGAGGGACGCCAGTAATTGGCGTTTGCTGCCGACCATTTTCTGGATCAAGTTCGGGGTCCGTTCACCTTGGATCTGTTCGCATCCCGGACGAACCGGCAGACACCGGAGTTCTTCAGCTGGCTTCCGGATCCCCTGTCTCTGGCTGTGGATGCCTTCCTTCAGAGGTGGCCTATGCGTATGCCTTCCCACCCTTCTCAATGATTCTCCGGGCGCTCCATCTGGTGAACAGGCAACGGGTCACGATCTTGCTGATTGCCCCATATTGGAAGACGCAACCCTGGTTTCCCCTGCTATTGGAATTGTCATGCGACGATCCCCTGCTCCTTCCCACATCTCAGGATCTCCTACTGGATCCGGAGGGCAACCCTCATCCGCTGGTGCTTCTCGACCAGTTGTCATTGGTGGCTTGGATGATTTCAGGGGATCCTGGAACACGGCGGGTTTATCAGACGCAGCTAGAGATCTCCTCTGGGATTCCTGGGCTCCGGGCACCAGACGTTCCTATCTTCAGGCGTGGGGATCCTGGTATAGCTGGTGTGTGGAACAACAGGCGGATCCCTGGATCCGGATCGTCTTGAACTTCCTCGCATCGGGGAAGTCTTATCGGACGATAAATTTGGTTCGGTCGGCCATTTCGGCCGCTCACGTTCCTGTCGCGGGGGTTAGTATCGGGAAGGATCCGACTGTTTGTCGTCTCCTTCGAGGGATTCGTCTTGCTCGACCCCCTCCTTCTAGGTATGTTGCCTTTTGGGATGTCTCCATTGCTCTGCGGTTCCTGGAAGCGTGGCCGGATAACGATGGCCTGTCATTACGTCAGCTTTCGGCGAAATTGGCCCTGCTCCTGTGTTTAGTGTCTTTCCGGAGGGTTTCCGACATTCGGGTGTTTAATACTGACTCTTTTTCTTTTACACCAGATGGTGTTTCTGTGTCCATTTCTCGTAGGACCAAAGGTCTTTCTTCCTCGGTGTCTTACCCTTATTTTCCTGACCGGCCTAGGCTGTGTGTGGCTAGGTGTGTTCGCGTTTATCTGTCTTCCACAGCGTCTCTTAGGGCAGTCTCTTCGGGCCCTCTGTTGATCTCTTACGTCTCTCCCTTTAAACCGGTGTCATCTCCTACGGTCGCCAGATGGATTAAGTGGATTCTGCGGTTAGCAGGAGTGGACGGATCCTTTGGGGCGCACTCGGTTAGGGGAGCAGCTGCTTCCGCTGCTTTTGATTTGGGCGGCTCTCTGTCTGACATCCTTTCCGCAGCGGATTGGTCTAGGGAGTCTACCTTTCGTACCTTTTATTATCGTCCCCGTGTTCATCCGTCTCTTGCTGTTGTGGGGACGCTTTAAAATTGCAAATATGAAGCCTCCTGTCTTGCCATAAAATTGGGGATTACTCTAGCCTTGGTGTAGAGCTAATCTAAATTTTATTAAAGACAGGAGGCGAATATTTCCCACCCTGTGTTTCCCTCCCTGGGTTACTGTTTTCTTTTATTGTGTTTTTCCTAGTCAGGTTGTTTATATTATGATTACTATGACTTGTTGTTTTTGATCATACTTACCTGTTTGCTTCTTGTATACTGTGTATACTGTGTACTTTCACATGTTTTTTGTTCCATTTACAGCTTGATTCCGTTGGGGCTGCAGTTGAAGTTCCTGATCTATACCTTTGGCGGTCTACGTGTTTTCCTCTGAAGTAGTTCCGGAGACGTTATTTGGTGCTACCTGTTTTTAGCACATCAAAGAAGAGGAAGTTGGAGGTTTCGGACTGTTATTTATGGACTCTATTATGTTCTGATTGGTCCTTTTGTTCTGTGTTTTTTTTTAACTGTTTCTTTGCTGCTGGAGGTTTTGTAGTAAAGAAGTTATGCAAATATTCGCCTCCTGTCTTTAATAAAATTTAGATTAGCTCTACACCAAGGCTAGAGTAATCCCCAATTGTATGTAAGGATAAAATGTATACAATCTATTATGAATTGGCTCTGTAATGTGTCCATGTTCGTATCCAAGGCTAATCTATTCTTAATAGTTTCTAGACCTAATTGATGTGGAATTACCGTATATAATGAGGGAACGTCCACTGTAGCCCATATATAGTCTGTTGACCATGTGATATCTTCAAAGGTTTTCAAGATGTGTGTTGTGTCTTTTAAGTATGAGGGACTCATGGTAACATATCTTTGAAGAAAAAAAATCAACATACTGTGATACGTTATTAAAGAATCTATTCCACTGATTATTGGACGTCCCGGAGGACTTGTCATGTTTTTATGTATTTTTGGTAGGAAATAAAAAATTGGTATTTTTGGAAATTTTGTATCTAGAAAATAAAATTCATTCCTATTTAGGACTTTATTATTACGTCCCTCCTGTAACAATGTCCTCAATTCTCTTCGAAACTATTTGGTGGGATCAGTATGTAGTTTCTTATAGGTCTTTTTGTCATTTAAGATACGGAAGGATTCATTTAAATAATAAGTTCTGTCCATAATCACTGTGGCTCCACCCTTATCCGCTGCTTTGATTACTATTTGTTTATTGTCTTTTAAGGCTTTTAAACTTTCTTGTTCTACTTTAGTTAGGTTGTGTTGTCTTTTGTTGTTCTGTTCTATTTCACTAAATTCTTTAAGTAACATGTCTGTGAATACTTCTATATGGACACTCTTATCCTGTTGGGGAAAACATTTTGATTTAGGTCTTAAGGAAGTGTGTATAAAGTGGTCTCCTTCAGAAGGTTTTGTATTATCTACCTGTTCATTTTTCAGGAAAAACCTTTTTACTGTTAGCT
Source organism: Spea bombifrons (assembly GCF_027358695.1). Taxonomy (NCBI): domain Eukaryota; kingdom Metazoa; phylum Chordata; class Amphibia; order Anura; family Pelobatidae; genus Spea; species Spea bombifrons. Next base: position 19,520,283 of record NC_071092.1, on the reverse strand, counting down.
TCCTTAGAAATTTCTGGGCATATATAAATAAATTAAAACTATTCGGTCCTCTATTTGGTGCGAATTTTAAACCTTTGTTAAGAAGGGATAGTTGCGTTGGATTTAGTTTGTGTTGTGATATATTTACTATCTCATTCTTTTTATGTTCTGTTTTGGATACTAATTTGTTTCCCTGTCCTCTGGATCCTCTGGGTATCTTGTGGCTTTTCTGTTTTTGATTGGGGAATCCATGAACATTAGGAATTTCCTCTCGCTGTTTTGGAGTATGGAGTGGTGGGGATGATCTGTTTCTATATGTCTTGTCTTTTGGGATTGCTCCCGGTCTAAAAAAGACTTCTTAAAATCATTTGTTGTATGTGGTTTATTACTGTCTTTATCTTTCCATACGGATGATGTGGACGGTGGTGAATATGATCTAAAATTATCTCTTTGTTTAGCGTTATCTTGTCTTTTTCTATACCTATCATTTGAGAATTTTCTTGTTCTTTCTCTAAAACTCCGTGGGGGGCTTCTGGGCTCTATAGACAAATAGTCCCGGTTTGTATAGAAAGGTCTTCTTTTGTTCATGTTAGATCTATTATCATATCGTGTGGGCTTATATCTCTGAGTTATATTATGGTCTCTTGACTTATAGCTTTTGTGTATGTCTCCTTGATGGTCTCTCTTATCTCTCTGGAGCTTCTTACTTTTTGTATCTACTATAGAGGATTCTTGTTTTTGTATTCTCTCTTTTATGTTATCATTTCTTAACTTGATCTCTGTTGTGTCAAATTTCTGATCTATCAGTTTTTCAGTTTGTTGGATATTTTCTTCTATATCCTTCAGACCTTCTCGTTGGAGTCGTGATGACAGCTGGAACACATGTAACGATGAGGGGAAGCAGAATACACGCCCACGGGGAGTTCCTCTTGAAACATCACTGAATACTGTGGCGTCTCGGTCGCGTGGAGACGACGCAGGTTGTCTGGAGACGCCGAAAACAACGTAAAGACGCACAGAAGACGCACCCGGAAGTTACGATGGAACAATGAGACATAGGACTTATAAATAGACGGAAGACCGCTACGGACATCATGAAACTTACCACGGACTGAAATTTGAAAATACTTTTCTCCTGAGGAAGCCATAGAAGGCGAAACGCGTTGAGAGAAGTAGAGAGGAGGAGCAGTTTTTCCCTCTACCACCGGACTTTCTATTTTGAAGAGTTTGAGCATTTCTGCAATCCTATAAGTGCATTCTGACTTTTATCAAACATCTTGAGAAGATACTGCACTATTGGGTTTTTCTATTTTACTCATTTGAGACTAATGGAAGAAATAAAGAAAATATTTTTATTCTGAAGAGCCTCTGATACCATCTGTGTTTGTGCGTGCACTCTTATCACACATTTCATTATAATTTTCCTACGTTATTACACTATATTATATATTTTTTTCTCCACATATACATGCGCGCCTACGTCTGTTGTATCTGTTGCTGAACACTGAGAGGAGTGTTATTGGACTGCTGCAGTATTGTGGGAAGTATTTTCCTCATACAATTTTTCAATTTTATACTCGTACTGGTGTTTATTTTTTCACCTTTGGGTTTATATATTCCTCAAGTGGAAGAAGGCAGATTTTGTTGCAGCAGAGATTTGATGTTTAAGTGACAAACCACTGTCAAGGAGTACTCCGAGATTTCGCACTTCACTTGACCTGAGTAGCTCTGAACCCCCGAATTCTATGCCAGTTGTGTTAGTATTTCCTAGGATCGGTGCAGTTATCCTTTGTCCTCTGATCAACAGGACTCCTGTTTTATCAGAATTTACCTTTAACCAACTAGCTTGCATCCATTCTAAGAGATCTGCTAAGCATCTGTTGAAAAGAGATGTTGGCTCCTTAGTTCCTGGTGTAAAGGAAAGGTAGAGCTGTGTGTCATCTGCATAGCAGTGGTATCCTAATCCATGTTGTCTGATGATGTCCCCCAGTGGCAGCATGTATATGGCAAATAGAGTGGGAGATAGAATGGATCCTTGTGGTACTCCACACGTTAGTGGTGTGGGGGCTGAGGAACACATTCCCGATGACACCCTCAATGACTGGTTTGTGAGGAAAGATTTAAACCATGTTAGAACTGTGCCTCCCAGCCCGCATAGGTCTTACAGCCGCTCAATAGGAATCTTATGATCAATGGTGTCAGATGCTGCTGACAGACCTAGAAGAATTAGGATTGAATGATCACCCTTGTCTCTTGCCATCAAGAGGTCATTCAGAACACGAACCAGGGCAGTATCAGTGCTATGACGTTTCACCCCGCAATTTTATCTCCTTCACCACATGCCTTTCCCAATCTCGTGGTTTAAATCGTCTGTTGTGTGTCATCTCCTCACAGCGGCAAAGGCAATGATTCCTTTGCATTGGGGCAAGCAGACTCCCCTCAGTGGGAGAATGGGTCCAGAGGGTGGAACAGACACAGATTTTGGAAGAACTGGTCCACTGATGCAGTGGACCGACATCATAGAACCTGGTTCCTTTCCCGCTTTTTCCTCTTCCCTTTTTTTCCGCCCTACATGAATATATATATTTGGTCATCGGTATATCTCGACTTACTGACCCCGCTCCCTTAGTTGGACTCCTGTTTGTTGTTTACACCAAAGTCTGATCCTGCCATCTGAATGTCACCGCAGGAATCAAGACTCATCAGACCAGGCAACTTTCTTCCAGTCTTCCATTGTCCAATTTTGGTGAGCCTGTGCAAATTATAGCCTCAGTTTCCTGTTCTTGGCTGACAGCAGCGGCACCTGCTGTGGTTTTCCGCTGCTGTAGCCCATCTGCTTCAAGGTTCGACATGGTGTGCAATCAGAGATGGTATTCTGCATACCTTACATAGTTACATAGTTCATAAGGTTGAAAAAAGACCTAAGTCCATTAAGTTCAACCCTTCTACCTAACCTTCCTATTCTTGATCCAAAAGAAGGCAAAAAAAACAAACCCTAATTAAGCTACTTCGAATTCTGCCATCAGGGGAAAAAAAATTCCTTCTTGACTCCACGAGGCAATCAGATTTCTCCTTGGATCAAGAAGCTCTAAAATATTAATGTTATTCTATTTATATCCCTGTATGTCATGCTTTTCTAAGAAAATATCCAGACCTTGGTTGTAACGAGTGGTTATTCGAGATACTCATGCCTTTCTGTCATCTCAAACCAGTCTGCCCAATCTCCTCTGACATCTACAAGGTATTTTCGTCCATACGACTGCTGCTCACTGGATATTTTCTATTTTTCGGACCATTGTCTCTAAACCCTAGAGATGGTTGTGAGTGAAAATCCCAGATGCTCAGCAGTTTCTGAAATACTCAGACCAGCCCGCCTGGCACCAACAACCATGCCATGTTTAAAGTCATTTAAATCCCTTTTCTCCCCATTCTGATGCTCGGTTTGAACATCAGCAAGTTGTCTTGACCACGTCTACATGCCTAAATGCACTGAGTTTCTTCCATGTGATCGGCTGATTAGCTATTTGTGTTAACAAGAAATTGAACGGGTGTACCTAATAAAGTGGCCAGTGAGTGTATTTATATATACATATAAAGACATATACAAATATATTTTGGGTTGGACATATTAGACAGCAAGTAAACATGTCCTCAAAGCTGATGTGTTAGAAGCAGGAAACATGGGCAAGCATACGGATCTGAGCGACTTTGACAAAGGCCAAATTGCAATAGCTATACAACTGGGTGAGAGCATCTCCAAAACGGCAGCCATTGTAGGGTGTCAGTGCCTATCAAAAGTGATCTAAGGAAGGAAAATTGGTGAACTGGCAACAGGGTCATGGGCAGCCAAGACTCATTGATGCACGTGGGGGACCAAGGCTGGCGCGTGTGGTCAAATCCAACAAACGAGCTACTGTAGCTCAAATTGCTGAAAAAGTTAATGCTGGTTCTGATAGAAAGGTGTCAGAACACACAGTGCATCCCAGTGTGTTGCGTATGGGGCTGCGCAGCCGTAGACCATGCCCATGCTGACCCCCTGCCAACTGCCAAAAGCGTCTACAATGGGCATGTGAGCATAAGAACCGCGCCACGGAGCAATTGGAGGAGATGGCCTGATCACCTGAATCATCTTTTCGTTTAACCCCTTCGCGACCTTTGCCGGTTACCGTCATGACAAGAAGGTCACTAAATGACCTTTGACGGTCCTGAACCGTCAAAAAATTAAATAAGCTTAGAAAGTGATCAAGGATCACTTTCTTCGCTTAAACGTCGAGGCATTCAGCAAGGCCGAGAACTCTGGCTCCACTTGCTGGTTGAATACAGGTACTGCATTCAACCATGCAAGTCAATGGAGCCCAGCTTTCTAATCACTATGTGATTAGTAAAATATTCAAAAAAAAAAATAAAAAAAAATGGAAAAAAAAAATAAAAAAAAAATGTGCTAACATTTAAAAATGCAGTGATGTCACTAGATGAAGCATCCAGTACCAGCAAAATGTGTAAAAAAAAATATAAAAAAAGTATAAAAAAAAATAAAATAAAAAAATAAAGTTTATTATTTTGAGCAAGTGCTAAAATTTCTCAAAAATCTCAACAAAGAGTTAAAATAAAAGCACTTCAAACACCCAAGGGGTGTCTAATATAAAAAAAAATGGCTGATGGGGTAAATTGGAGTGGCCTAGCTCAAAGATAGGGCATAGGTACAGACTGACCAAAATGGAGAAAAAAAGCGCACTTCCCAAATGTGGCATTTTAAATCTGAAACAACCCGACAAACCCATGCATGTGGGGTATCACTGCACTCAGGAGATGTTCCTGAACACACAATGGGGTGTTGTTTGACAGTGACATATACCAGGACCTGTATATCTATAACTAAAGTACAATTTGTGTGAAAAAAAAATAAAAAAATTACTATTACAAAGTTTGACAAAGTGTAGTTCTATAATTGGTGCATGGAGAGGGTTAAAATAACAGCATTTGGAATACCCTGGGGTGTCTAGTTTTCAAAAACATATGGTTTGAATGGGTTAAATTGAGTTAACCAGCTTCAAAGATGTTCCAAAGAGGAGATGGAGGAAGAATGACCAAATGACCACCTAAATTACGCATGCCCCAAAAGTAGCCTTTTACCAGCCAAACAATCTGACAAACCCATGCATGTGGGGTATCGCTGTACTCAGGAGATGTTCCTGAACACATATTGGGGTGTTGTTTGATAGTGACATATACCAGAACCTGTATATCTATAACTAAAGTACAATTTGTGTGGAAAAAAAAAATAAAAAAAATTACTATTACAAAGTTTGACAAAGTGTAGTTCTATAATTGGTGCATGGAAAGGGTTAAAATAACATCATTTGGAATACCCTGGGGTGTCTAGTTTTCAAAAATATATGGTTTGAATGGGTTAAATTGAGTTAACCAGCTTCAAAGATGTTCCAAAGAGGAGATGGAGGCAGACTGACCAGATTTGTTAAAAAAGATTTGGAAATCATAAAACGCTGCTTGTACTTATTGCCCTATAACTTACAAAAAAACAGCAAAAAAACATAAAAACATTGGGTATCTCTAAACTCAGGACAAGTAGTAGAATCTATTTAGCTAGTTTTTTTACTTGCTCTTTTAGGTGAGTAAAAGATTTTTCAAATAAAAGTCATAAAATGTTTTTTTTCAATTTTTCACCATGTTTTTTTTAATTTTTTTTTATAGTAAATAAGATGATACGATCAAAATAATGGTATCTGAAGAAAGCCCATCTTGTCCTGAAAAAAACAATATATAATTTAAGTGGGTTCACTAAATGGGTGAGGAGAAAATTACAGCTGAACACAAGCACCACAAAAGTGTCAAAACAGCCTCGGTCCCACAGGGTACAAAACGAAAAATGAGCCCGGTCCTTAACCCCTTCAATCCCAGGGGTTTTTGGTACCTCAAACCCCAGAGCAATTTTGCCATTTTTGGGGTATGTCGGTTTAGCGATTATTCTCTGTTCCTGTGAATAGTGTACCCATGTAAACTATATATTGTTTTTTCAAGGAGAGATAGAGCTTTCGTTTGATACCATAGTTGGATGATTAGCTGAAAATTTAGAATGAGAAATTTAGTAAAAACTAGCGAAGATTAGAAAAATAAACTTTTTTTTTTTACATTTTTCCTCTGAATCCTCACAAAATTAGGTAAAGTGATGGAAACTCCACTCCAATTTTATTAATTCAGGTGTCCTGATTTCAGAGATACCTAATTTATATAGATATTCCAGACTTTCCCAGCACCAGGGAGCATACTATTAGGTGTACAATTTTGTATAATTTTTATGCTTATGGCTTAAACGGTTTGGGGGTTGTGAACGGGGGCAGGAGGGTTATACTGGCTAGATGTTATGCTAGGGCAATGGGATGTAAGGTTTTTTTAAGAATTTTTTTTATTATCTTTTTTTATATATTTTTTTTTTATTTTAATTTTTTTTACATTTTTTGTATTTTTTATATTTTTTTTTTTTACACAGTAATGGTAAGAGGTCCTCCTAGGGACCTCCTGAACATGCCAGTGATGTCACAGTGACATCACAGCTCACATTATAATTTTTTTAAGTATTATTTATATTATTATTTTAATGATTTATTTAATAATATTTTTTTAATGAATTAACTTTTTTTTTTCAGCTTTTCCGTTTCATGCCCATGCTGACCCCCTGCCAACTGCCAAAAGCGTCTACAATGGGCATGTGAGCATAAGAACCGCGCCACGGAGCAATTGGAGGAGATGGCCTGATCACCTGAATCATCTTTTCGTTTAACCCCTTCGCGACCTTTGCCGGTTACCGTCATGACAAGAAGGTCACTAAATGACCTTTGACGGTCCTGAACCGTCAAAAAATTAAATAAGCTTAGAAAGTGATCAAGGATCACTTTCTTCGCTTAAACGTCGAGGCATTCAGCAAGGCCGAGAACTCTGGCTCCACTTGCTGGTTGAATACAGGTACTGCATTCAACCATGCAAGTCAATGGAGCCCAGCTTTCTAATCACTATGTGATTAGTAAAATATTCAAAAAAAAAAATAAAAAAAAATGGAAAAAAAAAATAAAAAAAAAATGTGCTAACATTTAAAAATGCAGTGATGTCACTAGATGAAGCATCCAGTACCAGCAAAATGTGTAAAAAAAAATATAAAAAAAGTATAAAAAAAAATAAAATAAAAAAATAAAGTTTATTATTTTGAGCAAGTGCTAAAATTTCTCAAAAATCTCAACAAAGAGTTAAAATAAAAGCACTTCAAACACCCAAGGGGTGTCTAATATAAAAAAAATGGCTGATGGGGTAAATTGGAGTGGCCTAGCTCAAAGATAGGGCATAGGTACAGACTGACCAAAATGGAGAAAAAAAGCGCACTTCCCAAATGTGGCATTTTAAATCTGAAACAACCCGACAAACCCATGCATGTGGGGTATCACTGCACTCAGGAGATGTTCCTGAACACACAATGGGGTGTTGTTTGACAGTGACATATACCAGGACCTGTATATCTATAACTAAAGTACAATTTGTGTGAAAAAAAAATAAAAAAAATACTATTACAAAGTTTGACAAAGTGTAGTTCTATAATTGGTGCATGGAGAGGGTTAAAATAACAGCATTTGGAATACCCTGGGGTGTCTAGTTTTCAAAAACATATGGTTTGAATGGGTTAAATTGAGTTAACCAGCTTCAAAGATGTTCCAAAGAGGAGATGGAGGAAGAATGACCAAATGACCACCTAAATTACGCATGCCCCAAAAGTAGCCTTTTACCAGCCAAACAATCTGACAAACCCATGCATGTGGGGTATCGCTGTACTCAGGAGATGTTCCTGAACACATATTGGGGTGTTGTTTGATAGTGACATATACCAGAACCTGTATATCTATAACTAAAGTACAATTTGTGTGGAAAAAAAAAATAAAAAAAATTACTATTACAAAGTTTGACAAAGTGTAGTTCTATAATTGGTGCATGGAAAGGGTTAAAATAACATCATTTGGAATACCCTGGGGTGTCTAGTTTTCAAAAATATATGGTTTGAATGGGTTAAATTGAGTTAACCAGCTTCAAAGATGTTCCAAAGAGGAGATGGAGGCAGACTGACCAGATTTGTTAAAAAAGATTTGGAAATCATAAAACGCTGCTTGTACTTATTGCCCTATAACTTACAAAAAAACAGCAAAAAAACATAAAAACATTGGGTATCTCTAAACTCAGGACAAGTAGTAGAATCTATTTAGCTAGTTTTTTTACTTGCTCTTTTAGGTGAGTAAAAGATTTTTCAAATAAAAGTCATAAAATGTTTTTTTTCAATTTTTCACCATGTTTTTTTTAATTTTTTTTTTATAGTAAATAAGATGATACGATCAAAATAATGGTATCTGAAGAAAGCCCATCTTGTCCTGAAAAAAACAATATATAATTTAAGTGGGTTCACTAAATGGGTGAGGAGAAAATTACAGCTGAACACAAGCACCACAAAAGTGTCAAAACAGCCTCGGTCCCACAGGGTACAAAACGAAAAATGAGCCCGGTCCTTAACCCCTTCAATCCCAGGGGTTTTTGGTACCTCAAACCCCAGAGCAATTTTGCCATTTTTGGGGTATGTCGGTTTAGCGATTATTCTCTGTTCCTGTGAATAGTGTACCCATGTAAACTATATATTGTTTTTTCAAGGAGAGATAGAGCTTTCGTTTGATACCATAGTTGGATGATTAGCTGAAAATTTAGAATGAGAAATTTAGTAAAAACTAGCGAAGATTAGAAAAATAAACTTTTTTTTTTTACATTTTTCCTCTGAATCCTCACAAAATTAGGTAAAGTGATGGAAACTCCACTCCAATTTTATTAATTCAGGTGTCCTGATTTCAGAGATACCTAATTTATATAGATATTCCAGACTTTCCCAGCACCAGGGAGCATACTATTAGGTGTACAATTTTGTATAATTTTTATGCTTATGGCTTAAACGGTTTGGGGGTTGTGAACGGGGGCAGGAGGGTTATACTGGCTAGATGTTATGCTAGGGCAATGGGATGTAAGGTTTTTTTAAGAATTTTTTTTATTATCTTTTTTTATATATTTTTTTTTTATTTTAATTTTTTTTACATTTTTTGTATTTTTTATATTTTTTTTTTTTACACAGTAATGGTAAGAGGTCCTCCTAGGGACCTCCTGAACATGCCAGTGATGTCACAGTGACATCACAGCTCACATTATAATTTTTTTAAGTATTATTTATATTATTATTTTAATGATTTATTTAATAATATTTTTTTAATGAATTAACTTTTTTTTTCAGCTTTTCCGTTTCAGGACGGGAGGGGGAGTGAGAGAGATGGTCTCTCACTCCCCTCCCCGCGATCCCCCTGCACCGATCACACTGTGATCTCTATGCAGGTCCTCACAGACCTGCATAGAGATCGTAGCGTCTCTGTGCCTCATCGGAGGGCAGGATATCCCCGCAGGGGATATCCTGTCCTCCGATGACCTTCCGGGTTACGTCAGCAGTGACGCAACCCGGAAGGGAATGCCCGATCGCGCGTTTGAAACTGCGCGATCGGGCAGTTTACCGCTAACAGCTTACCGGCTTTCATGCCGGAAGCTGTTACAGGCGATCGGACAGCAGAAAGCCGGCAAAGCCGGCTTCTGCTGTCAGTGGGGAGTCCAGGCTGTCAAACGACAGCCTGGTCTCCCGTGCAGCGGCAGGGATGTGTCCCTGACGCTGCACGAAGGGCTGGACGTACCGGGACGTCCATAGGGGTTTCTTTGTGGGCGTTTTTTGGACGTCCCGGTACGTCTATAGGGGAACGAAGGGGTTAAGGGGTTACATCACATGGATGGCTGGGTTTGTGTGCGTTGCTTACCAGGAGAATACGTGGCACCATGATGCACTATGGGAAGAGGGCATGCCAGCAAAGGCAGTGCGATGCTTTGGGCAATATTCTCGATCTGCTGTGTAGTGTATGCATAATAAAAAATGGTATATCCTATAGACATGTACATGTATGTTGAAAGTAATAGCTAAAAAACTGTATGTGCATACAAAATGTTATACATCAAATACATGTATAGTTATGTATAATATTGCAACAAAAACAAACAAAAAATTACGCTATTACTAATTCCCAAACTTTAAAATGACACCCATATATAAAATATAAATAGGGAATCTAAGTATAAAACATTAAAATATGAAAAATATAAAAAGTATAAAAACAACATCTAGGTCTGTATTTAAAACTCCCCTCTTAAGTTTATTAATGTAAAAATTCACTTAATTTGCTTGTAAGATACAATTTGGACTGTATTGAACTCCCATGAAGGTTTCATTATATCTATCACTATAGCAAAGAAGTTACCTAAGTTATAATGTAGAAACGAATTATAGCGTCCTGGAACACTGTGTTTAACACATATCTCTTATATTAGCCAGATGTTCCAATATTCCTTTCTATAGTGCCCTCATGGTTCTTCCAGCGTATTAAGAACCACAAGGGCACTGGAGCAGGTATACCACATTTTGAGAATTGCAGTTAATGAATTTGTTTATCTTAAATGTAGTGCCAATTTTCTGTTCTAGAAATTACAGGGTCTAATAGGGATGATCTGATCACCACCATCCCTCTCCTGAACCACTTCAAACTGCTGTAGAGTCTAACAGAGAACATATGACGTGGAAGTACCTGACTTCTAGTATGGTGCTTTTGAAGATTGTTTCTTTTTTTGAAGATCTATCTTTACTTGGTCCGCACAAGTATGCGGGCACCAATAACACCCAACATCACATCACAGACGCAACATTATGCAGTTTTGATGTGATTGTAGCATTAAAAGGTTTAACAATCATGAGAGCGATATGGTAAAAAAAAAACAAATAAAAAAAATAATAAAAATAATTTCCTTCTATGGGAGGGTGTCACGGACTGGGTCCAAACAGGTGACTGAAAGGACCCAGCGCGCCCAAAGATTGTGTGCAGGAGTCACAGTGCAGTAGCAGAGTTGGACAGGGCCAGGTTGCAGGACGACCACACTCATTCAGGTGTTGAGTATCTAGGGTTGTGCAGCCACATACCAGCGCCCTGACATAGCAGCAGATGTCATCCAAAAGAAAACAAAGTGATATCCTGCAGGCACCCTGGAGCAGGCATGAAACATATCACTAGAATCATGTGCAGGATGCTGCAGGCAAGGCGTATGGAAGCTAAGCAAAGGATATAGCAGAAACATAACAAGCAAGGGACAGGGAGACCAGGCACGAAACAAACCAGACAAGACATACATGTTACAGGGCACTACAGTGAACCAGACAAGGAATAAACATTACTAGACAAGATATACATGGTACAGGGCACAACAAAGGACAGGGAAGAAGGCAAGGAACACAGGGGAAGGAGTGAGGAGCCGGAATCCTCGGACGCTTCTCCTTTAAGCAAGGATAGGCCATATTGACTAGGACATGGGGAGAGGAGAGAGGAACCAGAATCCTCAGATGATACAAGGAAGAAGGGCAAAGGTACATAAGAGACAGACAAACATGAATACAGAAACTAGCCTAAGACTGTTTGATAACTATTGGAGATTCCGTCACATCATATGGCCATAGTATGCTTAGCCCACCACTACGCCAAAGTACTCCAATGACGGTGGGTCCTAACGCTAATCCCTGCAAACAAAGATACGAAACAAACCAAACATGAAATCCAAACACATAGCACTGAGACATGCCTTTAGACTGCAGACTGAGGCAGACTGAGACAAACAGAGCACACGGGAGGGGCACACCTTATAAAGGATACAAAGCAAAAGCAAAGAGCTGAAGCAGAAGCAAGGAATGGGAGATCAGAACAGTGCAAAAGGAAATCCAGGAATGGATTGAAGCAAAACAGGGAAATTGAAACAAGAGCAAGATATGCAGCTCCGCAGCCTGGGAAGGACGTGACAGAGGGAAGGTCTTCCGTCCATGCTGATGGGGCTGCAGAGGCGAAAAACGGATGCTACATATGTCATAAGTAGATGTACACTGAGAATGATCCTTAACCCCTTCGCGACCTTTGCCGGTTCAGGACCGTCATGACATGAAGGTCGCTAAATGACCTTTGACGGTCCTGAACCGTCATAAAATAAAATAAGCTTAGAAAGTGATCAACGATCACTTTCCTCGCTTAAACGGCGTTACTGTAATGCCTCGATGTCGAGGCATTCAGTAACGCCGAGATCGGCATCGGGGGCCATGTCTGGCCCCTCCCCGGGGCGTCAACAGCCGCCATACATTGTATGGCGGCGGACGCCCGTTTTAAAAGCGTTTAGGAGGCGATCGACGATCGCCTCCTAAACTTAAATGGTGTCGCTGGAATGCCTCGATCAGGAGGCATCCAGCGACACCAAACACTTACCTTTAGGTGGGCTGTGACCGCTCCGGAGAGCGGTCACAGCCGCAGCTGCCGGTGATCTTCGCCATCAAGCAAGATGGCGGCGGCCCGGGAAAATAAACAATAAAGATGATTGAGTTAGCTAGACGGTCTCCAGACCCTCTAGAGAACTCTGGCTCCACTTGCAGGTTGAATACAGGTACTGCATTCAACCATGCAAGTCAATGGAGCCCAGCTTTCTAATCACTATGTGATTAGTAAAATATTCAAAAAAAAATAAAAAAAAATGGAAAAAAAATAAAAAAAAAATGTGCTAACATTTAAAAATAATTATGCAGTGATGTCACTAGATGAACCATCCAGTACATTGCAAAATGTGTAAAAAAAAAATATAAAAAAAGTATTAAAAAAATAAAATAAAAAAATAAAGTTTATTATTTTGAGCAAGTGCTAAAATTTCTCAAAAATCTCAACAAAGAGTTAAAATAAAAGCACTTCAAATACCCAAGGGGTGTCTAATATATAAAAAAAATGGCTGATGGGGTAAATTGGAGTGGCCAAGCTCAAAGATAGGGCATAGGTACAGACTGACCAAAATGGAGAAAAAAAGCGCACTTCCCAAATGTGGCATTTTAAATCTCAAACAACCCGACAAACCCATGCATGTCGGGTATCACTGCACTCAGGAGATGTTCCTGAACACATATTGGGGGGTTGTTTGACAGTGACATATACCAGAACCTGTATATCTATAACTAAAGTACAATTTGTGTGGAAAAAAAATACTATTACAAAGTTTGACAAAGTGTAGTTCTATAATTGGTGCATGGAAAGGGTTAAAATAACAGCATTTGGAATACCCTGGGGTGTCTAGTTTTCAAAAATATATGGTTTGAATGGGTTAAATTGAGTTAACCCGCTTCAAAGATATTCCAAAGAGGAGATGGAGGCAGAATGACCAAATGACCACCTGGATTACGCATGCCCCAAAAGTAGCCTTTTACCAACCAAACAATCTGACAAACCCATGCATGTGGGGTATCGCTGTACTCAGGAGATGTTCCTGAACACACATTGGGGTGTTGTTTGATAGTGATTTATACCAGAACCTGTATATCTATAACTAAAGTACAATTTGTGTGGAAAAAAAAATAAAAAAAAATACTATTACAAAGTTTGACAAAGTGTAGTTCTATAATTGGTGCATGGAAAGGGTTAAAATAACAGCATTTGGAATACCCTGGGGTGTCTAGTTTTCAAAAATATATGGTTTGAGGGGGTTAAATTGAGTTAACTGGCTTCAAAGATCTTCCAAAGAGGAGATGGAGGCAGAATGACCAGATTTGTTAAAAAAGATTTGGAAATCATAAAACGCTGCTTGTACTTATTGCCCTATAACTTACAAAAAACAGCAAAAAAACATAAAAACATTGGGTATTTCTAAACTCAGGACAAGTAGTAGAATCTATTTAGCTAGTTTTTTTACTTGCTTTTTTAGGTGAGTAAAAGATTTTTCAAATAAAAGTCATAAAATGTGTTTTTTTTCAATTTTTCACCATGTTTTTTTTATTTTTTTTATAGTAAATAAGATGATACGATCAAAATAATGGTATCCGAAGAAAGCCCATCTTGTCCTGAAAAAAACAATATATAACTTATGTCGGTACACTAAATGGGTGAGGAGAAAATTACACCTGAACACAAGCACCACAAAAGTGTCAAAACAGCTGCGGTCCCACAGGGTAGAAAACGAAAAATGAGCCCGGTCCTTAAGGGGTTAATATACACACAAGGTGAAAACACAAAACATTACAATTTACCTCTGTAAGATGTAAAATTACAATCACAAAGATTTCCATAAAACTAGTTTTCCAGCATTCGTTACAGGGCCAAACCACACTCAGTGCTGTGCTCCTATGGAGAACCAGCATGGACATATTTGAAATAAAAGAAAAAAATCCAGAACCGACCTACAAGTCAAAAGTGCTTCTAGTTTGCTGTGAATTCAAACGAGGGCTGATGATCTGATTATTATGAAAGCTACTTGATAAACCCCTCCCATTAGTAACAGCTGATAAATACATCATTACAACTACTTGATTCATAATTAGCGATTTAATGAATTATTCAAAGATGAAACTTTAGTGTCAATGATAGGTGGTTTCTGATCAATGTCAGTAGCCTAAACTTGTCACTTTCAAGTAGGGCTGCAACTAACGATTATTTTAATAATCGATTAGTTGGCCGATTATTTTTTCGATTAATCGGATAAAAAAAATGAATGTAAATTTTTCATTTATTTAAAATAATTTACTAACCAAATGATGTTAAATACAAACAGCAGAATAAAAAAACTTTGATAATACATTTCTTGTCTTTATTTCCCAACCAGCCCCTCAATATATGCACATTTGAGCCCAGGCTTGCTACGCTGCCTCCCAGACATGCCACGCTGCCTCCCAGACATACCACTCCACGCTGCCCCCCCACATATGCCACGCTGCCTACCACAGCACTCCACGCTGCCTCCCACATATACCACACCACGCTGCCTCCCACATCTGCCACTCCACGCTGCCTCCCACATATGCCACACCACGCTGCCTCCCACATCTGCCACTCCACTCTACCCCCACATGCCACTGTGCCTGATACGCCTTATACCCCCTGAAACACCACTCCATCCTCCCCAGACATGCCACCCTGCCCTCCCCACATATGCCACGCCATGCTGCCTCCCACATCTGCCACTCCACAATGCCTCCCACATATGCCACGCTGCCTCCCACATATGCCACGCTGCCTCACCCTCACACCATTAACCACAACTGCCTCAAATTAACCCCAAACACCCCATTAACGGGACGTTCTAAACAGCATATTGGGGATGATGGGATGATGGGATGATTGGCTGCAATATTCAGCACTATCAATAGGTGTCAGTATACTTTTTACACTCATGGTAAATCACAGTATGTTCTTTTTGGTAGTTCTTGATACTAAGTTGCAACGAATACATTGCAAAAAGAAGCTGCAAATGTTTAACTATTTATTTGCTGAAATATATACAGTTTTATAACGGAATCATGGTAAATTCTATAGAAATAATAGAAACATTTTAAGTAATCAACATATTGATATAATATGGTACATGTATGTACAAACACCATATTTTACCTGTTTTGATTGGCACAATATGGGAATATATATTATTATTATTTTTATATGGGGATTATGGGTGGAATATTATAGTTACACATGCCAAGGAACACATTTGACCCATTTCTGATAAGAATATGGCTATAATTATTTTTTTACATGGGGTTTATGGGTGGAATATTATAGTTACACATGCTAAGGAACACATTTGACGCATTTCTGATAAGAATATGGCTATAAATATTTTTTTACATGGGGAATATGGGTGGAATATTATAGTTACACATGCTAAGGAACATATTTGACCCATTTCTGATACGAATATGGCTATAAATATTTTTTTACATGGGGATTATGGGTGGAATATTATAGTTACACATGCTAAGGAACATATTTGACCCATTTCTGACAAGAATATGGCTATAAATATTTTTTTACATGGGGAATATGGGTGGAATATTATAGTTACACATGCTAAGGAACACATTTGACCCATTTCTGATAAGAATATGGCTATAAATATTTTTTTACATGGGGAATATGGGTGGAATATTATAGTTACACATGCTAAGGAACACATTTGACCCATTTCTGATAAGAATATGGCTATAAATATTTTTTTACATGGGGAATATGGGTGGAATATTAGTTTCACATGCTAAGGAACACATTTGACCCATTTCTGATAACCATATGGGTATAATTATTTTTTTACATGGGGATTATGGGTGGAATATTATAGTTACACATGCTAAGGAACATATTTGACCCATTTCTGATAAGAATATGGCTATAAATATTTTTTTACATGGGGAATATGGGTGGAATATTATAGTTACACATGCTAATGAACATATTTGACCCATTTCTGACAAGAATATGGGAGTATTATTATTTTTATATGGGGATTATGGATGGAATATTATAGTTTCACATGCTAAGGAACACATTTGACCCATTTCTGATAACAATATGTGTATAATTATTTTTTTACATGGGGATTATGGGTGGAATATTATAGTTACACATGCTAAGGAACACATTTGACCTGTTTTTGATAAGAATATGGGTATAATTATTTTTTTACATGGGGATTGTGGGTGGAATATTATAGTTTCACATGCTAAGGAACACATTTGACCCATTTCTGATAACAATATGTGTATAATTATTTTTTTACATGGGGATTATGGGTGGAATATTATAGTTACACATGCTAAGGAACACATTTGACCTGTTTTTGATAAGAATATGGGTATAATTATTTTTTTACATGGGGATTGTGGGTGGAATATTATAGTTTCACATGCTAAGGAACACATTTGACCCATTTCTGATAAGAATATGGGTATAATTATTTTTTTACATGGGGATTATGGGTGGAATATTATAGTTACACATGCTAAGGAACACATTTGACCTGTTTTTGATAAGAATATGGCTATAATTTTTTTTTTACATGGGGTTTATTGGTGGAATATTATAGTTACACATGCTAAGGAACATATTTAACCCATTTCTGATAAGAATATGGCTATAAATATTTTTTTACATGGGGATTATGGGGGAATATTATAGTTACACATGCTAAAGAACACATTTGACCCATTTCTGATAAGAATATGGGTATAATTATTTTTTTTACATGGGGATTATGGGTGGAATATTATAGTTACACATGCTAAGGAACATATTTGACCCATTTCTGATAAGAATATGGCTATAAATATTTTTTTACATGGGGAATATGGGTGGAATATTATAGTTACACATGCTAAGGAACACATTTGACCCATTTCTGATAAGAATATGGGTATAATTATTTTTTTACATGGGGATTATGGGTGGAATATTATAGTTACACATGCTAAGGAACATATTTGACCCTTTTCTGATAAGAAAATGGGTATAATTATTTTTTTACATGGGGATTATGGGTAGAATATTATAGTTACACATGCTAAGGAACACATTTGACCTGTTTTTGATAAGAATATGGGTATAATTATTTTTTTACATGGGGATTATGGGTGGAATATTATAGTTACACATGCTAAGGAACATATTTGACCCATTTCTGATAAGAATATGGGTATAATTATTTTTTTACATGGGGATTATGGGTGGAATATTATAGTTACACATGCTAAGGAACATATTTGACCCATTTCTGATAAGAATATGGGTATAATTATTTTTTTACATGGGGATTATGGGTGGAATATTATAGTTACACATGCTAAGGAACATATTTGACCCATTTCTGATAAGAATATGGGTATAATTATTTTTTTACATGGGGATTATGGGTGGAATATTATAGTTACACATGCTAAGGAACATATTTGACCCATTTTTGATAAGAATATGGGAGTATTATTATTTTTATATGGGGATTATGGGTGGAATATTATAGTTACACATGCTAAGGAACATATTTGACCTGTTTTTTTTTATAAGAATATGGCTATAAATATTTTTTACATGGGGATTATGGGTGGAATTTTATGGTTACAAATGCCAAAGAACACATTTGACCTGCTTCTGATAAGAATATGGCTATAAATAATTTTTATATATGGGGATTATGGGTGGAATATTATGGTTACACATGTTTAGTACCTTATTTAACAAGTTTCTGTTAAGAATATGGCTATAATTATTTTCTACATGGGGATTTTGGGTGCAATATCAAGGTTACACATGCCATGGAACATAATTGACCTGTTTCTGATAAGAATATGGGTAAAATCATTTTTCTACATGGGGATTATGGGCGGAATATTATGGTTACACATGGCTAGTGATGTATTTCACTTGTTTCTGGTAAGAAAATGGGTATGATTTTTTTCATAGATATTATCGATACTATGATATGATTGCATGTGCCATATATTTGATCTATTTCTGTTAAGAAAATGGTTATAAATGTTTTTCTACATGGGGATTATAGGTGAAATGTCATGGTTACACACCCTTAGTAACATATTCGACCCATTTCTGATAAGAATGTTGGAATATTTTTTCTACATAGGGATTATGAGAGGAATGGCATGATCAAAGGGACACATTTGACCTGTTTCTGATAGGAATATAGTTATAGATATTTTTTACATGGGGATTATGGGTGGAATATCATTTTTACACGTGCCCAGTAACATATTTGATGTGTTTCTTTTAAGTAAACGGGTATAATTATTTTCATATAAGGGGATTATGCGTGGAATATCATGGTTACACATGCTAACTCAAATATCTGGCCTTTTTTTCTGATAAGAATATGGCTATCATGTTTCAACATGGGGATTATGGGTGCAATATCATGGTTACACATGGTAAGGAACACATTGGACCTTTTTCTGATTGAAATATGGCTATAATTAATATTTTTCATTGGGAATAATGGTGGAATAGCATAGTTGCACTATGATGTTTTGATATATTTTTCATTGTAATTAGCCATTAAGCCATCACTTCTAAAGAGGATTGTTTTTTCTTTTCTTATGCCGGTAAATATATAGTGTCCGAGGTGTGGCATAGTGCACCATTTCCACCAGTTTCATTAATTACCTAATTAAGATGGAATCATTGTCCATAATGTATTTTTATATGGCCAACAAGTTCTTGTTATTTATTTCTCTAAGCATTTTCATTTGTACCCTGCTGCCTGCTGACTACCACGCTTGGCTACCCTGCCCTGTGTGGCTGAGTACCTTGCACAGCTACCCTGCCTCTTGCAGCTTAATACCACGCACATCTACTCTACGGAGTCCAGTGTCTCTGTCCAACTGCTTACTACTGAGTCCAGTATCTGCTTCCAGCCGCTTACTACAGAGTCCAGTATCTCCTTCTGCAATTACTGTTGTTGGTCTCAGTATCAGCCTGAGTTTTGCCATTTATTCACCCTAGTATACTTCCCATCCAGAGCACCTCAACTGTGTGTTTCTGCTCATCCAAGTTCTTTTCATGGTGTTTGCACAGAGATACAAAGAATATGATTATCACATACATTTTTAAAGGAAGGATGACAACAAGTATGTGCTACAACGAAACTTTTCTACAAATTCTTTGACGAGAAATATTTGTAGTTCACAACCTCAATCAGCCTTCAACCTGTTTTTATACGGTCACAATTTGCAGAGGACCTACTTATGTATATTGCTTTTTAGCCCAAATATTTTTAAACGGAGGATGTATTTCAAACATCTGTATAGATTATATCCAGTATAAGAGGTCAATTATGTTCCTTGGCATGTGTAACCTTGATATTGCACCCATAATCCCCATGTAGAAAAATAATTGCCATATTCTTATCAGAAACAGATCCAATATGTTCCTTGGCATCTATAACCATAATATTCCACCCATCATCCCCATATACCCCCCCCTCATATTCTTATGAGAACAAGGTCAGATGTGTTCCTTAGCATATTTAACTATAATATTCCACCCATAATCGCCATTTAAAAAAAGATTATACCCATATTCTTATCAGAAATGGGTCAAATATGTTACTTAGCATGTGTAACTATAATATTCCACCCATAATCCCCCCGTAAAAAATAATTATACCCATATTCTTATCAGAAACAGGTGAAATATGCTCTTTAGCATGTGTAACTATAATATTCCACCCATAATCCCCATGTAAAAATAATAAAATGCCCATATTCTTATCAAAAATGGGTCAAATTTGTTCCTTGGCATCTGCAACCATGATATTCCACCCATATTCCCCATGTAAAAAATATTATACCCATATTCTTATCAGAAATGGGTAAAATGTGTTAGTTAGCATGTGTAACTATAATATTCCACCCATAATCCCCATGTAAAAAAATGAGTATACCCATATTCTTATCAGAAATGGGTGAAATATGTTCCTTAGCATGTGTAACTATAATATTCCACCCATATTCCCCATGTAAAAATAATAACACTCCTATATTCCTATCGGAAAAAGGTCAAATGTGTTCCTTGGCTTGTGTAACTATAATATTCCACCCATAATCCCCCCCGTAAAAAAATAATTATACCCATATTCTTGTCAGAAATGGGACAAATATGTTACTTAGCATTTGTAACTATAATATTCCACCCATAATCCCCATGTAAAAAAATATTTATAGCCATATTCTTATCAAAAACAGGTCAAATGTGTTCCTTAGCATGTGTAAATATAATATTCCACCCATAATCCCCATGTAAAAAAATGAGTATACCCATATTCTTATCCGAAACAGGTCAAATTTGTTCCTTGGCATCTGTAACCATGATATTCAACCCATAATCCCCATGTAAAAATAATAATATTCCCATATTCTTATCAGAAATGGGTCAAATGTGCTCCTTGGCATGTGAAACTATAATATTCCACCCATAATCCCCATGTAAAAAAATGAGTATACCCATATTCTTATCAGAAATGGGCGAAATGTGTTCCTTAGCATGTGTAACTATAATATTCCACCCATATTCCCCATGTAAAAAATATTTATAGCCATATTCTTATCAAAAACAGGTCAAATATGTTCCTTAGCATGTGTAACTATAATATTCCACCCATAATCCCCATGTAAAAAAAATAATTATACCCATATTCTTATCAGAAATGGGTCAAATATGTTCCTTAGCATGTGTAACTCTAATATTCCACCCATAATCCCCATGTAAAAATAATAATACTCCCATATTCCTGTCAGAAAAAGGTCAAATGTGTTCCTTGGAATGTGAAACTATAATATTCAACCCATAATCCCCATATAAAAATAATAATACTCCCATATTCTTATCAAAAATGGGTCAAATATGTTCCTTAGCATGTGTAACTATAATATTCCACCCATAATCCCCATGTAAAAAAATAATTATAGCCATATTCTTATCAGAAATGGGTCAAATATGTTCCTTAGCATGTGTAACTATAATATTCCACCCATAATCCCCATGTAAAAAAAACATTTATAGCCATATTCTTATCAAAAACAGGTCAAATGTGTTCCTTAGCATGTGTAAATATAATATTCCACCCATAATCCCCATGTAAAAAAATGAGTATACCCATATTCCTATCCGAAACAGGTCAAATTTGTTCCTTGGCATCTGTAACCATGATATTCCACCCATAATCCCCATGTAAAAATAATAATATTCCCATATTCTTATCAGAAATGGGTCAAATGTGTTCCTTGGCATGTGTAACTATAATATTCCACCCATAATCCCCATGTAAAAATAATAATATTCCCATATTCTTATCAGAAATGGGTCAAATGTGTTCCTTGGCATGTGAAACTCTAATATTCCACCCATAATCCCCATGTAAAAAAATTAGTATAGCCATATTCTTATCAGAAATGGGTGAAATATGTTCCTTAGCATGTGTAACTATAATATTCCACCCATATTCCCCATGTAAAAAATATTTATAGCCATATTCTTATAAAAAACAGGTCAAATGTGTTCCTTAGCATGTGTAACTATAATATTCCACCCATAATCCCCATGTAAAAAAATAATTATACCCATATTCTTATCAGAAACCGGTCAAATATGTTCCTTAGCATGTGTAACTATAATATTCCACCCATAATCCCCATGTAAAAATAATAATACTCCCATATTCCTGTCAGAAAAAGGTCAAATGTGTTCCTTGGCATCTGTTTTTATGATATTCAACCCATAATCCCCATGTAAAAATAATAATACTCCCATATTCTTATCAGAAATGGGTCAAATATGTTCCTTAGCATGTGTAACTATAATATTCCACCCATAATCCCCATGCAAAAATAATAATATTCCCATATTCTTATCAGAAACGGGTCAAATTTGTTCCTTGGCATCTGTAACCATGATATTCAACCCATAATCCCCATGCAAAAATAATATTCCCATATTCTTATCAGAAATGGGTCAAATGTTCCTTGGCATGTGAAACTATAATATTCTATCCATAATCCACATATAAAAATAATAATACTCCCATATTCTTATCAGAAATGGGTTAAATATGTTCCTTAGCATGTGTAACTATAATATTCCACCCATAATCCCCATGTAAAAAAATGAGTATACCCATATTCTTATCCGAAACAGGTCAAATTTGTTCCTTGGCATCTGTAACCATGATATTCAACCCATAATCCCCATGTAAAAATAATAATATTCCCATATTCTTATCAGAAATGGGTCAAATGTGTTCCTTGGCATGTGAAACTATAATATTCCACCCATAATCCCCATATAAAAATAATAATAATATATATTCCCATATTGTGCCAATCAAAACAGGTAAAATATAGTGTTTGCACATACATGTACCATATTATATCAATATGTTGATTACTTAAAATGTTTCTATTATTTCTATAGAATTTACCATGATTCCGTTATAAAACTGTATATATTTCAGCAAATAAATAGTTAAACATTTGCAGCTTCTTTTTGCAATGTATTCGTTGCAACTTAGTATCAAGAACTACCAAAAAGAACATACTGTGATTTACCATGAGTGTAAAAAGTATACTGACACCTATTGATAGTGCTGAATATTGCAGCCAATCATCCCATCATCCCATCATCCCCAATATGCTGTTTAGTACGTCCCCCCATTAACCACAGCTGCTCCTAAATTAACCCTAAACACTCTATTAACATAACTGCCCCTAAATTAACCCTAAACACCCAATTAACCATAACTGCCCCTAAATTAACCCTAAACACCCCACTAACCATAACTGCCCCTAAATTAACCCCCACCTCCCCTAACTTTCAGTAGCCCAAATATATATATATATATTACATACATATATATATATATATATATACACACATACACATTATATATATATATATATATATATATATATATACATATACATATATACATATACTTACAGTTATATGAGTGTCACAGCCATGTGGTTCTGGCCTGGAGAAGGAAGGGGCGGGGCCAGTTGTCACAGTGATTACAGGGAGGGGGAGTAAGTAGGAGCTGCTGCTGTGAGACGGTGAGTCAGACTAAACGGATTATATAATGAGGGGGATTTTTCAGAGCGTTTGCTCTGAAAAAACCCTCATTTTATAATCGATAATAATCGATTCAACTAATCGATAATGAAATTCCTTGCCAACGAATTTCATTATCGATTATTATCGATTTTATCGATTAGTTGTTGCAGCCCTACTTTCAAGTGAACTGATATTCTTTATTTATTGTTTTATATAGCGCCATCAAATTCCGTAGCGCTGTACAATGGGTAGACAGGACATAACAAGTAGTATGTAACATAACAAATAGACTTAGAGACAACAGGTGAGGAGGGCCCTGCTCAAACGAGTTTATAATCTAGATATCTATTACATTTCCTTTTTAACATTTTTAACCTAATAAAATGCTGTGTAATCCAATATTAATAACCTCAGGTTATTGGGTATCAATCTCGGGTATAAATAGGGCTAAAGACCTAATCTGATCATCATCAGTATTTTGTTAATACTACACAGTAACTAACCTTACATCTAACTAGGGCTGCAACTAACGATTATTTTCATAATCGATTAGTTGGCCGATTATTTTTTAGATTAATCGGATAAAAAAAATGTAAATTTTTCATTTATTTAAAATAATTTAATAAACAAACGATGTTAAATACAAACAGCAGAATAAAAAAAAACTTTGATAAAATGCATTTCTTGTCTTTATTTCCCAACCAGCCCCCCCCAATTTATGCACATTTGAGCCCAGGCTTGCCACGCTGCCTCCCCGACATGCCACGCTGCCTCCCACATATGCCACGCCACGCTGCCTCCCACATATGCCACGCCACGCTGCCTCCCACATATGCCACTCCACGCTGCCTCCCACATATGCCACTCCACGCTGCCTCCCACATATGCCACTTCACGCTGCCTCCCACATATGCCACTGTGCCTGATACGCGTTATACCCCCTGATACACCACTCCATCCTCCTCAGACATGCCACTCTACCCCAGATATGCCTTATACACCCTGATACACCACTCCGTCCTCCCCAGACATGCCACACTGCCCTCCCCACATATGCCTTATAAAATGTATTTGCCTTATACCCCCAGATATGTCACTCTGTCCTCCCCAGATATGCCTTACACCCCCCCAGATATCTCATAGTCCCCTCATGGAGTCACAGACCCGTTCACAGCACACTGACACCATACTTTTATAAATAAGTACTGGGTTAATCTTCACTGCCCCAAGGATTTAGATTCCCCTTAGTTTGCCCCCCTTTATATCTAACTGCGCCTTAAGTTAACTTTATTAAATTAATCAAATTAACCCTAAGTCCTCATTATTAAAATTACCCTAAACACCTCATTAACCATAACTACCCTTAAATTAACCCTAAACATCCCATCAACCACAGCATCCCCTAAATTAACCCTAAACACCCCATTAACCATAACTGCCCCTAAATTAACCCTAAAGACCCTGTCAACCACAACAGCCCCTAAATTAACCCTAAACACACCATTAACCACAACTGCCTCAAATTAACCCCAAACACCCTATTAACCGCAGCTGCTCCTAAATTAACCCTAAACACCCCATTAACCATAGCTGCCCCTAAATTAACCCTAAACACCCTATTAACCATAACTGCCCCTAAACACCCCATTAACCATAGCTGCCCCTAAACACCCCATTAACCATAACTGCCTCTAAATTAACTCTAAACACCCCATTAACCATAACTGCCCCTAAATTAACCCCCACCTCCCCTAACTTTCAGTAGCCCAAATATTAATTTTATACTTACAGTTAGATGAGTGTCACAGCCATGTGGTTCTGGCCTTCTGGGAGAAGGAAGGGGCGGGGCCAGTTGTCACAGTGATTACAGGGAGGGACTGGTAAGTAGGAGCTGCTGCTGTGAGTCAGACTAAACGGATTATACAATGAGGGGTATTTTCAGAGCGTTTGCTCTGAAAAAACCCTCATTTTATAATCGATAATAATCGATTCAACTAATCGATAATGAAATTCGTTGGCAACGAATTTCATTATCGATTATTATCGATTTTATCGATAAGTTGTTGCAGCCCTACATCTAACCATACCCAATACAATGATTTTCTAACAGAACCCTGGCACTACCCATTATACTATAGCCAACACCTTGAAACACTCCAAAAATTCTAACTGAAGAGGGTTAGGCAACATGTTCTTGTACCCAAAAATAGCAGTAATCTTCTCCCACTGAAACGCGTTGTGCTGAATACACCCATTGAGAAAGCGGACACAAAGGAATTTTGTGAGAATGAAGCTGTCACTGCACGATTCCGGTCCTCTCCACAGGAGCTTTAAAGTATTTTCCTATGTAAGATACTACTTTTTTTTTATTTATATTAAAGTTGTTACTTATTTTAACTATCTCTCCTCCAGTCCTCTTCTGTTACCGGTACAAGGAAGAAGCTCCATTTAATTCCCCAGAAGGGGCTCCATGGGCTTTGCAACAGAGGAACCTCCTAAAGAGTCTACTTAGATAAATTAAGTATTGTTTAATTTTCACACATATTGAGGTGCCTTTTGTAAACTTATTTTTCTGTTAACACACTTGTGGTCAGTGTATTGGGTCTGCAGCACCAAGGAATTATACTTGTTTAAGTTGTGTTATTACACTAGATATCTGGCATTTCTATTTCAAGCACTGAATATCACTCTCTCTCTCTTTTAACCCCTTAATGACAATTGCCGGTTCTGGCACGTCATGCACTAACATCAGGTTAGTGATAATTGACGTGCCAGGACCGTCATGTCTTTAAACAGGTGCAGAAAGCGAACGTAGATAGCGTTGCTGTAATGCCTCGACCTCCCCGGGGCGTCAACATCCACCATACATTGTATGGCGGCGGACGCCCGTTTTAAAAGCGTTTAGGAGGAGATCAACGATCACCTCCTAAACTTAAATGGTGTCGCTGGAATGCCTCGATCAGGAGGCATTCAGCGACACCAAACACTTACCCCAGGACAGGCTGTGACCGCTCCGGAGAGCGGTCACAGCCGCAAGTAATCTTCGCCATTCGCAAGATGGCAGCGGCCCGGGAAAAAAAATAATAAAGATGCAAAAGTTCGCTAGAGGGTCTCCAGACCCTCTAGAGAACTCTGGCTCCACTTGCAGGTTAAATCTGTATTCAACCATGCAAGTCAATGGAGCCCAGATTTCTAATCACAGTGTGATTAGTAAAAAAAAAAAGGAAAAAAAATAAATAAAATGAATAATAATTAGAAAAAAATAGTTAAAAAACAGTAAAATGTAAAAATAATTTCCCACTGATGTCACTATCAGGGGAATCTTCAAGTTGAAAAAAAATGTTAAAACAGTTTTTAAAAAAGGCAAATAAAATAAAATATATATAAAAAAAATATATATTTTTGTGAGCAAGTCCTAAAATTAGCACATTAGCTTAAAACAATTCTCGCATGGAAAGAGTTAAAATACTGGCATATTAAATGCCCATGGGGTGTCTACTTTAAAAAAGAATGTATGATTTGATGGGGTTGAATTGGCCGGGTTCAACAATGTCCCAATTAACACAGGGGAAAGGATGGCCACACATCTAATTTCCAATTAGAAAAATTCACACGTACCAAATGGGCAGACTGAAATGGCCCGGCTCAAAGATGTACCAAATGGGGCATGGGCAGTGGATCCCCAAATGCCAAAGTTCAACATTGAAAAATGCGCATGCCCCAAATGTGGCCCTTTTGCCCCCAAACAGCCAGGCAAAATCATTCATGTGAGGTATCGCTGTACTCAGGAGATGTTGCTGAACACATATTGGGGTGTTTTATGACATATACCAGAAACTTTTAATTCATACCTGAAGTAAAATGTGTGTGGGAAAAAAAATGACTACCACAAAGTTTGACAAAGACTGGTGGTAGATATGGTGCATGGAAAGAGTTAAAATACTTGCATCTGAAATACCCTGGGGTGTCTAGTTTTCAAAAATGTATGATTTGATGGGGTAAATTGCATTGGCCAGCTTCAAAGATACCCGAAATTACCAGATTTGGAAAAAACGGCTTTGAAATAGCAAAACGCTACCTGTACTTATTGCCCCATAAAGTGTAGAAAAAAAGCAAAAAACATAAAAACACTGGGTGTTTCTAAACTCAGGATAAATAGTAGAATCTATTTAGCAAGTTTTTTCATTACCTTTTATAGATGAGTAAAAGATTTTTCAACTAAAATTTAGAAAAAGTCTTTCTAAATTTTTTACCATATTTCATACTTTTTTTTTTAATAGTAAATAATATGATACAATCAAAACAATGTCATCTAAAGAAAGCCCTTCTTGTCCTGAAAAAAAACAATATATAACTTGTGTGGGTTCAGTAAACGGGAAAGAAGAAAATTACAGCTAAACACGAGCAGCGCAGAAACGTTAAAACGGTCATTGTCAAGAAGGGTACAAAAAGTAAAATCAGCCTTTGTCACGAAGGGGTTAAACTACTCTGAGCAAATATTTGGTCCACAGTTCTGAGGGATTAAAATATAGGGATATTATAGTTGGTGTATGCAGCCATATATACCAAACTTCTTCAAGGAAAGGCTCTTAAAACTCCAAATAAATCTTTAGAATGTCTTCTCAACTTCAGCAGTAAGAGTCAACAACAGAGACTCCCCTTTTTAGGTAGAGTCTAAGATATCCAATGTTCTTCTAGGCACAAACCCTATTTAACCCCTTCAGTCCCCTATGGACATACCGATACGTCCTGCCCTTCTTGCAGCAGCAGGGACACATCCCTTTCTGCTGCCCAATCTCCTGTAACAGGTTTCGGCATGAATGCCGGAAAACTGTTACATTTTTAAACGCAGATTGCGCATTCCCTTCCAGGTGGCGTCACTGCTGACGTCACCCGGAAGTTCATCCTGCAGGGATATCCGATCGCTCCGATGAGGCACAGACACTGATCTCTAGGCAAACCGTGTTTCTCACTCTTCTAAATGGTTAGTGATTTTAAAAATAAATAAATAATTCACTAAAATAATACAATAACTAAAAAAAACAAAAACAATAAAGTGAGCTAAGTGATGTAATTATGACATCACTGGCATTAATAACATGTTCAAGAGGTCCCTAAGAGACCTTTAACCATAAAAAAAATAAAATGTATATAAAAAAAAAGAAAAAAAGAAAAAAAATCCTTACATCCCATTGCCCTAACACAACATCTAAACAGTATAACCCTCCTACCCCCATTCACAACCCCCAAACCCGCTAAGCCATAAGCATAAAGATTCTATGAATAATAATGTATACCTTACAGTATGTTCCCTATAAGTGCTGGGAAAGTATGGAAAATCAGGACACTTGAATTGATAAACTTGGAGGGGATTTTCCATCACTTTACCTAATTTTGTGAGGATTCAGAGGGAAAATTTATAAAAAATTAGGTTTTTTTTCTAATTTTTACTAAATTTCTCATCCTAAATTTTCTGCTAACCATCTAACTATGGTATCAAAAGAAAGCTCTATCTCTCCTTGAAAAAACAATATATAGTTTATATGGGTACACTATTCTCACAGGAAAAGTGAATAATCGCTGAACCGACACAGCGCAAAAATGGCAAAATTGCTCCGAGACTTGAGGTACCAAAAACCCCTGGGATTGAAGGGGTTAATCTGGATATATCAATGTGTCTAGTATAGCCTTTAATCTATTAGCCAAACTTTCTGAGAACACCTTAATGGTGACAGAAAAATGGGGTCTATAATTTCTTTCTGCAGCTGAATTTTTCCTGGTTTAAAAATTTTAAAGACTTAACTTCTGGGGAGGGGTTCCCTGTCGAACAATTTTATTAAATGTTACTTAACGGTAAAAGTTTTGTATATAAAAAAATAAAAACATCCGGGCGTAAGGTCTTCTATTTATCCAATTTGGATATCAAAACATCTACCTCCTCAGATGAAATTGACCTATTAAGCCTCTCTCTTTCAGGTACCTTAGTTTCTGCAGATATAGAAAATTATCTTCTGATTCAGAGGGGAGATAATACAAGCTACCCTAGAATGTATTAACCCGTTAGACAATTTTTTTCTGGAGTGTAGACATTATCTTAATATTAATAATATTTTTCCTCAGTTTATCAGTTAATATCTTATCAGCTCTGTTCCCCCTACTGTGTTATTTCAATTTTAACTTTTCCATTTTCTTAGTCGTAGTCTAAGGTTTTGATTTTGTTTTGTATTTCTGTAAGTGCTAGATATTTCTCTGAGATGGATGCTTTTTTTTTTCCGCAGAGAGTTTATAAAAGGAGATATATGATATATAAGATAATGCTCATAAAAAAACCCCACATTTAAATAATAGCCTTTATGTAATCTACATTTTTATTACCATATTATACATAATCATTAAATCGCCAAGCAGTTTGCGACCGCTATTAGGCTAGGTTTACACTTGTTTTTTTTTTTTTTGCTAAAAAACGCCCATAAAAACGCCAATAGCCAGATGTTAGCTGTTCTTCAATAGGAAATCGCAAAATGCCATTTCCACTTGGCGTTTTTCTGTTTGGCGTTTTTCTGTTTGGCGTTTTCTCAGTCCTCTTTGGTGTTTTTCTGCTTTTTTGGGCTCTGTGGCAGTTTTTCAAAATCGCAGCATGTTGACACTCTGGCGTTTTTTGCAAGGAAATCTTGGCGTTTTTCTCCAATAGAAGTCTATGGGAGAGAAAAAACGCCATGAAAAAGCCATGTGGGTTTATTGCCTTGGCGTTTTTTATGGCGTTTTTTCCACAGTTACAATGGAGAGGATGGATCCGGTATCTGTGTGTCCTACGAGAAATAGGCTGAAAACAAACAGTTTCACACAAAACAAAGTCCTGGACTGGTTCATATTGAATTTTACACCATTTGGAACAAACATACCCGACGCATCAACTGGATCCTGCATGCCAAAAGCAACAGCAAACAATTTGCACCATCATTTGGGGCCAATCTTCCCAGAGGAGCAGACATTCGAAATAAAGCATGCCTTACAAACCACAGAAAAGAGACAAAAGGGTCTACCAAGTAAATGACATCAGAAGAGGGCAGATACTTGCCATTTATCCTAATCCCTTTTAGCTGGGTGAAACTTCTAACTTGTAAAGGCTGGAAAAACTGCCTAAGGTCAAAAAAAGCAATTTCCACAGAAAGGCTAAAACGCCAGAAAAAACTCCAGAAAAAACTCCAGAAAAAACGCCAAAACGCAGGTAAATGCAGTTGCAGTTTTCTTGGCGTTTTTCATCAAGAAAAAAACGCAGGACAAAAACCCAAGTGGAAACCTAGCCTTATAGGAATCTTATTTCTAATGGCAATAGATTCTGATTTGACCAGGTGTTATCTTGAATGTCCATCTTACTAACCCTTTCTACTAACCATGAATCTCCCCAAATGATATAAATTGTGGCGTACGACAAGTGAACTTGTGACACGTGTGTATAGTCTTGATTGTTCCTATGAAACAAATATTCTCCAAATATCTTACAGATCAAATGTATGTTTTTGTTTTGTTTTGTCCTGTCCACCCATTGTACATTATAAAATCAATAAATAATAATAATATATTTGTGAGGTAAACAAAAATGCATTAGTGGGAAACCATTTTTTTTTTAAAACCTTGTGAAGTAACCATGGTCATTAAGGGGTTAAAATTTTAAAATGCATCACATTCTAAAGATAACAGATCTCAAAATATATGTAATAAATAGAAAGATTTTTTAGTAAAGTATTAATACATGATAGATTTTGCAAATTTATCTTAATCAATTTAACCCCTTAACCCCTTCAGGACCGGGATTTTTAAGCTAGGGTGTCGCTAAAGGACCGGAGCCGTTTTTGTGTTTTTGCCATGTCTTTCTTCAACTGTAATTTTTCTCTTATCAAGTGGTGCACCCACACAAATCATATATTGTTTTTTTCAGCACAAGTAGGGCTTTCATTTGAAACCATATTAAGCTGGGTAGTACATTGTTTTATTTGAAATAAACTGGAAAAAGTGGGGAAAAAATGAAAAAAACGCATTTTTTTACAGTTTTGTATACATACAAATTGTACACACATTGAACCAATGGGAAAAAATTATCCCAAATATATTCATTAAGTTGTCCTGATTTGGAAACCACCCAACATGGCCAGGATTTTTATCTATTTTGACCAGTATAGGGGAAAATATTGCAAGGCATGCATTACGTTTTTGAAATGTAATTTTTTTCAAATTTGGCATGGTAGTCTAATAACTGCAATAGTTGTCACAGATACTGATTATCCCCCCAAAATTATATGTTTATGAACAGTAGATAAGTCAAGGTGTACAACTAGGGTCATTTTGACACTTTTCAAACAGGGATTTTATCGCCAATTGCTGCCAAATTTTGAGGTATTTTTATATTTTTTTGTTTTTTTTTGCATATGTTGCAATGTTGCTTTAGATTTTATATTATATTTTGTATAGAATATGTGCAACTGCAGAAAAAAAGACCAAATTGTGTTCACCAACATCCCCCGGTTCCAACAAGGCCTCACATGCATGGTTCATGCAATTTTTGAGGAAGCTATGAGGGCAAAACTGGAACATGCGCATTTTCTTTTTCACATTTGGAATTTTCAGAAATTGGTTTCCTGGGCCCATATCCCATTTGGGACATTTTGGAAGCCCCCCAATGTAAATTACCCCATAAAAGTATATATTTCTGAACAGTAGACAAGTAAAGGTGTTCAACTAGGGTAGTTTTGACAGTTTTCAGTTAGCCATTTCTTCACTGATGTCTGCCAAACTTCACAGGGAAATTATTTTATTGCGTTTTTAACGCATACATTTCAATGTTGCACTGAATTTCTTGCACACCATAAGTGCAACAGTGGAAGAAAGCACCACATTTTGTTCACCAACATCCCATGAGTCCAACAAGGCCTCACATGCATGGTTCATGCATTTTTTGAGGAAGCTATGAGGGCAAAACTGGAACATGTGCATTTACATTTTTTTAAATATTTTTTTTTATCAGATTACTTGTAAGTGACAGGTTTAGGCCGCTGACATCAATCAGGGAGACCGATCAATAATCAGCGACTTAAAATGTCACCGACAAGTGATCAGGTAATAATTATGATTTTTTCATTTATTAATAATTTGTGTTTTTTCATAATTACCCTAGATGACCCCTCTCTCTTTGTAGAGCAGGGTCATCCGTGGGCTGCCATAATGATCCGATCACTCCTATTGGCCAGGAGCGATCTGATCAGCCCAGCATTTGACCTGGAAGCACCCTGGACTTTCAGGTCAGTGCTGTTATTTTTTTTATTATTATTATTATTATTTTATAAATTTTTTTAAATTAATTTTTTTTTTATTTTTTTTTATTATTATTATTATTTACATTTTTTTTTAACTCTTTCAATGCTGATGCTCCATTGAAGCACAGCATTGACTGGTATTTAGTCCCCACAAGCTTATTTAGTCATACACAATCGCAGCATTGAAGGGGTTAATTGAGGAAGAGGGGGGTAGGGGTTAACTGAGGAAGGGTGAGGGTTGGGGGGCTGGTCTCCACACTCATGTGGAGACCAAAGAACCCTGTCTCCCTGTCCCTGAAGCTGCCTCTGGCAGCTGGGACACAATCTCCAACAGACTGGAGATTGTAGGGGAGGAGTCTCTCTGATCAGTCCTACAGGACTGATCAGAGGACTTCTGGGGGCTCGTTTTTGCTGTTGCTGGTCTGCCTGGGTTTCCAGGCAGACCACCAGCAGCAGAGCCCCCTACAAAACGGGAATTAACCCCTTCAATGCCGCGATCGCGGCATTCAATGCCGCGATCGCGGCATTGAAGGGGTTAACACTGCACTGACGCTCTCATGGAGCGATCAGGCAGCAGGGGGGGTGTTGGATCAGGCCCCCACACTTGTGTGGGGACCCATTCAACACCCCCCCCCCTTCCCTGAAGCTGCCTGTGGCAGCTGAAACCGCGATTGCAGATCTTTCTGCAATCGCTGTTTCTGCCTACAAAATCACTCCGTGGGAGTGATCGTAGGCTTGGGGGCGGGTTTAGAGAGGCTGTGCTGTCTGCCCAGGACTCCTGGGCAGACAGCAGCAGCAGCGCCTCCACGATCACCGCGATCGTGGTGATGTGGGGGGCGTTTTTTGGAGGAGACGTACCTGGTACGTCCCGGTCTACCGGTGACCAGTAACCAGGAAGTACCAGGTACGTCCCGGTGCTGAAGGGGTTAAGGACAATGGGAGGTCCCTAAACCCATTGAAAACAATGGGCTTTCTCATTAAGTGGTTAAGGACACAGCTGTTTATTTTTGGACCTTTTTGTGACAACGGCTATTTTAATATTTCTGCAGTGCTCATGTTTAGCTGTACGTTTCTTCTTTCGCATTTACTGCACTCACACAAGTTAAATATTGTTTTCAGGATGAGGGCTTTCTTTAGATACCATTATTTTAATCATATCTAATTTACTCATCAGCGTGTGCCCATTTCCTATTTGAGGTAGCTTTAATTCTGGACAACTATTTATCAAATCGATTTATACCATGGGTATTTCAAATGCCAGTATTTAAATTCTTTCCATGTGAGGATGTTTGCGAAGATATGTGACGATATAGCGCTAATTGTAGAACTTACCCATAAAAATAACCATACAGTTGTGATCAAAGGTTTGCATACCCTTGGAAAATTGGTTATATATGAAATATTTTTAAAGAATACATGAGTGAGGAGGCAAAACACATTTCTTTTCTTTCTTATGGGATTAATATTCAACTGTAGGTTATAACAGAATAACAACCCTAAAACAAAATATGGCAACAAGAGGGGGTCCATTCCGACTGAGGTGTGCCAAAACCGACATACTAGGTAGGCCTACAAGAGGGCTACCCCATGATTACAAACGAAAGGAGGAAAGAAAAGAGAAGCAATAAAAGAGGAGAGACAAGGGAAGGCAAATGCTAGACGCTGCAACGTAGCTGTGGGAGGGAGAGGCGTTGGTTAAATAACCACAGCCCCTCCCACAACTACAGGCTAATGTACATTAGCCTTAACATTTGTGGTAGGGGGAAATCCAATAGCATTAGTGGAATGGAGAAATAAAGACCAAGAGGAGGTCCATTCGGTCTGAGGTGTGCCAAAACCAACGTACCAGGTAGGCCTAGAAGAGGGCAAAAGGAAGAAGTCATACCATAATTTTATTAATAATATGAAGCATGACAATACGCATTAACATTATTACAGAGCATTGTGTATTTCAGATGTTGGTCGTGGGATATATATAGAAAAACAGGAGGAGTTCCCTCTGCCTAACTTTTTGATTACATAGGCTGGAATTTTATTCTAAGAAGCCACGGAGGCAGCCCCGATTCTAAAGGAGTGTCCCGAATATGCGAGCAGGTTAAGGCCTATCCTAGTTAGCAATAACCTAACATATCTAATGAATGCTACCAACGGTAACGGCTCCCTGGGAAAGGGCATAAGAGAACTGTCTCTCGGTTTACCGGTCAAAAACAATAAGGCTCCCAGGACTGCAACTGGGCACCAAGCGGAAATTGGTAGGAAAAAACGTGATTTGTGTACTTGGACCGGACTGATTTGTTTTCGTATTCCCGAGGGACAGCACGTGATGATCAGCAACACAACACAAGTCCGAGACTTTCAGAACCGATGTAATTGAGAATTTGTGATATACCGATAACCAAGTAAGTCCACTTGCTGCCCCAAACTGCCGCTACAATAGGATAGATTTCCAACAAGGCCGAAGTGTTGTGAAAGTGGGGAATTTCATCCAACTGAGAAGGCCATTCTCAGCTATCCACTGAGCCTGGCAAATAGCAGAAAACCCCATGGAGGGAGAGGCATCTCCTAGGGGAAGAAAAACTGGGTTGGGGAATAAACATGGAACGTCCGTTCCACGTCCTAAGGAACCTAGCTGACATACGGAAGTCAGACCTGGCTGTCTGATCTATGATCACTGATCAGTCCTGTGGAATGCCGACAGCAGAGACAGGAGATGGGAGATAAATGACCTGCCTTGAGAAATTACGCGCATAGCAATAAGAGATTGCAATTGGAGTTTAGAACACGTATCGGATCCCATGAAAACGTGGATGATATCCTGGATTCTCTGGAGCTTAACACTAGGCAGGCTGGCTTCCATTTTATTAGAATTCAGAACTATCCCCAAGAATTCTAAGACTGTAACTGGACCTGCTGTCTTGTGTTGGGCTACCGGGATATGAAGCTCCTTCAACAATTCCAGTAAATTTTGTAGACTGTATGGGGATACAGCTGACCTGAGGTTTGGACATTCCCAAGACTCCTGGGGCATGGCCACAACTCCTGTATGGAAACCATAGCCCTGAATCAAGAAAATTCACTAAATCGGGGGAAGGATGAAACTAACTTATTCAGAAGACAATCCACATTAATTGGGGATAGTCATTGTTTGGGGAATAAAGCACCACAGCACATAGTATGGGGGTGGGCCCTATGACATTTCGTGCAGTAGCTTGCACTGACTGAAATGGCAACTGGCGGTGTTGAAATTGTTGCATATCTGGGATCTGCCAAAAAAAGAGATGGGTCTACCCAATTTATCATGCGTCTTTGGAAGCGTAGGCCCCGGATGGGAGGAGGCAGACGTACCTGCCAAGCTAGTGGAGGGAGGACTGTCGTTAGTGGGACAAAAGTTAGCTGCGTGGGCCGTAGACTGGCAAATAAGCTGCAAAATCTCTGCAAAATAGTTCTGTGTCTACCCGACTCCAGTCTGTAACATAATTAAACTGGGCAAGCGCTGCAGCTGCCTTAGCGAAAACGATCTGTGGTAATCGTAGAAGGCATGACGCCCATATTTATAATTCCACAATTTTATATAAATACTGATCTAGCTCCTCCCTTCTAGAAGGGAATGCTCAACATAAGACATCCCTATAAAGGCTGAAGGCCAGGACAAATTCAGGGACAGATAACTTTTTGGCCAGTCTAGGGTCTTTAGCTTTAAGCACCACCGAAACTTCGCCGCAGGAAAAATCCTTATTGTCCGCCAGGTCATGGGAACTGGTGAGAAGGGAGACCAAATTAACGTCTTTTCTTTCAGGATATCCTTCCTAAAATTACCCTGAAAGGGCCTGTAAGGGGGGGACTGTGGGACTGTTGCAGCAAGCTGGGTTTCTAAATTGGTTTGCCTCTCTTGAATGGAGGAGACCGATACCACAAGTGAGGTAAGCACATCTCTCACATGAGCCAAGTCCACCGAAGTGGATTGCTGAGGGATAGATCAAGGAGGAGTCCAGGGAGTAGAAAACAGTAGGCGGAAAACTTCCGATTTCCTAACCGAGGCTGAAAATGGAATGCCTCTCCTAGTTAATTTGGCCGTCAATTTCAGAATTGTCCATGCTCGCAGGGAAGGTGAGACGGCAACGTCTGAGCCTGGCGCAGGTGAGCAAGGAACGTTGGACCTATCGTCTTAATTGGATTGGAGCGACATTCTATGAACACATGGAAAGGAACCTCATTAGATACCTTATACCCAAGGACCTATCTAAACCAACTTTATAGCTAATCGGGCTCTGCGATAGAGCGGGACAAAAACGTAGGGGGAGGCCTAACTAACTTCCTGCTAGCAAAACATCAGTGAGCCACCACCACGCTTCACAGTGGGAAAGCCTTGTTGACCCTCTCCAAATATATTGTTAATGGTTGTGTGCTCTATTTTGGTCTTGTCACTCCAAACTAAAGTGTGCCAGAAGCCATGTGTTAAGGTGTTGCTGGACATGTTGTAACCAGGCTTGTTTTTGGCAATGTTGTTGTAAAGGCTTCTTTCTGGCGACTCGACCATGCAGCTCACTTCTGTTCAAATATCATGGCATTGTGCTCCTTGAAACAACCACACAGTCTTTTTCCAGAGCAGCCTGTATTTCTTCTGAGGTTACTAGTTTTTTTCTTTGTATTCCAAACAATTCTTCTGGCAACTGTAGCTGAGTATAGGATGTTGTATTTAAAAAAAAATAATTGTTATGTAACACAGGTATGTTTTGGTTTGCGCTTGACCATGCTTTTTTGCTGCCTCACGGGTGCCAAAAATTCCCGCCAATAGTGTGGCTTCAATTATAAATAGCATTTTGAGGGGGACTCTTCACTTACCTGGCGAACCACTGAGCTGTCTGCACTGACCTTGAGTCTAGTGAGCAGCAGCAAGGCTGAAGACGCCATGGAAGAGCTAATGAAGATGCGCCCTCCCACCTACTCTTATACTTTATGTACATATACATATATATATATATATTATATAATAATAATAATAATAATAATAAATATATATATATACTGTAATTGGCTCGATTATAAGACAAGGTTTTTTTCAGAGCAAATGCTCTGAAAAATACCCCTCGTCTTCTAATCGGGGTCATCTTCTAATTAAGATCCAGATCACCCGCACCGCTGCAGGGGACCTGGATCCACCTGGATCCTCCCGTCTCAACCCCCCCCCCATACACACACTTACCGGTGCTTCCTGCTGTATTGCCGGGGCAGCGATCCGTGTAGACAATGTCCGCTGCAGCCGGAAGGAGGTGTGGCTAGCAGCGGGGGTTGTCTGCGTGCGTCGCGCATACCTTCTCTGCAGGGAACTCTGATCTCTGACAGCCGGGGAAGGTATACGTGACGGACGCAGACAAACCCCTGCTGCCAACCCCACCTCCTTCCGGCTGCAGAGGAAGGAAACGTCAACCTGCTGCTCCGGCAAAACAGCAGGAAATTGGAAACACCGGTAAGTGTGTGTGTGTGTGTGTGTGTGTGTGTGTGTGTGTGTGTGTGTGTGTGTGTGTGTGTGTGTGTGTGTGTGTGTGTGTGTGTGTGTGTGTGTGTGTGTGTGTTAGTGTGTTAAATGGGGGCATAGGGCATTTCTGGAATGCCTTATACCCCTATATGCCACTCTGGCACTTAGGGGGTTAAAAAGCATATTATGGGGCAGAGTGGCATATAGGGAGGTATAAGGCATTTCACCTCCCTATATGCCACTCTGCCCCATAATATGCCTTTTAACCCCCTAAATGCCAGAGTGGCATATAGGGGTATAAGGCATTTCTAGAGGCAGAGTGCTCTATACAATGCCTTTTAACTCCCTTAATGCCACTCTGCCTCCTGGAATGCCTTATACCTCCCTACATGCCACTCTGCCCCATAATATGCATTTTAACCCCCTAAATGCCAGAATGGGATATAGGGGTATAAGGCATTTCTGGAGGCAGAGTGGCACATAGGGGGTCAAAAGGCATACCATGGGGCACAGTGGCATATAGAGGGTTAAAAGGCATATAGAGGGTTAAAAGGCATATCATGGGCCACAGTGCCATATTGGTGTGGCAAGCCTGGGGGCAGATGTGCGTAACTGGGGGACAGGTTGGAAAATACAAGGAAATAAAAACAAAATTTTTTTTTTCTCAATCATAGCTTTTATTAAAAAAAATAGTTTACATGAATTAACATTTACTGGTAAAACTTTCTTCCTTTAGGGTCGTCTTATATTCAGGCTTTTTCTTTTTTTCCTACGTTAATATTCAGATTTTGGGGGGTCGTCTTATAATCGAGCAAATACGAGATATATATATCTATATCTATATCTATATATATATAGAGATATATATATATATATAGAGATATATATATATATATATTATATAGTTTACGGTTTTTTTTAAGTTTTTTATTACATATATGAATAATAAAGTACAAACATATAAAAAGACAAGAATCATCCACTCCTAGATCTTAAAATTTGCCAAAATGATCTATCCCGAGGATAGGGGCAACCCTTGGGAAATCTTGCAAGCGAACATGAGAGGTACAAATTAGAGAGGAGAGGACAGACTGTGATCATCAGATCAGCAGAAAAATCAGTTTTGGGTCTATTTTGAGATGATTGACGAGATGTTAATAGGGGAACTGCTATGAAGAGATTTTAAATTAAGAGTCAGAATTTTGAAATGAATTCTGTAGAGCATGTTGATATTTAGAATATAACTGCAAGGGTGATTGGTGTTTTCACACAACACCCTTTTTAGTCCGTTCTACGGCTAAATTTGTTTCTTTTGCTGTTCAGTCCTAAACAATAACGGGGGAAAGATTTAGCCTTCTGATGGTAATCCTTACCACAGCTCATCTCATTCCTAACTAATCCACACAGATCACTACAGACTGAATCTTTATTTATATAACAGAATAAACGAATAGTCAATAATTGTTAACATACAGGATCTTGTATTGCAAACTGTTTGGAAATTAATATATACAAGTAAATCTCCAGTAGCAAAGCAATCCGAGAGATAATGATTCATCTAAGCTAGAGTCTAGAAAGACAACAAACCAAAAAATAAAAATATAGGGTTGCAGAATGCTGTGACACAATTTACACCAGGTACACCAGATATGTCAATATTAGACATATGTGACACTTCCATACAATATAACTTGAGTCACTTTTCCACATCCTTACATTTCTAAGCAAGATAACCTATGACAAATGTGCTACATTTGTTGATCAAAAAAAACAAAACAAAACCAAAAATACTTCAAACTGCAAATTGAATTGAGGCTAGAAAGACCCATAACATGCTTAATTATTCACCTTAATGTATAAAGTGCTTACATATCCGTCATCTCTAACAACGTATCATTTCAGGTTTTATAATATCGTGAATTAAGATGTAATGCAAAAATTGAGGGTGCAGTGTCATTGTTTTTCATAACTTAAAACTAAATGCCAGAACATACCCAGAGGCGTATGTAAGGTACGGCACTTTTGGCTCGTGCCATAGGCGCCATTTGAAAGGGGGGCGCCAGTGATCTTGTCCGATTCTTATGTTGTGCCGAATCAGACGAAATGTTCCTTCCTGACAGTGACAGCTGACTGAGCTGTCACTGTCAGGATTAAGATTTTGCCCGGCAGGGGATGCTTCCCCACAATGCTCTGCCTCTCCACTGCAGCGTCCACCCCGGCGCCACAATGGTTTGTTCCCCTCTGCGCCCCCCCCTTCTCAACGAAGCATAATTTTATAAATTATGTTGATAATCAGTGGTGTCACTGCAGTGGGCCAAGGGGGGCTATTCCTTGTCCTCCCCTGTTGCCCCCCGCCAAAGGGTGACCACATGTCCCGGATTCTACTCGCCGTGGGTAGAAACGTTTTTTTTTTTTTTTCTCTTTTTTACGCGGGGCTCCCCTCAGTCTCCTCCACGAGGCCTCTACCTGCGTCGCAATGCCGGCATTTCATGCTGAGCGCTGGAATATGAAGTCATATTCCGGCGCTCAGCAGTGTGCACCGCCGCAGAGCAGGTTGACGGAGGCCTCGCACTCCCACCGCAAGACTTCAAGTTAACTACAAAGGGGGGAGAGGTTAGATAGTGGGGAGGTGGGTAGGGGAGGGGGAGAGGGTAGACAGTGGGTAAAGTAGATAGTGGGTAGGGGAGGGGGAGAGGGTAAATAGTGAGACCATCACATAAATCAATAATAAAGGGAGGGGCTTTAATAGTGCTGACTGGAGGCAATCATATAAGGGTCTGGGGCACCACATTAATCTATACTAAAAAGGTGCTGGCTGAGGCATCAAAATGCAAGGGGCAAAAACACTAAGGGGGGGTGTCAACGACAATGCAGTGTGGAAAGATTGTAGATTGTGTCCTGCTGTTTGTGTGTTTTTTGTTATCAGTCTAGTAGAGCCTGTCCTGGTGTGTATGTATGGGTATTGGTGTGGCAGAGCCTGTCCTGGTGTGTGTGTATGGGTGTTGGTGTGACAGAGCCCGTCCTGGTGTGTGTGTGCTTGGGTGTTGGTGTGGCAGAGCCTGCCCTGGTGTGTGTGTGCTTGGGTGTTGGTGTGGCAGAGCCTGTGCTTGTGTGTTTGTCTGGGTGTCAGTGTGGCGGAGCATGTCCTGGTGTGTGTGTTCGGGTGGCAGAGCCTATCCTGGTGTGTGTGTGTGTTTGGGTGTCCGTGTGGCAGAGCCTGTCCTGGTGTGTGTGTTTGGGTGTCAGTGTGGCAGAGCCTGTCCTGGGGTGTGTGTTTGGATGTCAGTGTGGCAGAGCTTGTCCTGGTGTGTGTGTTTGGTATTGGTGTGGCAGAGCCTGTCCTGGTGTGTGTGTTTCCTGGCACTTAATTTACAGTAGGAACTATTTCATTTTTACTTATCCAGAGATAAAACACCCTCCTGAATTTGTAGTGACTTCAGGGGACCAAACATTCAAGGCCTTGAAATCATTTATTGGAAAAGATAAGGTAATGTGTTATTTACTCTATAATATTTATTTCAAGGATTAGTCGCACTAAATTGTGGCGTCAGGCTTCCATGTTGAATGAAAGTATTATGTATGTGTATATATATATATATATATATATATATATATATATATATGTTTTTTCAGTAATATGATTTAATGGTGGAAATTATTAATGCCCCCCCCCCGTTTTGACTGTGGTATCTTATGTGCCCCCCATTATATTGTTTCTATAGTGGCCACTGTTTATAATAGATGCACAAACATGAGTATAATACACATGCAGTAATGGACATGTACATATGCATAATACAAACAATATACACATATATAAAATGTAATGCAAGCGTCACAACTTGATTTCTTTTTTTGTTTTTTTTGTGAAAGTTGAGTTTTAGCTATTTGGACAGGGGCGCAATTTCAGTGCTTGCCATAGGCGCTATTTTCAGTAGATACGCCTCTGAACATACCTCATGGTTATACCATGAACTTTTGAACAACTTCATATCATGCATTTGTGTACAACCAGGTCAGCTTCCTATGTGACAATGGCATAAACACAACAGAAATATATTTGTTTCAAGAAGTTATACTTACATCCTGTGGCAAGAAAACATACTTTCCCAAGGAAGTAATTCAGGTCCAAATGAGAAAGTGACCTGAGAACCACAGACAGGCTGTAAAAGAAAGAATATATTTCTTAAAAAACAAACAATTCTAAAATAAAAGCAGAAAAGTCATCAAAACTGCAAGCCCTTACTTGTGTGAATATTTGTAACATAGGGGCGTAACTAGAAGCCTCAGGCCCCCGGTGCGAGAATCTGTTAAGGTCCCCCCAACCCAATCTACCCCCTTCTCAGGCTATCTACCCTCTCCCTACCTCCCCCTTCTCACTATCTACTTATAGGTCACTTACCATGCAGTCCTGTGGTGGAGGCGCGAAGCCATATGCCGGCGCTCAGCGTGAAGCGCTGGCACCCAAGACAGACGCTTCACGCTCCCACCACTGCAGTCGGGGCAGCGCTGAGGCAGAGGAGACAGAAGGGCATTGAGCGGTTGCTGAAAACGACCGC
Organism: Spea bombifrons; assembly: GCF_027358695.1. Taxonomy (NCBI): domain Eukaryota; kingdom Metazoa; phylum Chordata; class Amphibia; order Anura; family Pelobatidae; genus Spea; species Spea bombifrons. Next base: position 19,477,394 of record NC_071092.1, on the reverse strand, counting down.
TCGGCAACCCTTGGACCCCCCTGACTGGAAGAACTCCAGGGCCCGGTCACAGTCGCGACCCCGGTAGTTCCGCCACTGTTGTAACAGCTAGGTCTTGTAAAGGCTTGAAGGAAACATTGGAACTGGTTAACATATCTGATACGTCCACCGTATGCAAAACATTCAACAGGCAGGACACCATGAGGAAGCAGCTGCTCTCCAATTTAACATCACTGCTCGCCTGGAGTTTGCTAAAGAGCACATTGACATTCCTAAACACTATTGGGAAAATGTTCTGTGGACTGATGAAACAAAGGTGGATTGTTCAGGAAGAACACAAAGGACTACATATGGTCTACAAAGGACACTGAATGTATTAAAGTAGCATCATGATTTAGGGCTGCTTTGCAACTTCAGCTTGCTATTATCGGAGGAGCAAGGAATTTTATCAAGGTACCATACAGGATAAAATCAGTGTGGCTATCCACCAAATGAAGTAGAAGTTGTGTAATACAACAGGACAATGACCCTAAGTGTGCTTCAGGGCGGTTTCAAAAAAAGAAATACTGTGGAATGACCTTTAGAAAACCGTTCACACCAGAGACAGGAATATGGCTGAGCTTAAGCTGTTCTGTAAGGAATAAAATTCCCCCTGAACTTTGGGCAAGTCTTATCTGCTGCTACCGGATGCACTTGCTTATTGCTGCTGAAGGAGGCGCCATCAGTAATATATATCGTGGTAAAAATATATTTTGTGACCTTCGTAGGGCCAAGGGCCCACCTCTCTTGGCCGTTTCATAATGGATTCTTTCAGTTGGTAATTCACATTGTGACAGATTATATCTTGTGGAGGGGCTGTCGGGGGACCACGTGGTCATAGTGCTCTATGAGCCCTGTCCATGCCAATCACCGCATCCCTGGGCCTATGGAGGAGCGAGTTAAATAGCGTGGTAAGAACCTGGAACCCGTCTTCTTCCACCTGGGGCCACGCTTCAAGACCCCGATGTTGTGCCTCCTGCCCGAGTTATCTAGGTCTTCCAGGTGGCGACGATAATCTGCCAAATACAGGGCATGTTGTTTAGAGCGTTTAGCCACCTGTGAGACATTGCGGGTCAGGCGTGTTGATTCTTGTTCTTGGGCAGTAATCCGCTTCTCTAGGCCCAGTAGTTCTGCCCTTAGGGACACCACCTCCTCCTTTACCGTGTGCTTGAGTTCCGTGATGAGGGGGCTAAAGTCATCTCTCCACTGGGCTAAGGAGAATAAGCGTTGCACAGTCTCCTGGATGGGGAGATCCCTCGGCGCCTGAAGATATTCTCGTAAAGAGGTGGATGTAGACTTTCCTTTGCCTCTAGGTGTCTGAGTCGTCTGGCAGCTTTTTATTCCTGCCCATGATGCAGGATGGCTAAAGATAGCTGACAAGGCTGGGTTCGTGGCGGAGCACTTAAGCGTCAATCTTCCCAGATGGCTAACCACACCCCCCCGCCGTTACTTTTTATGTTTCTCTTAGACAAATATCTTCTTTGAGATGCCAGTACTACTTCAACACGGATGACATGCTAAATTGACTTTCCTCTCCGGGTCTCTCCTAGAAGAGAGGCCTTACTGTGTTTCTGAAATAACATCCTGGATGGCATCCCACTTAACTGAAACTCAACATCTCCAAGACTGAACTACTGGTTATTCCCTTGTCTCGACTATCCATTATTCCTAATACGTCCATCACTGTTGAAAATTCCTCAATCCATCGAACAGAGCACGTTTGCTGCCTTGGTGTCAAACTTTGATTTACCCCTCACTTTCTTCTGCTGACCCACTATGCAAGTCCCTCCATTGCCTCCCGAAACCCTCCAACCTATTCAGAGCAGCATACAACTTATCATCCTAGTACCCTCAAATTGCACAGAGAACCCCCCCCCTGGATATAACGCAGGGTTTTTAGGAACCAGGGTATCAGGAACCAGTAATTTCAGTGGGTGAAGAGAATCTCACTCAAAATGTTGCAAGTACCCCGAGGGCAACCCATGTACTGAGATCATTGTTTGACTGTTTCAACGGATTAGAGTTCTCTTTCTCTCTCTACGTCCATATCTCGGTGGACATGACCTCCCGACGAACTTCCGCCAAAACGACAGAGCTTCTGGTGACGACCTTCCCCGGTTGGAGGGTCGGGGTAGAGGACATTACCGGAAGCTCAACCATTTCTTGCTACGATAACCTAGTGTGAAAATCTGCAAAAATGTTGGTGCTTCTGGCGACATTCTCTCCCCTGATTGCAGATTTGGGGAGATGACATCACTGGAAGCTCTGCCATTTTGGCAGAAGTTCCTTGGGAGGAAATATCTGTGGAGATGCGGACAAAGAAAGGAGAGCAAAGAGAATAAGACGATGTAGGCGTTAGACAACTGTAGGTGTTGCCAAAATTAAAATGGGCCCTGATTTTTGTCGTAAACAAACTGGCAGAAAATGGAATTCTGAAAATAAATAGTCAAACGAGCTGAAAAACTTGTCTGAATCATTTTTGACCCATTTGGACATGTCATATCCATAGAGATAGGGCTACACTGGTAACAAAATTAGCGATAAAAGACGATATTATATGCAATCTTGCTCCTGCTAAGGCTTCTGGGCAGTGGCGTCTCCAGCTTTCATATTTAGGGGGGGGCACATGGGGGGCCAGGGACCAAAGTAGGGGGGCCAATTATAAAACAGTACATATACACTATATATATATATATATATATATATATACATACATACATACACACGTTAGACTGCATTTTTAACTACATAACATGTATTTATCTCTTTGAAGTAAAGACTGTGATTCAAATATGATTTCAAAATAACAGCTAAAGTGACAGTTATTTTTCATTCTTTAATATTAGCCCCTGCTGACAATATATATAAATATTAGACCCTGCTTCCGATATATAGAAATATTACACCCTGCTTCCGATATATTTAATGTTAACCCCTGCTGCGGATATATATTAATATTAGCCCCTGCTGCGGATACATACTTATATTAAACCCTGCTGCCGATATACATAGAAATTATACCCTGCTGCCAACATATATTATTAGCCCATACTGCCGATATATTATTAGTCCCTGCAGCCAATATATATAAATATTAGCCCCTGCAGCCAATATTTATTGATAATAGGCCCTGCAGCCAATATATATTAATATTAGCCCCTGCTGCCGATATATATAAATATTAGTCCCAGCTTCCGATATATATTAATATTAGCCCCTGCAGCCAATATATATTAATATTAGACCCTGCTGCCAATATATTTGCCACACTGACTGCAGATCAGGGGAAGACAGTGAGAGTCAGTACAGTGTTCCCTCCTTCTGACTGCACCGTGACATTGAGAGGTCCTCTCACCTGTAATCATCTCCACAGTCCCTTTGTCCTCTCATTCACTAAACCATACCGCTCTTTTACTTACACCCTGTAGTTCAGGTATAGATCAAATAAACAACACATGGAAACAGCACACGCAACTGAATGAGATAAAAAAAAAACTGTATTTGCAGGTATACATAAATAATGTATGGAAACACAGCAGATACAGATCAACAGAATTTGACACACTATTTGACATCCAAACAACTATAAATCATTCTTTTTTATCACATTATTAAAATCCCAGAAATCAAAAAAAGTTAAAAGGCCCAAATAAATTAAGGAGATTAGACATAATGGAAACTTCAACAAAACTTTTAGCCATTAATGCATCACAACCATCTTAGGTCTGCGTCACCAAATGAACACCTCATCACAGATAACACAATGCATACAGCTGCATATAACTAAGCTGAATACCACTTGGTCTGTGAAGGCCTGTGAAACCAAAGGGGAATATAATGAAATCAAGAATTGAGTTCCACAAACTCTGAACCAACATCTACGTTTCCTTTTTAATAATATATTCAGATTGAAATAAGAGTAAATAACACAATACCTTTTTCCTCTCACTGATTTCTAGGCCTAGAAAGTTTTGTCCTCTGAAGTGACCACAAAATCTGGATAAATAAAAATTACAAAGTTCTATTTAACCCTACAGCAAGTAAAGTGCCAGGAAACAGATGACCAAACTCATATCAGGACAGGCTCTGCCACACTGACACCCAAATACATACCCCAGGACAGGCTCTGCTGCCACATGGACCCCCACATCAGGATGGGATAACCTACTAATATTATTAATTATATACTACTACTAGTATAAAAATGCTTTCCACATTGCTCTGTTGTTTGTGTGTATTGCCCCTTGTGTATTTGTGCCCCCCCCAGCCACCCTCCTTTGTGCATTTTTGCTATACACCCTTGTGTATTGATTTATCTGATGCCCCCAGCCAGCCCCCTCCCTTGTGTATTGATTTATTTGATGCCCCCAGCCAGCCCCCCTCCCTTGTGTATTGATTTATTTGATGCCCACAGCCAGCCCCCCTCCCTTGTGTATTGATTTATTTGATGCCCCCAGCCAGCCCCCCTCCCTTGTGTATTGATTTATTTGATGCCCCCAGCCAGCCTCCCTCCCTTGTGTATTGATTTATTTGATGCCCCCAGCCAGCCCCCCTCCCTTGTGTATTGATTTATTTGATGCCACCAGCCAGCCCCCCTCCCTTGTGTATTGATTTATTTGATGCCCCCAGCCAGCCCCCCTCCCTTGTGTATTGATTTATTTGATGCCCCTGGCCAGCCCCCCTCCCTTGTGTATTGATTTGATGCCACCAGCCAGCCCCCCTCCCTTGTGTATTGATTTATTTGATGCCCCCAGCCTGCCCCCCTCCCTTGTGTATTGATTTATTTCATGCTCCCAGCCTGCCCCCTCCCTTGTGTATTGATTTATTTGATGCCCCCAGCCTGCCCCCTTCCCTTGTGTATTGATGCACCAACCCCTTGTAATGGTTATTATAATGGCCCCCATACAAATGTGTATTAACCCCCCCGATGTGTAATTATGTCCCCAGCCTGCCAGCCACCATCTTTTTGTATTTAATTTTCCCAAGGCAGCCCCCCCTTGTTAATGTGCCTCCTCCAGTGAGATCTAGTGTACTTACTCTAGTGCATTACTTCTAATAACACATTACATTTGAAGACCCTTCTGCTTATCAACTATTTTTTTTTAATTAAATAATTACTTTTTTAAAGGTCTTCGTTTTTCTGCCTCGACACCGCTGCTCTTCTACCGCGTGCTCTCTGTCACAGCATCTGTTCCGTAAGTGCCCGCCCCCTTGAGCATCTTCAAAGGGGCGGGACGAAGAGCCTCAATGATTGGCATGCCGGCAAGCCATTAAGCGGCCAGCGGCTGACAGTTTCAAAGCGGCTGTAAAACCGCTTCGGTTTTACAGCCGCTTTGAAACTGTCAGCCGCATCGGCTGCAATTTCAACTGAATGTGCCGGCACACCGGGAAATGTCCCGGTTTCCCGGCGGTGAGCCGGGTCAATTGGGGGGGCACACTGGGGGGCACAGCATAATGTAGGGGGGCCATGGCCCCCTCTGCCCTCCCCCTGCCGACGCCACTGACTTCTGGGAATAGTTTGGAATTATATCAAATCAAAGAGGTACTTGACTATAGTTTCACCGTTCCAGAATGATAAATGCGGGATGTTGTAAGGAAAGGTTGTAAAGCAATTTCATGTGGGACACCCGCTTCATCATTCATGCCATCGCAAAATATGCTTATGAAAAATACAACAAGAACAGGGCAGGGACCTCATTTTCTAATGTAGTCATATCTATTGTAACTAAAAGGTCTGTGAACTTTTGTTCTTTGCAAAGTCCTATTAATGAACACGTTACCATAGAGTGGACGGTATTGTCCACGTATGTATTAGTATAACGATATCATATCCCCTCTAAGAAGCCTTTTTTCTTCTAATGTAAACAAATGTATCTTCTATAGACTTTCTACTTAACTAAGATGTGATATTCCTCTTACCGTGTTTCCCCGATAGTAAGACACCCCCGATTGTAAGACGTATCGGGAGTTTCAGAGGGGTCGGCTAATATAAGCCGTACCCCGAAAGTAAGACATATGTCTTACTTTCGGGGAAACACGGGGGATTTGCCGGGTCCGCCACTCTAAGGGGCCGGGAAGTCCCCACCAAGGCCGGCCTTACGTGTCTGCGGCCGCACAGGATTTAAATTAAAACATCGGGGTTTTTTTTTAACTTTATTTAACATCCTCCATGTTAAATAAAGTTAAAAAAAACTTTATTTAACATGGAGGATGTTAAATAAAGTTTTTTAACTTTATTTAACATGGAGGATGTTAAATAAAGTTGAAAAAAACCCCCGATGTTTTTATTTAAACCCTGTGCGGCCGCAGACCCCTAAGGCCGGCCCCTTAGAGCAGGGCCGACCTTTGGGGTGTGCGACCGCACAGGGCGCCACACTCCAGGGGGTGCCAACCTGCGGCACCCGGCACCCCTCCAGAGACGGACAGTAATATCCGCCGCTGGAGGAGCAGGCTCGCAAGGGAGCGGTATCGGAGGTCTTTAACAGACCTCCGGCTCCCTTGAGTGATTTTAAGCCGGGTTCAACCCGGCTTAAAATCACTCAAGGGAGCCGGAGGTCTGTTAATGACCTCCGATACCGCTCCCTTGTGATCTGCGCGGCAACAGCTGTTGTGCGCCGGGGTTTCTTGTCAGATCCCGGCGCACAACACTGAAGCCGCGCCCACCGCTGTCCGTGCCCTCTGACCCGGAAGGAGACAAGAACTGAAGAAGAGGAGCGAAGAGGAGGAAAAGAAGCTGAAAGAAGAAAGGAAAGGTAGGAAAGCATTAAGTGAGAGTGGATTGGTGTATATGTGTGTGGATTGGTGTATATGTGTGTGTGGATTGGTGTATATGTGTGTGTGGATTGGTGTATATGTGTGTGTGGATTGGTGTATATGTGTGTGTGGATTGGTGTATGTGTGTGTGGATTGGTGTATATGTGTGTGGATTGGTATATGTGTGTGGATTAGTGTATATGTGTGTGGATTTGTGTATACGTGTGGATTGGTGTATATGTGTGTGGATTGGTATACGTGTGGATTGGTAGGTGTGTTGATTGGTAAGTGTGTGAGAGTGATGGGTGTTATGCTGTACCATTTCCAATGTCTTTTTCATGATCTAATTATGCTCTAAAAGTACATCATAACTCCCATCACTCTCAATTTTTTCCCAATATAAGACATACCCCGAAAGTAAGACATAGTGGGGCTTTTAGGGATAAAAAGAAAGTAAGACACTGTCTTACTTTCGGGGAAACACGGTATTAGCTCTGTTGCTCGATCATGCACTTTTTCGAGCTCTAGATTGTCCTTTTTAAAACAAGTGCCCAGACTTGCATTGTATATTTAAGATGGATTGTTACCATTGCCTTACAAAGACATTGCATGACATTGAACATTGTTGCCAAGTCTATTGTCTACAATTATTTCCAAGACCTTTTCACTAGGTATAATTGACATATGCATCTCTTTTCCCATTTGTAAACATTAAACTTCACCTGCCACTTGCTTACCCAATGTGCAATTTGTCCAAATCACCCTGCAGAGATTTAAGATCTAGTTCACAATATTATCTAACCTAATTTTGTGTCACCTGCAAAACACTGACACACGGCTTTCAATATCTACTGCAAAATCATTAAAGACAGTAAATAACAGCAGAACTAAGACAGGACCCTGCAAATGCCACTTAATGGAAAATTCTCCAAATGGACAATAGTATTAAGAACTACTCTCTGAACCCATATCTTTAACCCCTTAAGGACCAGGCTGTGTTTTACCTTTTGTACCATTGGGACCGAGGCTGTTTTAACACTTTTGCGGTGTTCGTGTTTAGATGTAATTTTCTCTTCACTCATTTAGTGAACCCACACAAATTATGTGTTGTTTTTTTCAGGACAAGAAGGGCTTTCTTCAGATACCATTGTTTTAATCATATTATCTAATTTCCCATAAAAAAATAATAAAATATGATGAAAAATGTAAAAAAAAAAAAAACACATTTTCTGACTTTTACCCCAAAAATCTTTTACTCATCCAAAAAAGCTAATGAAAAAACCTACTAAATATATTCTACTATTTGTCCTGAGTTTAGAAATACCCAATGTTTTTATGCTTTTTTCTGCACGTTATGGAGCATTAAGTACAAGTAGCATTTTGCTATTTCAAAACCATTTTTTCCAAATTCTTCCCCCCATGTGCCATTTCGGGTATCTTTGAAGCCGGCCAATGCAATTTACCCCATCAAATCATATATTTTTGAAAACTAGACACCCCGAGGTATTTCAAATGCTACAATTTTAACTCTTTCCATGCACTAATTCTACCATCAGCCTTTGTCAAACTTTGTGGTAGTAATTTATTTTGTGTTTTTTATCGCTAAAATTGCTCTTCAGGTATGGATTTACAGCTCCTGGTATACATCACTTTCAAACAACACCCCAATATGTGTTCAGCAACATCTCCCGAGTACAGTCATACCCCTCATGCATGGGTTTGTTGGGTTGTTTGGGAGGTAAAACGCCACATTTAGGAAGTGCACATTTTTTAACTTGGAACTTTTACATCTGGTCATTCTGCCCCCATATCCTAATAGGACCATCTTTGAAGCCGGCTAATTCAATTTACCCCATCAAACCATATATTTTTGAAAACTAGACACACCAAGGTATTTCAAATGCTAGTATTTTAACCCTTTCCAAGCATGAGATTGTACCACCAGCCTTTGCCACACTTTGTGTTAGTATTTTTTTGGTATTTTTTTTTACACAAATTGTACTTTGGGTATACATTTATAGCTCCAGGTATACGTCACTATCAAACAACACCCTAATATGTGTTCAACAACATCTCTCGAGTACAGTGATACCACCCATGCATGGGTTTGACTGCTGTTTGGGGTTAAAAGGCCACATTTGGGAAGTGCGCTTTTTTCCCCCTATTTTGGTCAGTCTGTGCCTATGCCCTATCTTTGAGCCTGGCCACTACAATTTACCTCATAAAACCATATATTTTTGAAAACTAGACACCCCAAGGTACTTAAAATGGTAGTATTTAACCCTTTCCATGCATCAGCTTCTACCACCAGCCTTTGCCACACTTTGTGGTAGTATTTTTTTTTTATTTTTTTCACACAAATTACTGTAAATTTGTACTTTGGGTATAAATTTATAGCTCTATCAAACAACACCCTAATATGTGTTCAGGAACATCTCCCGAGTTCAGTCATACCCCACATGTATGGGTTTGTCTGGTGTTTGGGGTTAAATGCCACATTTTGGAAGTGCGCTCCCCCCCCCCCATTTCGGTCAGTCTGTGCCTATGCCCTATCTTTGAGCCCGGCCACTCCAATTTACCCCATCAAACCATTCATTTTTTTAAATTAGACACCCCTTGGGTATTTGAAATGCTTTTATTTAAATTTTTCCATGTCAGGATTTTTGGGAAGATACAGCGCTAATTTTAGCACTTGCTCATAATAATAAACTTTATTTTTTTATTTTATTTATTTTACTCTTTTTGGACTTTTTTTTTTACATTTTGCTGGAACTGGATAGTTCCTCTAAAGCATAATAATTTTTAAATGTTACCATGTTTTTTTAAGCTTTTTCTTTTTTTCCTTTTTTAAATATTTTACTAATCACATAGTGATTAGAAAGCTGGAGCCAGAGTTCTCTAGAGGGTCTGGAGACAGTCTAGCCAACTTTTAAAACTTTATTATTCTTTTTCCCGGGCCGCCGCCATCTTGCGGATGGCGAAGACAGCGTGCAGCTGAGGCTGTGACCGCTCTCCGGAGCGGTCACAGCCCACCCAGAGGTTAGTGTTTGGTGTCGCTGGATGCCTCCTGATCGAGGCATTCCAGCGACACCATTGACGTTTAGGAGGTGATCGTTGGTCGCCTCCTAAACGCTTTTAAAACGGGCGTCCGCCGCCATACAATGTATGGCGGCTGTTGACGCCCCGGGGAGGGGCCAGACATGGCCCATCATGCCGATCTCGGTGTTGCTGAATGCCTCGACATCGAGGCATTACAGCAACACCGTTGATCGTTGATCACTTTCTAAGCTTGTTTAAGTCTCATGACGTGTCAGGCACGTCATAGGTCGTTAAGTGACCGTTTTGCATGACGTGCCTGACCCGGCAATGGACGTTAAGGGGTTAAGGCAGTGTTCAACCCAGGTGAAAAACAGTTGGTTCTTACCGAGAGCTTCTTTTCCCTACTGACACTGGCATATAGGGAAGGACAAAAAAAAACAAAAACAAAAAAAAACCCTGCCCTCTAGAAAACCTCCTGTTAATATTATAGGACTACTCCAAGGCAAGGAAATTAGAAGCAAAAAATGTAAAAAAAAAAAAAAAAAAAAAAAAGGGAGAGAACAAGCATGTCACAAGGGACAACTGTTTTCCTGCAGTCCCTGGTGACACTAGTAGATTGATATATAAATGATCAAAGGATGGGGAACAAGGCACACTACTGGAGACTGAGAAAACCCCCTCCAAAACTGGACCAAAAAGGGAGTCTCCCTTGGACATAGCATCAAGTCTATAATGTTGAGCAAAAGTATGTAGATTACCCCAAGTAGCAGTTCTACACATCTGTTCTGGAGAAATTAAGCATCTTTAAACTCAGGAGGTAGAAACAGCAGAAGTTGAGCGGGCCCAGATAGTGGATGGTGGAAACTCGCCTGCTGCCAAATATGCTAAGCCAATAGCCGAAACAATCTAATTGGAAATAGAGCGTTATATACTGTATATATACAATTAACAGCAATCACGCTGCTATCATGCCGGGCATTCCCAGATTCCAGCATGTACTGGCTGACTTAGCATGATAGGAGTGTGATTGCTATTAATCATATATATATAATTATTTTTTGTCCAATTTTGGTGTGTTAATCACACTTATTAAAAGTAACACACCAAAATTGGAGAAAACAAATCAACAATATACCGTATTCGATTATAAGACGACCCCGATTATAAGACGACCCCCCAAAATCTGAATATTTAGGAAAAAAAGAAAAAGCCTGATTATAAGATGACCCCATAGGAAAAAAGTTTTACTAGTAAATAAATAATAATTCACGTAAACTGTTTGTTTTTAATTTCCTTTTATTTACCAACCTGCCCTCCAGTTATGCACATCTGCCCCCAGGCATGCCTTATACCCTCCTATATGCCACTCTGTCCCATGATATGCCTTTTAACCCCCTATATGCCACTCTGGCATATAGGGGGTTAAAAGGCATTTCATGGGACAGAGTGAATATAGGGGGACACTTACATACTCAGACTCTTCCCTACCCACCCAGACACTTCCCTACCCACCCAGACACTTCCCTACCCACTGAGACACTTACTGAGACACTTACACTTACCTACTCACCCAGACACTTACACTTACCTACCCACCCAGACACTTACACTTACCTACCCACCCAGACACTTACCTACCCACTCAGGCACTGCACTCACCGCGATGCCTCAGCGCTTGCTGCAGCTCCCACGGGATTACAGCATGACGCTATGTGACCCCGCTAGGCCCCGCCTCCTCCAGAAAATTGAAGAGGTCTTCTTTGGGACAGCGCAGTACCGCCGGGTTCCGGTCCTGCTTCTGGAGGAATCTCCCCGGCCGGCTCTGCTTCCCCACAGTGGGCGGGCTATCCCGGGAGCAGGAAGGTATGCGCTTATGCAATCTCGGCTGCTGCTGGCGCTCGGTGATAGACGCCGGCAGCAGCTGAGGTTACCATACAGGAGGATCCAGGTCCCCTGCAGCGATGCGGGGGATCTGGATCTTAGTCTAATAGTCAGACCTCATTTGAGGTCTGATTAGAAGACGACCCCGATTACAAGACGAGGGGTATTTTTCAGAGCATTTGCTCTGAAAAAACCTCGTCTTATAAATCGAGCAAATACGGTATATATATATAGTGGCAGGATGGCCCGATTACAGACAAGAAACTCCAAACACCGGCAGAATAAAAGCAAAACGTGGTTTATTATAGCTTTCTGTAAGGTCCACAGTGTTGTGCTCCACAGTAAAAATAAACACAAATCCTACTCCATCTTGGAGACTTCCTATACAAAGTTCTTATCTCACTAACCAACTGGCCAGCTACTCCAGTTCCAGTCAGCAAAACAGTAGCAGCACAACACAGTTTGTTTTGACCGTTTTCAGCCTCTAATGGCCACCATTTAAACACCTCAGTGCAGGTTAATTGGATCCACCTGCTGACTTTAACCCCCTCATGCTGGGCATATTGAGCGTTCCAACCTGCCACTGACATAGACAGACTCCGTTACCTTGCCACAATATTACATATTATATATGCCTACCACTGACAAACTCCCTCTCCATTAACATCATTGACTACCACGCAGTCCTCACCTCCTGTTTCTCAACCCTTATCCACCTAGAATGCAAGTTCCTGCGGGAACAGGGCTCTCCATTCCTCTTGTATCTGTATGTCAATTGCTTGTCATTTTGTACTTGTCGTTATCTGTAATATTTTTACCTTGTACAGCGCTGCGAAATCTGTCGGCGCTTTATAAATAAAGTATAATAATAATAATAATAATAATAGTAATTGTCCTGCCCCCAGGGGAACAGGGGAGGAAGCGGAGTCATGTGACATGCATTCAAATGACTCCGCTGGGTTCCTGATTCTGCTGGCCTGTACAAGAGACCCTGCTTGTACAGTGTGTGCGACCAACGCACAGGTAACCAGCCTGGCCCCTGCGGACGATAATTTTCAGCCATTTTTTTTTATTTCGGCATTTTGCTGATAATGCCCTTTTCGGTCGATATATTTTGGCCACTGACATATCAGTGCATCCCTAGAGGTGACTGTTGAAAAAAAAACGCAGGTCTTCTGTTCTTGCAAAGGGATTGGTATAATAGCCTGTACTGTAATTCTCTGAACTGATTGAAAGCCTATAGAAGAAATGCACGTCTTGTATAATCTTGAGGAAGGTGAGATATCAAGAAAAGGTCTGAAACTGTAACCGGTAGCCTTCTGAAATGGCACTCCCTACAAAGGGATTTTGTGTAATTGTAAACCAGTTGTCTTTTCCCCCATTGAAATACTGGTGGCATCATGCTAAACCCTTAGGATCCCAGGGTACCTTGGGGAAGTAGATTCTTTCCAGTCTTCCTCTTTCTTGAAAGGAATGGCCTATGTGACCTTCCTCCTTGTGAGAGTGATTGGGGCAATATCCCCGTGGCTGACCAGGAAGGTGCTGACAGAAAGGCTGAGAATCTTATTTTCACCTCTGTCCTTCTTTGGGGCATCCAAGACTTATCTGTAGTTCTAACAGTGATTTAAGCTTTTCCATAAACGGGGATTTATCCCTACAGGGGATATTAAGATCAGTGCCTTGCAAGCGTGTTCACCCCACTTGGCATTTTACCTATTTTGTTGCATTACAACCTGGAATTAAAAAAACATACGCGTTGGATAATTCTTACCTAAATTGGCTACGCAGGTTGATTAGAAACACCACCATGTCAAAACGTGGACGAAGATGCTCTCTCTCATAAGGCAAGGGAAGGGACTGTGTCATGTGACTGCAAAAGAAAATTGCATAAGTTTGGTACATAGATATAGGGTTGCAACATTATTTTTTTCAGGGCACATGTACAAAAATGGCACTGGCCAGCATATCTAATTCTAACCTACAGTATGTTGGAAGTATGCGCTCACCAAATGAATGCTTATCTGAGAAAAAGATGTAAATGTTTACAGGACATTTCTCATAGAAACCTACAATTTGACAGCAGTAAGAAGTAATTTGATCTATCTAATATGGTCATTTCATCTATAAAAATGAGTATTGTCTTAGATTAACGATAAAGAAGACCATTGGAAAGTTCAGTGGATGCCTGGTAGAAGCCTGGGAAAGGGCGAAATGCTTTTCAGAACTGCACTGATTCTCATGAGACTTTATATTTTGTATTTTATACAGTATCTCACAAAAGTGAGTACATTAATGGCTGTGTGTTGTTATATTGAGGGGACAGCAAATTTACACTATTATACAGGTTGTACACTCACTACTTTACATTGTAGCAGTGTAATTTCTTCAGTGTTGAAATGTGAGGGGTGTACTCACTTTTAACTATTTGTGACACGGATGAATGATATGGAAATCCGACAGAGAAAAGTTTTTTCTTCATCCCTACTCCTGGAGTGTATTGAAGGTTACTCGACCATAAAGAAGATAGCCACCTACCTGACTTTTGAAAGTGCCTATTGAATCTTGGATTAGACATAAGTGCATCTGTTGCATATTTAAATAATCAAGATATCATACAATATTTCACTATTGTGTTGCTCTTTGTCTTTTTTTTTGCTTTTAACTTGTTATGAGCACATCCTAGAGGTCTCAAAAGTATCCTCTACAGAAGGAAGTTTCTCACAAGATCCCCTGAAGTGTCTGCTTTGGTTTGGGCAAATGTGAGTGCATTTGATGCATAATTTCCACTAATAAGGATTTCTGGAATACTACACTACATGTTTTTTCTTGTTTTATTTTCTCTCCTTTTATGAGCCCGTTTATCAAAAGGATTTTGCTTTCAGAATCAGGTTCAATATTTTTGCCTTTTGCTCATCACAATCATGTTTAATTACCCTCTCTGCAATAACATTTATTCCTTTACAGGGTAGGGTCAAGTAACTTTTGGCCCATTTACATGTTATTAAGAGAAACACACAGTGCAGTTCCCTTATTATAACATACCACTACAACCAGTATCTCTATATTTTGTGAATGAAATTCTCCAGTTCGATTTCACAGCTGTTTATTATAGCACAAGAGCACATTTTCACAGCTACCCTCTGCAGGTGCTGCACACCAGAAGGTAACACCACATCCTATGACTTAGAACAAAGAAGGGCCATGCAACAACGAAAGGGCATCATGCAACCCAGTACTGATCTAGGCGAGGACTGAATAGGCCAGGGCTCGACAAATCCCAGGCGCCAGGTGTTTGTGAGCCAAACCTATAATTGGGTCCAGATCCCCCGCAGCACTGAAGGGGGGCTTGGATCCTCCTTTCCGGCAGCAGCGGACATCCGCGAAGGTCACCGAGTCGCGCTGGCCAGCTCTGATCAACAGGAACGGCTTCTTAAAATGCCACCCCTGTCGATTAGAAATAGAAGTGAGTCAGCCGGCGCCACTCAATAACTTTCGTGCGCGGCACCAGCTCTGCTCAATGACCTTTGTGGGTGGTGTCAGCCCCATTCAGTGAGAAGGGTGGGTGGAGCCGCCGGCAGCAGCAGCGGGGTTGCCTGCATCGCACAGATGTTTGACAGCGGGAATCCAACAGAGTGCACATCGGGGTCTTCGGCCAGGTAAGTTGAAGTAACTGGGGGCATGCTTGGCAGTGGGAGGATGGGACAAAGATGGCTATGGGAGACTGGGGGCAAAGGCAAATTCTGTCCCCAGTTTCCCATAGCCATCTTTGTCACTAGACATGGGACTATGGGAAGCACCAACGCTTTGTTACATTGCCTGCCTACATTTAGTTATACAGAAGTAATTGCTCCTGAACAGGATAAGCTCCTCCATTTGTCTACACGCCATCTTTGTTATTCAGATTGCAATGGTGGGTGGCTCACTTTGGATTCAGAACAAGGGGATAAGTGTCTTGGCTGTATTTAGTAAGTGAATTCGTAAGCTCTTTTTATAAATTGCCATTGGCTATGCTAAACTCATCCGACCATATCTATGAACCTTGCTGTGTGCACTGGGGCAGTCATGCTGGAATATAGAAGGGCCTTCCCCAAACTGTTACCACAAAGTTGGAAGCATAGCATTGCCCAAAATATCTTGGTATGCTGAAGTATTAACATTTCCCTTTACAGGAAGTAACTAGGAACAGGAAATTCCATGACTTACTCTTGCAAATAGCATTTCGTCTGCATATGCAGCTACTTTAAACACTTCCCCCTGCTTTTATGAATCACTGGATCGATCGTAGGTTAAGGAAAAAAAACTTCCCTTGCGGAACGCGGTTGGCCCCACGACGTCGATGGGCATGACCCCACAACCCTGAGGATTCGGGTCTTGACCCAGAGAATCGGTGCTTCACCCGGCAAGTTCCCAGGTATCGCCGTCGGCTGCGAGTACACTAAACCTATACATGTCGGCATCCACCGACATGAGTAATAGTTTTATTTTTTTATGGTGTTCGCAACACGAATCATGTTTATGATTTTGCTGGTGGTAACGTTTGCCTCTTGACCGGAAGTAAATCCCATCTAGTCTAGGTATACAAGGGATGGTAAGAAGACATTTAAAGCTGTTAGGCAGTATTTTTGGCAAATATTTTTCAGTTCTTTTCTTTTGGAATAGCTGGTTTGGCTTCCTTATTTAAGTTAAACTTTTGACCAGCTGTGGTGCTAGACTAGACAAGAATGTTGTTTTTTTGGTTTTTTTATTTTATATAATCTTTGTCACTTGATCCGTATTTATTAGGGCCTCCATCTACTGGTTTATTATATGCCCAATCTTTTCCTGTATGCCTGCTTTGGAGGAAAGTGTTGCTTAGTCTCCACTCACATGGTCTAGTATATTTGATTGGTGAAGTCAATGCAGATCAAACAGCAATCTGACCACATCATTGGCTCGATGAAGTAAAAACCAGTGGGAGCTGCATATGGGTGATAAACAAGTAGTCTAACTTTGTGTACACTTTATGTGGTAGTGAGTAAAATGTTAAGTCTTTGTGATGTGTTCTCCAAACATCAATGAGTTGCCCATCTGATAAGAATTACTAAACTTGTCTTAGCGTATGGTGCGGGATTGAAGCCACCCCTCGGGTCGAGTTTAATCTAGGCTCAAAATATAATTCGGTCTCTCCCACCAATTAACACCCCCTACGAATCGGTGTTACAGGCACAGAGATCTGGTCTGGTTACAACAACTTATCTACCCTGTGTATCTGAAAGATATTTTATTATTTGAATTGTAAATGATGAGGCTAGTAAACCTGCTCCAACATTGTTTTTTCTGTCCGGGGGGTTTGTGAAATATGCTCTATTGTAACATGGGTCACACATTGATGGCACATTATCCTCCATAAAATGGGTCTTGTATATAAAAGGGTGTATAAAAGTAGAAAGGTAGAGAATGGAGTGAAGAATAAAAAGAAGCAGATATATTGTAGACTTGAATTACCCAGACATAAATTGCGATAGAGGGACTAGTAGTTCTGCAAGGGGATTCAGGTTTTTGAACCTGTTAAATGACACCTTCACGTCCCAACTGGTACAAGCACCAACTAAAAAGGATTCTTGTCTGGATCTGGTGATAACAAACAATGTTGATCTTTTGTCTAAAGTGGGGGAGCACTTGGGTAATAATGATCACAATATGGTGTCTTTTGAAATAAACTCAAAAAAGAAATTGCCCATGGGGAACACTAAAACATATAATTTAAAAAAGGCCAATTTCAATAAGATAAGGGCAGCTTTACAACGTATTGACGGGCATAAACTCTTTATAGATAAAAAAACAGAGGGAAAATTGAGTATTTTCACACAAATATTAGCAAGGTACACTTCTCAGTACTACTAGGTAATAATATAAAATAAACAAATTGAAACCAATGTGGCTTAGTGGGGAAGTAAACCAGAAAATTAAAAATAAGAAAATGGCTTTTACAGCATTTAAATCAGATGAATCAGAGGCATCCTATATAAGATATAAGGAAGTCAATAAAGCATGCAAAAAGGTGATTAGACCGGCTAAACTAGAAAATGAGAGTAATAGTCAAAGAGAGCAAAACTAACCCCAGAAAATTATTTAAGTGCATAGATTCAAAAAAAAAAAAAAAAGTGTAGGTTCACTAAAAACAGAGATGGGAGTGTTGGTTAAGGAGGACAGGAAAAAGCAAAAACTTTAAATAACTATTTTTCCTCAGTATATATTAAGGAAGAACCTATGGCAATGGACATACATATGGGTACTGAAAATAATTTGCACTCAAACTGATTGGCTGGCTCAGGACAAGGTGCTGCAGCAAATAACGAAAGTTAATGTCAACAAAGCTCTGGGGCCTGACAGTATTCACCCACGTGTACTTAAGGAGCTGAGTCGGGAAATACCTGAACCCCTGTTTCTAATTTTCCAGCATTCTTTTCTTTCAGGAATTGTACCATGGGATTGGAGGAAGGCAGATGTGGTTCCTATATTCAAAAAGGGTTCAAACTCTTTGCTTGGAAATTATAGACCTGTGAGTTTAACTTCTGTGGTTGGGAAAGTATTTGAAGGCTTATTAAGGGATAATATTCAGGAATTCATCAGGAACAGTATTAGCAAAAATCAGCATTTTGGGTTTTATGAAACATAGGTCCTGTCAAACTAATTTAATTGCATTCTACGAAGAAGTAGGTAGAAGTGTAGATCAGGGTGTTACAGTGGATGTAATCTACTTGGATTTTGCCAAGGCGTTTGACACGGTTCCACGCAATAGGTTAGTATTCAAACGGAAAGAAATTGGTCTAGATGCAAATTTGTGTTCCTGGGTAGAACTTCCTTTGTCATGTTGACTCTCTTTAAGTATTTAAATGTTTCTATCATTCATTCTTTTAGAATTGGTTGTTTTTACAGTTATTTTGCACTTTATTGTTTCACATTATGATATATCACTGTATATTTGCATAATTTATGACCTTTCCATTCTTGGTCTTTGTAAATATTTGAGTCCTTCATCCATATTTTAAGAACCAGCAACGTTTATTAGTTTTATTTAGCTTTATTCACGGTATATATCATACATCTATTCACTCACATTAGATATTGTCTCTATTACTTTTTTTTTTTTTTTTTTTTTTTTAGATAATAGATAGTGACCTGATATATGCACTTGGCAATGCGAGCGCATCTTTTGATTACACTCGCACTGCTCTATCAGAGATTATGTTATCGCGCATGCGTGACCATGCTTTAGCTTTTTTGCTTATCTGGTTGTTCGGTTTCACTTAATTCACATTATTTGTTTGGAGTATTAACATTGATTGTTTTTATATGGAACTGCACTGGTTAAATCTCTGTAAGTGCCTATTACATACACTGATTGCACATACTCTGGTACTTTATTAATATATATATTCTTTTGGAGATTTAATTCATATGGATCTCTATATATTTATTTATATTTGTTACTGGCTTCTTTTAACATCTGCAAGTATATTCTTTATTATGGGATGTATACTTTTTAATATCGGTTTATGTAAATGCATGATCATTAACCCCTTCAATCCCAGGGGTTTTTGGTACCTCAAGTCCCGGAGCAATTTTGCCATTTTTTGCGCTATGTCGGTTCAGCGATTATTCTCTTTTCCTGTGAATAGTGTACCAATGTAAACTACATATTGTAGTGTCAAGGAGAGATAGAGCTTTCTTTTGATACCATAGTTGGATGATTAGCTGAAAATTTAGAATGAGAAATCTAGTAAAAACTAGTGAACATTAGAGAGAAAAAAAAACCCACCAAATTTATTTATAATTTTTTTTTTTTTTTACATTTTCCCTTTAAATCTTCACAAAATTAGGTAAAGTGATGGAAAATCCCCTCAAAGTTTATCAATTCAGGTGTCCTGGAGCGGGGTTTGTTAAACGATTGTGTTGTGGTGATGACGTGACGCGTGTACGCGGACGTGCACGCCTCGCAACATGTTCCGGTGCTGGTAGCCTGTTCCCTACCCTGAGAGGACCTGCTGCTGGATGTCTCCTGTAGTGGGATGATCCCAGCATTTTCGCCAGCTGCCTCCCGTCTTCCGTCCGCTGTCTGCTGCTATCCGTCGGATCCAACCTCCCGGAGTGAGGACGTGGTGCGACACGCGTGGCTTAACTGCGCTTAGTGCACAGGGGGCTTGACGGGCGAGTTTTTGGAGGGGTTAGGGAGCGGGGTAGACGCAGCTCCTCTCCGTGCGTTTCAGCACGGTATTACACAGGAGCTACACGGGACACAAGTCTAGCTGGCGGGTGGGAGCCCTAGTTTGATATGCTGAACGAGAGTACCCAGTAACAGGGTCCCCCCCCTTACTTGTTTTCAGACCCTGATGGTTGGCTTGTGGTTGCATTTTTACACATTCCTATAAATTATCAAGAAGACTGAGGAAAAAGAAGGAAAGAAACAGCAATGGGACATTACACTATTGAATGCAGTATTCAATAATTGATTTAATTTCAATATTATCTAAATGGTGTAGAAAAAAGAAAACTACCTAATGCAATATAAGCTAATTGATCTCAATACTAACTACTGTGGTGAAAGGAATAAATATCAAATATAGTATATACTAATTGTTTATTAATACTGGCTATTGCTGACCTTCATATTGATTAATAAACATTATTGATTAATAAACATAGTATATACTAACTGCTTTCCATTACCGAGTAATTGCCTAGGAAAGAATTATGGCTCCTAAGAAAGATAAAGAAAAAGCTTTGGCTAAAACAAAATCAATCAACAGTTTCTATTCGCCAAAACAGTCAGAACCAGAAATGATAAACACAAGGAAATCCCTTAGTGGAGATTCTAGAGATGTAATAAAGTCAAGAAAATCACTTTCCTTGGAACAAAGGGCCACAGTTGATTTGAATCTATCCAAAGAAGAAATACCATCTCAGGAGATCATTAATCAGTCATTAGGGCTAATGCTCGACTCATTATACATTAAATTGAAACAAGATATGGATAAAAATTCCATGGATTTAAAGAAATAAATTGAATATCTAGCTGAAAAAGTGGAAATCCAAGCAAATCTACCCAATAAAGTCCAAGATGAAAACACAAATTTAAAAACTATAAACTGACTATTTGATAAGAGAATAATTTTTTTACAGACCAAGGTGAATGAAATTGAAGATCGCTCAAGACGTAAAAACATCCGCTTTAGAGGAATTCCGGAATCGGTCGGAAACGATCAGATGCATACCTTCCTGGAGCAATTTTTTAGTTCCTTTATACCTTTAGAGCAACTCGGCCTCCACTATATAGACAATTTCCATGGATTACGTAAACCTAATGAAGTGGATCCGTCCCTTCCACGAGATGTTATATTAAGATTCATAAATCTACATTCAAAAAATATAATTGTCCAAAATTTTAAAAAGAATCTGAATTCAATTCCTCAAAAAATTATTAATTCTACACAAATCCTTAAGAAAAACAGAATTAGATACAAATGGACATTTCCTACTGCAATACTGGTTTATTATAAGGAAAATTCGTATTTCTTGAAGGATCCAAAGTCAATACAAGAAAAGATTACATTATGGAACCTGGACTAAACTTTTTTTCACTGACAATGTTGACACTTTGACACATTAATGAAGTATCTTTATGGAAAAATGATAATATGAAATGCACATTACATACACGTTGATTGATGATTCTATAGATATTGTAGATACTTGTACTTGATACATAATTATCTATAACACTTCTGGTGATATAATCAAATATACTTGATAGGTATAAAAATAATTTAATGAATAGGCACTATTTTTGGTACTTTATCATTAGTTTTTAATTTACTATGAGGATTCACATTAATTTATGAGTTAATTAAATACACAGTATTAAATATATAATTAAACCTATTTTTGGGGTCTAATAACCTCATTCACTTACAGTGGCACTAATAATTTGGTATTTCACTATTACTTATATTCCGGGTTGGAACCAGAATAATACTTTTTAATTTTTTTTTTTCTTCATCTATTACATTATAGTATTGTATAATTGTTGGTCTATATCGATATTTCATGCCACTAAATCTTTTACAGATGTAGGGTAAAGCATAATATTAAATATAGTTTAAATAGGGGCCAGTGCAATCTAGTTACCGGAATATTTCCTGCGGCGGCTGCAGGATATGAGTTAATAGCTAATGATATGTTGCTTTGTAACTCATCTGCAATGGTTAATGTTTGACGGTACGTATGGTGGTTAATGTGTGTATGTAGTGGGGGAAGATCATTTAGATGGCGATGGAAATGGGGAGATAGCGTCTACCCGAATGTCACTTAGAATAGCAACCCAGTATGTTAAGGGCTTAAACACACCACAGAAAAGAGGCTGCCTATATAGATATCTATTAGAGAATAAGATAGATATAATGTTCCTACAGGAGACACACTGGAAGGAACATCCTCAAAAAATATGGAAATTTAATAAATACCGCATTTGCTCGATTATAAGACGACCCTGATTATAAGACGACCCCCCAAAATCTGAATATTAACTTGGGAAAAAAAAGAAAAAGCCTGAATTTAAGACGACCCCAAAGGAAAAAAGTTTTACCAGTAAATGTTAATTCATGTAAACTATTTTTTTTAATAAAAGCTATGATTGAGAAAAATATTTTTTTTGTTTTTATTTCTTGTATTTTCCAACCTGTCCCCCAGTTACGCACATCTGCCCAAGGCTTGCCACTCCAATATGGCACTGTGGCCCATGATATGCCTTTTAACCCTCTATATGCCACTGTGCCCCATGGTATGCCTTTTGACCCCCTATGCGCCACTCTGCCTCCAGAAATGCCTTATACCCCTACATCCCATTCTGGCATTTAGGAGGTTAAAATGCATATTATGGGGCAGAGTGGCATATAGGGAGGTATAAGGCATTTCAGGAGGCAGAGTGGCATTAAGGGAATTAAAAGGCATTGTATAGAGCACTCTGCCTCCAGAAATGCCTTATACCCCTATATGCCACTCTGGCATTTAGGGGGTTAAAAGGCATATTATGGGGCAGAGTGGCATATAGGGAGGTATAAGGCATTTCAGGAGGCAGAGTGCTCTATTAAATGCCCCCTTAACGCCACTCCAGAAATGCCCTATGCCCCCATTTAACACACACACACACCCTATACCCTCATTTAACTAACACACACACACTCTCTCCCTCTCTCCCCCCTCTCAGCCCCTTCTTACCGGTGCTTCCAGCCGGGGCAGCGGGTTGACGTCGCCTTCCGCAGCAGCCGGAAGGAGGTGTGGCTAGCAGCGGGGGTTTGTATGCGTCCGTCGCGTATACTTTCCCCGGCTGTCAGAGATCAGAGTTCCCGGCACCGGTGCGGGGAACTCTGATCTCTGACAGTCGGGGAAGGTCTACGCGAAGGACGCAGACAACCCCCGCTGCTAGCCACACCTCCTTCTGGCTGCAGCGGATGTTGTCTACGCGGATCGCGTGGACGTCAACCCGCTGCCCCGGCAATACAGCAGGAAGCACCGGTAAGTGTGTGTATGATGGGGGGGGGTGAGACAGGAGGATCCAGGTCCCCTGCAGCGGTGCGGGGGATCTGGATCTTAGTCTCCTAATCAGACCTCTATTTGAGGTCTGATTAGAAGACGACCCCGATAAGAAGACGACCCCGATAAGAAGACGAGGGGTATTTTTCAGAGCATTTGCTCTGAAAAAAAACTCGTCTTATAATCGAGCAAATATGGTATAAAGAAATCTATACGGCATGTTTTCAGGGACAAAGTAAAAGAGGCGTTGCAATAATATTTTCAAATAAACTTAAGTTAGAACTAATACATGAACTAGTTGATATAAATGGAAGATATCAAATTGTCACCATAAAAATTAATGATATATTGTACACTTTTTTAAATATATATGCTCCAAATCAATCACCCCTTAGATTTTTGAAGGAATTATTCTTAAAATTGGAAAACTATACTATTGGAACCTTAACCTGTGGAGGTGACTTTAATTGTGTGATTGACTCTAGAATTGATAAAAGCTATACTCAAAAAAGGAACCTGATACATATCTTCAAGACACATCGACATCTCTACAAAAATTACTAATGCAATATACACTCTATGAGTGTTGGAGAGTCTTACATCCGACCGAAAGGGATTATTCCTTTTACTCAAATGTACACCAAACCAGTGGCGTCGCTACAGGGGGGCAAGGGGGGGAAATTTCCCCCCCTAGGTTAATCCTTGCCCCCCCTGTTGCCCCCCTGCCGAATTTGGAATAAAGTCGCAATGCGACTTTAAATCCCGTCTTTTTTTTTAATTAATTTTTTTTAATACGGAGGAGAGAGACGGTGCGGCCCGCGTAAGATCGGCAGCCAAGGCAACCGATCTTACGCGGGCCGCACCTCGAGCCCTGCTACTTACCTGTGGGAGGGTCTTCTGTACTGTATACAGGAAGCGGAAGCCAGCAGAGAACGCAGAGGGAGGCCGCGCCCTCTGCTGAAGTCTGTGAGCGGCGTCGAGGAGCTGCAGTGCAAGTAAGGGGGTGGGGAGGGTGTTTGAATGAGTGGGGAGGGTGTTTGAATGAGTGGGGAGGGTGTTTGAATGAGTATGAGTGTAAGTGCTGGAACCTAGGCATGATGGGACTGTTATTGCTGTTAGCAATCACACTCCTATCATGCCAAGTCAGCCAGTACATGCTGAAACCTGGCTAGCTGCCCCCTTGTGTATTGATGCTGCCAGCAGTATGGGGTCTGTACCAGCATGTAGTGGCTGACTTTGCATGATAGGAGTGTGATTGCTAACAGCAATCACAGTCCCATCATGCCTAGGTTCCAGGATTTACTGGATGGATGTGTAAGTGCTGGAACCTAGGCATGATGGGACTTTGATTGCTGTTAGCAGTCACACTCCTATCATGCCAAGTCAGCCAGTACATGCTGAAACCTAGCTAGCTGCCCCCTTGTGCATTGATGCTGCCAGCAGTGTGGGGTCTGCACATCACTTACAGCTACCTTGTACCAGCATGTAGTGGCTGACTTGGCATGATAGGAGTGTGATTGCTAACAGCAATCACAGTCCCATCATGCCTAGGTTCCAGCATTTACTGGTTGGATGTGTAAGTGCTGGAACCTAGGTATGATGGGACTTTGATTGCTGTTAGCAGTCACACTCCTATCAAGCCAAGTCAGCCAGTACAAGCTGAAACCTAGCTAGCTGCCCCCTTGTATATTGATGCTGCCAGCAGTATGGGGTCTGTACCAGCATGTAGTGGCTGACTTTGCATGATAGGAGTGTGATTGCTAACAGCAATCACAGTCCCATCATGCCTAGGTTCCAGCATTTACTGGATGGATGTGTAAGTGCTGGAACCTAGGCATGATGGGACTTTGATTGCTGTTAGCAATCACACTCCTATCATGCCAAGTCAGCCAGTACAAGCTGAAACCTAGCTAGCTGCCCCCCTTGTGTATTGATGCTGCCAGCAGTATGGGGTCTACACATCACTTACAGCCACCCTGTACCATCATGTACTGGCTGACCTGGCATGATAGGAGTGTGATTACTAACAGCAATCACAGCAAGCACAGTCCCATCATGCCTAGGTACCAGCATTTACTGGTTGCCTGGGTATGATAGGATTGTGATTGCTGTGTGGGCAGTGTGGACGCAACCTGTGATCTATGCCTGTAATTCTGCGGGTTTTAAATATACCTTTTAATGCCGTGTTTTTATATGAATTCCAATTGATCTATACCTGCAAAGCTGGGTTTTTGTGTTATTCTGTAGAGCCATATCTATATATTTCCATACATTATTTATGTATACCTGCAAATACAGTGTTTGTATGTCTTATTCAGCTGATTAATACCTGCAATGCTGTTTCCATGTATTTATTTGATCTATACCTGCGATGCTACGTTTCATATATTATTATTGTATACCTGCAAATACAGGATTTGTATGTCTGGTTCTGTTTATTTGATATATACCTTCAGTGCTGAGATCACAAGTGAATATCAGTTGATCTATACATGTAAAGCTTGGTTTGTGTGTTAATGTGTTGATCTATATCTGCTATCGGCAACTGGGGCTAATATTAATATATATGGGCAGCAGGGGCATCAATACACAAGGGGCAAAAACACTAAGGGGGGTATAAACGACAATGCAGTGTGAAAAATCCATCCTGATGTAGATGTCTGTGACATAGATTGTGTCCTGCTGTTTGTGTGTTTTTGGTTATCAGTGTAGCAGAGCCTGTCCTCCGGTGTGTGTGTATCGGTGTTGGTGTGGCAGAGCCTGTCCTGGTGTGTGTGTTCAGTTGTCAGTGTGGCAGAGCCTGTCCTAGGGTGTGTGTTTAGGTGCCGGTGTGACAGAGCCTGTCCTGGTGTGTGTGTGTTCAGTTGTCAGTGTGGCAGAGCCTGTCCTAGGGTGTGTGTTTAGGTGCCGGTGTGACAGAGCCTGTCCTGGTGTGTGTGTGTTTGGTTGTCGGTGTGGCAGAGCCTGTCCTGATGTGTGTGTCTGGGTGTCGGTGTGACAGAGCCTGTGTTGGTGTGTGTGTTTGGTCATCTGTTTATATCCTTACAATAGGACATATTTAATTTATACTTATCCAGAGATAAAATGCCCTGATGAAGTTGTAGTGACTTCAGGGGACAAAACGTTCAAGGCCCTGAAATCATTTAGTGGAAAAGTTATTTATTGTTATAATATTTATTTCAAGGATTAGTCGCACTCAATTGTGGCTTCAGGCTTCCCATGTTGAATGACCAAGTATTATTTTAGCCCAATAAAAGTATAATTCCATAGCACATTACTTTTGGAAATTATGAATGCCCCCCCCAGTTTGACTGTGGTATCTTGTGTGCCCCCCCTATATATTGTTTCTAGAGTCGCCACTGCACCAAACATACTCCCGTATAGATTACTTCTTAATGAAACCACAGGTATTAAGTCACATTATTAAAATAGAGATAGGTCTAATATCTTGGTCTGATCATGCTCCCGATGTTTTGGAAATAAAAAATGATTCATATAAACTACGTACAAAATGGAGATTAAATGAAAGTCTGTTAAATAATGAAAAAATTATAGATTATCTTCAAAAAGAGGTAGAAACATTTATAACACTTAATGACAATGATGAAGTGTCTCCAGGGACCTTATGGTGCGCCTTTTAGTGCTATATAAGAGGGGTATTAATAAAATTAGGTGTGGGGAAAAAAAGAGAAATAATAATCTCTCGATTAATGAATTATATATAAAATTATCTACATTAGAAACAGCAAATAAAATATTATATGATCAGAAGTGTCTAGATAAAATTCTCGAAATTAGAGCAGAAATAAAAACAAAAACTTATGAGAAAGTGAACCAAGCTATTAAACTAAAAAAAGGGTGGTACTATGGCAATAATAGAACAGGGAAGCTTCTAACTAAAAAATTACAATTTAATAATGAGGTAAAGATAATTAAGAAACTAGTAGTAGGTAACAGACAATTTATTGATCCAAAGGAAATAGCTAACGCCCTTGGAAAATTCTACAGTGCATTATATAACATACCGGTTGAAAAGGACAAAAATAAACTAGATTTCGCGAAGTTTCTAGATAAATTCAATTTACCAAAACTATCTAACTCAGATCTAGAAATACTGAACAAGTCTATTTCACTTTCAGAAATAGAACAATCAACATCCAAAAATTAGGTAAAGCACCCGGCCCAGATGGTTTTCCATCTTTATTTTACAAAATTTTTTAAAAAAACTATATCACCATTGTTAATGAATATATTCTCAACTCCATTAGAGATAAACAAATTCCCGGCAGAGATGCTTAAAGTAGATATACTTCCCATATTGAAACCAACGAAAGATCCTACGAGTATAGGTAATTATAGACCCATATCCTTAATTAACAACAATATAAAAATCTTCTCTAAAATAATAACTAACAGATTAAATCAATTTATTCCGACAATAATCCATACAGATCAAGCTGGATTTGTTCTTAAAAGAAATCCTGTTGATAATCCCTGTAGATTACTAAATATAATACATAAAATCAAACTACATCAATCGGGAGCAGTGCTGATGGCGATCGAAGCTGAAAAAGCATTTGATAGAGTAAACTGGGACTTCCTTGATAAAGTACTGGAAAAGTGTGGTATATTGGGTACTATTAAATCTAATATTATGAGTCTATACACTAATCCTACAGCAAGAGTAGTACACTAATACACTAATCCTACAGCAAGAGTAGTAGGATCACTATTTCAATATTTTAACAAAGAATGGCACCCGACAAGGTTGCCCATTGGCTCCTCTATTATATATTTTGACCATCAAACCTCTAGCAATTATAAAACAAAATACAGAAATATCGGGCCTATCAATTGCTGAAATAGAACATAAAATAGCACTCTATGCAGATGATGTCCTTCTGACATTAACAAACCCAACTTTAACTATATGAGTCTATTTAAAGATATTAGAGAGAAACTCAGATATAATGGTAGATGGAAACATATCGTTTAGGGATATGCAAGTAAAATACAACAATCAAAATAATTATATGGTTCCGTACTTGAGGCTGAAAAATTATATATCTAAGAAGATTTTACTACCGCCAGAACATCAAATAGGTTACTAAATAACTTACACAGAAAAGGTCAGCTCTCAAGAATACTGATCTTCTGCAAAGAGCCTAGTGTTAGGGAAAAATACCCCCCCTTATTGAAATGGGAAAACTCAATTGGAAATGTATATGACATGGAAGACTGGCTTAAAGGGTTACTATTAGTTACACGGAATACACACTGTATATCGTTGGTAGAACTACAATCTAAAATAATGTATCAGTGGTATTTAGTCCCAACAAGACTGCACAAGATATCTAGTGCAAATTCAAATTGTTGTTGGAGATGTCAGAAGGACTTAGGCGATATGCTACATATATGGTGGGATTGCCCGTTACTAGACTCATTAA
Source organism: Spea bombifrons (assembly GCF_027358695.1). Taxonomy (NCBI): domain Eukaryota; kingdom Metazoa; phylum Chordata; class Amphibia; order Anura; family Pelobatidae; genus Spea; species Spea bombifrons. The sequence continues at coordinate 19,448,685 of NC_071092.1, read as the reverse complement.
AGGGGAATTTGAGAAATATTCTGTCTAGGATGTTAAACATAAATCAAGTTATCACAGTGGAATCCTTTTTATTTAACATTAATCTTCCGGAAGTGAGTAAGGCTCAACAAATATTAATATCTCAGTTATATACAGCAGCTAAAATATGCATTGCGAGGAAATGGAAATTAGCAGAAAAGATAGTTTGGAGAGATCTTGTCCCACAGTTCGAATACCAACAGAAGATGGAGCAGGGCTTTTTTGGTTCTAGAGGCCAACACAATTTATATGAACAAATCTGGAGACCCTGGGAAAATTTTTCTAGTGATAAAATAGATTAGATGCTCCCCGTGGGAATTCCTTCGCCTAAACTAATTAATGCTTATCCCCATGTGTATGTGATAGCTGGATGAATGAGGTATGCATGTACAATTTGAACATTGTATGTAAAGTTGGCAATTGAGATAATGGCTTTTTACCTTCCTATAAAGTGGTGACATTATGGAAAAAAAATTCAGGTGTCCTGATTTCAGAAATACCTAATTTATATAGATTTTCCATACTTTCCAGCACTTTTAGGGAACATACTATACGGCTTAACGGGTTTGGGGGGTTGTGAACAGGGGTAGGAGGGTGTCCCTGCCGCTGCAAGAAGGGCAGGATGTACCGGTACGTCCATAGGGGATTAAAGGAGTTAATAATGTGTTACTATATCGGATTTGTCATTTGAATGGTTGTCCGTATATTGATATGTGCTATTTAAGCTCTCACTTGTTAACTTGAAAAATACCTCATTGTGAGGTTGAAGCATTGTTCTTTATCTTAACCCCTTAAGGACCGGGCTTATTTTTTTTGTTTTTGACACTTTGGGACCGAGGCTGTTATAACACTTTTGCGGTGGTTGTGTTCAGCTGTAATTTTTTCTTTACTCATTTAGTGTACCTACACACATTATATATTGTTTTGTTCAGGACAAGATGGGCTTTCGTCAGATACCATTATTGATCATATCTTATTTACTATTCAACAAAAAAAAAAAAAATTTCCTCCCCTACAAAAGAGAGTAAAAAAAACTAGCTAAATAGATTCTACTATTTGTCCTGAGTTTAGAAATACCCAAAGTTTTTATGGTGTTTTTTTGCTGTTTTTTGTAAGTTAGAGGGCATTAAGTACAAGTAGCGTTTTAGGATTTCCGAAACCCTTTTTCCAAATCTGGTCATTCTGCCGGTATCTCCTCTTTGGAATATCTTTGAAGCTGGCTACTTCAGTTTACCATGCATGCTCTCCAGAACGATCACAACGCGTCCTGGGGTGGGTGTTTGGTGTCGCTGAATGCCTCGCTATCGTTGATCGCCTCCTAAACTCTTTTAAAACGGGCGTCCGCCGCCATACAGTGTATGGCAGATGTTGACGCCCCGGGGAGGGCCCCTGATGCCGATCTTGGCGTTACTGAATTCCTAGACATCGAAGCATTACAGCAACGCCGTTTAAGCGAGGAAAGTTAATCACTTTCTAAGCTTAATTTAATTATGGTTCAGGACCGTCAAAGGTCGTTAACAGACCGTTTTTGCGTGACGGCCCTGAACCGTCAAAGGTCATTAAGGGGTTAATAAATCTGCCTGACGTTGGAACTCTCCTGGAGCCTTTATTTATCTATTGGATTTACTGGGGAACTGGCCCTTCCTAGCACAGTTAAGCACCTGGGTTCTTTTGGAGTGTGGATTCCTCACTCTGGTTATTTATCTATCATATCCTCAGTCACATCTTTCTTCCAGACTATATATGTTAAGATCCTTTAACATTTCCTGGTAAATTTTATCCTGTAATCCATGAACCATTTTAGTAGCCCTTCTCTGAACTTTCTCCAGCATATCTATATCCTTCTGGAGATACGGTCTCCAGTACTGTACACAATACTCCAAGTGAGGTCTCACCAGTGCTCTGTACAACAGCATGAGCACTTCCCTCTTTCTACTGCCAATACCTCTCCCTACACAACCAAGCATTCCTCTACCATTTCCTGCTGCTCTATTGCATTGTCTACCTACCTTTAAATCCTCTGTAATAATTACCCCTAAACCTCTCACATCTTGAGGTTAGGACAGTATCAAATATTCTATACTCCCTTTCTGTTTTTATGCCCTAGAAGCATTAGCTTGCTCTTATCCACATTAAATGACAGTTGCCACAGTTCTGACCATTTTTCTAGTTTACCTAGATTATTTGCCATTGGGTTACCCCTCCAGGAACATCAAAGCCTGTTGCAAATTTTTGTGTCATCAGCAAAGAGACAGGCCTTTCCGTCAAGACCTTCTGCAATATCACTAATAAAAATATTAAAGAGAATGGGTCCAAGTACAAATCCTGAGGTAACCCACTGGTAACAAGACCTTGCTTCGGATATACTCCATTGACTACAACCCTCTGTTGTCTGTCACTCAACCACTCCCTAATCCATTCAACAATATTGGGATCTAAACTCAGATTAGTTTATTGATAAATCTTCTATGTGTGACAGTGTCAAAAGCCTTACTGAAATCTAGATAGGCAATGTCTACTACACCACCTTGATCAATTATTTTAGTCACTCAAACAAATCTATAAGATTAGTGGCATGACCTTCCTGAGGTAAACCCATGTTGCTTTTTTATCTTGAAATCCAAGTGACTTTAGATGTTCAACAATCCTATACTTTCCATTAACTACCCCACTACAGATGTAAGACTTACTAGCCTGTAGTTGCCCAACTCCTCCCTACTGCCTTTCTTGTGAATGGGCACAATATTTTCTAATTTCCAATCTTTTGGGACTACTCCCATTAATTATTCGATAAATAAATCAGTTACTGCTAGGACACGGTTTTGCTAGGACACCAAGCTCTGCTAATGAATGTTTTGCTCTTACTGACCAGCTTAATACAATTTTCTGTTATGTTCAATAATTCAGCTTTAAAATAATCCAATTTCCCCTGGACTCCATTTAAAATGGACCCAGTCTGATTCTATCTAACATGGACTTCTTAGGAGCTCATTAAGCACTTCTTTTAACCCCGTAACATCAATCCACGTACATGTACGGGCTTTGTCATTAAGGGGTTAAGCATAAACTGTGTTGCTGACATGTCTCCATATCGAGGCATGTGGCAACACAACCCCCCTACCCCGATAGCCTTGTGATTGCTCCGAAGAGCAACCACAAGTTCCATCCTGTAAATGACGTTGCCGTCATTCACGGGATGGCATTAACAATAGTAAAATTGAGAAATCCCGAGCTCCTCCTGCAGGTTGAATGCAGGTTCTGCATCCAACCATGCAAGGTCAATGGAGCCCAGCTCACTAAGAGTGATTAGTAAAAAAAAAAAAAAAAAAAAAAAAAAAAGATTAAAACATTTTAAAAAATTGTTAAACAAAAATTTTTAAAAATATGGTAACATGTAAAAATCCCCACTGTCACCAAAAAAAAAGTTTTTAATAAACAAGTCCTACAATTCTTTATAGAAAAAGGCTCCAGGCACTCATGGGTTCCATCAGGCAGATTTATTGGAAGAGATGAACAACAACGTTTCGACCTCACGATGAGGTCTTTATCAAGTTGACCACACAAGTAAAAAGTAAAAGTTTAAATAGCACATATCAATAAATGGATAGCCAATCAAAAGACCGATCTAATCTAACACCATGTGTAATATAATTGATAATCATGTATTAACATACAAGTAAATATTCAAAAGTATACATCGCATAATAAATAAATGATACTTGCAGATGTTAAAAGAAACCAGTGACAAATAAAGAAGTATATTAAGGTCCATATGTATTAAATAACCAAAGGGAATACATTAAGAAGATACCCATAAAATATGTGCAATCAGTGTCTGTAATAGACACTTACAGAGATTTAACTAGCGCAGTTCCATGTAAACACAATCAGTGTTAATACTCCAAAAAAAGTGTGAATTAAATCAAACCAAACAACCAAATCGGCAAAAGCAAATATGCTGATTAAAATAAGAAAAAAAAGGCAAACTAAAGCGTGGTGACATTCTGCGCATGCGCAAGCTTATTCCATGCATGCGCAAGAGCATTATCTCTGATAAAATAGTGCAGGTGTATTTCTAAAGTGCAATAGCATTACCAAGTGCATGTATCATCAGATCGCCATCTGTTATCGTAAAGACCAAACAAATAGTAAAAACAATCTATTGTGAAGGAATAAATAGCTATATGACACATATTGTGAATAAAACAAATAAAAGTCACTGGTTCTTATAATATAGATAAAAAAACTTGAATATTTACAAAAACCAAAAATGGCAAAGTCATCATAAATTATATTAATATACAATGGTATGTTATAATGTGACACAATCAAATAAAGTCAGCGAAAAAGTGTAACACATTCAGTGATGTATTTTAGAGAGGAGAAAGTTTTATTTTGCACAGAATCCCTTAAAGTGACACAGTGCTATTAAATTATCAATGAAATCATGTGAATTATGAGGGTCTGAAACTAATATAAGACGACATCAGCACATATAGAACAGAGAGTAAAGAAGTTGAATCTAAAAAAGAAAAAGAGAATAAAAATTGATCATAAAAAATGAAAAATAAAGAAAAAACATAAATTTGAAATAAAATCAAATAAGAGGCATCAAGTCAAATTCATAATTAAGACCCCTGGGAAAGATGGTATCCAATTCTTTAATCCAAAACGCCTCCCTATATAATAAGCATAGACCCTATAACAGATGACTTGTCAGTGCATGGAATTTTTTCAAAAAATACTTTGTTTTAAATTACGCAAGAACCTTAATAAATCAATGTCCAAATCTAGACGATTGGAAGTATGTGAAGGAGAAAAGGACAGACCTTTACCCAAAAGTGACAGTTCATCAGAAGAGAGTTCAATGTCAGATAAATATATTATTGGAATTTCTTCCTTTTCGATGCTCCTTTCTTCTGTGTCCATAATGGGGGTAATTTCATGTTTTTTCTTATGTCTTCTGCCCCTTCTGATTCTTCGCTTGATTCCCCCCTAAACAGGGTGGTAGTGGCTAGAAAAGAAGAGGAGGTACTGGGCTGTTCTGAAGTCCTGTTCATCCGTGATCCATCCTTTCTTTTCATACTGGGTTTCTCTTTAAGAGGATCTCTTCTGAAATGACGTTTATTGCGGAGATTATCCTGTGTTCCAGTCTGTCTTTGCCATCTATAGACATGACCATTTTTGTAATCCTCAAGGTCTCTCTGGAATTTGTCACGTTTCTTATTTTCAGTCTCCCTTCTCAACATTTGTATATTCCTCTCCAGTTTATTTTTAGCATTTATTAGTTCATCACCTTTTAGGATGGTTGATAATTCCGATTCCAATCTAGCACATTCTTTTTTAGTTTCTGTTATAGTCTCTCTCAGAAATTCAAGATTCAGGAGTATCCAATCAGTTGAGCATTTATTCAGAATACTTTCAAGTCTCTTACAATAGTCCTTGTTGTCTCTAAACAATGTTGGCTGGACCTTCATCCTCATACCACGAGGACTACTTTGTGCTTTAACATATTCAGCTAAGGTGACACTGTGCAAATTATAACTGAGAAGTTTGTTTTGGCATTTCTCCAACATCTTAAAGGTAGCATCAGAACAAAGGGTTTGCAAGAAGGAGAAATTACCTTCAATAGATGACAGAATTCTCGATGCCTCTTCATCAGAATATGAAAAAGTGCTAAACGTCGTTTCTCCTTCCATACTGCTAATATATGTTCAAGATCCCACACAGGGATAACTAGAAGTACAGATGGGGGGGTGCAATAAATTTCGGACTAGAAATAGTCTGGAATAGACTCCTTGGAAGAGTTGAGAAATCGGAACGCTCTCTATAACCCCTTTTGATAGGAGAGATAGGCTCGCTGAATGTAGAGCTAAATTTTTCACCGAGGAAGGATATGAAGAGATCAGGAACTGACTTCTGGGAAGAGAGAAGAAACCGATCCTGTACCCTTCTGAAACGATTTTCCGAATCCAACTGTTGCGTGTAGACTGTTCCCAAATATGCTTGAACTGCTGCAGCCTTCCTCCCACTTTGTCAGAACTTTCTTTTCTCTTGTTTTTTGGGACGGTCCTGGAACTTTCTGTCTCGGTAGAAATTCCGAAAATTCTGCGATTTGGAAGACGTCTGGAAAGGCCTGGTTGTCTTGTACGGATATCTCCTATTCCATCTAGGACGTCTATCCTGAGGAAGAGCCCTCTTAGTCTCCGACATTTGTTTGAGTAAATCTTCCAATGGTGCTCCGAACAATTTACTCCCCTCAAAAGGTAAGTCACATAGAGACGCTTTGGAGGCTGAATCCGCCGTCCAGGATCTCAACCATAAGGCTCTACGAGCCACAGACGATAACCCCATATTCTTAGCAGATATCTTCACCAACTCGAGAGGAATCTGTAAGAAAACTGTTGGATAATCGCAAATTTGTAGTCTGGAGATTTCGGAATCTTGATCATCCGGTAAACAGTCTTCCAGGGCCTGCATCCAACAACTCTGTCCTATAGCAACTGCTGTACTGGCCACTGCCGCTCTGCATTGCGCACCTGCTGCCTGAAATAAGCGCCGGCAAGAAGTCTTGACTCTTCTATCCATTGAGTCCTTCAGACCTGAGACACCTCCAATGGGAATGGTCGTCTTTTTCGACAGCTGGGCAATGTGGACGTCCACCTTGGGGGGTTCATCCCAATGCTCTTCACTTTGAAGCCGGAATAGATGCTTAAAATGCCTGGAGAGAAAAGCTCTCTTCCCTGGGTATTTACATTCTCTTTCTATTAGCTGTTTCAACTTGGGAAGTATAGGAAAACCCTTGATTTTATACAGCTCTTTGTCTGATAACATACGAGTCACCTCCTTAGTGAATCTGCGAAGCTCCTGGGGAGGAAAAACCGCTTTGTCCTCAGAACTGAACGAGGTAGAGGGGTCAGAAGATTGTGAAATTTCCCCTGATGAGAGATCTGATCTGGAGGAAGACCAGGCTCTCCTGCGTTTACGGGCAGATTTACCCGGAACCCTCGACTGAGCTTTAGCAGCAGAGACCTGGAACGCCTCAAATAGTAGCAGCACACTCAGAGCAAGCCACATGCTTTGATTTAAAAGTGGACTTTCTAGGAATGGGAGCAGATTTCTTGTCTTTATCTCCAGGTGAAACCGGACTAGACATCTGGTTAAAGATAAAAAAAACAAGCGTCAATAAATTTTATATTATATATATTTTATATACCGTATTTGCTCGATTATAAGACAAGGTTTTTTCAGAGCAAATGCTCTGAAAAATACCCCTCGTCTTATAATCGGGGTCGTCTTATAATCAGACCTCAAATAGGTCTGACTATGAGACGACTAAGATCCAGATCCCCCGCAGCTGCAAGGGACCTGGATCCTCCTGTCTCCACCCCCCCGCCCCACTTACCGGTGCTTCTGAGTCCTCGGTGTGCTGCCGGGGCAGCGTGTGGATGTCTACGCGATTCGCGTAGACAACTTACGCTGCAGCCGGAAGGAGGTGTGGCTAGCAGCGAGGGTTGTCTGCGTCCATCGCGCAGACCTTCCCCGGCTGTAAGAGATCAGATCAGAGGTGCGGGGAATTCTCTCTGACAGCCGGGGAAGGTCTGCGCGATGGACGCAGACAACCCCCGCTGCTAGCCACACCTCCTTCCGGCTGCAGCGTAAGTTGTCTACGCGAATCACGTAGAGCTCTACACGCTGCCCCGGCTACATGACAGGGGCAGACGGAGGGAGTGTTAAATGGGGGGGGCATAAGGCATTTCTGGAGGCAGAGTGTTCTATGAAATGCCTTTTAACCCCCTTAATGCCACTCTGCCTCCAGAAATGCCTTTTTAACTCTCTATGCGCCACCTCTGCCTCCTGAAATGCCTTAAACCTCCGTATATGCCACTCTGCCCCATAATATGCCTTTTAACCCCCTTAATGCCAGAGTGGCATATAGGGGTATAAGGCATTTCTGGAGGCAGAGTTGCACATAGGGGGTCAAAAGGCATATCATGGGGCACAGTGGCATATAGGGTTGAAAGGCATATCATGTAGCACAGTGGCATATAGGGAGTATAAGGCATTTCTGGGGCAGATGTGCATAACGGGGGGGCAGGTTGGAAAATAGAAGGAAATAAAACCAATCATAGCTTTTATTAAAAAAAAATAGTTTACATGAATTAACATTTACTGGTAAAACTTTTTATTTTTTTCCTAAATTAATATTCAGATTTGGGGGGTCGTCTTATAATCGAGCAAATACGGTATATATATATCTTCTGGAGGAAGAGAATATTGAAGGTAAAGATAAAATAATCTTACCTCCAAATCCTCAGAACCGTGTGGGGGGGCTGGTGACACGGTATCCTGTGCTGAGAAATGCCCATGCAGACAGACAGGAACGAAAAACAACCGTTATAGGTTTGAATTTGGCGCCCTCCAGAAGATCCGATTCGCGCATGCTCAGTAGCACGATCGGATCTTCAGTGGAACGCAACGCCACCCGGGCGTGCGTTCCAACTACTGCGCATGCTCCTCTGCCAGCCACGATGAAAAGAAGCTCCGACACAACCCTCCGTAACGTCCATCGTTATGGAGGGGACCTCGCTCTGCTCACCACCCGGGGAGCAATCGGAGGCTGCAAACCCCCAGGCAACAACCCGTGTGCCTCACCAGACTTCAAATCTTCGGGGGAAAATTCCCCAGCACAGCATCAAGTCCGTCCTGTACGGGACAAGAAAAAAACTGGGGCTGTTCAGGGGAAGCCGGTTTTTATGGGTAAGTAGGAGGAGTTCTCCATTACTTAACCCTTTCTATGCTTTTTAGCATCTTGTCCACAGGAGAGAGCACTACCCAGTCGTACTGCCACTGTATGGCAGGAAAAAGGTAATTTTTTAACAAAAAATACCCATATTTTATCATTTTTTTTCTAAAGAAAGCACTGTTTGCCCTGAAAAAAAACAATATATAATATGTGTGGGAGCATGAAATGAGAAAGAAGAAAATCACAGCTAAACAGCAACACTGAAAAACGTTAAAAGAGCCATTGTCGCACAATATACTACGAGTAATAACCTATATTGTCCTTAAGGGGTTAAAGATAATCCCAGTGAAGAGTTTAGAATATCTGCACAACCAGCAACTCAAATCATCCTGACGTGAACTGGAAAACCAAAGTCTCACATCATAACTTTTCCCTTCACTGTAATTTACTTGATTAGTACATTATCTAGCTTTTCTATTTGTGCAGGGGGTCTATAAATTACACCTACACACGTTACTGTACATTTACCAAGTTGTAATGTAACAAACTGACTCACCAACTTGTGCTAGGTTAGATTTTAAGTTATCATTCACATATAGGGCCAACCCTCTTCCTTTCTTGCCCTTCCAGTCTTTTCTACATAAAGAACACCCTAGAATTTTTCTAATTATACCATGTCTAATCATTTTCAGTTGCCACTGTTGTCACAAGTTCATAGATCGTATTTCCGAAACTGCAAGCATTCTAGACACGACTAAGAGCTTGTCATTTAACACACATGCTGCAGGCACCTTCTGTTTTATCTGTAGAAACCAAGCTGTATAGTACAGTGAACATTTTTTTTTCAGCTAATCAGAAATTTACTATAAAGTAAATTAGTATTTAGTCAAAATGTTTTTGTATTGCTAAATATTCAGAGTAAGCAAGATAGGTAATCCACTCACTGTCTCACTGTCTGTAGTTATGAGCACAAGCTATTAAAATGATCACCAAATCTATTACGCACACATCCTTTGTAGGGGGGGAAATGTATGCCTTCTAAACACTGCTGGGAGAGAAAATGGGAGACACTCCCTTCTGAACCAGATAAACACAAAAAACGTTTAGTGTTACAACATAATGAAGGCATTGCACAATTAAACAAAAAAAAACTTACATTTTAACATTTACTGTTTTAGGCTCCTTCAAAATAGCATTGGCGATTTTCTCTCTATGAATCTCCTCTGATCCAACTAACTGCAGAAGAAAAAAAAGTTAGACATGCAATAAACCTCTTACATCATTTTAATTTATGGGGGGGCAACCCACAAAATATTCCAAAAACAAAAAAAACAGACAATTAAGAGTAATTTAGACAGAAAAAAGGGCCAGTGTATTAAGATCAACTGTGCTGTTGATTCAGAAGGCAGTTATTTTCCAGCCTTTCTTCATAACTAAGGAGTGCCCTAGTGCACAAAGCAAAGTTCATAAAGAACTCGACGGGTCTACACAGAGCCCTGACCTCAACCCTTTCGAACACTTTTAGGATGAATTGGAACAGAGATTGCAAGCCAGGCCTTCTCATCCAACATCAGTGCCTATCCTTACAAATGCTCCTCTGGATAAATGGGCAGACCTTCCACAGAAACACTTCAAAAGCTTATTAAACGGCTTCCCAGAAGTGCGGAACTTGTTATAGTTCCAAAGGGGAAACCAATTACATATTAATGTCAATGTACCGTATTTGCTCAGTTCAAGACGACCCTGATTATAAGACGACCCCTCAAAATCAAAATATTAATTTAGGAAAAAAACAAAAAGCCTGAATATAAGACTACCCTATAGAAAACAAGTTTTACTAGTAAATATTAATTCATGTAAACTAATTTTCATATTTAATAAAAGCTATGATTGAGAAAAATATATTTTTTATTTCCTTTTATTTGCCAACCTGCCCCCCCCAGTTATGCACGTCTGCCCCCAGAAATGCATTATACCCCCCTATTTGCCACTCTGCCCCATGATGTGCCTTTTAACCCTCTGCCTCCAGAAATGTCTTATACCCTCCTATATGCCACTGTGCCCCATGATATGCCTTTTAACCCCCTATATGCCCCTCTGCCTCATGATATGCCTTATACCCCTATATGCCACTCTGGCATATAGGGGGTTAAAAGGCATATCATGGGGCAGAGGGGCATATAGGGGGTTAAAAGGCATATCAGAAATGTCTTATACCCTCCTATATGCCACGGTGCCTCATGATATGCCTTTTAACCCCCTATATGACCCTCTGCCCCATGATATGCCTTATACCCCTATATGCCACTCTGGCATACAGGGGGTTAAAAGGCATTTCTGGAGATATATATATATATACTGCTAACAGCAATCACACTCCTATCAAGCCAAGGCAGCCAGTACATGCTGGAACCTGGGGATGTTAGAAGTGTGATTACAGCCTCCCTATGCCACGCTACCACCCCCACCCCCCTTACACATCCATGCTATCACACACACTCATTCACAAACATTTAAATACTCATTCATTCCATTAATCACACATACACACACACGCTCAAACCCCCTACCCCCCCACCCCCTTACCTGAACTGCAGATCTCCCACTCGCAGACTTCTGCAGGGGCCCGGCTGTGCGAGCAACTTCTCTGGCCCCGCCCCCAGAGGAAGGAGGGGAGAGGTAGAGTTATGTGAGGACTGTGCTACCTTCCTGTTCTCCTGCTGCTAATAGCAGAGACGCTGCTCGCAATCAAAGCCCGGTAAGCAGCACGGCCCCAGCAGAATGAGGTCTGATTAGAAGACAACCTCGATTATAAGACGAGGGGTGTTTTTCAGAGCATTTGCTCTGGAAAAAACCTCGTCTTATAATCGAGCAAATACGGTATTTAAAATGCAATATCATAATAGTCCTTGTTGGTGTATTGGTCAGGTGTCTCAATACGTTTGTTCATATAGTGTAACTACAAATAGCTCATTAGTTTAATCAACTGGCTGACTAGAAATAATAAATCACTTGATTTATTGGATGTCCCCAGAACCTCATACTTAAAATACATTTTACTACACACAAACATTGTTAGTTGAACTTTGTCAGGCTGCAAACTTTAAAATTAAAGTTTAAAATTGAATTAATTTTGCCTTCTTTGTGGATTCCTCTGAATATCTAAAGAGGAATACCCAAAGAAGGAAATGAACGTGACTGAGGAAATCCATTTGTCTGTTTCTGCGTTAACTCTACCTCAACCCTTATTTGTTAATGAGACACTCCAGCCATCATATATCAAGCATGATGTGCACTGTAAGAATGCTTTGCATTTTTTACACATATTATATTCATTTCTGGCATAAGTGAAACATGGGTGACAGGAATATGTGGTTCAACCTACCTACACGGTGCGCAGAATTATTAGGCAAGTTGTATTTTTGATCCATTTTATTATTGAACAACTACAGTGCTCTCTGTCAATCCAAAATGTTAAAAAACCTTAAACCTGAATATTTAAGAAAGCACAAGTGAGGTTTTGGCTATCTGTTGCTACACGGGAGATCAGGCAGCCCGATTTCATGCAACAGCTGTTAAATTTTTAAATGATCGGGCATTCCCTTCCGGGTCGAGTCAATGCTGACGACACCCGGAAGGTCATCAGAGGACAGGATACCCCCTGCAGGGTCTGTGGGGACTTGCATAGAGATCACAGTATGATCAGTGCAGGGGGATCGCAGGGAGGAGAGTAAAACAATAAGATACTACTGCAGAATGCAAAAAAGGCTGGTAGTAAAATGTGTGCATGGAAAGAGTTTAAATACCAGCATTTGAAGTTTCCAGGGGTGCATATTTTTCCAAAATATTTGATTTGATGGGGTAAATTGAATTGGCCGGGTTTAACCCCTTAAGGACCGGGCTCGTTTTTTCTTTTTGTACCCTGTGGGACCGAGGCTGTTTTAATGCTTTAGTGGTGCTTGTGTTCAGCTGTAATTTTCTCCTCACCCATTTAGTGTACCCACATAAGTTATATATTGTTTTTTTCAGGACAAGATGGGCTTTCTTCAGATACCATTTTGATGGTATCATCTTATTTACTATAAAAAAAATTAAAAAAACATGGTGAAAAATTGAAACATTAAGTTCTACTTACCGAGAGCTTCTTTTCCCTGCCAATCCCTGGTGACACTATGAGAGACTCCTCCTCCGTACCTGAGATAGGGCAGGACTCCAAACATTTAAAAGGCCCCTCCCCTCCTAGCACCCTCAGTGAATATCAAAGACCACACAGGAAAACAGAATCGCTGCAAAAACAAACATTTATTGAAAGGAAGGGAGGGAACAAAACGTGTCACCAGGGATTGGCAGGGAAAAGAAGCTCTCGGTAAGTAGAACTTAATGTTTCCCTGCCATCCCAGGTGACACTATGAGAGATATAACAAAGAAGAAGGGTGGGAAACAAAGAAACTCAGGGGGAAAACACCGCCCCAAGAACCGTACGACCGAACAGGGCATCCTCCTGAGCCATCTGATCGAGTCTATGTCGAACAAAAGTACTTAGAGATCCCCACGTAGCTGTTTTACAGATGTGTTCAGGCGAGACAAGACATCGCTCAGCCCATGAAGTGGAAACTGCGCGGGTAGAGTGGGCACGAATCCCCGGAGGGGGAACCCCGCCAGCTGCTGTGTAAGCTAAACAGATAGTAGACACAATCCATTTCGCCACCGTACGTTTAGAAATGCCAAGACCTCTACTGGGACCAGAAGAGGCTACAAACAAACTAGATGATTTGCGCACAGGCTGCGTGCGTTCCAGATAAATAGAAAGACATCTTTTTAAGTCCAACGTATGGAGCGCTTCTTCTTCTGCCGATTGAGGGGACGAGAAGAACGTAGGCAACACAATTTCTTGGTCCCTGTGAAACGCCGTCTGAACTTTGGGTGAGAATTCCGGGGGCAAGGCGAGGATGACCTTATCCGGAAAAAACGCAGAAACGGTTCTTTCATAGAAAGGGCCTGGAGTTCACTGATACGCCTCGCAGAGGTAATGGCCACCAGGAAGGCCGTCTTCAGAGACAACAGGTGTAGGGACACTGATTGAAGAGGCTCAAAAGGTGGCAACATGAGCCTGCGAAGGACCAGGTTCAGGTCCCAGGGAACCATCTTGGAGACAGGGCGAGGACGAATACGCACCATAGCCTTAGAGAAATGCCTGATGATTGGAACAGAACTCAAATCAAAGCCAAGTAAGGCACTAATGGCAGCAATCTGAACCTTGATGGTAGAAGGCTGAAGTCCATGGTCAAACCCCGTCTGCAAAAATTCCAGAATAGCAGCTGGAGAACACTCTGAAGGAAGAATTTTCCTGGATCCACACCAGCTACAAAACTTCTTCCACACTTTAATGTATCTGATGGATGTGACCTTCTTACGACTGCGCAGAAGAGTTTCCGTAACCGACTCAGAGAAGCCTCGAGACCTCAGAATTCTCCGTTCAACCTCCAAGCCGTCAGCTGAAATACCGCAGGATTTGGATGAAGGAACTGACCCTGGTGAAGCAGGTTTTCCCAGGCCGGGAGCCGTAGGGGTGGTGCGTGGCTGAGTGAGACTAGGCCCGCGTACCAGACACGTCTGGGCCAGTCCGGGGCAACCAGTATAACTGATGCCCGGTCGAACTTGATCTTTTGCAGAACCTTGGATATCAGAGGCAATGGAGGGAAAACATAGGCGAGGTTGAAACTCCAAGTCTGAGCGAAGGCATCCACCGCCAAAGGCTGGTCCCGAGGATTGAGAGAAAAGAACGCCGGAACTTGAGCATTGTCCCTGGAGGCCATGAGATCTATCTCGGGCATTCCCCACCGTTGGACAATCATGAGGAAGGCTGCCGGATGCAAAGCCCATTCGTGGCTTAGAACGGGAGTTCTGCTTAGAAAGTCGGCTTGGGAATTCAAAGCCCCCTGAAGGTGAACCGCAGACAAAGTCATGAGACGTGATTCTGCCCAAAAGGAAATCCTGAGAGCTAGACGCAGTAGGCGAGGACTTCTTGTACCCCCCTGCTTGTTGATGTAGGCGACAACCGCCCGATTGTCGGAACGAAGCAGGATGTTGCCGCCAAAGAGATGCTTTTCCCAGTGATGAAGGGCATTCTCCACCGCCAGCAGCTCCAGGCAGTTCGAGGGTAGGAGCTGAGTGGCAGGCGATCAGAGACCTTGAGCAAAGTCGTCCCGATAAGTTGCCCCCCAGCCTGTACTGCTTGCGTCCGTCGTCAGGAGCTCTTTGGATGACCAGGCCCATCGTCTTCCCGAGGCCAGAGTATCTCGTAGGAGCCACCAGGAGAGGGATGCCTTGACATGCGGAGGAAGACGAACCAGTCTGTCCAGGGCGAATGGGTTCTGTTCCATCAAATGAAGAATATGGTTCTGAAGGACCCTCATGTGAGCCAGGGCCCAGGGAACTGCATATCTTGCTGAAGTCATCTTGCCGAGAAGAGACATACACCGCCTTAGTGGACTTTTTCGTGCAGAAAGCACCTTGCAGGTTAGGGAATAAATACCGCTGATCTTGCTCGAAGGAAGAAAAGCTTTTCCTTCGCAGGAATCCAGGCGAAGGCCGAGGAACTCCAATCGTTGAGAAGGAACTAACTTGGACTTCTCCCAATTTAGAATCCAGCCGAGATCCTGAAGCGTCTGGACCACCCGGGAAAGGTGAGACTGCAGGAGAGTCGCTGAATGCGTGTGAATCAGCCAATCGTCTAAGTAAGGGATGACCGAAATGCCCTGACGTCTGAAATGGGCCACCACCACTGCAAGGAGTTTTGTAAACACTCTGGGGGCTGGAGACAGTCCAAATGGCAGGGCTTGAAATTGAAAATGATTGATTCTTGAACCCCAAGGAATAGCTATCCGCAGAAACCGATGATGGGAGGGATGCATAGGAACATGAAGATACGCATCCTTTAGGTCTATGGAGACCATGAAGTCCTGAAGGTTTAGAGAGTCCAGTGCTGATCTTATGGTCTCCATCTTGAACCTTAGGAAACGAAGGTGACGGTTCAGGAAACGTAGGTCTATAATGAGACGAAACCCCTTTGGTGACTTTGGAACCAAAAAGACCCGAGAATAAACTCCTTGACCCTGTTCCTGCCGGGGCACAGGAATAAGGACTTCTGTATGTACAAATTGATGGACAGCAGACAGCAGGAATCCCCGCTGTTCCAGGTTCTGAGGAAGGTGGGAGATCAAAAACCGGTCTGCAGGCTTGCTTTCGAATTGCAGTCGATACCCCTGGGATATGATGGATCTCACCCAGGAATCCTTGGTGATGAGGAACCAATAGTCCACGAATCAAACTCGGAGTCAGAAAACTGCTGGTAACCCAGGAGCGATGGTTCCCGAACTGCCGGAAGATGGGAAGGAGCAGGAACCGATTGACGAAAGGCCGAAAAGGTGGACTGCATCTCCTCCTTAAGCCAGGCCAAAAACTCTCTCCCACCAGAGGCTTCCGAATCCGCAACGGACTTTAGACAGGCAGAACAGAGCTTTTTCTTAGCATCCTGCAGAGGCCTGTGACAACCAGAACACTGCGCATGTTTTGATTTAGTTAAAGCCTTTTTTGGTCTCTCCTCAACAGAGGGAGGCTCAGAATTATCTGGAGCAGACATAATCAGACAAAATGCAACAGCACCGTCAGAAAATATATAATAACCCATTGTCAACTCACCACACCGCTTAAATAGCTCCAAATCAGGCTACAAGCTGCAACAGCAGCAAATCTGGCGCCAAAATTTTTGAATTGAAACGAAAACGAGGCTCGGAACGCATACCGGACATGCCTGGCGAACCGAGCCTGAAAAAGCAGAGACGCCATCTTTAAAAATGCTGAGACGCCGAGCCGCGGCGTCTAGGAACAGCGAACGGCAGTGGAAGCAGCGGGGAGCTGAGGGAAGGAAGCCGGACGGATCACCGCACAGCCAAGGTAAGTAAGCGCCGGGCCGCGCGGCACCAGCCACAGGCTAAGGTGCAGAGACTACCCCCACCCGAGGGGGCTTAGCCCTAGGGAGAAACGGCTCAACCTAGAGCCGAAATAAAATAACAAACGGGAGACGAGTCCTCCCTACCTGATGTAGGGCAGGAAAAAACACTGAGGGTGCTAGGAGGGGAGGGGCCTTTTAAATGTTTGGAGTCCTGCCCTATCTCAGGTACGGAGGAGGAGTCTCTCATAGTGTCACCTGGGATGGCAGGGAAAAATCTTTTACTCACCTAAAAAAGCAAGTAAAAAAACTAGCTAAATAGATTCTACTACTTGTCCTGAGTTTAGAAATACCCAGTGTTTTTATGTTTTTTTGCTGTTTTTTGTAAGTTATAGGGCAAACCATATATTTTTGAAAACTAGACACCCCAGGGTATTCCAAATGCTGTTATTTTAATCCTTTCCATGCAACAGTTATACAACCACACTTTGTCAAACTTTGTAATAGTAATTTTTTTTTCACACAAATTGTACTTTAGTTATAGATATACAGGTCCTGGTATATGTCACTGTCAAACAACCCCCCAGTATGTGTTCAGGAACATCTCCTGAGTACAGCGATACCCCACATGCATGGGTTTGTTAGATTGTTTGGCTGGTAAAGGGCTACTTTTGAGGCAACACAGACTTTTAGCATCTGGTCATTCTGCCTCCATCTCCTCTTTGTAATATCTTTGAAGCCGGTTAACTCAATTTAACCCCGTCAAACCATATATTTTCGAAAACTAGACACCCCAGGGTATTCCAAATGCTGTTATTTTAACCCTTTCCATGCACCAATTATACAACTACACTTTGTCAAACTTTGTAATAGTAATTTGTTTTATTTTTTTTTTCACACAAATTGTACTTCAGTTATAGATATACAGGTTCTGGTATATGTCACTGTCAAACAACACCCCAATGTGTGTTCAGGAACATCTCCTGAGTGCAGTGATACCCGACATGCATGGGTTTATCGTGTTTGAGATTTAAAATGCCACATTTGGGAAGTGCTTTTTTTTCTCCATTTTGGTCAGTCTGTACCTATGCCCTATCTTTGAGCTCGGCCACTCCAATTTACCCCATCAGCCATTTTTTTTTCATATTAGACACCCCTTGGGTATTTGAAGTGCTTTTATTTTAACTCTTTGTTGAGATTTTTGAGAAATTTTAGCACGTGCTCAAAATAATAAATTTTTTTATTTTATTTTTTTTTTACACATTTTGCTTGTACTGGATGGTTCATCTAGTGACATCACTGCATAATTATTTTTAAATACAAAAATAAACTTTTATTTTTTTTCCCATTTTTTTTTTAATTACCGTATTTGCTCGATTATAAGATGACCCTGATTATAAGACGACCCCCCAAAATCTGAATATTAACTTATGAAAAAAAGAAAAAGCCTGAATATAAGAGGACCCTGTAGGAAAAAAGTTTTACCAGTAAATGTTAGTTCATGTAAACTATGAACAATTGTTTGTTAATAAAAGCTATAATTGAGAAAAATATTTTGTTTTTATTTCCTTTTTTTTTTCAACCTGCCCCCCCAGTTATGCACATCTGCCCCCAGGCTTGCCACTGTGCCCCAGAAATGCCTTATACCCTATATGCCACTGTGCCCCATGATATGCCTTTTAACCCTCTAAATGCCACTGTGCCCCATGATACAACTTTTAACCCTCTATATGCCACTGTGCCCCATGATTTGCCTTTTGACCCCCTATGTGCCACTCTGCCTCCAGAAATACCTTATACCCCCATATGCCACTCTGGCATTTAGGGGGTTAAAAGGCATATTATGGGTCAGAGTGACATATAGGGAGGTAAAAGGCATTTCAGGAGGCAGAGTGGCATTAAAGGGGTTAAAAGGCATTTCACAGAGCACTCTGCCTCTAGAAATACCTTACACCCCCCCCATTTAACACTCCCCCTCCCTCCTCCAAACTTACCAGTGCTTCTGAGTTGGGGGGGGCACATAACACAGGAGGATCCAGGTCCCCTGCATCTGAGCCCCCGGTGCTTAGTCCGGGCAACATGTAGGTCCCCTGCATCCTCCTGTGTTATGCCCCCCCCTCCAACTTACCGGTGCTTCTGAGTCCCCAGTGCTTAGTCCGGGCAGCGTGTAAAGCTCTACGCGATTATATCACGTAGAGCTCTACACGCAGCCCGGACTAAGCACCGGGGACTCAGAAGCACCGGTAAGTTGGGGGGGGTTAACACAGGAGGATCCAGGTCCCCTGCATCTGGATCCCCAGTGCTTAGTCCGGGAAGCGTGCAGAGCTCTATGCGAGGGGTATTTTTCAGAGCATTTGCTCTGGAAAAAACCTCGTCTTATAAATCGAGCAAATACGGTATTTTTTTGAATATTTTACTAATCACATTGTGATTAGAAAGCTGGGCTCCATTGACTTTCATGGTTGAATGCAGTACCTGTATTCAACCTGCAAGTGGAGCCAGAGTTCTCTAGAGGGTCTGGAGACCATCTAGCGAACTCTTTCATCTTTATTGTTTTTTTTCCCGGGCCGCCGCCATCTTGCTGATGGCGAAGATCACCGGCAGCTGCGGCTGTGACCGCTCTCCGCTTTTAAAAAGGGCGTCCGCCGCCATACAATGTGTGGCGGCTGTTGACGCCCCGGGGAGGGGCCAGACATGGCCCCCGATGCCGATCTCAGCCTTGCTGAATGGGATTACAGTAACGCCGTTTAAGCGAAGAAAGTGATCGTTGATCACTTTCTAAGCTTATTTAATTTTTTGACGGTTCAGGACCGTCAAAGGTCATTAAGTGACCGTTTTTCCATGACGGTCCTGAACCGGCAAAGGTCGTTAAGGGGTTAAAGATACTCCAGGTAGGATATGTGGGCAGACTTTTTACATGTCAGAAGTCCAATTTGAAAAATGCACACGTCCCAAATGTGGCCTTTTAGTCCTCGAACAACCCAACAAACACTATCAATGTACTTAGGAGATGTTGCTGAACACATTATTATTGTTTTATATAGCGCCATCAAATTCCATAGCACTGTACAATGGGTGGAGAGGACACAACAAGTAGTATGTAGCATAACAATTTGACTTACAGAAACAGGTGAAGAGGGCCCTGCTCAAACAAGCTTGCACCTTAAATCCCTCTACATTGTATTACACAATAGGTAAAAGTGCCGTTGTTAGGGATGGACCAGCCACACTAGTAAAAGTATTGCAGGAGAGGGACTAGGAAAAGTGAGCTAAAGGAACATGGGTGGGCGTTAATATGCTATGTTGTAAGCCTCCTTACAGATGGCAGATTTTAGAGACAGATTGAATGTGGGGGGTGAACGAATGGTCGGAGTCAAGGATGACACCAAGACAGCGGGCATGAAGAGACAGGTAGAGGATAGCACAATTAACATTGAGGGAAATTGATGGGGGAATCTTGGAGGTTCTTGAAGTTGTTTTGGAGAGATTGAGTTTCAGGAAACATGCAGACATCCAGGTAGAGACAGATGTGAGACAGTTAGTTACACGATCCAAGACAGAAGGAGAGAGATCAGGATAGGATAGATAGATCTGGGTGTCATAAGCATACAGTTGGTATTGAAAGCCAAAGGATGCGATCAGTTTGCCAAGTGAGGAAGTGTAGAGAGAGAACAGAAGGGGTCCTAGAACTGAGCCTTGGGTGCCACCAACTGAGAAGGGGAGGAGAGGGGAAGTGTTACTGGAGACAGAGACGCTGTAGGTACAATCAGAGAGGTAGGAAGTGAACCAGGGGAGAGCATTGCCACGGAGACCAAGAGCACGAAGAGTTTGAAGGAGAACAGTTTAAAAGCAGCAGATAGGTCCAGTAGCATTAGCATGGAGTAGTGGCCCTTGGATTTGGCAGTTAGCTACGTCATTTGTAACTTTTGTAAGCGTGGTCTCAGTAGAGTGTCAAGGGGCGAAAACAAGATTGAAGAGGGTCAAGTACGGAGTTGGAGTCAAGAAACTTAGTTAATTGTGTATAAACGATTCTTTCAAGACGCTTAGAGGTGAGAGGAAGTAGAGAGATGGGATGGTAATTGGAAAGATCAGTCGGGTCAAGGTTGGGCTTTTTCAAGATTGGAGTAATGGTAGCATGCTTGAAGGAGGATGGCATAAAGCCAGTAGTGAGGGAGAGGTTGAATATGTGAGCTAGAGTACGGACAGAAGTAGATGAAAGATACCGGGTGAGATGGGAAGGGAACGGGTCAAGGGGGCATGTGGTTGGACAAGAGGAAAGAAGAAGAGCATGTACAGCAGAGAATTGATGTAATTGATGTAGTGAAGGGAGAAGTGGGTAGGAGGGCCCGTAATCAGAGGGAGGGCAAGGGATTAAGGTTAGTGGACGGGGTAAGTAGGGATAGGTCGAAGAAGGAAATTGAAAGTGCTAAAGAGTTGTTTAGGGTTATGAGATAGGGAGGAGATGAGAGAGGTGAAGTAGGTTGCTTTAGCAAGGTTTAGAGCGGAGTAGGAGGAACATATTCGGGTGTTTGTCAGTGACATATACCAGGAGCTGTAAACTCATACCTGAAGTACGTATGTGGATATGATTTTTCAATTTAACAAAAATAAATAATTTAAAAAAAAGTCACCATATTTCATCTTTTTTTTTATAGCAAACTAGATACGATAAAAATAATGGTATCTAAAGAAAGCCATGCCTGACCTGAAAAAAAACAATATATAGGGCTGAAACAACTAATCGATCATGAAAATCGTTGTCAACGAATAGTCGAATCGATTTTTATCCTTATATAATCCGACCTCAAACAGAGATCGGATTATAACACTAGAATCCAGATCCCCCGCAACGCTGCAGGGGACCTGGATTCCCCTCACTGTCGGCCGGTCTCTCACGTCCGTCTCTCTTCCCCCTCCCATACACCCCTCTGACTCCTCCCCCTCCTATACACTGCTCTGCCTCTCTCCCGACTCCCTAGTATTTTGTGAACCTCCGTTGCTGACAGGCACTTTCACTACAGCTTCATAGAAGCCTCAGCGTAAGTGAAGGTGAGTAACGGAGGCTGTCTGTCAGCCGTTGGGGGTCGGCACGATGTGCACAGAGAATCGAGGTCTCCTGCAGAGGATCATGCTCTCTGTCAGCTGGTGGGGGTCTGTATTGTACAGACAGCCTCCGTTACTGCCCTTCACTTACGCTGAGGCTTCTATGAAGCTGCAGTGTAAGTGCCTGTCAGCAACGGAGGTTCACAAAATACCAGGGAGTCGGGAGAGAGGCAGAGTGGTGTATGGGAGGGGAAGGAGTCAGAGGGGTGTATAGGAGCCACCCTCCCATACACCACTCTGGCTCCTCCCCCTCCCATACGCCACTCTGCCTCTCTACCCGGCTCCCTTGTGTCTCTGTTGCTGACAGGAGGCAGAGTGGTGTATGGGAGGGAGGAGGAGGCAGAGTGGTGTATGGGAGGGAGGAGGAGGCAGAGTGGTGTATGGGAGGGAGGAGGAGGCAGAGTGGTGTATGGGAGGGAGGAGGAGGCAGAGTGGTGTATGGGAGGGGGAGGAGGCAGAGTGGTGTATGGGAGGGGGGAGGAGGCAGAGTGGAGTATGGGAGGGGGAGGAGGCAGAGTGGAGTATGGGAGGGGGGGAGGAGGCAGAGTGGAGTATGGGAGGGGGGAGGAGGCAGAGTGGAGTATGGGAGGGGGGAGGAGGCAGAGTGGTGTATGGGAGGGAGGAGGAGGCAGAGTGGTGTATGGGAGGGAGGAGGAGGCAGAGTGGTGTATGGGAGGGAGGAGGAGGCAGAGTGGTGTATGGGAGGGAGGAGGAGGCAGAGTGGTGTATGGGAGGGGGGAGGAGGCAGAGTGGTGTATGCGAGGGGGGAGGAGGCAGAGTGGTGTATGCGAGGGGGGAGGAGGCAGAGTGGTGTATGCGAGGGGGGAGGAGGCAGAGTGGTGTATGGGAGAGTTATAGTGGTGTATGGGGGATATAATGAATTTCAGAGTGGCATTTCTGGGGGAGGCAGCGTGGTGAATCAGGGAGAATTTCAGGGTGGTGCAGGGCTTTTATGGGGAGCAGAGTGGCATATCAGGGTGCACAGTGGCATTTAGGGAGGTATAAGGCATAAATGGGGGCGAGTGGCATATTGGAAGTTATAAGGCATATCAGGGGGGCATAAGACATAAGGAGTATAAGGCATATCGACGGCACAGTGGAATCTCTGGCATATAAGAGGTATAAGGCATTTATGGGGCAGAGTGGCAAGCTGGGGGTCAGATGTGCATAACTGGGGGCAGTTTGGTAAATAAAAGAAAATATAAACAAGGCTTTTTTCTCGGTTTTTATTAAATATGAAAAATATGAAAACATATGAATTAATATTTACTAAACTTTGTACACTGTGTTTGGGTTCTTGTAGCTTTTATTATGTCAGTAAAATAAGAAGGTGAATAGTGAGAGGCAATTGCAATAAAGAGATGAAAGTGTAAGTTGTACGTTTTTTATTACATTATTTTAAATAAAAAAAATGCATTTTTTATCCGATTAATTGAAAAAATAGTCGGCCAACTAATCGATTATTAAAATAATCGTTAGTTGCAGCCCTAAAAATGTATGTGTGGGTGCACAAGATGGTGCAATAGCCAGATTGTCTGGTGTATGTAGATGAGTGTTTAATAATACTTCTACTACCCCTTAAATTTAAATGGAAGGGTTTCCATCACCTTCACCCTCCATAACTTATGTAAAGGAGATTATATATATATATATATTTTTTTTTTTTTAATGAGCAAGTCCTACAATTAGCACTATATCTTCCCAAAAAATTCCCGCATAGGGTGCCTAGTTTTAAAAAATGTATGATTTGATGGGGTAAATTTAATTGGCCGGCTTCAAAGCTGTCCCAAATATGGGACGTGGGCACAGACTGACCAGATGTCTAAATGGCAAAAAAAAACACACACCTCACAAATGGTGGCGTTTTACCTCCGAAATAACCCAACGAACCCATGCATGGGGGGTATCACTGCGCTCATAAGATGTTACTGAACACATATTGGGGTGTTTGAGACTGATATATACCAGGAGCAGTACATTTATACCTGGAATACAACGTGTGTGGAAAAAAAAAATTAAAAAAATGTGACTACAATAAAGTTTGACAAAGGCTAGTGGTAGAATTAGTGCATGAAAAGGGTTTAAATACCAGCATTTGAAATACCTTGGGGTGTCTAGAAAAGCGAGAAAAAGTAATTTAACAAATCATATTTTATCGTTTTTGTTATAGTAAATTAGATGATATGATAAAAATAATGGTATCTAAAGAAAGCCCTGTTTGTCCTGAAAAAAACAATATATAATGTGTGGGTGCGCAAAATGGGAAAGAAGAAGATGACAGCTAAACAGCAACACTGAAAAAAAGAGCCTTTGTCCAAAAATGTACTACGAGAAAGAAACAGACTTGTCAGTAAAGGGTTAAAAGTAACACCAAAATTGGACAAAATACAACAATATTAATTTATATATGATTGTTAACAGCAATCACACTCCTTTCATGCCCATGGTTGCCTACCAGTACATGCTGGAATCTGTGTATGCCCGAGATGGATGTATATAACATTGCTTAATTTTTTTGTACAATTTTGGTGTTACTTTCTTTTATGAAAAGCGTGGTAGGGCTGCAACTAACGATTATTTTATTTTGGATAAATACAAAATAAATGTAAATTTTTCATTTATTTAAAATAACTAGATGTTAAAAAAACAAACGGCAGACAAAAAAAAAAAAAAAAAAAAAAAAAAAAAAAACTTTGAAAAAAATTAATTTCTTATTTTTATTTCCCAACCTGCCCCCCCCCATATGCACAACTGAGCCCTGGCTTGCCATACTACCTCCCAGATGTCACATACCCCCAGATATGCCAAACTGCCTCCAAAATATACCACTCTGCCCTCCCCACATATGCCTTATACCATATGCCACTGTGCCCCATGATATGCCTTATACCAGGGCTCGACAAATCCCAGGTCGCCATGGCGACAGAGAATCTTGTCCTGGCACCTAGGTTTTGTCAGCCTCTTACATCCAGAAAAAACTGTGGATGTAAGAGACTGAGTCACCACACGGGGGCGCTGCTGCTGTCTGCCCAGGAGTTTGGGCAGACAGCACAGCCACTCCGAGCCCACCCCCGAGATCACTCCCACGGAGGAGGTTGTGTGTTGATTGGGCCCCCACACAAGTGTGGGAACCTGACACAACACCCCCCTGCTGCCTGATCGCTCCATAAGAGCGACAGTGCAGCGTTAACCCCTTCAATGCCGCGATCGCAGCATTTAGGGGTTAATTCCCGTTTTGTAAGGGGCTCTGCAGCAACAGCAAAAACGAGCCCCCACAAGCCCTTTGATGATTCTTGTAGGCATGGAAGCCTACAGCAGTCATCAGAGACTCCCCCCTGCAATGGCTGGTCTATAGACCAGCCATTGCTTCCCAGCTGCCAGAGGCAGCTTCAGGGACAGAGAAGAGGGTTCTTTGGTCTCCACGTGAGTGTGGAGACCAGCCCCAACACCCCCCCTGCTGCCTGATCGCTCTCTGAGAGCAGCAGTGCAGCGTTAACCCCTTCAATGCCACAATTGTGTATGACACATTCGTGGCATTGCAGGGGTTAACATTTGTCCCCACAAGCTTGTGGGGACTAAATATCAGTCAATGCTGTGCTCCAATGGAACATCAGCATTGAAAGGGTTAAAAATAATATTTAAAAAAAAAAAAAAAAAACTGCACTGACCTGAAAGTCCCAGGTGCTTCCAGGTCAAATGCTGTGAGTTTAGTATGTGGGCTGATAATGATCAGATCACTCTTGACCAACTGTTAGTTTAAAAAAATCCTGGCTCCAAACTTTTTTACCTGGCGCCTAGATTCACAACAAATTTGTCAAGCCCTGGGAAAATCTATATAAATTAGGTATTTCTGAAATCAGGACACCTGAATTGATAAACTTTGTTGGAGATTTTCCATCGCTTTACCTAGTTTTGTGAGGATTCAGATGGAAAATGTAAAAAAAAAAAAAAAAATTTAGGTGTTTTTTTTCTAATTTTCGCTAGTTTTTACTAAATTTCTCATTCTAAATTTTCAGCTAATCATCCAACTATGTTTGTAAGAAAGCTCTCTCTCTCCTCGAAAAAACAATATATAGTTTACATGGGTACACTATTCACAAGAAAAGAGAATAATCGCTGAACCGACAAAAATAGCAGCCAGAAGGAGGTGCGGTTAGCAGCGGGGATTGTCTGCAACCATCGTGCAGACCTTCCCCAGCTGTCAGAGATCAGCCCCGGCACAGGGAACTCTGATCTCTGACAGCCGGGGAAGGTCTGTGCGGTGGACACAAACAACCCCCACTGCTAACTGCACCTCCTTCCGGTTGCCGGAAGTTGTCTACGCGAATCGCGTAGCGCTCTACACGCTGCCCGGACTGCTCACCGGGGACTCAGAAGCACCTGTAAGTTTGGAGGAGGGAGGCGGAGGGAGTGTTAAATGGGGGGCATAAGGCACTTCTGGAGGCAGAGTGCTCTATAAAACGCCTTTTAACCCCCTTAATGTCACTCTGCCTCCTGAAATGCCTTATACCTCCCTATATGTCACTCTGCCCCATATTATGCCTTTTAACCCCCTAAATGCCAGAGTGGCACATAGGGGTATAAGGCAATTCTGGAGGCAGAGTGACAAATAGGGGGTCAAAATGCATTTCATGGGGCACAGTGGCATATGGGGGTATAAGGCATTTCTGGGGCAGATGTGCATAACTGGGGGGGACAGGTTGGAAAAAAAAAAGGAAAAACAAAATAGTTTTCTCAATCATAGCTTTTATTTAAAAAAAAAAAAAGTTCACAGTTTACATGAATTAACATTTACTGGTAAACCTTTTTTCCTATAGGGTCATCTTATATTCAGGCTTTTTCTTTTTTTCATAAATATTCAGATTTTGGGGGGGTCATCTTATGATCACGGTCATCTTATAATCTTTTAACCCCCTAAATGCCAGAGTGGCACATAGGGGTATAAGGCAATTCTGGAGGCAGAGTGACAAATAGGGGGTCAAAATGCATTTCATGGGGCACAGTGGCATATAGGGGGTATAAGGCATTTCTGGGGCAGATGTGCATAACTGGGGGGGACAGGTTGGAAAAAAAAAGGAAAAACAAAATAGTTTTCTCAATCATAGCTTTTATTTAAAAAAAAAAAAAGTTCACAGTTTACATGAATTAACATTTACTGGTAAACCTTTTTTCCTATAGGGTCATCTTATATTCAGGCTTTTTCTTTTTTTCATAAATATTCAGATTTTGGGGGGGTCATCTTATGATCACGGTCATCTTATAATCGAGCAAATACGGTATACATTTCTCTTTAAAATGTAAAACTTTAAGGGTGCAGCTTATAATCAGGTGCAGCCTATAACTGAACCAATACAGTAAAACTAATCTAGAAGTATGTAAACATGCATTCTTTTGCAAGGAGAAAAACAAATCAATGAGAGAACACTCCCACCAAATGCAACGGGATAGCTCTCACGCAAGCCAGCACTCTTGTAATTTAACTGTAACAAAAAAACTGCACTTAAGGGAAACAAATCGGATGTCCTTTAGAACCCAGTATTTACGATATATAACTGCTCAATGAGATATACTACTAGAGGCATTGGAACCAACACATCTTCAAAATCTACGACTCAACGTTAGACAATCTAATACTACTAACACGCGATTTAAATGTAATCTAGTCTAGTCAATTTGCGCATGATAGTGGGGAACACCATGTAGCAGACTTCTGTATACACTGTGATTTAAACCAAACCCCGGAAACTTTAAAATTAACAAACCAGTACAACGGCCGTATTCAGCTTGGGTAGTTTATCAAATGGTCGTAGACTAGTCATGATTCTGTAAAGCCACCTCTGCAAATAAATCTCTCAGCGTCTTCTACTCCACGCGCAATTTTTCCTCTTTCGAAATAGCGCGACGCACAAACGTCTCCCGCCCTTTTCCGTCGAGATTTAAGCACTTAGAGACACAATACTACTTTAGTTTTTTTGTCTCTACGAGAAGAGCTGTGTAACGGAGATAAAAAAAAGCCTTACGGTTTTTTGGCTGGTGACCAAGTGAGCTTTGGTTAACCCCATGATAGTATAATAGTAACATAACCGGTTTAGATTATAGTAGATATTCATGTTTGGGTTCTAAAAACACTTATGGATAAGCAACGTAATCTTTACGATTCCTGTTTATGTAATTTTTATCTGATCCTCATTGAGTAATTGGACGGGGGTGGTATATTTAATTTTATTGAGAGATTGCATTAAGACACAGGACACAGTGCCCCCCAGTTTTGACTGTGATATCTTATGTGCCGCCCCATTATATTGTTTCTAGAGTGGCCACTGTTTATAATAGATGCACAAACATGAGTATAATACACATGCAGTAATGGGCATGTACATATGCATAATACAAACAATATACACATATATAAAATGTAATGCAAGCGTCATAACTTGTATTTCTCGGCTGATTTAATTTTTTTTGTGAAAGATGAGTTTTAGCTATTTGGACAGGGGCGCAATTTCGGTGCTTGCCATATGCGCTATTTTCAGTAGATACGCCTCTGGGTGTCAGTGGACAGTTTTCAGGTGTCTGTGTTTTGGGGTATCAGTGTACAGTGTTGAACTGTGTTGGGTGTTGATAGTATCTGTTAGTGTACAGTGTGGTGTGTTGTACAGTGTTAGAATGGCTATGGGAGTGTCAGTGCACAGTGTTAGAGTAAGTGTGCGTGGGGTTGTTAGTATACAGAATTAGGTAGGGGGAGGTGCCCACAAACAGTGTTAGTGTGTTGTTTGAGTCTCAGGTGTTAGAATGTGTAATAGCATTTGATGTTTGCATATAGTGTCAGAGTGCATTAGCCTTGGAGGTGGTGTGCAAAGTGACATGCAGAAAAAAGAGCATTAAACAGTGAAGAAGCTGTAAAGAGCTGGGGCAGAGCAATTACCGTATTTGCTCGATTATAAGACGACCCTGATTATAAGGCGACCCCCCAAAATCAAAATATTAATTTAGGAAAAAAACAAAAAGCCTGAATATAAGACTACCCTATCAGAAAAAAGTTTTACCAGTAAATATTAATTCATGTAAACTAATTTTCATATTTAATAAAAGCTATGATTGAGAAAAATATATTTTTTATTTCCTTTTATTTGCCAACCTGACCCCCAGGTATGCACATCTGCCCCCAGGCTTGCCACTCTGCCCCAGAAATGCCTTATACCCCCCTATTTGCCACTCTGCCCCATGATGTGCCTTTTAACCCCCTATATGCCCCTCTGCCCCATGATATGCCTTATACCCCTATATGCCACTCTGGCATATAGGGGATTAAAAGGCATATCATGGGGCTGAGTGGCATATAGGGGGTTAAAATACATTTCTGGAGATATATATATATATATATACTGCTAACAGCAATCACACTCCTATCAAGCCAAGGCAGCCAGTACATGCTGGAACCTGGGGATGTTAGAAGTGTGATTACAGCCTCCCTATGCCATGCTACCACCCCCACCCCCCTTACACATCCATGCTATCACACACACACACTCATTCACAAACATTTAAATACTCATTCATTCCATTAATCACACATACACACACACGCTCAAACCCCCCACCCCCTTACCTGAACTGCAGATCTCCCACTAGCAGACTTCTGCAGGGGTCCGGCTGTGCCAGCAACTTCTCTGGCCCCGCCCCCAGAGGAAGGGGGGGGTAGAGTTATGTGAGGACTGTGCTAGCTTCCTGTTTCCTGCTGCTAATAGCAGAGACACTGCTCGACATCAAAGCCCGGGAAGCAGCACGGCCGAAGCAGAATGAGGTCTGATTAGAAGACGACCTCGATTATAAGACGAGGGGTATTTTTCAGAGGAAAAAACCTCGTCTTATAATCGAGCAAATACGGTATTTTATGCGCCTGGGTGTGATGCACTTTATGCACCTGGCTTAGCAGCTACTGCATAAGAAATATTTTCTCTACACCCTACTTTGTATAGTTTCTATAACTGCTTGATTTAAAAGTATTGCCGTCTATGTAAAAGTTTGAAGAGTGCCACTAAAACAAAGGTGCCGCGATTCAAAGTAAATGGGGATAAACAGGGTCAGGTAATGTTGCATGACCCTGCAGTTGTAGCGTGGCTACATTGAAGAATAGGCTGAGACAGAGTAAGTTAGTGGCATTAGTGTGTTTGTATGTTTATTGGGAATGTGTGTTTGCGTATGTTTTCTTCCTTGCCTTCTCCACTCCTGACCCGGCTTGTCTGACTATTCGTAAAGCTTCCAGTGTTCGTTATCAGTGCCATATCTGCATACTAGTTTCCTCACTTGTAATTCTCAAACCTTGTGTGACATAATAACCGAGCCGTTATGGAACCCGCAAAATTGGCTGAAGCTGTTGCAGCACTCACCCAACAGATGGCTACATTTAATCAGTCCTTACAAGATGTCCAGAAAAAAGTGTGAAACCAGTGTGAATTAGGGTGTGTAGAGAAAAAATAATAGTCAATATACTTCCCTTTTATGTTGCTTCAACGTATACCCAGCTGCAACCCGTACAAAACCCTCTCCAGGTGTTTTAAATTGGAACAAGGATCATTAGGGGGCGCTCGTGTATACCAGTTGAAAAAGAGTTAAAAAAAATGATTGTGTAGTAATATGCACAGATTTTAGTACTGTATGGCTATATAATGCACTCACAATCTTAATATGTGTTCAGGCCTCATAAACATCCCCTCCTCCGGGTGGATATGCAATGTATATGCAAAGAAAGCAGAAAAAACAGGGGACTCCGATGGTGTTATATCAGATAAATCTTGTGGTACGCAAACGTGGAAAAACACTTACACTTTTCGAAGGGGTGTAATACCCGTAAGCATCAGATGATTTTTCTCTGCTTCTCCAATGCTTCTGTATCCGCTGAATCCCAGTGGTCTGCTGGTGTGGAGCTGTACTCAGTGTTATAGAATAATATAAATCCACAATATAGTGGGATAAAATATACTATTTATTTAAGGCTATACGCCAAAATAAAAAATTGTTAACAATCATCCACCAAGGGATGTTTTAACAGGTAAATAAAAAGTCCAGTAAAAGTACTTAAAAAGAGCTCTGTCAAGTCCTCAACGCGTTTCGCCGTCCTTGTGGCTTCATCAGGAGTATTTTTCATATTGATGTATGGTCCTTTTAAATCTTATCAGGCGCCATCTTAATCCACCGGCGTCTGACGTCAATACGTCCGTCATCGTCATTCCGTTTGTTTATGGATTCTCAGATCTTCCATGAAAGCTCCGAAAAAAAGGTAAGAGAACATCTTTATTTGTTTGTTTTGAATGTTATGCGGTGGTCTACTAATCCGATCGCTACCCTACTATATCGGGTATACGTTATTATTTGGCCGATAACCTTCCGTATTAGGAATATGCCCATCCACCTCATAGTAAGTATGTCACCATATACGGAAAAACTCCGTGTGATTTAAGAACCGAGGAGCTGATCTGTTATCCTCGCGTCTACTTCCCATGTTTTATCAGTGGGGGCCACCCGAGTTTGGCTATATTTAACAAGGTCTCCCCGTGATAGGGAATGTGGGCTTGATTGAAAAAACATATTTTTAACAGTTCGTATGTGATGAATGAGTTAAGTGATTGGGTTGTGTGTAGGTCGTGAATGAATGGAGTGATCAGGTGCCGATCGGGGGCGTGGGTCCGGGGAGTAAATGTCCCCATCCGGTAAATAGTTATGTGGCTATCTTTTCATACTGCTGTTCTGTCTCTTTTCCTCCATTAGGGTCAAATATTCGTCTCTACCGGGACATGGAGTGTATTTCATCATGTATGTGCCCTCCTATGGGAACTTTGCTCCAGACGATATATATTTAATTTACTGTTGGCCAGGTGTAAATACTGCCTATAATGTCTTTTTTATAAATAACTCAAAAACCAATAAAGGACAGAAAAAAAGTTTTTCTTTTGCTAATTATGCATGACTTCTATTGTCTATATTATCAATATCCTGTATTTAAATGAATTTTCAATAAAATGATTTTAAATAAAAATAGATTTTAAAAACATGAATTTTAAATGAATTTCAAATCAAAATATTTTATTAAAAATAAATAAATGAAAAATAAAAATTAGTAATACCATTACTTATGATGTACCGTATTGGCTCGGATATAGGCTGCCCCCGTATATAGGCCGCACCCTAAAAGTTTGGTGCTTTTTTAAAGGAAAAGTTTTTTTCTTTAAAAAAAAGCACCAAAAAACATCCTGCCACTCTGTCCTCTCCCCCCCGAGATACGCTGCCACTCTGTCCTCCCCCCTCCCCGAGATACGCTGCCACTCTGTCCTCCCCCCCTCCCCGAGATATGCTGCCACTCTGTCCTCCCCCCCCTCGAGATACACTGCCACTCTGTCCCCCCCCCTCGAGATACGCTGCCACTCTGTCCCCCCGCCTCGAGATACGCTGCCACTCTGTCCCCCCCCTCGAGATACGCTGCCACTCTGTCCTCCCCCCCCGACTTACCAGAGCAGACTCCCGGGTGTCTTACGGGGCCGGAGGGGGACATCTATGCACATCGTGTATACAACTCCCGGTACCGGCACTCAGCGGAGATGTCTTAAGCCGGCCCTGCAAGACACCCGGGAGTCTGCCCTGGTAAGTCGGGGGGGTTAGAATGCATCGTGCGCACGTTCACCGGCAACGGCGCATCGCCGCTGCCGGTGAACATCCGTGCGATGCGCTTAGACAACCTCCCGTGCCGGTACTCCCCCCCCCCGTGGGAAGTGCTGGCACGGGAGGCTGTCTGAGCGTATCAGACAGTAGGATACAGGTCCCCTGCACCGCTGCGGGGGATCTGTATCCTAACCCCGCTGCCTGCCCGGCGCCCGGGACTGCATGTCCCGGGCGTCGGGCGCTAGACCCCGAATATAGGCCGCACCCCCACTTTAAAGACTTAAAGTGGGGGAAAAAAGTGCGGCCTATATTCGGGCCAATACGGTATATTTTTTATCTGTATGTTTCTTATAATGTGTATTTTTTATCTGTCTGTTTCGATTATTATGTCAATTTTGCAATAAAAATTCTCTCTTATTTTTTATGTTTTATTATCTTTTATTAATTTTTTATTTTTACATTTTTACAAATGCCTAAACATATTTTTAGGGTCCCATAATGAATGAACACAGTATATACCTCATATTTACTGTATCGTATGTGGTGGTGTGTAAGAATGTCCCATGTATGTTAGTATGTCCTACTTTATCCGTGTATTGTATGTAATGGTATGTATGTATATCACATATATGTTAGTATGTCCAGCTCCATGTTAAGGCCACCTTTTTTGAAGGTTTTTAATTTAAAAATCCACTC
Source organism: Spea bombifrons (assembly GCF_027358695.1). Classification (NCBI taxonomy): domain Eukaryota; kingdom Metazoa; phylum Chordata; class Amphibia; order Anura; family Pelobatidae; genus Spea; species Spea bombifrons. The sequence goes on along the minus strand of NC_071092.1, from coordinate 19,415,515 downwards.
CGTTTCCTTCTTGGATAAGTTATCTACCGTACTCCCACCTCTCCAATTGGGAGGGACCCAATCTATACCCATGATTTTTAAAGTTTCTATAGAATATTTTGGGCATGTGTTACAATGTCTGGGAACGCTATGTTTAGTGTTTTTATTTCTTATGTTTCCGAGGTGCTCCAATACCCTCTCCTTCATGGGTCTTATAGTTCGGCCGACATATTGTATGCCACACCCACATTCTAATAGGTACACTATGTTTCTCGTTAAACAGTTTATGAAATGTTTAATGGTATATAATTGACCCGTTGTTGTCCCTGTAAATTGATTTGTTTTTTTTAGGTAAGAACGTGCACATTTTACAAAAACCACATTTGTGAAACCCATTTGGTTTTTTTCCTACAAACATTTGAGGATTTTGTGTAATTATTTGTTTGGGTAGGACACTCAGGGCCAACATTGTTTTTAATGAACCTGTTTTTGTAAAAATTATTTGGGGTCTATCTGGTAGCACCGTACTGAGTACTTCATCACTTTTTAGTATGTGCCAATGTTTGTTTATGATATGTTTAATTTTATTTGCTTGAGTGTTATATTGTGTGAAAAATGAAAAACTAAAATCCCTCTCCTTACGTGTTTTTTTTGTACTATTTTTATTCCCCAATAGTTGTTGTCTGTCTACTGATTTAACTTCACGGAGGCTCTCCTCTAGTTTTTCTTCCGGAGGTGCTGTTCCCTTTAGGAATACTCACTTTGAACATCAGAATAGAGACCACTCTTCAAATAGAATCAATTGTAAGTCTTGTACGTCTATGTGATGTTATATTTTTGTTGTCCTTTTAAATGCAGAAGTGATAAATGTTTATTTTCCTTATGTATAATATTTCTGATATCAAGATGCAAAGATGATTAGATTTCAAGTTGTTATATATTATTCTGCATTTCTGTTTAATAAAATATATAAAAAAAAAAAGAATAGACTCTTCACATACACGGTCTAGAATTTTAGCTTTTTCACCTACTAGAAGGGTACCTTCACCTAGTAGACAAAGATTTTCACCCGTGGGAAAAAGTAGTGACATGAATCATATAGACCAGGATTTTGCACATGAACAGGCTTTTTTAGACAGGGAGCCATCCCGAAAGGGTGGCACAAAGCGAAAAGAAACCCCCCCGAGAAGAGAAGCGATATAATTAAGGAACAGATATATACCCCTAGAGCAGAGCCCGTGGAAGAAAAGAAAATACACAAAAGAACAAGAGGCCAGAGGGGGAGAGGAAAGGGGACGTCAGATGAGCAGGTATTGATCCCAGAAAAAGAAGGTATCATTAATATATCATCCATTACTCTGACACAAAATGAAATAAGTTTACTTAGAAAAGGCCTTAAATTCGCGCCCTCCAGAGGCCCGAACCAATTTTAACTTTTTTTAGACACTCAAAAATACTTAAGGAAACTCACTATAAAAAGATTCTTCTGTAGACCAGATAGAGTTGATACAAGCGGGGAGACAACTGTAGAACAATTCTCACACACAAACCTCAAACCAAAGTCAAAATTCTTTCCACAAAATGAGAAGAGCCAACATATAGAAGTCTTCACTGACCTTATACAAAAGGACTTAGAACAGTTGGGCAATAAAATTAAAACATACAATTTAAACAAAAAGGAACAAGCAGCACTACGACTATTAAAAGAAAAACACGATATAGTTGTTAAACAGGCAGACAAAGGGGGAGCAACGGTGGTGATGGACCGCCTTTATTATCTGAAAGAATCCAGAAGAATTTTGGGAGATAAAAAGCTAGGTAAGGACCCCACAAAGGATTTTAGTGTAGTTCTATATGACATCCTAAAAGAAGGTCTAGAACAAGGTATCCTAAATAAGAAAGAGTTTGATTATCTAAGAAAAGAACATCCAAGACTTCCAGTCTTCTACTTTCTTCCTAAAATCCATAAAGATTTAAAGGAGCCACCGGGTAGACCCATCATCAGTGGTATAGACTCCCTTACGTGCAACACATCGGAGTATGTCGATTTCCTCCTTCAAAAATATGTACCAAAAATTCCAGCGTACCTCAAAGATACCACACACCTTTTGAATACATTAAAAGACATCACATGGTCCCCAGGGTGGTTTTGGGCCACAATGGACGTTTCATCTTTATATACGATCATAGACCATGAACAGGGACTGGAAGCTATAAATAGGGCTATATCAAGGGATATGGACATGAATCCATTACAAAAATCATTTATCTTGAAATGCATTAACTTCATATTGAAACATAACTATTTTTGGTTTGAGGATGAATTTTTCCTCCAACTTTGCGGTACTGCCATGGGCACCAGGTTTGCACCGAGCTACGCCAATCTGTTCGTAGCGGAATGGGAAAACCTACATATATGGAATAACAACCCCTTCGGTGCAGACCTGGTGCTATGGAAGAGATACATAGACGACATCCTCATAATTTGGAAAGGGTCCGAAGATAGTTTGAATGAATTCATAAAATACACGAACAAGAATGCTTTCAACTTAAAGTTTACGTCAAACATACAGAGTCAACAAATCGAGTTCCTGGATGAAGAACTGTTTTCGGAGGGAAACCAGATTTGCTCAAGGAATTATAGTAAGCCCACAGACAGAAATGGATATATAAACTATAACAGTTGCCATCACCCCCAATGGCTGAATAATATTCCTAAGGGTCAACTCTTGAGGGTAAAGAGGAATTGTACGAAAAAAGAGGATTTTGAAATCAAAGCAAATGAAATCAAACAAAAATTTGTGGAAAAAAACTATCCGGAAGAAAAACTAGAGAAGAGCCTCCGTGAAGTTAAATCAGTAGACAGACAACAACTATTGGGGAATAAAAATAGTACACAAAAAACACATAAGGAGAGGGATTTTAGTTTTTCATTTTTCACACAATATAACACTCAAGCAAATAAAATTAAACATATCATAAACAAATATTGGCACATACTAAAAAGTGATGAAGTACTCAGTACGGTGCTACCAGATAGACCCCAAATAATTTTTAAAAAAACAGGTTCATTAAAAACAATGTTGGCCCCGTGTGTCCTACCCAAACAAATAATTACACAAAATCCTCAAATGTTTGTAGGAAAAAAAACCAAATGGGTTTCACAAATGTGGTTTTTGTAAAATGTGCACATTCTTACCTAAAAAAACAAATCAATTTACAGGGACAACAACGGGTCAAATATATACCATTAAACATTTCATAAACTGTTTAACGAGAAACATAGTGTAACTATTAGAATGTGGGTGTGGCATACAATATGTCGGCCAAACTATAAGACCCATGAAGGAGAGGGTATTGGAGTACCTCGGAAACATAAGAAATAAAAACACTAAACATAGCGTTCCCAGACATTGTAACACATGCCCAAAATATTCTATAGAAACTTTAAAAATCATGGGTATAGATTGGGTCCCTCCCAATTGGAGAGGTGGGAGTACGGTAGATAACTTATCCAAGAAGGAAACGGAGTGGATTTTTAAATTAAAAACCTTCAAAAAAGGTGGCCTTAACATGGAGCTGGACATATAACATATATGTGATATGCATACACACCATTACATACAATACACGGATGAAGTAGGACATACTAACATACATGGGACATTCTTACACACCACCACATACGATACAGTAAATATGAGGTATATACTGTGTTCATTCATTATGGGACCCTAAGAATATGTTTAGGCATTTGTAAAAATGTAAAAATAAAAAAATAATAAAAGATAATAAAACATAAAAAAAGGGAGAATTTTTATTGCAAAATTGACATAATAGTCGAAACAGACAGATAAAAAATACACATTATAAGAAACATACAGATAAAAAATATACATCATAAGTAATGGTATTACTAATTTTTATTTTTTATTTATTTATTTTTAATAAAATATTTTGATTTGAAATTCATTTAAAATTCATGTTTTTAAAAATCTATTTTTATTTAAAATCATTTTATTGAAAATTCATTTAAATACAGGATATTGATAATATAGACAATAGAAGTCATTCATAATTAGCAAAAGAAAAACTTTTTTTCTGTCCTTTATTGGTTTTTGAGTTATTTATAAAAAAGACATTATAGGCAGTATTTACACCTGGCCAACAGCAAAGTTCCCATAGGAGGGCACATACATGATGAAATACACTCCATGTCCCGGTAGAGACGAATATTTGACCCTAATGGAGGAAAAGAGACAGAACAGCAGTATGAAAAGATAGCCACATAACTATTTCCCGGATGGGGACATTTACTCCCCGGACCCACGCCCCAGATCGGCACCTGATCACTCCATTCATTCACGACCTACACACAACCCAATCACTTAACTCATTCATCACATACGAACTGTTAAAAATATGTTTTTTCAATCAAGCCCACATTCCCTATCACGGAGAGATCTTGTTAAATATAGCCAAACTCGGGTGGCCCCCACTGATAAAACATGGGAAGTAGACGCGAGGATAACAGATCGGCACCTTGGTTCTTAAATCACACGGAGTTTTTCCGTATACGGTGACACACTTACTATGAGGTGGATGGGCATATTCCTAATACGGAAGGTTATCGGCCAAATAATAACGTATACCCGATATAGTAGGGTAGCGATCGGATTAGTAGACCACCGCATAACATTCAAAACAAACAAATAAAGATGTGCTCTTACCTTTTTTTCGGAGCTTTCACGGAAGATCTGAGAATCCATAAACAAACGGAATGACGATGACGGACGTATTGACGTCAGACGCCGGTGGATTAAGATGGCGCCCGATAAGATTTAAAAGGACCATACATCAATATGAAAAATACTCCTGATGAAGCCACAAGGACGGCGAAACGCGTTGAGGACTTGACAGAGCTCTTTTTAACCCCTTAACGACAATCCCCGTACATGTACGGGGTTGCCGTGCAACGGGTTAACGACAATGCCCGTACACGTACGGGCTGCCGTTAAATAGCTGCATCGCCGCGATCGCGGCGTTTTCGCCGCGATCGGCGGCTTTGCAGCATCCACGGAAGCCTCACAAGTGAGGCTGACCGTGGATCCGGGGAGGGCAGCCCTCGGCAGCCCTCCCCGGAAGAAAAATGGCCGCCGCCGCACCGATCATCAAAGATCGCGGCGGCGCCCGGCTAAAACAGCTTAGGAAGCGATCTGAATCGCTTCCTAAGCATAAACGGTGTTACTGACGTGCCTCGATATCGAGGCATGTCAGTAACACTACCCCCCTACCCCGATCACCTTGTGATTGCTCCGAAGAGCAACCACAAGTGCCATCCTGTAAATGACGTTGCCGTCATTCACAGGATGGCATGAACAATAAATATGAGTTCATAGAGGGTCTATCCAGACCCTCTTGTGAACTCTCGAGCTCCTCCTGCAGGTTGAATGCAGGTACTGCATCCAACCATGCAAGGTCAATGGAGCCCAGCTCACTAATGAGTGATTAGTAAAAAAAAAATACAAAAAAATTTAAAAAAAATAAATAAAAAAAATGTTTAAAAAAAATAAAAATAATATGTAACATATAAAAATCCCCACTGTCACCAAAAAAAAAAAAAAATTAATAAGCAAGTCCTAAAATTCTTTATCTTTACAAAAATTCCAGCATGGAAAGAGTTAAAATATTGGCATTACAAATGCCCATAGGGTGTCTCGTATTAAAAAATGCATGAGTGGATGGGATAAATTGAATTGGCCGGGTTCAAAGGTGTCCCAAATATGGGACATGGGGGCAGTAGGATCAGATGTCTAAATGGCCAAAAAATACACACCTCACAAAGGCGGCCTTTTACCTCCCAAATAACCCAACAAACCCATGCATGGGGGGTATCACTGCGCTCAGGAGATGTTACTGAACACATATTGGGGTGTTGTTTGACACGGACATATACCAGGAGCGATAAATTTATACCTGAAGTACAACGTGTGTGAAAAAAATACAAAAAAAATGTACTACCATAAAGTTTCACAAAGGCTGGTGGTAAAATTAGTGCATGGAAAGGGTTAAATTACCAGCATGTGAAATACCTTGGGGTGTCTAGTTTTTAAAAATATATGACTTGATGGGGTAAATTGCATTGGCCGGCTTCAAAGATACCCGAAATGGCACATGGGGGGAAGAATTACCAGATTTGGAAAAAAAGGTTTTGAAATAGCAAAACGCTACCTGTACTTATTGCCCCATAACGTGCAGAAAAAAGCAAAAAACATAAAAACATTGGGTATTTCTAAACTCAGGACAAATAGTAGAATCTATTTAGCAGGTTTTTTCATTCGTTTTTGCAGATGAGTAAAAGTTTTTTGTTTAAAAAGTGAGAAAAAGTAATTTTTTAACAAAAAATCCCCATATTTTATCATTTTTTTTTATAGTAAATTAGATGATATGATAAAATTAATGATATCTAAAGAAAGCCCTGTTTGTCCTGAAAAAAACAATATATAATATGTGTGGGAGCATGAAATGAGAAAGAAGAAAATCACAGCTAAACAGTAACACTGAAAAATGTTAAAATAGCCATTGTCCCACAATATACTACGAGTAAAAACCCCTATTGTCCTTAAGGGGTTAAGTACTTTTACTGGACTTTTTATTTACCTGTTAAAACATCCCTTGGTGGATGATTGTTAACAATTTTTTATTTTGGCGTATAGCCTTAAATAAATAGTATATTTTATCCCACTATATTGTGGATTTATATTATTCTATAACACTGAGTACAGCTCCACACCAGCAGACCACTGGGATTCAGCGGATACAGAAGCATTGGAGAAGCAGAGAAAAATCATCTGATGCATACAGGTATTACTCCCCTTCGAAAAGTGTTTTTCCACGTTTGCATACCACAAGATTTATCTGATATGACACCATGGAGTCCCCTGTTTTTCTGCTTTCTTTGCATATACATTGCATATCCACCCGGAGGAGGGGATGTTTATGAGGCCTGAACACATATTAAGATTGTGAATGCATTATATAGCCATACAGTACTAAAATCTGTGCATATTACTACACAATCATTTTTTTCTATTTTTTGTTTTTTAACTCTTTTTCAACTGGTATACACGAGCGCACCCTAATGATCCTTCTTACAAGATGTCCAGACAGGACAAAACCAGCTCAGACAACAACTACATCACCTACAATCAAATCCTAATGTTTCAGGTGATCCGTTTCAGGCTCCCTCTATGAATCAGGAAAACATGGTCCTTCAGGGAGCAACTGCCCCCGAACCACAGATACCTATGCCTGAACGTTTTGCTGGGGACCGCAAGAAATACAACACTTTCATGACTTCGTGTAAAATAATGTTTAATCTGAAACCAAGAACGTACACCTCAGACTATATTAAAATTCACACGGTCATTTCTCTGCTGGCGGAAGAACCCCAGCTCTGGGCTCACCATCTACTTCATAGAAACAGTCCAATATTAGAGACATGGGCTTCCTTCCGCCAAGCCATGGACGCGCTATATGAAGACCCTTTCAGGACCACCTCTGCTACCAGTACGTTAAGAGCTCTCAAAGAAGGAAAAGACCAGTGGAAGAATATATCGCAGAATTCAGACGAGTTTCCATGGAAACCACATGGAATGAATCAGCATTACACAATCAATTCCGGTTGGGTTTATCAGAAAACATCAGAGACGAATTGGCCAGCACCAACATTCTGAATTCCCTGGATGAATTTGCCAGGCTCTCCATCCAAATCGATAGGAGACTACGTGAAAGAAAGGCCGAACGGTTAACAACTCCTTCTTCTACATGGTCTACCCTGCGACCACCCGCAAAGACAAGTCCTAAAGAACTTCCTGACAAACCTATGCAATTGGGCCTCATCAAAGGTCCTCTATCCACAGCTGAGAAAGAACGCCGTACGAACCTTGACCTATGTCTCTACTGCGGCAACAAGGGCCATTACGTCAATTAATGTAGAACCAAAGCACGTTCTACCAAGGGTAAGCTTAAACCCCTGTTTCTTCCATATACAAGCAAAGTACCTCCACATTTCTCAAATCATCTGTCCCTTTCCATATCCTTGCAGTGGAAGGAAAGAACCTTCGCCTTGGCAGCTATGATTGATTCAGGAGCCAGCAGCAATATATTGGATGCCAAACTCATTCAACACCTTGGCATCACCACCCTAAAGAAACCCACTCCGATATCCATACAACTAGTAGACGGAAGCCCTCTGAAGACAGGCCCTATCACCCAAGAGACTGTTCCTTTATGCATGTGTATTGTTCCCGATCATATTGAGGACATTGTGTTTGATGTGGTTCCTTCTCCAGTTTTCCATGTCAATTGGGAAATGGGCTCTGTTCGCTTCTGTGCTAATAAAGATTCTGTTTATCACAACTCCTCTTTGTCCATTAATGTGGCTCACGATTACAGTTCTCTGCCGGTTACTAAGATCCCGTCTCATTACAGTGAATTTTTAGACGTGTTTGAGAAGAAAGGAACAAACCGTCTTCCACCACACAAAGAATATGACTGTCCTATAGACTTATTCCCTGGTGCACCCATTCCATTCGGTAGAATTTACCCTATGTTGGAACCAGAACTCGTAACCCTCAAAGAGTACATAGATGAAAACCTAGCCAAAGGGTTTATACAACCCTTCACATCTCCTGCTGGAGCAGGTATATTCTTTGTACCAAAGAAAGACGGTGGATTAAGACCTTGCGTGGATTACAGAAAATGAAATGTTGGATCAATTTGTGGTGATATTCTTGGATGATATCCTGATATACTCCTCGTCTTTACGAACACACAGAGAACATGTGTCTAAAGTATTGATGCGACTACGAGTAAATGGGTTATACGCTAAACCAGAGAAGTGCGTGTTTGAGACTCAATTGGTGGACTTCCTGTGCTTTATCCTTACACCTACTAAGGGGAAAATGGATCCGAAGAAGATCGCTACCATCCTACAATGGCCACCTCCCACAGACAGAAAAGGTGTACAAAGATTTGTTGGATTTGCTAACTTCTATCGGAAGTTTATCAGGAACTTTTCAAAAGGTTATCCAACCCGTTACATCTCTCACATCCGTTAAAAATAAGTTTTGTTGGTCGGAAGCTGCTCAGAGAGCTTTTGACTTCCTTAAAGAACGGTTCACCACAGCACCCATATTGGTCCTTCCTGTACCACAAAGGCCCTATATACTTGAAGTGGACGCCTCTGATTCTGCTGTTGGGGCTATCCTGTCCCAAAGGGATGACACCGACAAACAACTTCACCCAGTTGCTTTCTTCTCTAGAACACTGAACCCCGCTGAGAGAAATTATGGCGTGGGAGAAAAAGAGATGCTGACCATGAAGATGGCCTTAGAAGAGTGGCGACATTTGTTGGAGGGTGCACTTCATCCCATAACCGTTTACACAGAACATAAAAATATGGAATACTTTAGAACTGGCAAATGACTACAAGCCAGGCTCGCCAGATGGTCTTTATTTTTCTCTTGATTCCAGCTTCATATAACTTACAGACCCGGTTCCAGTAACACCAAAGCCGACTCTCTCTCACGCTTGTTCGACATACCCACTGTGCACCCACAAGTTGAAGACACTGTACCGAAGGCGGGACACTTCTTGACGATCACACAATCTTTATGGGACATCATCCGCCAGCATTGTGCGAACATGGATCCCTCCGAATTTCCTCACTTGCACCATAAAGGAGAGTTCTACTACCACAACAATTTGCTCTATGTTCCTCCTGAGGTCCGCCTTCATGTGTTACAACAGTTCCACGACACTCCTGCAGCTGGGCATGGAGGTATCACTCAAACTGTGGACCTTATACGTAGACAATTCTGGTGGCCTACACTTCAAGAGGATGTACGGCAGTTCATACTCTCTTGTACGATATGCGCCAGAGCAAACCTGCAGGTCTTCTGTGTCCTCTGCCTGTTCCCGTAAAACCATGGACGGATATATCCGTGGATTTTATAACAGACTTACCGTCATCAAACCAACACACCACGCTCATGGTCGTAGTTGATAGATTTACAAAGGTGGCTCATTTTTTTTTTTTAATTTGTATCAAAACATAAAACACACACCACTGTAAAATATATATATATATATATATATATATGTGTGTGTGTGTGTATACATACACATATAAACACATAAGTATACACCGATATTTAGGTGCTAAGTGACCAACATCATGTTTAGGACATACATATACAACATATTACTACCATCAATCAGGATCAAAGATGGCTCATTTTATCCCCGCTACACACTTACCTACAGCAGACGAAACAGCGGCGTTGTTCGTTAAAGAAGTCTTCCGATTACATGGACTACCAGAATACATTGTGTCTGACAGAGGAACCCAATTTACGTCAAAGTTTTGGAAAGCCTTTTGTGATGAGCTTTACATACATCGTTCTCTATCTACTGCCTTTCATCCCCAGAGCAATGGACAAACAGAACGCACAATTCAAACCCTGGAGCAATACCTCCGTTGTTTTACTTTGCATTTACAAGACGATTGGTACCAACTTCACCTCTCGCAGAATTCGCATTTAATAGCCACATCCATTCTTCAACGCAGAAATCACCCTTCTTCTCCAATTATGGAGTCCACCCGTCCATGCTGCCCGGATCTCCGATACCCAGCTCAGTCTCCTCCGTCACCGAACAGGTCAAAAGGATGATTGCTATCCACAAATCCTTGCACAGCACACTTACCAAGGCTCAACAACGATACAAAAGGTTTTCAGATTTACATCGTTCTCCTGCCCCTGTGTACAAACCTGGTGACAAGGTGTGGCTTTCAACTACTCATCTTAAACTGCAGTGTCCCACTAAGAAATTGAGACCTAAATATATTGGTCCCTATGCAATCACACGAGTCCTTTCACCTGCTGCAGTAGAATTGCGACTACCCGGCTCAATGCGAATACACCCCGTTTTTCATGTTTCCCTCCTGAAGCCCTGGAAAACAAACGCAAGTGATGGTACGAGCGTGGGCGAACCACGCCCCCTCTTTTGTAGTACGCCTCCCTGGAGGCAATGTAACGTGGATAACGTAAGTCATCCGTTGGGGACGGAGCTTGGGGCAGGCGGCAGATTCAAAAGCTGAGCACTGACTGCCATTCAGTGCTCGGTTATTGTCCCTGCTGACACCCACCACAAGTTCACTTGAGGACAAGAGAGCCTCAGTAGTGTTACTGCAGTTGTTTTTGTACGGAAGTACAAAAGCAATAAAGCTGCAGTACATTGAAGTACAACTGTAGGTTTGCAATATAAAAAAAAGTGCAGTAAATGTGCAGTAACACTGCAGTACAGTGAAGTACAAATGCAGTAAAACTGCACTAAATGTGCAGTAATACTGCAGTAAAAGTGCAGTATTGCAGTTTTTTCATGTCCAAAAACTGCAGTATGGCTAGGTTTCCACTTGGGTTTTTGTCCTGCGTTTTTTTCTTGATGAAAAACGCCAGGAAAAACGCCAAGAAAACTGCCACTGCATTTACCTGCGTTTTGGCGTTTTTTCTGGAGTTTTTTCTGGCGTTTTAGCCTTTCTGTGGAAATTGCTTTTTTTGACCAGTTAGAAGTTTCACCCAGCTAAAAGGGATTAGGATAAATGGCAAGTATCTGCCCTCTCCTGATGTCATTTACTTGGTAGACCCTTTTGTCTCTTTTCTGTGGTTTGTAAGGCATGCTTTATTCCGAATGTCTGCTCCTCTAGGAAGATTGGCCCCAAATGATGGTGCAAATTGTTTGCTGTTGCTTTTGGCACGCAGGATCCAGTTGATGCGTCGGGTATGTTTGTTTGTAATGGCATGTTTGTTCCAAATGGTGTAAAATTCAATATGAACCAGTCCAGGACTTTGTTTTGTGTGAAACTGTTTGTTTTCAGCCTATTTCTCGTAGGACACACAGATACTGGGTCCATCCTCTGCATTGTAACTGTGGAAAAAACGCCATAAAAAACGCCAAGGCAATAAACCCACATGGCTTTTTCATGGCGTTTTTTCTCTCCCATAGACTTCTATTGGAGAAAAACGCCAAGATTTCCTTGCAAAAAACGCCAGAGTGTCAACATGCTGCGATTTTGAAAAACTGCCACAGAGCCCAAAAAAGCAGAAAAACGCCAAAGAGGACTGAAAAAACGCCAAACAGAAAAACGCCAAGTGGAAATGGCATTTTGCGATTTCCTATTGAAGAACAGCTAACATCTGGCTGCAGCCGTTTTTCACTAAAAAAACGCCAGGTGGCGCTATTGGCATTTTTATGGGCGTTTTTAGCAAAAAAAAACCAAGTGGAAATCTAGCCTATTACTTCAGAAAAACTGCAGTGATTTTTTTTAAGGGAAGGTGTGCCCCACCCTTTTGTTATGTTTGTCTCAGTTTGCTGTCTAAAGGTATGTCCTTCTTGGTTCTGTGTTTAGGTTCAATGTTTAGTTTTAGCTTATTCGTAATTCAATAGGCAGGATTTAGCGTTAGGACCCGCCAAATATTGGAGTACTTTGGCGTAGCGGTGGGCTAAGCATACTATGGCCATATGATGTGACAGAATCTCCAATTGTTATTTTATAGTCCTAGGCTAGTCCTGTATTCATGTTTGTGTCACGTTCTGCCCAGGCTGCGGAGCTGCATGTCTTTTGTTTCCCTGTCTTGCTGTTGTCTATTTCTGGATTTCTGTATGTTCTGTCCTGAACCTCTGATTCCTTGATTCCAGTCTTGTTCTTTGCTTCAGCGGTTTCATTTATAAGGTGTGCCCCACCCGTGTGTTCTATTTGTCTCAGTCTCTGGTCTACAGGTATGTCTCTCTGATATGTGTTTTGATTTCATGTTTGGTTTGTTTAGTACCTTTGTATGCTGGGTTTAGCGTTAGCGTTAGGACTCACCATCATTGGAGTACTTTGGCGTAGTGATGGGCTAAGCATACTATGGAATCTCCAATAGTTATCATATAGTCCTAGGCTAGTTCCTGTATTTATGTGTGTCAGTCTGTGATGTAACGTGTGGGGTGTCCTGTCCTGTCTTGAATCCCCGGTAGAGGGGTCTCCTGACTTGAATCCCCAGTAGAGGGGTGTCCTGACTTGAATCCCCGGTAGAGGGGTGTCCTGTCTTGAATCCCCGGTAGAGGGGTGTCCTGTCTTGAATCCCCGGTAGAGGGGTGTCCTGTCCTGTTCATGTCAGATCTTGAGTATCCCTTGTGTTGTTCCCTGTATCATGTATATCTTGTATGTCTTGTTATGTTTCTTGCTTGGTCTCCCTGTTCCTTGCTTGTTATGTTTCTGCTATATACTCTGCTTAGCTTCCCTATTTCCAGCCTGCAGCATCTGGCACATGATTCCAGTGCTATGTCTCATGCCTGCTCCAGGGTGCCTGCACGATATTTCCAAGTTCTGCTTTGTTCTGTCATCATCCGCTGCTATGTCAGGGCGCTGGTATGTGGCTGCACAACCCTAGATGCCCACCGAGAGAGTGCTGTTGTCCTGCACCAGGCTCTGTCCAACTCCACTACTGCACCGTAACTCCTAAACACAATCTTTGGGCACTCTGGGTCTTTACAGTCGTCTGTATGGACTCAGTTCCTGACAGTTTGTCGGTCTCATATGTACCTTTGCCCTCTTTTCCCTGAATCATCTGAGGATTTCGGTTCCTCTCTCCTCTCTCCATGTCCCAGTTAAGATATCCTATCCTTGCTTAAAAGGAGAAGTGCCTTAGGATCTCGGCTCCTCACTCCATCCCTTGCGTTCCTTGTTCCCTGTCCTTTGTTGTGTCTTGTACCATGTATGTCTTGTCTGGCTATGTTTCTTGCTTGGTCTCCCATTCCCTGTTCCTTGCTCTGCCCCCTTGCTCACTCTGTCCCCCTTGCTTCCCTACTCCCAGCCTGCACATTTGTCTGTAGAGCTATGTCTCATACCTGCTCCAGGGTGCCTGCAGGATATTACTTTGTTTTGTACTGGACAACATCCGCTGCTATGTCAGGGCGCTGGTATGTGGCTGCACAATCCTAGGTGCTTAACACCCTGGAGAGTGCAGTCGCCCTGCACTAGGCCCTGTCCAACTCCACTCCCTGTTTAAAGGGTGGCGCATTAGTTGTCTGAAAACAGGGAAAGAGGCAGTTAAGCCAGAGGCCCTAAAACTTTATGAAAAGGTACTGTCCAAAGAAACGTGTGTTGTGCTGTAACTACTTTATGTCTGGGACTGGATTAGCTGGCCAGTTTGTATAGTTAGTCTCCAAGATGGAGTATGATTTGTTTTTTGTTGTGTTTATTTACACTGTGAAGCGCAATACTGCGGACCACATTTTGCCTTTATTCTGTTGGTGTTGGGAGTTTCTTGTTTGTAACTGGGCCATCCTGCCACAGTGCCTTGGAGAAGCTTACTGCAGGGATACAAGTCGTCAGAATGCCCAAGATGCTCATAGCTTTTCTGAAGGACCAGGTAGGATTTCGTTGCAAAACTGACACAACCCTTCTTACTTTTCTGATCTTTGATATGGAATAAAGAGCCTTAGGGAGGTGGAGTCCACTATCAGCCCCAAGAACTGCATACTTAGAAAGAAATAAGGTTAGACCTTTTATGATCAAGACATGTCTGTATGAACCATTGCAGCCGACCACCAATTCCATCAGAATTAGCCTAGGCTCTTGTTTCTTAGAATGTTACTGAAACATTTTGACCTGGCCTTATCTATAAAAATTCTACACCTAATAAAAATGTTGAAAAGGCCTGGTGTTTTATATGGGTACCTCCTGTTCCATCTGGTCTTCTTATCCTGGGGAAGCGCACTCTTGCATTAGACATGTGCTTGATGCGCTCTGCCAACGGGGAAACAATGCCATCTTCATGAGAACGAAGGCCGGAGCTGAAATGGCTTCGATGAGCCAGTCGTCCAGTTATGGGATGACCCTGATACCTTATTCCCTGAAAGTTGAGAGACCCAAACTGGAAATGGAGAACTCTCGCCCCGTTCCTTATAGAGAGCCTGAGGAATTTACTGGATGCAACTGCAGTAAGCACATGCACATAAGCATCCTTCAGGTCCATGGTCACCATATAATCTCCTTATTCAGTAGTTTGGTGACTGTGAGGATAGATTTCATACTAAAATGCTTGTATAGAATACTAACTGGCTTGAGAAACAAAATGATACCAGTGATGATTTGACTGTCAAAGTTCTAAAAAAAATAATGTTTCACAAGAATGTGGCTTGTGTTGGCCATTTAAAAGCAAATAGTCAGCACTTTGTTCCATACTTGGTGACAATCCATTTATTTCCTCAAATTATTTCCGTCTGCAATGACCCTCAGGATCCAATTGTCTAAACACCTTTTGCCTTACAAATGTTATATCAAACAAGACCAACTTAGATGCTGTGTTTGCCGTACACGATCACAGCCAAAAAGCTCTCAGAATTGTCTTATACCCCTATATGCCACTCTGGCATTTAGGGGGGTAAAAGGCATATTATGTGGCAGAGTGGCATATAGGGATGTATAAGTCATTTCAGGAGCCAGAGTGGTCTATAGAGGGTTAAAAGGCATTTCTGGAGGCAGAGTGGCATTAAGGGGGTTAAAAGGCATTTCACAGAGCACTCTGCCTCCAGAAATGCCTTATGCCCCCCATTTAACACTCCCTCCCTCCTCCAAACTTACCGGAGCTTCTGAGTCCCAGGTGCGTAGTCCAGGCAGCGCGTAGAGCTCTACGCGATTCGCGTACACAACTTCTGCTGCAACTCTGATCTCTGACAGCCGGGGAAGGTCTGCACGATGGACGCAGACAACCCCCGCTGCTAACCGAACCTCCTCCCGGCTGCGAATCGCGTAGAGCTCTACACGCTGCCCGGACTAAGCACCGGGGACTCAGAAGTACCGGTAAGTGTGGGGGGTAGAGACAGGAGGATCCAGTCGGCTGGGGGACGTGCTGGGGTGGGGGACTTGGAGGACGCTGGGGGGGTCCCCCGGGGATGACTTGGCCCCCCCAACGGCCTGCAGCCCGCTTACCTCCTTTGGATGATGGGATGAGGGGGTCTCCCCTCCTCCACTATGGCTCCTCTGGTGAGGAGGCTTTTTCTACCCCCCTCCCCCCCTTTTATACAGCACCTGGTGGTGGCTTGCCCGGGTTGGGGCCCCTGCCGGCGGGACTTGGTCCCGCTCCTGTCAAGGGACATCTCATCTCACCCCTTTGAGCTGGTGAGCTGCTGTAGGATTCTTCAGCGTTGACTGGACCTGTGCTGCAGGGACCTTCTAACAACATGGCTGCAAGTACGGCACCACAGGAGGTCTGCCGGTCGCTTGGTGGTGAGTTACCCTCTCAGTCTGTGGGGTTATTGGGGTCTGGGGCGGGGGGTCGCCCCAGGCTCTGCTGTGGGTACCTTTTTGTCAGGTCTGCGGGGGTTTTTAGATGCTTGGGAGCGCGGTGGGAGTGCTGGGCCGTCGGGGGTTGGTCTGGATGGCCAGGTTAGGTTCCGTGTGGGAGCAGTCTGTGGGTGGTGCGGATTACTCTGGTTCCGTTTCCCTCCCTGTGCCTGCGGGGGCAGTTTCGGTTGGTTCTGGGGCGTCTGACCTGGTGGGCCCCGTGGCTCTGGGGGTGGTAGCCCCGCCGACTGGCGGGGTTGTTGCAGTGAGTGACTCGGTGACAGTAGTGGACACGGCGGTGGGGGTAGCAGATGTGGCTCGTGGGACAGCCTACATGTGCTGGTCGTGCCCGCTGGGCCGGCACTTGAAGCAGGAGACTAAAGAGAAGATCTGGAAGGGGGAATTCCTGGAGATTTTCTCCCTTCTTCCGCTGGAGGAGGCTCCTCCGCCAGCTACAGAGGGGAAGGATAAGGAGAAGGAGAAATATCGGTACAAGCGGATTCCAAAAACCTTTGGTAATTGGATTTGCGCCTTTTCTATCCTGGCTAGCGTGATAGGTGAAAAGTGCCCTGAAAAGTGTTCGGTACTTTTTGCTTATCAAGATCTCATTTGGAGTGCGTGTCGGACGTATGGTGGTCTGGGCTGGTGACGGTACGATGAGCAGTTCCACCAGCGTCTGTCGGTCCGGCCATCTATCGGGTGGGGCCAAATGGGCATTGGTCTGTGGCTGGCCATTATGACTCGGCCGGCCATGCATCAAGGCGGTTTTTAGTCGTTTCTTGGGGGGGGCAGGATCTGGCACCACGCCCTCCTCGGCCGGTCAGTGGCGGCCGGGGTGCTGCTACCATTTTAACGATGGGCAATGTAAGTGGGAGGCGTCGTGCCGTTTTAAACACGAGTGCTCCAGCTGTGGCGGAGCCCACCCTCACTCCTGCTGTTTCAAACGGGCTAAAGGGGGTGAGCGCGCAGATGTTGGATCGAAGGGCGACGACGTAATGCGTCTGTGGCTAAGCCGGTTTAAGGACCGGCAGGCTGCTGACATTTTGCTGCGGGGTTTTTCAGAGGGTTTTTGGATACCCTTTGTGGATGCCCCTTGTTCGGTTAATTTTAGGAGTTTGCGTTCTGTTACGGAGTTTCCCGATGTTGTGAGGGAGAAGTTCCGTAAGGAGGTGGAGTTGAGGCACATGGCGGGCCCTTTTGCTGTTCAGCCTCTGGCGAATTTGCGGGTGTCCCTACTCGGGGTGGTTCCCAAAAAGGAACCGGGGAAGTTTCGTTTGATTCATCATTTATCGTACCCCCGTGGTGGTTCGGTCAATGACGGCATTTCAGCTGAGTTGGTTAGGGTTGTTTATGCTTCCTTTGATAAGGCGGTAAGCATGGTTCGGGCAGCGGGTCGTGGCATTCTGTTGGCGAAGACGGATATTGAGGGGGCGTTTTGCCTTCTTCTGGTTCACTCGGCCTGCCATCATTTACTGGGTTGTCAGTTCGACGGGCAGTTTTATGTTGATATGAGCCTCCCTATGGGTTGTTCAATATCCTATCCAATAGCAGTTGGGGTTCTCCCTGCTTGAGGTTGAGGTGCGGTGGTTTGGGAAGCGCGGGATGCGGTGGGTTCATCTCCTTCCCGAACTGGTTCGGTTGTCTAGGTTGTTGGGTCCCCCCGTCGTTTCTGGTGATTCACCTCGGGGGGAATGATCTTGGGGTAGTCCCGGTTAGGTTAGGTATGCTGGTGTGATGGAAGGCTCTGGTGTTTTTATTGGACGTGCCCACCGAGCTTATGGACGGCTGGTGGTTAGCATTGGTGGTGGGACAGCGGAAGTTAGCTGTCATTTTTTGTTTGGACGAGGGGGAGGTGAGTACCTGTGGTCTGGATTGTACAGTGGTGAGCGGCCGGCAAGGACGGGGTTAATTCTGTTCCTGTGTTGGTTATGTTTGAATGTATTATGGATTATGTGTTATGTATATTTGTATATTTGTATTTAGTATTTATTGTGTGGTTTATTTTGTATTTATGTTTATTGGTTTTATGGTGTTTCGGCCAACACAGTGTTTGTGGTTATTGTTAATAAAATATGCTGTGGCCTGCTTTATCCAATTTCAGTCTCTGTGTCGTTACTTGGTGGGGTTTAGGTGGTAGCTGGTTTGCAGTGCAAGGTACACACTCCCTACATACAAGGCCCCTGGGAATCATCGTAGCTAAATGGACAGGGAGCATGTATATGCCATGTACTATGCTTTAGCATAGTAGTAGGCTCTTAGGCCTATGTAAAGTTAAAAAAAATACCACTAGTAGTTTTACTAGTTAGTGTATTATAGTTAAACTTGAGTTAATAACACCATTTAGTGGCTTTAGTTAACCAATTTTTAATTAACTTGAGTACTTTGACAGAATGCACACAACAGCACAGCGCAGTTGTACATAGTTTTTCAGAAGTAGCACTGAAGAGAAACTTCCTCCAATTTTTTTGTGTTTCCATTTTTTTCTTTTCTTTTTTTTTTAACCTATTTTTCTTTATAAAGCTATTTTCCCTGTCCCCTAGCTTTAAACACTGCACTACACATACAAAATAAAATTTGAAATGGGTCCCCCTTTTGAGGCTAAGAAAAGTACAGGCTCCATCTACCACCACCACCACCACCACCACCACCACCAGTTCTTCTATGATGCAGCCTTTGCATCAGTCTAGTCAGACAAGTAGGCCAAGCTCTCGGTTATCATTTGGGGAATCACTGCTTGCAGGATCTATGTCATCAAGTAAATCATCATCAAGTCATCAATAGCAGCAGCTCTATGTTTTTTATGGAAAGTCTAAAGCACCAGAAGCACGTTCAAAGTTAAAGGGTAGCACAACTAGTACAACTAGTAGCCCAGTAAGTAAAAAGAAATGCACTTTGCCCCCAGCAGCACCTTCCTTATCCACGAGCAGCATGCAAATTACCAAGCAGAGCAAATTTAGCAGCAAAACTGAGAGTGGTGTTCCCAATCCAAAACAATCTCGTTGTTTCTCATGGAGGCTTTTTGTAGAAAATCGGCCTCCCAAGACCATCACCTCTACCACCATTACTGCTGCGCCTGCTGTTCCCACCGGTACCTTCACACCATTTACTCCTAGCACCTCTTCTAGCAACCCACCAAGTCCTTACAATATTTTTGTAAAGACAGTTAGAGAGAGGGCTACACATAGTGGAACTTCATCTAGCAAGGTACCAGAGGAGCGTGAGACTGAGAGGCCAAGTGCAGAGTTAGGCTCTGTTCTTCCTGCTAGTACTACTAGTAGTAGTAGTCATGATATCAGTCTTAGCTCCAGCCTAGCAGGAATTCCGTTTGATCTGGCTAATGAAGAACTTGACTATGAGCCAAGGGAAGTGGAAGAGAGAATAGAGGAGATGAGTGGTCAGGAATCAGATTACTCAGGGAGCAGTGTACAAATCACTAGTGCACAATTTTCCCCTGAGCTTCCACCTTCTCCGCTACTATCATTATCACTACCTACAGCAAAACCTACCAAATCTGGCAGTGTAGAGAGCCTAGAAACGGAGAGTGAGATTAATGTGCCATCTCCCAGTGTTCGCAGAACTAGTCCTGCTGCTCATCCACCCAGAGCAGTAGAAGCAGCACCCAAATGTGCACTGTCCAAGGCTCTCCGCGCCCCAATTTGGGAGCACTATGAAAGTGTAGAAAAAGGGCGCCATGGAAAGTGCAAACATTGTGGGAAGCTAATAAGCAGAGGGAAAGTGTCTGGGCATTTCACCAGTGCTGGCATTATGCATCACCTCAGCACATAACACAACACTGTGTTATTGGGGAAAGATGCAGAAAAACGTAGGGCAGGCAGCGTAGCTGATGGCCTTGGTACTACAACAACAACTAGTACAATCTTCAGAGAGAGTGGAAAAACCTCAACAGCTGCTTCTGAGCCAATAGCAGCTACAGCTAGTGCTGGCAGGCAAAGACCAAGGTAGGTTGGAGCACTGCAACATGTCCAGCCCACCCTGGAAGTATTTGGGGCATTCCACTCCAGGAGGTCAATGTCCAAACAGCAGGGCAATAAAATAACCAGACTTATTGGGCAGTTCATTGCTGTTGGAGGGGCATCCTTCTCCATGATTGAAGGGGAGCCTTTCAAACAATTGATGGCAGCTGTGGCTCCACAATACCCTCACGTTCCACTTTCAGTAGGAATATTGTCCCCTCACAGTATCGGTCTTGTGTTTCAGCAGTGAAATAGTGTGACAGGGCCAGGCTAGCTGGCTCATATGTTCGTGTGAAGTTTAGCCGGGTCATTTTTGTGTCCAGTTCATGATACCGTGACCCAGTAATATTTTATTATATGTTTTATTTTGTAACCGTCCCAGAGACTGAATGTGGCTGCAGCTCCAGCCTTCAAAGGAACAATCAGGTAACCTGGCTTGGTCTCTTCATCAGCCAGCACAGCCCTGTTTGCCCAGATGGCACCCGCACTACAGGGGGAGTAACACAGGTGGGGGAAAACCATTGTATCCCTTAATCCCCTCACCTGATACATTGCCTGTATACTGATGGGATTTGTGATGGGATGTGGGTGATGGGATTGGGGGTTGGGTTCGGTGCAGATTGAATTGAGGTTTTATATAAATTCTGTGAGTTTGTAAATAAAAGAGTTCTTGTGGTGGTCTGACTGAGCAGGGGCTATCCGCATGAGGGACTGACTGGTGATTCCTCAGCCCTCAAACAAGGGTACCCAGCCTTGGGTACGGTGACCCTGTAACAAAGAGGAGCTTTCCAAGGCTGTTGGTCAGTGTGTACATTTCACAACAGATTTGTGGAGTGCACCTAGCAGGCAGCATGCCTTTCTTTACTTGACAGCACACTGGTGTCAGCCTGGTCTGTCTAAGAAAGCTGCTGCTGCAGCAGACTATCGATCATTCCTTCTCCATGCCGAAGTGATGGATGAAAAGCACACCTCCAAAAATATTCTGCAGGCAATAAGGAAAATGTTTTCCCTTTGGGTGGGAGCAGAGGCTGGCACCAATGTTGATGTTGGGTTTGTGGTAACTGACAAAAGTGCAAACTTGGTGAAAGCGATGCGAGATGGCCATATTGTTGGCCATATGTGTTCAGCCCACATCATCCATCTTATAGTCAAGTCAGCAATGTAAGAAGGAAGTAGCGTAGCAGCAGTAGTTCTATCACGCTGCAGAAAGATCGCTGGGTACTTCCACCACAGTGTTAAGGCTAGCCAACTTTTGAAGGAAGAGCAAGAGAGGGCAGGTCTTACCGTACACTGTCTACGACAAGATGTGAGTATTTTGGAGCAGCAGAGGGCAATCAATAATCTTGCCTCAGAGCACAATATTGGGATTACATCTCCATTGAATAGGGAGGATTGGACAGTGATCTCCCAGCTATTGGCAGTCCTTAAACCATTTAAGATCAAACACTGCTAGTCTGGCCCAGGTAATCCCAGTGTTCTCCCATCTAGCAAGATGGATGTGTTCCTTAAAAACCGCGAGGCTGTTCAAGGTGGCACTCTACATCGCTGACGTAGCAGCCATAGTCAGGAAGCTGAAGGATCTGCTAAAAGTACGCCTTCGCAAATGCATGGAAGAAAGTCCCAAAATGATGCTAGCGTGCCTTTGCGATACAAGAATTAAATGAAAGCTAGCAATCAAATACAATGTTCTTAGTAGCTACCGGGAGCAATTGGTTCAATAGGTGTGACTGGCAGCATAAAAGGGGAATGCTGTCCGAGGAGGGAGAGGTGCAGGAGGAGGAAGAAGAGATGATGTCTGCTACTCCTAGCAGCAGCATCAGCAGCAGCAGTGCCGCAAGCAGTACAACACAACTGAGTAGAGCAGCAGCATTTTGGGAAGAGGCACTTGGAAATATAGTCTGACCCACTGACAGAGCTAGCAGCAGAAAGGAGAGTAGTGCTGCTGAAATGGTCAAACTTTACCTCTGTGAAGTTCCTTCTGCGCCTAATGTTGATCCTCTTAGCTACTGGGATGAAAAGAAGAGAGTGTGGCCTGCACTCTCCTGGGTTGCGCAGCAGCTACTATCGTGTCCGCCAACCACTGTTCAAAGCGAGCGCATGTTTTGCTACTATCGTGTCCGCCAACCACTGTTCAAAGCGAGCGCATGTTTTCTATGACTGGAAATATACTGAGTCCACAGCGCTCACGCATTGCACCTCATCTGATAGAGCAGACTGCCTTTTTTAAATTCAATCTGCCCAAGTTGGGGTACCCAGCTCTTAGCTTGGAAAGTAAATTTTACCAAGGTAGTTTCTCCCCTCTGGCTGCGTCTGTTTGCGGTGTGGCAAACGTCTGCTACCTCCGCCGATGTAGCCAGTTTACGCTAGGGCTTATTGTCTGAGCTCTGGAAGTCCACTGCCAAACGTCATGGACTGGAAGTGTTTGGATGCTTTGCCCTGGGGTGAAACAGATGAGTGGGTTGCCAATTGCCCACTCATTCACCTTTTTCTTTTCCAATGCTGCTTCTTCTGGTGGTGGTGCCAGCATCTTTTGCCAGCCAGTTCCCTTCCTGGCTAAAGTCATGCCCAAAATGTCACTAATGGTAAAGGTAGTTTCTTCCCCCTGGCTGCGTCTCTGCGGTGTGGCAATGCCTGCTACCTCCGCTGGAGTAGCCAGCATACTCTAGGGCCTAGTGTTTGAGCTCTGGAAGTCCACTCCCAAACGTCATAGACTGGAAGTGTTTGGATGCTTTGCCCTGGGGTGAAACAGGTGAGTGGGTTGCCAATTGCCCACTCATTCACCTTTTCCATTTCCAATGCTGCTGGTGGTGGTGCCAGCGTCTCTTCCCTGCCAGTTTGCTTCCTGGCTAAAGTCATGCCCAAAATGTCTGTAATGGTAAGGGTAGTTTCTCCCCCTGGCTGCGTCTGTTTACGGTGTGGCAACGCCTGCTACCTCCACCGCTGTAGCCAGTTCATGCTAGGGCCTAGTGTCTGACCTCTGGAAGTCCGCTGCCAAACGTCATGGACTGACAGTGTTTGGATGCTTTGCCCTGAGGTGAAACAGGTGAGCAGGTCTTCAATTGCCCACTCATTCACCTTTTTCTTTTCCAATGCTGCTTCTTCTGGTGGTGGTGCCAGCATCTTTTGCCAGCCAGTTCCCTTCCTGGCTAAAGTCATGCCCAAAATGTCACTAATGGTAAAGGTAGTTTCTTCCCCCTGGCTGCGTCTCTGCGGTGTGGCAATGCCTGCTACCTCCGCTGGAGTAGCCAGCATACTCTAGGGCCTAGTGTTTGAGCTCTGGAAGTCCACTCCCAAACGTCATAGACTGACAGTGTTTGGATGCTTTGCTCTGGGGTGAAACAGGTGAGTGGGTCGCCAATTGCCTACTCATTCACCTTTTCCACTTCCAATGCTGCTGGTGGTGGTGCCAGTGTCTCTTCCCTGCCAGTTCGCTTTCTGGCTAAAGTAATGCCCAAAAGGTAGTTTCTCCCCCCTGGATGCGTCTGTTTGCGGTGTGGCAATGCCTGCTACCTCTGCCGGAGTAGCCAGTTTGCGCTAGGGCCTAGTGTCTGAGCTCTGGAAGTCCGATTCCAAACGTCATGGGCTGACAGTGTTTGGATGCTGTCAGGATTCTATCCTGACTGCAGGATAGTTAAAGTTTTACCCTTCCTTTGCTATGTATATAATTAACATGCTGTGTATTTCTGTGCAGCTGTGTATTTCTGTTCAGCTGTGTTTGGTTATGCTATTACCCTGCCTCCCTCACCTAAGGCCTAGACCACTCACACCTGACCTAATGAACAGTAACAGATTTGTGAGTTCATTAAGTTCTTTGGAGCCACAGTTCATCCCACACTCTGGATATGTCTATTGGATTTACCTGTCTGCTTGTTACCTCTTTGAACCAGACTGCCTTTTGGATCTACCCTTTTGCCAGCTTGTTACCTGTGTGACCTGGACTGCCTACTGGATATCCCCTTTTTGCTTGCTACCTGTCCCAGACCCTTTTGGATACTTACCTGGACTTTTCTACCTTTATACTCCCAAGCAGTCTTTATGCATGGTATGCATGATATGCCTCCTACTCTGCTGCTTATGGTGAGATGTCTGCTTTGCTTTGTGTAATATACCTATAACCAAACATTCCGCTTGTGTCATTTGTGAAGTGTGTTTCCATCACTGCGTTCTTACAGTCCTGCGCTCTGGACTCCAACATCCAGTTAAGGGCTGCAATATGTTGAGCCTGACAGAAGTGTACAAGTCTTTAAAGCATTATTTTACATTTCTCTGATGTTCCTCACCACTGGGTCCAATGACGAACATGTCATCAATCGTATGCTGCATAAATGGTATTCCCATTAGCACTTGATTCATTATTCTCTGTCATAAAGCTGGTTCTGGAGAACACCATTCTGGTATACTAGTTAAGTCCCGTATATGTATTGATGGCGAGTAATTCTATTGAATCTTCATGCACCTCTAATTGAAGGTATGCTTTTTCCCAGATAATTTTTTTTGTGAACTTTTGCCCACCCATTGACCTAGAGCCATGCGGAAATTCCACATATACAAATATCACCTGTGTTTTTCTTTACTGGAATAAATTAGCAATACCCAGCTGCTTTATCCCAGGCTTTGAAGTTCTGTTTCAATTCCAGCTTTTAACCCCTTCAATCCCAGGGGTTTTTGGTACCTCAAAGCCCAGAGCAATTTTGCCATTTTTGCGCTATGTCGGTTCAGAGATTATTCTCTTTTCCTGTGAATAGTGTACCCATGTAAACTATATATTGTTTTTTCAAGGAGAGATAGAGCTTTCTTTTGATACCATAGTTGGATGATTAGCTAAAAATTTTGAATGAGAAATTTAGTAGAAACTAGCGAAAATTAGAAAAAAAAAACACCTAATTTTTTTTTACATTTTCCCTCTGAATCCTCACAAAATTAGGTAAAGTGATGGAAAATCCCCTCCAAGTTTATCAATTCAGGTGTCCTGATTTCAGAAATACCTAATTTATATAGATTTTCCATACTTTCCCAGCACCAGGGAGCATACTATAAGGTGTACATTTTTTGTATAATTTTTATGCCTATGGCTTAACAGGTTTGGGGGTTGTGAACGGGGGCAGGAGGGTTATACTGGGTAGATGTTATGCTAGGGCAATGGGATGTAAGGTTTTTTAATTATTATTATTTTTTATATATGTATATATTTTTTTATATATATTTTTACAAAAAATGGTTAGGGACCTCCTGAACATGCCAGTGATGTCATAATGACATCACAGCTCACATTATTATTTTTTTTAGTATTATTTATATTATTATTTTAATCATTTTTTTTACTATTATTTTTTATTTCAGGACGGGAGGGAGAGTGAGAGACATGGTTTCTCACTCCCCTCCCCGCGATCCCCCTGCACCGATCACACTGTGATCTCTATGCAGGTCCTTTCATGCCGGAAGCTGTAACAGCAGATCGGACAGCAGAAAGCCGGCGATGGTCTCCCGTGCAGCCGCAGGGATGTGTCCCTGACGCTGCAAGAAAGGCTGGACGTACCGGGACGTCCAAAGGGGTTTCTTAATAGGCGTTTTTTGGACGTCCCGGTACGTCTATAGGGGATTGAAGGGGTTAAAGCAACAAGAATAGGTGGGCTTTAACATTTTTGGGTTGACACCAGGCTTTAGCTGCCGTTAAACTGCTGTATCTTTAACCCCTTAAGGACAGGGCTTATTTTTTCTTTGTACCCTTCTGGACCAAGGCTGTTTTAACACTTTTGTGTTGCTCATGTTACTCTGTAATTTACGTCTCTCTCATTAAGTGTATCCCACACAAGTTATATATTGTTTTTTTGCAGGACAAGATGGGTTTTCTTCATAGATAATTACCTAATTAGTGTTATCGTCCAGGAAAGTAAATTGGAATGGGGGATACATTGTAAGACCACCAAAAAATTTACTACCTAGGAGGTAACGTCTAGAGGTATGGGTGACCAAGGATAAATTCCAAGCTTATATGTAATTGTCTTAAAGTTATTTCTTAGACCAGAGCGTCTCTTAGAGGTAAATGAAGGAAATACAACGGTAAACCTATGATAAGAAGTCTTAATTATAATGGGTAAAACCAATTTATTCCAATCAATAGGTAGAGAATATGTTAATAAGCCCTGTCCTGTCTAAAGGTTTAAACAATTGAGGGACTCACTCACCGTTACAGACTCACTCACCGTTACAGACTCACTCACTGATACAAATTTACTCCCAGACAATTGGAATTTTGGAACATCAGAATATCTTAGAATTAATTTGAGTTTCTAACATATATAACTTTAAAAAAACAGCAATCGGGGTACATGTGTATATAGGAAAAAAGAGAAATATATATGTTTACGTAAGACTGTGTCTTCCATATAACGTAAACATCTTCCAGAGAAACCAAAAATTATCTATAAAAAAGTAGCAAATTTAAAAACAATATTAGCTCCCAGTGCCCTTCCACCCATGGATAGAGTAGATGACCATTTCCTGGCAATTAAATCTCCAGGTTTCCATCGCTGTGGCAAATGTAAAGTCTGTAGAACCTGTAACATGCAAAAAAAGAAAATAACTTTTAAATGCACAAACACAGGCAAAGAATACATCATAAAAAATGTATACACTGTAATACCAAAAATGTCATCTACCTGCTACAATGCAAGTGTGGGATACAGTATATAGGCAGAACTACAAGAGAATTTAAGATCAGAGCTCTGGAACATCTGGGAGGGATCCGAAATAAAAGTATCAAACACAGTGTCCCTAGACACTGCAATACATGTAAATCCTTCTCATTATCTGAATTCCTAATTATAGGGATAGATTCAGTAACTGCTCACTGGAGAGGAGGTAATATTATTTCCACCTTATCTAGAAAAGAAACTCAATGGATTTTCAATTTTTAAACATACAAGAAAGGGGGCCTCAATACAGATTTAGACATCCTCACGTTCATATAATCAACATCAACAGATTTTTAATAATCTATGACACCCTGAGTCTTCAAAGGACTACAATCTCCCCCGAACTGATATCCTTAAAAAGAAAAAAATCACGGACATTTAGAGAGGAGGAGCCGAAGGGAGAAGATACGACTCAGTAACCTGAATATACCGCAGCCGAAGGGAGGAGAAGCATCCCCGTTACCTAGAAACGCCACAGTCACACGCAAGAACGCGATGACGACTCCCACATGCACCGACACCAGAATACATCTAAAGCGTCTCCGTTACCTGGATACGCCAAAGCCGAAGGGAGTAGATGTGTCCGTCACCTAGAGACGCCGACATACACGCAAGAACGTGATGACGCCCCCCCATACGCACCGGCACTGGAACAGATCCAGATGGTATTTAAAGCGAACTCCCCGTAACTGCTACACACACGCTATTATTGCGGATTATTTTGAATTGTTCTCCTGAGGAAGCCCACTAAGAGGCGAAACGCGTTGAGACAGTGACACCACAGAGGAGGATTGGAATTTTCTGATCGGAGAAAAAAAACCCTGTGAGGACAATCCTTCCTTTTACGGACCTCTGACTTTTTATAAGTTGAATATACCAGTTGAATTCAACCATCCTGTAAGTGCATTCACATTTGCTTATTACATCACAGGAAGTTACTGCACTATGTGGTTGTTTTCATTCTTATATTTATAGATTTTAAAGAATAAAGAACCGATTTTACCTTTGAAGAGCCTCTTTTACCGGCACTGCTTGCGAGTGCATATACACATTTACACATATTGATTTTTACAGATGGTATCACACTATCATATATATTTCTCTTTTTTCCTATATACACATGCGCCCCGATTGCTGTTTTTGTAAGTTTCTGAAACACTGAGAGGAGTGTTTTATTGGGCCACGGCAGTGAAGTAGGGAAGTACTTTGCTTCTTATTTCATTTTGGTTTTCCATTATCACTTTTTGACACGTGACAGGTTGTTAAAGTTTTCATATTTCTGGTATATGTAACTTTAAGAAAGTTATTCTTCTTTCCAATTTTTCCACTGAACCTGGATTGATATCTACAAGGACCAGTTGGACCACAGCAACAAGTGGTGGTAAATATAATGGTTTTATTATTCTGAATAGAGGTGAATTTTGTCTGGTTCAATATAGAATTCCCTTTTTCTGGGAAATAATATACGACATTATTGTATATGATGGCTTGTGAGACTGCAGCTTATAACCCATAATAATGACAATGATGTAAAAGGTATTTTTACCTGTACATGAAGTTTGACATTGTTTGCATCTATTAGAAATTTCACTGATACTCTTTAGACATCATTAAATTATTTTTAATTGTCGTATTAGTAAGACTAATATAGAGAGATAGTGATCTTTTTTATTACCGCCCTGATTTTTATTAATTTTGGCTGCTGAGTGGAGTGGAAATTAATTGAATTGGATATTAATAAAAGCTGTTTATATAAGGTGATAATTGATAAAGCTAAAATGTTTATGCCATGTGCTTTTTCACCTGTTGCATTTTGTATGTGTTAGACTCAAAGTAATAATTCATATTTGATAACTCATCGATAACATACGGTATTTTTGATCTGATTCATTTTGACAATTGATAGCGTCAGTATTTTGCGTATGTGATAGAATATTAGTTTTGCCTATTTTGTCTCATTAATATCCCTAACAAAGTGGACTCATGCTGGACTGTTTGGGGACAAAGATGGCATGTCCTATATGTGTAATTGGTCAGGTTCTATGTGGGCAGTGTGAATGCCAGGGGTGGCCTTTGGGGTGTGCAACCTGTGATCTAGTGGGTTTTGTCTATCCCTTTAATGCTTAATGAGTTTTTATGTGAATTCCAATTGATCTATACCTGGAAAGCTGGGTTTGTTTGTTATTCTGTTGATCTATATCTGCTATGCTATGTTTCCATACATTATTTATGTATACCTGTAAATACAGGGTTTGTATGTCTTATTCAGTTGATCAATACCTGCAGTGCCTTTTCCATGTGTTGTTTATTTGATCTATACCTTCAGTGCTGAGTTTACACGTGATTTCCAGTTGATCTATACCTGCAATGCTGAGTTTGTGTGTTCTGTTGATCTATACCTGCTATGCTATGTTTCCATACATTATTTATGTATACCTGCAAATACATGTTTTTATGTCTTATTCACTTGATCTATACCTGCAGTGTTTGTTTTTTTGATCTATACCTGAACTACAGGGAGTAAGTGAAAGAGCGGTATGGTTTAGTGAATGAGGGGGCAAAGGGATTCTGGGGATGATTACTGGAGAAAGGATCTCTTAATGTCACAGTAGGGTCAGAAGGAGGGAAGACTGCACTGACTCTCACAGTCTTCCCCTAATCTAAGGTCAGTGTGGCAAATTTTTTTTTTTTTGGTGTGGTTGTGGAGAGAGTGATTGCATGCTAGGGGGCTTGGAGCGGGGAACAAGGAAATGCTTTCCTGGGGTCCAGTTTTTTTTAACATAAAATATATTGACAACAGGGTCTAATATTTAAATAGATATTGGCAGCAGGGGCTAATATTAAAGAATGAAAACTAACTAACCAGTTCAGCTGTTATTTTAAAATCCTATTTCAATCACGGTTTTTACTTCAAAGATATAAGTACATATTATGTAGTTAAAATGCATGTCTAACGTTTGTGTGTGTGTGTGTGTATATAATGTAGCATTTCATGATTGCTCCCCCCTACTTTGGTCCCTGTCCCTCATTTGCCCCCCCTAAATTTAAAAGCTGGGGACGCCACTGCCTTTGACTAGGCAAATCAAGATCTCCTGAGTGATCTTAAAGCTTGGGGTGTTAATCACTGGATGCTGATGGCATCCAAAAACACCCCCTGAGTGACGAAATTGATTACAAATCACTTCTGAGGCTATTGCCAGTAGAAGGGCAGCGCCATTTTGAAAGAACAGCAGGTGTTTTAACTATGGCGGTGCACTAACACTAGAAACAGCGTTTTTGTGTTGCTGAATGCCCCTATATCGAGGCATTACAGCAACACCATCTGAGCTATAACATTTTTTAAAACGTATTTGTGTTATTTTCTTTGGATGCCCAAAATAAATATTTTGCATATTTGGAGATTCCATCCCTGCAGGGGATACATGAGACTGTATCTGCGTTTGCACTCAGCTTGAAGAAATTGTCTAGCTCTTGTAGTTTTGGAGATTACATGAATATGGCTTTTACAGATCAGTTTGTTATGGGTATTGCTACAGAATCGATACATAAAAGACTTATATAGTTATAGGCTGAAAAAAAAGACATGCGTCCATCAGGTTCAGCCTTTCCTATATCTGTTAATTTGTTGCTGTTGATCCAAAAGAAGGCAAAAAACCCAGTTTGGCTCTTTCCAATTTTGCACTAACCAGGGAAAAAATTCCTTCTTGACCGAAAAATGGCAGTCAGATTTCTCCTTGGATCAATAAGCTGTTTCCCCATAATTAAAGATTATATCCCAGAATATTATGTTTTTCCAAGTATCCATCCAGTTGCTGTTTAAAGATCTGTACGTCTGTGCAGGCAGAGAATTCTGCATTCCCTACCCCGAAGTGCATAACTTTACATTTATCTACATTGAATTTCATCTGCCATTTGTGTGCCCAGTTCCCCAGTCTATCTAGATCACTCTGCAGCACTGTAAAATCCTGCTCGCGCTGTATTACTTTACCTAGTTTAGTATCATCTGCAAACACAGAAACATGACTTTCAACGCCTATTGCCAGGTCATTTATAAATATGTTAAATAAAATTGGTCCCAGAACAGAACGCTGAGGGACACCACTTACCACTTTTGACCAGCTTGAAAATTTACTATTTATAACAAATCTCTGTTCTCTATCTCTAAGCCAGTGTTCTACCCAAGCAGGGCCGGCCTTAGGGGTGTGCGAGCTGTGCAGCTGCACAGGGCGCCACGGCAGCCGGGGGCACCATGTGGGCATCCCATCACCAACGCCAGGGTCGCGCCGAGGTGGTAGGCGCCAGGGAGAGGAGGAGGAGAGAAAGGGGCACAGAGTGGTCGCATATGAAAAAGTTTTTAGCAACTGCTCAACCCCCTTTGTCTCCTCAGCTCCCTAAAGCTGCCTTGACTGCGGTGGTGGGAGCTCGAGCCCTTGGTCGTGGTGCGGCGATTCATGATGAGCACCGGCAGGGCCGGCCGAAGACTTAACGCCGCCTGGGGCGAAGTTTAAAATGCCGCCCCCCCTGCTGACGTCGGGGGGGGCGGCATTTTAAACTTCGCCGACCCCATTATCTACCCCCCCGGGTACTTACCTTTAAGCAGCAAAGTGCCGCCCCTTCTAAAGTGCCGCCTGGGGCAATTGCCCCAGTCGGCTCCATTGTAGGGCCGGCCCTGAGCACCGGAATATGACACCATTGTTCTATCTCAGTGCTGTTTCCATGTGTTGTTTATTTGATCTATATCTTCAGTGCTGAGTTAGCATGTGTTCCCCAGTTGATCTATACCTGCGAAGCTGGGTGTGTGTGTTAATCTGTTGGACTATACCTGCAATGCTATACACGCAAGTGTTGTTAACATGTGTTGTTTTCTTGATCTATAGCTGAACTACAGGGAGGAAGGAAAAGAGGTGTGGCTTAGAGAATGAGGGGACAAAAGGACTCTGGGGAAGAGTAAGGGAGAGAGGACCTCTCAATATCACGGTAGAGTCAGAAGGAGGGAGGACTGTACCGACTCTCACAGTCTTCCCCTAATCTGCAGTCAAATGTGGGAGCAGAAGGAGTCATTGCATGCTAGGGTGCGTAGAGGGGGTGAAAAGGAAATAAATGCATAGGGTCCAATTTTTTCCAAATGTTTTTGTTACAGAGATTGCATTGTTAGCTGTTTTTTCCTATATTTAATGTATTTAAGGTACATTATTGTTGCCAGTGTTTCCAGTTATATATTATTGTGCTTGTTTGCACTTGCACATAAATAATCTCTAATTATAGAAAAATAGTTTTTTTCCCTTTCTTTTTTGTCGAGTGGGGCGCCAAAGAAGTAGTCCGCACAGTGCACCTGAACGCCTAAGGCCGGCCCTGTACCCAAGAACAAGAATTTGCATCTAGACCAATTTCCTTCAGTTTGAATACTAACCTATTGTGTGGAACCGTGTCAAACGCCTTGGCAAAATCCACTGCAACTCCCTGATCTACACTTCTACTTACTATACTTTTCCAGTAGATTGTAAGCTCACGATAAGCCCTCATAAGCCCACCATTCCTGCCATGAACTTTGTATAAACTACCATAAGGCTAGATAGCAAGCTCACAGCAAGATTCTTAACTCCTGATGTGAATGCATGCATTAATGTATTTTTGTTATGTATGTGTCAACTGCCCCAATGAAATTGTACATTGTTGCGTAACTGAGTAAATAAAAGGTAATAATAATAATTAGCCAGTTAGGAAGAACTTACTTTGGCACTAAATCTATTACCAGCATATTAGCAGCGATCAACTGGCAACATTTTTTTGTTGGCTTTTGTTTTTATTGCTACATTTAGAAAAACGACAGGATTAACCCTTTAAAGGACCAGGCTTTTTTTTTTTCTTTTTGTACCCTTCATGACCGAGTCTGTTTTTTTTTGTTTTTTTTTAAATTAAAAGGTTTTTATTCAGATCCATGTAACAGCATAGGATACAGAAGTACAATACAAGTGGACAGTGTAAAATCCCGTGTAAACACAAGGTGAAACAACATAAGATACACCTCCAGACATAAAGTGCAAAATTAGATACAGGGCAGCAAACAGGCCGGACCTGAGATTTTTTATGATATTTGAAACATAAGTTATGTAAGTGTAGATGTAGAGTCATGTGTAAGGCACAGCGCCTAAGCAGGGGGAACAGCAAGGCACAGTGAATATGTAAAGGCGCACGGGCGCTTCAAACGTGTGTGATACTGAATAAAAACAACAGTAAAATCAATTAACAAAAACAAACAATAAAGGAAAAACAGAGAGGCATACGGAGTTGACAAAACATAGCGCGGAGAGCAGCGACCCCCAAAAACATCGTTTTGGACGATGAACGATGGGGAGAACGACCGCCACAAGAATAGTTCCTGAAGCGTACAAACCAAAAAGAAGAGGTCAGCGACCCTCCACGGCGAAGAAGATAGAGATACTGGCCAGGCGCAGCCCAAGATAACGACACAGAAACCAGGCAGCAACGGCTTGTTGCCGACCTACGGGGCCTCAGGCAGGGAGTCCTTACGGTGTAACCAGGGAGACCAAGTCGATTGGTAGAGGAGGGGGGTGTGGGAGGAATGGTGTGTCATTTCTTCCATTATCCTATGCTTTTCTAAAGTGAGGAGAACCTCCGTAAAGTGGGGCGAAGGGCTAGTCTTCCAGCGTCGAGCGATGCAGAGCTTTGTGGCAAGGAAAAAATGTATTACCAATTTGCGCACAGGACCGGGGGGGGGGTCAGGAAAAATGTGTAACAATGCGATTTCAGGCAAAGGGTCCAATCTAAGGTGTAGGACATGGCGTATAGCAGAGAAAACACGTTCCCATAAAGAGAAGAGAACCGGGCAGGACCACCAGATGTGTAGCATTGAACCCTCCTGACCACATCCCCTCCAACAAAGTTTAGAATAGCCCTTAACCATATAGGAGAGGCGTACCGGGGTCAAATACCACCTACAACTAATTTTCTTTTGGAGTTCCAAATGGTTCAGACAGTGGGACACCCCGCACATCATGGCCTCAGATTCACACCACGAGTCAGAGGGAAAGGTTTGTCGCAGCTCCCTCTCCCAAGCTCGCATGTGGGGTAATTTGCGAGCAGTAAATTTGGCAATCAGTAAGGAGTACCAGTGAGAGATAGCCCCCTTGACGTCAGGGGCTTTTTGCGAAATAACGTAAGAATCGGGTGAAACTCAAAGGGGGAGGGGGCCATAGGGGAGACCACAGTAGACAATGCATGGCGAATTTATAAATACTTAAAGAAATCGTGACGGGGGAGATTAAAGGAAGATGTGAGGTGGGAGAACGACGCTAAAGTGCCCTCATGATAGAGGTCTCCCAGGACCCTCAGGGACGGGCGGAGCCAGGTAAATATGCGTAAGTCAGGTATAAGGAAGTCTAGTACGTCTAGAGGTGAAAAAGGGAAAAGACGAGCAAGGGAAGGGAACCGTTTTTGGAATTTAGACCAGGACAAAAGCATATATGTCGTCGTGGGCGGGAGGGGGGGCGGCAAAGGAGGGTGAATGGTACGGGAAGTCCAGAGAAATTGGGGAATCTTGTAAGGGGAGAGGAGGCTATTTTCATGAGAAAGCCAGACTGGCCGGTTGGTGCGGGCGTGGAACATCAGGGTTTGTGACAAAATACAGGCGTCATGGTATGATTGGAGATGGGGCACACCCAAACCTCCCTGGAGACGAGGAGCAAATCTAGTGCAATTGGCAACACGAGAGCGACCCCGAAGTCTGGTAAAGTCAACAAAAAAGCGTTGTATAGAGCGCAATAGGGAAGGAGGGGGTTGAATGGGTACAGTCCGCATAACATAAAGGAGTTTGGGGAGAGCAGTCATCTTTAAAGCATTAATACGCCCCAGCCAAGAAAGCTCGAAACGTTTCCAGCGAGAGATATCACGCCGGACCTGCTGCCATGTAGAAACTATGTTTAGAGCGTTAAGAGAGTGTGTGTGTTTGGGTAACTTAATACCCAAATAAGTGAGGTGGGAGACCTTCCAGTCAAAGGGGTAGGAAGCCGAAAGCTGGAGGCGCTGAGGCTCGGCCACATTAAGGCAGAGGGCTTGAGTCTTAGAGACATTGATTTTATGGTAAGAGGCCTGTGCATAATGTCCCAGTTGCGTCAGGAGGGCCGGTAGAGGTGGAAGTAAGCGGGAAACCTAAGATAAGAGGGTCAGAGCGGATCCGCGCAGCAAGGGGTTCCAAGGCGAGAGCGTAGAGGAGAGGGGATAAGGGGCAACCCTGCCGGGTACCGTTAGTAATGGGTATAGGGCGAGAAAGGAAGCCCATCATAGAGATGCATGCCGACGGGGAGGTGTAAAGGGCCATCACTGCTTGGAGAAAGAGGGGGGGGAGGCCAAATTGAGAGAGAGCGGACCTAAGGAAATGCCAATGAAGCCTGTCAAAGGCTTTTTCCGCGTCAAAAGAAATTAAAAGAGAAGGAATCTTGCGTCTGTTAGCATCCCAAATAACATTTATAAATTTGCGGGTATTATCAGAAGGTTGTCTGCCCAGGACAAAACCAACCTGGTCGGCATGCAGCAAAGAGGGCAGGAGGGGATTCAGTCTGTTCGCGAGGACTTTGGCATAAATTTTTAAATCATTGTTAAGGAGGGAAATAGGACGGTAATTAGAACAATTATCGGTGGGCTTACCCGGCTTCGGTATAGTGACAACATGGGCACGGAGATTCTCAGGGGGGATAAGGCCAGAGGACATATAGGAGCGGAAAAGCGTAAGCAGAAAAGGGCCAAGAGTGGGTAAGAAGGTCTGGTAGTAGGAGGCGGTGTAGCCTTCAGGAGCAGAGCCCTTGCGTAATTGCGCCACAGCCTTTTCAATTTCCTTAAGTTCTATGGGAGCGTTATGGGAGGTCGCAGCGTCAGGGGAAAGAGAAGGAAGGATCACAGAGGAGAGGTACGAGTCAATGTCAGAGGAGGAAGTATGGTGAGTCTCAGTGTCCCGGTGGAGATATTAGAGACGGGTGTAAAAGTCAGCAAAGACCTCGACCATACGGGAAGGGTCAGAGACCTTGCGACCGTCCCCATCCAAGATATATTGAGGTCTGGAAGTGGCTAGGACTTGGCGCAGTTTCCTGGCCAAGAGCGTGTCGGCCTTATTACCTTTGGCATAAAATCGTTGCTTAAGCCTCAGTAACAGAGAAGAGGTACGGTGAGAATCGAGCTCAGCAAGACGAAGTCGCAGTCGTTTTATGTCAGCAATAAGTGAGTCCGTGGGACAAAGTTTGTTTAGGGTTTCCAGATCATAGAGCCGGACAAGCAAGTCAGTACGGGAACAGGAGGCTTGTTTCTTAACATGAGCAGCTAAACTAATGAGATGCCCCCTAAGAACCGCCTTGTGAGCATTCCAAAGGGTCTCAATAGAGACCTCCGGGGACTGGTTATCCTGGAAGTATTGAGTAAGGTGGGATTGGATTTGGGATTTATGAGCCTCAGAATGCAATAGGGAGTCATTCAGCCTACAGGAACCACGTCCCGCAATCGGGTGAGCAAGTTTGAGTGAGAGCGTGAGAGGGGTGTGGTCAGACTAGGTAATAGTGCCAATGTGGCAGAGATTGTAGGGAGAATTTATCCAAAAAAAAATAATCTATACGGGAGTAGGACTTGTGAGGGGCAGAAAAAAAAGTATAATCTTTGTCAAACGGGTGGAGAACCCGCCAGGAGTCAAATAGTTGGTGAGAATGGAGGAGAGAGGTAAAGTCAAGGCCAAGTTTATAGGTGCGTTTGGAGAGAATGGTCGTGGGGGCCGTCAAATTGTCAAGGGGAGGGTGCAGGGTAGCATTAAGGTCACCGCACAGGAGCAGTTGACCTTGTCTGCAGTTGTCAAGTTTCTCCAGCAGGGTACGAAAAAAAACAAAACTGGTCTGTGTTAGGGGCATAAAAGGCCGTAAGGGTATACGGGATGGAGTTAATGACGCAGACCAGAATGACATACCTGCCCCGCGGGTCCACTAGCTTGCGGATCAAGGTAAACGAGAGGCGGCTAGAGATAAAAATAGAAACACCTGCAGTTTTAGTGGAGGCCATCGAATGGCCCTATAAGCCAGCTGGCATAACTTTAAATATCAGTTCGCCCCATCCGCCTCAAATGGTTATTTTAATTATAAACCATTTGAGGCCCTACCCCACAAAACCACAGCCTGTTCAACCATACATTGTACATTCATATTAAAAATATCACAACCAATGACAGACAGATGAACACCATCCTGCCTATAAAGACCTAAACTCCCACCTTCTAATTCCTTATGCCTAAACGTAAAACCTCCATCTAGCACCATGAATTTCTCCATAGCTCTATTAAACTTACGCCGGACTCTTTCCAGCGCTCGAAATTTTGGCCTCTGCAGCCACAGAAGACGCGGAATAATCTCAGACCAGATAAACAATACATCAGGAAAACATTATTTTAAACATACAATTAACTCCTTACAATAAATAATTAAATCTAAAGATTTCATTTTTCCTAGGTCATTACCCCAGCAATGAATAATGATTGCATTTGGCCACAGGAGACAATTTACACATTCATCTAAAGACTCTTTTAACTGATCTATTCTCAAACCCCTTATGCCCACCCAATAAATTACTATCTCATCTTTATTAAAACCTAAGTTTTCACCATAACTTCTTATCGCTGCTCTTCTTTGTGACCAAAACACGAACGAGTGGCCAACAATCCAAACTATAAACAGCCGATGACCTGAAAGAAGTTACAATTAACTGAACATATATACATAACATTTTCATAACAATTGTGGCCTAATACAGGGCTTGACAAATTTGTTGTGAATCTAGGCGCCAGGTAAAAAAGTTAGGAGCCAGGATTTTTTTAAACTAACAGTTGGTCAGGAGTGATCTGATCATCATCAGCCCACTTACTAAACTCACAGCGTTTCACCTGGAAGCACCCTGGACTTTCAGGTCAGTGCTGTTTTTTTATTTATTTATTTTTGTTTTTTTTTAACTCTTTCGATGCTGATGTTCCATTGGAGCACAGCATTGACTGATATTTAGTCCCCACAAGCTTGTGGGGACAAATGTTAACCCCTGCAATGCCACAAATGTGTCATACACAATTGTGGCATTGAAGGGGTTAATGCTGCACTGTCACTCTCATGGAGCGATCAGGCAGCAGGGGGGTGTTGGAGCTGGTCTCTACACTCATGTGGAGACCAAAGAACCCTCTCCCCTGTCCCTGAAGCTGCCTCTGGCAGCTGGGACTCAATTGCTGGTCTATAGACCAGCCACTGCAGGGAGGGGAGTCTTTGATGACTGCTGTAGGCTTCCATGCCTACAGGAATCATCAAAGGGCTTATGGAGGCTCGTTTTTGCTGTTGCTGGTCTGCCTGGGCTTCCAGGCAGACCACCAGCAGCAGAGCCCCGTGCAAAACGGGAATTAACCCCTAAATGCTGCGATCGCGGCATTGAAGGGGTTAACGCTGCACTGTCACTCTCATGGAGCGATCAGGCAGCTGGGGGGTGTTGGGTCAGGTCCCCACACTTGTGTGGGGACCCAATCAACACACACCCCCTTCCCTGAAGCTGCCTGTGGCAGCTGAAAACATGATTGCTGGTTTTGCAGCAACCGCGTTTTCAGCCTACAGAATCACTCCGCCTCAGCCTCTTACATCCACAATTTTTTCTGGATGTAAGAGGCTGACAAAACCTAGGCGCCTGGGATTTGTCGAGCCCTGGCCTAATATATATTTTAAAACGCTCTGAATGCCATCTACCTATCCTTTTTAACTGAGTCATCTAAACCTAATAACGCCGCTTCCGTTGCAGCTGAAATCCTAAATGAATGAGTTGTATATCTTTCCTTACTCAAACCTAGTTCCCGCAAGCCCAAGCTCAAGACCCTCCTAAACTGAAACCTAGTCAAAGGAAAACCTGATTGATGCACCAACCAATTCCCAATGACCCCAGGACGGGTATCATTGAACCGTTCTGCTGCGACAACAGGACAAATAACCAAACCCTTTAACCTATGCAAAACTAGCCAACAACCTTTACCATCCCTTTGATTCCCTTACAAACAGTCTCAAATCCCTCTTACAAACGACATCCTTAAACTGCAAACCTGAACCTCCCTCTTTATTATTCGCCACCAACTCACTCACCCTAAAAGCACCAAAAAATGCTACCACAAAAGCAGTTTGGACAATAAACACTCAAAACTATCCCAACAGACTTTATGTTAAACACCTATTAAACTCCTTAAAACCTCAGAAGATAAAGGTTTCCTATCATCCGGCACCTTCAACCTATTATTATAACCTCTTAAAATTTGCTTAATCAGAAAATCTTTAAACGGATGCTGTCTGCCAGCCAGCTTAAAGTAAAAAGCCTATCTATCAATACTTGATCTAGCAATACCCTTATTTGCCGAATTTGCCAACAGATTGCTCAGGTGGCTGAAGTCAAATCCCAAACGCATTCTGGAACTACAATCCCTTCTTTGTCCGCTTGTGGAGCCAAAAATCTGAAAATCTTGAAATTAAAACGATACAAAGCATCAGCCAGAACATTTTTGCTACCCGGAATATGTTTAGCCTTAAGCCAGATATTTCCCTTTAAACATAAAAACACCAATCTTCTTAATAAATTTATTACAGGAATGGATTTTGCATTCAAAGTATTAATTACCCATACTACACCCATATTATCACAATTGAGCAGAATTATTTTATTAACCCATTCTTTGTGCCACAATTCAAACGCAACTACCACCGGGAATAACTCCAAAAGCACCATATTTTTAACCCATCCTTCTTTGATCCATGAATTGGGCCATTACGCTACAGCCCATTTACCTTTCCAAAATATACCAAAACCTGTCGCACCAGCAGCATCCGTAAAAAATTCCATGGCATGACTATCAACAAAGTCATCCTGCCAAATAGCTGACCCATTAAAGTCACTCAGAAATAAATCCCATACCTTTAAATCCCCCTTAATTTGTTTTGTTAAACGAACTCTGGTATTTTCATACCTGATATAGCTCTAGCTATATGTCTAGAAAAGACTCTGCCCATCGGCATAACCCTTGACGCAAAGTTAAAGATACCTAACAACGACTGGAATTCTTTAACTTTTAACTTATCACTAATAAACGCTCTACTGATGAATGACCTTAACTTACATATTTTATCTTCTGGTAACCTGAAACACATATTCTTAGTATCTATAACTATGCCTAAAAACTGCAACTGTGTGGTAGGGAAAACAGTCTTATCATTTGCTAGAGGTACCCCAAAATTGTCAGTTAAACTTAAAAAAGCTTCCAACATTAATAAACAATCATTTGAACCCGCTTTACCAACGAATAAAAAATCATCTAAATAATGCACAATCGCTTCAAAACCGGACACATTTTCCAGAACCCATTCCAAAAAGGAAGCAAAGGCTTCAAAATAAAAACAAGATACTGAACAACCCATGGTTAGACACTTATCGAAATAAAATAAATTTTCAAATTGGAACCCTAATGATTGAAAACAATCAGGATGAATAGGAAGCAGCCTAAAAGCTGCTTCAATATCAACTTTGGCTAGAAGTGCATCTTTTCCCATAACCTTGACCCATTTTAGAGCATCGTCAACCGATGCATAATGCACTGAAAAATCATCTTTCACTATTTCATCGTTCAATGAACCACCATGTGGGAAAGATAAGTGGTGTATTAACCTATATGATCCAGGCTCCTTCTTGGGAACCAAACCAAGGGGGGGATAAACGAAAACAATCAAACGGGGGTTCAGCAAAAGGCCCTTCTATTCTCCCTAACTGCAATTCTTTATCAATTTTGGCTTGAACCACTTTCTTATTTTCTTGAACAGACTTCAGGTTATCCACCCAAACAAAACCTTTTTTGTCATATATTGGTATTCTGAAACCGTGCAAAAAACCAACCCGAATTAACTCAGCCATCTGTCTGTTTGGGTATCTGTCTAAAAAGGGGAGCAGCCTTGCTGGTTTCACTGGTGTCACCGCTTCACCGACATTCTGTCAATTTTTACGAAAACAGCGGAATGCTGGATGATTTCCAGAACACACCGAACACTCATGTCTAAATTTACAAGTGTTAGGTCATTTACATTGATTTTCGTTAAAAGCCCAACAAATACCTTTTTGTCTAGGATGTTGAGATACATTACTTAAGGGCCTGAGACTGTTAGTATGCTTTTGAGACAACATAATACTAACCCATGAACCCACATCTTTCCTTCACCACTTCAGATTTTTATGAACCGACAACTTTTGTCTAAATGTTTCATCGTAATGAAACCATGCAAGGCCACCGAAATTTTTATAAGCTTCTAATACCGTATCCAAATGTTGAAAAAGACCTGTACAGCTTTCTCTATGCTTCTCGCAATAAACACTAGCCAAAATACAAAACGACTGTAGCCAATTATTAAAAAACTTCACAACTGGTCTGCGTCTTTCGTCATCCTTATAATTTTTCATTAAAAATTCCTTTGAAGCTGGTAACAAAGACAGGATATCCAAATACTCATTATTCCATATCTTTTCCTTAACCGCTATAATCAAATGGAAACCAAGGGGTGAAACCTCACAAGACATCACCTCTTTCATACAGGCTTCATTAACAATATTAGACCTCAAACCAACATTATCACACACCCAAGCCTGAGCTGGATTTTTGTCTTGCATATTCTTCAAAATATTAACTAAAGCTGCCACAGCTTCATCCAAAGTATTTAAAGATACACCAGCAGACTCACCACTGACTTCACCAGCTCTGCCATCTTGCAGGATTACTTCAGCATTTAAAACAGCCTCCGCAACCTCGCCGTCTTCTCCTGCACAGCCGGTACCAGCACGCCGCTCGTCAGAAAATGAAGCCGCTTGCAGACATCCACGCAGCCACTCTTCTCTTCCTTCTTCGGCCATTCGGACTTGAAGCAATTTCATCAGATCTTCCATCTTCAGCTTGCCGCTTTGCCACTGCTCACCAGCCTCAAGGACAGTGCAGTATCGGCTCAGCGGTTCGCCAGGTAAGTAAAATAGCCCCCTCATGAGCCCTCTATTTATAGTTAAATTTCCCGCCCATAGCGCAGTGCGAGAGAGGGCGGCCACACCTAAACGCGGCGTGAGGCACCCGCGAAACAGCGCGAGGCAGCTCAAAAAATGCGGCAAAGCGGCGCAAACGCCACAAACTTATATAACATTTTTTTTTTAAAAAAACTCCTGACCTTTCCCTGACCCTTACACTAATGGCTATTAACCCTATTAAAGCTATACCTGTCCCCACATCTTCATGTCAGCCTGCCCTATGGTTTGCAGGCTTTATCATTCCTGTATTAAAGAAGCTGTTGTGTGGCTGAGCATGATGGGAGATGTGACCCTCATCATATATATAGCATTAGCTGGCTGATTGGCAGCACAGGTTGGTTGGGGAGTTCAGGCCAAAAACGGTTTCTCATTTATTATGTACATATTAAATACACATATATGAGATATCACATTCACAGAAGAGAACCAAATTAAATCAAACATTTTATTCAACATCACATAAGTAAAGCTAGGTGCTGTAGCTAGCACACTCTCCTCCACTTTGGGGTAAAGGTGTCCCCATCCTCTCAATCCCTGGACGGCTTCACAGCCCTTACGCAAAAATTACTGCAGTTTTTTCTGAACTCATACTGCAGCTTTTTGGACACGAAAAACTGCAATACTGCACTTTTACTGCAGTATTACTGCACTTTTACTGCAGTATTACTGCACTTTTACTGCAGTATTACTGCACTTTTACTGCAGTATTACTGCACTTTTACTGCAGTATTACTGCACTTTTACTGCAGTATTACTGCACTTTTACTGCAGTATTACTGCACTTTTACTGCAGTATTACTGCACTTTTACTGCAGTATTACTGCACTTTTACTGCAGTATTACTGCACTTTTACTGCATTTGTACTCCAATCAGAGAGAGGTGAACCTGGGCCGCCTGCTGATTGGTTGCTGGAGTCAGCTGACTAGGCTGACAATCAGCCCTAGCCTCCTGATTGGTGGGTGGTGTCACCTGACCAGGGCTGACCAATCAGAGAGAGGGGAACCTGGGCCACCTGCTGATTGGTTGCTGGAGTCAGCTGACTAGGCTCAGCCAATCAGGGGCTGCCCCTCAGCCCTAGTTATAGGACGACCCCCCAAAATCTCAATATTAATTTATGAAAAAAAGAAAAAGCCTGAATATAAGACGACCCTATAGGAAAAAAGTTTTACCAGTAAATGTTAATTCATGTAAACTATGTGAACATTTTTTTAATAAAAGCTATGATTGAGAAAAATATTTTGTTTTTATTTCCTTTTTTTTCAACCTGCCCCCCCAGTTATGCACATCTGCCCCCTGGCTTGCCACTCTGCCCCAGAAATGTCTTATACCCCTTATATGCCACTGTGCCCCATGATATGCCTTTTGACCCCCTATGTGCCACTCTGCCTCCAGAATTGCCTTATACCCCTATATGCCACTCTGGCATTTAGGGGGTTAAAAGGCATATTATGGGGCAGAGTGGCATATAGGGAGGTATAAGGTATTTCAGGAGGCAGAGTGGCATATAGAGGTTAAAAAAGGCATTTCTGGAGGCAGAGTGGCATTAAGGGGGTTAAAAGGAATTTCACAGAGCACTCTGACTCCAGAAATGCCTTATGCCCCCCATTTAACACTTCCTCCTCCGAACTTACCGGAGCTTCTGACAGTGGCGTACCCACAGGGGTCGCGACTGCGACCGGGCCCCGGCGGCAGGGGGGCCCAAGCCAAGGGGCCGCACGAAATCGGGCCCCGGCGGCAGAGGGGCCCAAGCCAAGGGGCCGCACGAAATTGGGCCCTGGTGGCAGAGGGGCCCAAGCAAAGGGGCCGCACGAAATCGGGCCCCGGCGGCAGGGGGGCCCAAGCCAAGGGGCCGCACGAAAGTGGGCCCCGGCGGCAGGGGGGCCCAAGCCAAGGGGCCGCCCGAAATCGGGACCCGGTGGAAGGGGGGCCCAAGCCAAGGGGCCGCC
Source organism: Spea bombifrons (assembly GCF_027358695.1). Classification (NCBI taxonomy): domain Eukaryota; kingdom Metazoa; phylum Chordata; class Amphibia; order Anura; family Pelobatidae; genus Spea; species Spea bombifrons. The sequence goes on along the minus strand of NC_071092.1, from coordinate 19,371,416 downwards.
CGAAACCTTTTTATGTTTTTTTTTTGTTTGTTTGTTTTTTTTTTTGAAGAAGGCAAGCCGCGCCACGGAGCTGGCGACGGCCGCCTAATCATTGATGCAGCGTAAGGGGCGAAAGTTCCGCCCCCTCACGCTCAGAGTGTAGGATCACCGGATCGCATAGCGCATGAGGGGTGAAAGCTCCGCCCCCTCATACAGACTGCAGGAGCACTGGATCGTGCCACAAGAGCTGCATGAGGGCTGAAAGCTCCGCCCCATCACACAGACTGCTGGAGCTGGAGCACCGGATGTCGTGTCAGTCACGTACATCCAGTTTGAAAATAAAACGGCAGTCTTCATCTATCACTCCATCAGCACTTCATCAGGGCCCCAAAGTGGAAGGAATAGGGAGGTCGGTACAATAATGTATTTAAAAAAAATATATTGTATATGGCATTAAATTATTATTTCATTATTATTTCAATTATAAACATAAAAATAAATATATGTGTGTCTGTGGAGGGGGACAAAACGCATAAAGTTTTTTTTCTTAAAAAAATGGAGATTTCTAGATTTATTTTTATATAGATATAATTGTCTAGACACATATTTGAACACTTATATATAGATTAGACACACAAGTTCAGCTCCCCAGTGTCACCTTTGTCCCCATCCAGCCAGGCACAGGATGGGCTGTTTGGGGACAAAGATGGCAAACCCTACGTGTGTTATCTGGGTGCTGGTCAGGTTCTATGTGGGCAGTGTGGAGGCCAGGGCTGGTTTTGGGGTGTGCAACCTGTGATCTATGCCTATAATTTAGGGGGTTTTAAATATACCTTTAATGCAGAGTTTTTATGTGAATTCTATTTGATCTATATCTGCAATGCTGGGTTTGTGTGTTATTCTGTTGATCTATATCTGCTATGCTATGTTTCCATACATTATTTATGTATTCAAAGAAAAAGGGGCGCATGTACAAAAGGGGCCCTATGTACATGCGCCCCTTTTTCTTTGATTATGTCCTTTGTACATGCGCCCCTTTTTCTTTGATTTCGCCCTATGTACATGCGCCACTTTTTCTTTGATTTTGCCCTATGTACATGCGACCCTTTTTCTTTGATTACGTCTGGTCTTGAACATCCTGAGGAGTGTTTTGTCAGGTTGCTGCAGTGCATTGCTTGAGGAGTCTTGTTTATTATTATTTTTACTTTTAATTTTCACTTTTTAATTTGAACACATATCACGTGATAGAGTGATCTATATTTCTTAAGCATTATTTATGTATACCTGTAAATACAGGGTTTGTATGTCTTATTCAGTTGATCTATACATGAACGTACTGTTTACATGTGTTGTTTATTTGATCTATACATGAACTACAGGGAGTAAGCAAGAGAGGTATGGTTTAGTGAATGAGGGACAAGGGAACTCTGGGGATGATTACGGGGGAGAGTACCATGGTCAGGGTCAGAAGGAGGGAAGACTGCACCCTAACGTTAGGCATTTTTTTACTTTCTGTAGGAATAAATAGAACTGTGTAATTTTTATTTATCCAGAGATAAAACGCCATTTCTGAATTTGTAGTCACTTCAGTGGACAAAAAATTCTAGGCCCTGAAATCAGTGAGAAGAAAGGTAAAGGTTTTATGTTATTTACTCTTTCAATCTGCATATTTTATTAAAAATTATTAGTGGCACTAAATTGTGGCTTCGGATGTAACATGACTTTTTTAGTGTATTGATGTACTCCCAATCCCATCGCAAAAGATTCTATCTCATACATCTGCTGAGCTCTGAGGTCATCTTTATCTAGCATGCATGGATGGTGAGGAGTTAATATTCTGTCTATTCCCTGCTATTTATTTTGGCCTTTTAACACTTTTGGTTCCTGGGATTGTAATGTGGTATTCTGTTATTGTAAATGAACAATTTAATATAGTTTTAAAAAGAATGATTTATAGCTATTTGGATAGTAAAAAGTGTGGCTCAGATATTGTCAGGGCTGCTTTTTATTCCCAGTCTGGCCCTGCCTCCAGCCACCCAGTGTCACTTCTGTCCCCAATCAGCCCCTCCCAATGTCACCTCTGTCCCCAATCCCAGTCTACAAACAGAGGTGAGTCACTCTTGGGTCAGATGTCCATCTCTGCTTATGATTGGTTAACGCAGCAATCATGCAGGTGAAGTTTTTTTTTTCTTATATCACCCTGCTGCACTGTAAAATGTATATCTGTCCAACTCAACTTATAATCTGTGCATAGAGTTCCTTGCCTGAAGGGCTTGTGTACTATTATCTGTCATATACTTTATTTACAGATAAAATCTATTTTATCATGTCATCCAAAAGTGGTGCTCAGAAACGTAAAAAGTAGACTTGCGCATTCGTCTTCGGGCGAACATGAAAACGAGCACGAAGAGGCCGTTTTTTTGTTCGTTCCGAAGACACGCCGAAGAGAATACAGTGCCGGCAAAACGTAGGAGAAGACGAAGACTCACAACCACGAAGAATCGAAGATTCTTCGTGATCGTCTTCGTTTTTGCCGCGCAGCCGCCAAAATTTCAAACAGGAGTGAGCTGATCTCGTCTGTCCAATCAGCTCACTCTTGTGACGTCACGCTAAGGGTCTCGTCCAATGCCTGTGCTGCTGATTTTTGAATTCTGAAGGCGCCTTTATAAGACCAGAGCTTGCCTGAGAGATCCATTCATTTTTCGCTGTGACTGCTTTGGCAACACTGCTGTGCTGCATCCGAGCGTTACAGAGAGAGATTGTTCTGTTCTGTGTGAGACTGGTAAGCCTTTCTCACAGTGTACTTCATCCTCACTTCAGTGCTACTTAATATAATTAATTTAATAATAATAATTTGATTAATTTAATTTTTTTTATTTAATTTGTCATCAACTGTAGTGTAAGTGCTGTTGAGTTGACAGTGCACCCAGTGCCTTAGTGGCACTGGGGTGCCCTTGCCCTGGGCTGGCACTAGTGCCTATTGCCTGTCCTGCTTAAATAAATTAAATAGAATTTATAAATAATAATTTAATAGAATCTATAATTTAATAGTTCATTATTATATATATATATATTTGTCAGTCATATATATATATATTCTATAGTATACTAGTGTAGCGTGTACTGTAGACATTCATCTACTAGTGTCTAATTTAAAATCAGTAATATTAATTAATTTAATTAATAATTGAATTCATTATAAACTTATATATATATTTGTCAGTTATAGTTAGTAATAGTATACTAGTGTAGAGTGTACTGTAGACATTCAAGACATCTACTAGTGTCTAATCTAAAATCAGTAATATCAATAATTCTATAATTCTTTCTTGTCTTAATAGTTAATTAAATTAGCTATAAATAAAAGTAATAATATTAATTAATTACTACTAGCGTATAGTTCAGCTAATCTTATTAGTACTGGTGCTGCAGCTCTATAGTTTGTGCTTTGTTTTAGCAACAGTAAGAGACCAAGTCAATTTTTCTTAATTAATCTTTCATTTTATTTCATTTGTTTTGCTCACCTCAGTCCATCAGTGAAGTGAACTTGTTGGGCTAGTGAGTCCAGCCGCATAAGTGCTGTGTTTTTTTTTGATCAGCAAGCAGTGACGTTAACTGTTTTGCAAAGATTTTCTCATTTATTTTACATTTTATTTCAATTTTATTAAAAGTACCCTTAGTGTTTTGCTCACCTCAGTCCATCAGTGAAGTGAACTTGTTGGGCTAGTGAGTGCAGCAAGCAGTGAAGCTAACTGTTTTGCTGTGACATTTTATTTTATTTCTAATTCTTTTCAAGAAAAATTGACTGTGACGAGCTGTACTAAGCAAAGCTTCAAGCTACTAGCTGTAGTACTAAAATAATTCTAATCTTCTTTAATCTTAATCTATAATATATTATAAATAATAATATTCTAATTCATAATCTATAATATAAGTAATTCTAATTCTAAATTCTAATTCATAATCTATATTCTTCTATCTATAATACATAATACATAAGTAAATTAGTTCTAATCTATTAATATTATATAACTTAATATTAATTAATAAATCATATACTGAATCTGATTTAACCTCACTTTAGCTTAGTGGGTTTGAGAGCGTCTGCCTAGAGGTAGACTTATAGTAAGGAAATATAGCTTTAGGCTAGCATAGTGGTAGGCTAAGCTCTTAGGCCCGTGTAAATTCAAATTAAAAATAAAATACTGCTAGTTATTAAATAGTTAATCTTGAGTTAATAATTTAAATAACTTTAGGATTTTGGCAGATTGCACACAGCACAGTGCAGTAGTGCATAGTTTTACTTTTTAAGCAGTAGCACTGAAGAGAACTTCCTCTAATTTTTTTGTCTTTAATTCGTTTTTCCTTTTTTTTATTTTTATTTTTTTATTTTTTTTTTTATAGTTTTTTAAACACTACACTACACTACACTACACACACAACACAAAATTTGAAATGGATCCTCCTTTTGGGACTAAGGAGGGACAAGCTCCATCTACCACCACCACCACCACCACCAGCACCACCACCAGCACCACCACCAGCTCTAAGATGCAGCCTTTGCGTCAGTCTAGTCGGCCAAGTAGGCCAAGCTCTCGCTTATCATTTGGGGAAGCATTGCTTGAAGGATCATCAAGTAAAGGAAAGGCACCAAAAGCAGGCAGTAGTAGTGCGGCTAGGCCCACAAGCTCTATGTTTTTTTACGGAAAGCCTAAAGCACCAGAAGCACGTTCAAAGTTAAAGGGTAGCACAAGTAGTACCAGCCAAGTGACTAAAAAGAAGTGCCTTTTGCCCCAAGCAGCATCTTCCCCATCCACCAGCAGCATGCAAGGTACCAAGCAGAGCCAAATTAGCAGCAAGACTCAGAGGGGTCCCAAACCAAAGCGATCTCATTCCTTTGTAGGGAAAACCACCACCACCACCACCACTAGTGCTGCGCCTACTGTTCCCACTGGTACCGCCACGCCATGTCCTCCTAGTACCTCTAGCAAGCCACCAAGTCCTTACAAAATTTTTGTAAAGACAGTTAGAGAGAGGGCTACACATAGTGGAACTCCACCTAGCGAGGTAGCAGAGGAGCCTGAGACTGAGAGGCCAAGTGCAGAGTCTATTCTTCCTGCTCGCACTACTACTAGTCACGAGTCTCACGACGATATCAGTCTTAGCTCCAGCCTAGCAGGAATTCCATTCGATCTGGCTAATGAAGAGCTAGACTATGAGCCAGAGGAAGTAGAGGAGATGAGTGGTCAGGAATCAGATTCCTCAGGGAGCAGTGTCCAAATGACTAGTGCACAATTTTCCCCTGAGCCTCCACCTTCTCCGCTACGATCATCACCATCACCACCACCAGCAGCAGCAGCAAAACCTAGCAAATCTAAAGCAATTAGCAGTCCCACTATGGCCAGTACTGTTACCACCAGTCCCACCACCACTAGTTCTGCCTCTGTTCATCCACCCCGAGCAGTAAGAGCAGCACCCAAGGCACACTCCAAGGCTATGCGCGCCCCAATTTGGGAGCACTTTGAAAATGTTGAAGAAGGGCGCTATGGAAAGTGCAAACATTGTGGGAAGCTAATAAGCAGAGGGAAAGTGTCTGGCCATTTTACCAGTGCTAGCATGAAGCATCACCTCAGCACTCAACACAACGCTGTGCTATTGGGGAAAGATGCAGAGGTAAAACTTAGTGCAGGCAGCATAGCTGGTGGCCGTGGAAAAACCCCAACAGCTTCTTCTTCTGAGCCAATAGCAGCAGCAGCAGCAGCAGCAGCAACTAGTGCTGGCAGCCAGAGACCAAGGCAGGTTGGAGCACTGCATGTCCAGCCCACCCTGGAACAATTTGTGGCATTCCAATCCAAAAGGTCAATGCCCAAACAGCAGGCCAATAAAGTAACGCGTCTGATTGGTCAGTTCATTGCTGTTGGAGGGGCATCCTTCTCTATGATCGAAGGGGAGCCTTTCAAACAATTGATGGCGGCTGTGGCTCCACAATATACAGTTCCGTCACGTTCCACTTTCAGCAGGAACATTGTCCCCTCATTGTATCGGTCCTGTGTTGCAGCAGTGAAAGAGGAGCTTTCCAAGGCTGCTGGTCAGTCTGTTCATTTCACTACAGATTTGTGGAGTGCACCTAGCGGCCAGCATGCCTTTTTTTCTTTGACAGCACACTGGTGGCAGCCCGGTGTGTCTAAGGAAGCTGCTGCAGCAGGCTACCGATCTTTCCTTCTCCATGCAGAAGTGATGGATGAAAAGCACACTTCCCAAAACATTCTGCATGCGATGAGGAAAATGTTTAGCCTTTGGGTGGGAGCAGAGGCGGGCACCAATGTTGAAGTTGGTTTTGTGGTAACTGACGGAGGTGCCAATATGGTGAAAGCGCTGCGAGATGGTCATATTGTTGGTGTGCGCTGTGCAGCCCACATCATCCATCTTGTAGTGAAGGCAGCAATGTCAGAAGGAACTAATGTGGCAGCAGTAGTTCTGTCCCGCTGCAGAAAGATCGCTGGGCACTTTCACCATAGTGTTAAGGCTAGCCAACTTTTGAGGGAAGAGCAAGAGAGGTCAGGTCTTCCCGTACACTGCCTACGTCAGGATGTCAGTACATGGTGGAACTCCACGTTAGACATGCTCGAGAGGATTTTGGAGCAGCAGAGGGCAATCCATAATCTTGCCTCAGAGCACAATATTGGGATTACCTCTCCATTGAATAGGGAGGATTGGACAGTGATCGCCCAGCTAGTGGCAGTCCTTAAACCATCAGGGATGCCACAGAAAATTTAAGCTCAAACACTGCCAGTCTGGCCCAGGTAATCCCAGTGTTCTCCCATCTAGGCAGCAAGATGGATGTGTTCCTTGGAAACCGTGAGGCTGTTCAAGGTGGCACTCTACATCCTGACGTAGCAGCCATAGTCAGGAAGCTGAAGGATCTGCTTAAAGTACACCTTCGCAAACGAATGGAAGAGAGTCCCGAAATGATGCTAGCGTGCCTTTGCGATCCAAGAATTAAGGGAAAGCTGGCTTTGAAATTTAATGTTCTCAGTAGCTACCGGGAGCAATTGGTCAACAAGGTGCGTGACTGGCAGCGTAAAATGGGAATGCTGTCCGAGGAGGGAGAGGTGCAGGAGGAGGAAGAGATGATGTGGTCTGCTACTCCTAGCAGCAGCATCAGCAGCAGTGCCACAAGCAGTACAACACAGCTGAGTGGAGCAGCTGCGTTTTGGGAAGAGGCACTTGGGAGTATAGTTGGACCATCTGACAGAGCTAGCAGCAGAAAGGAGAGTAGTGCTGCTGAAATGGTCAAACTTTACCTCTGTGAAGTTCCTTCTGCGCCTAATGTTGATCCTCTTAGCTACTGGGATGAAAAGAAGAGTGTGTGGCCTGCACTCTCATGGGTTGCGCAGCAGCTACTATCATGTCCGCCAACCACTGTTCAAAGTGAGCGCGTGTTTTCTATGACTGGAAACATACTGAGTCCACAGCGCTCACGCATGGCACCTCATCTGATGGAGCAGATTGCCTTCCTTAAATTCAATCTGCCCAAGTTGGGTTACCCAGCTCTTAGCTTGGAAAGTTAATTTTTGTTATCTGTAATGTTTAAGGTAGTTTCTCCCCCTGGTTGCACGTGTTTGCGGTGTGGCAACGTCTGCTACCTCCGCCGGTGTAGCCAATTTACGCTAGGGCCTAGTGTCTGAGTTCTGGAAGTCCGCTCCCAAACGCCATGGACTGACAGACTTTCATGCTTTGCCCTGGGGTGAAACAGGTGAGCGGGTCGTCAATTGCCCACTCATTCACCTTTTTCCTTTTCCAACGGTGCTGCTGGTGGTGGTGCCAGCATCTTTTGCCAGTTCGCTTCCTGGCTGAAATCATGCCTCAAATGTCCCTAATGGGGAGGGTAGTTTCTCCCCCTGGTTGCACTTGCTGCGGTGTGGCAATGCCTGCTACCTCCGCCGGTGTAGCCAATTTACGCTAGGGCCTAGTGTCTGAGTTCTGGAAGTCTGCTCCCAAACGCCAAGGACTGACAGTCTTTGGATGCTTTGCCCTGGGGTGAAACAGGTGAGCGGGTCGTCAATTGCCCACTCATTTGCCTTTTCCAATGCTGCTGCTGCTGCTGGTGGTGGTGGTGCCAGCGTCTCTTCTCTGCCAGTTTGCTTCCTGGCTAGTGTCATGCCTTAAATGTCCCTAATGGAGAGGGTAGTTTCTCCCCCCTGGTTGCACTTGCTGCGGTGTGGCAACGCCTGCTACCTCCGCCAATGTAGCCAGCTTACGCTAGGGCCTTGTGTCTGAGTTCTGGAAGTCCGCTCCCAAACGCCAAGGACTGACAGTTTTTGGATGCTTTGCCCTGGGGTGAAACAGGTGAGCGGGTCGTCAATTGCCCACTCATTCGCCTTTTCCAATGCTGCTGCTGCTGCTGCTGGTGGTGGTGCCAGTGTCTCTTCTCTGCCAGTTCGCTTCCTGGCTAGTGTCATGCTTTAAATGTCCCTTATGGTAAGCGCAGTTTCTCCCCCCTGGTTGCACTTGCTGCGGTGTGGCAACGCCTGCTACCTCCGCCAATGTAGCCAGCTTACGCTAGGGCCTTGTGTCTGAGTTCTGGAAGTCCGCTCCCAAACGCCAAGGACTGACAGTTTTTGGATGCTTTGCCCTGGGGTGAAACAGGTGAGCGGGTCGTCAATTGCCCACTCATTCGCCTTTTCCAATGCTGCTGCTGCTGCTGCTGCTGGTGGTGGTGCCAGTGTCTCTTCTCTGCCAGTTCGCTTCCTGGCTAGTGTCATGCCTTAAATGTCCCTTATGGTAAGGGCAGTTTCTCCCCCCTGGTTGCACTTGCTGCGGTGTGGCAACGCCTGCTACCTCCGCCAATGTAGCCAGCTTACGCTAGGGCCTTGTGTCTGAGTTCTGGAAGTCCGCTCCCAAACGCCAAGGACTGACAGTGTTTGGATGCTTTGCCCTGGGGTGAAACAGGTGAGCGGGTCGTCAATTGCCCACTCATTTGCCTTTTCCAATGCTGCTGCTGCTGCTGGTGGTGGTGCCAGCATCTCTTCTCTGCCAGTTCGCTTCCTGGCTAGTGTCATGCTTCAAATGTCCCTTATGGTAAGGGCAGTTTCTCCCCCCTGGTTGCACTTGCTGCGGTGTGGCAACGCCTGCTACCTCCGCCAATGTAGCCAGCTTACGCTAGGGCCTTGTGTCTGAGTTCTGGAAGTCCGCTCCCAAACGCCAAGGACTGACAGTGTTTGGATGCTTTGCCCTGGGGTGAAACAGGTGAGCGGGTCGTCAATTGCCCACTCATTCGCCTTTTCCAATGCTGCTGCTGCTGCTGCTGGTGGTGGTGCCAGTGTCTCTTCTCTGCCAGTTCGCTTCCTGGCTAGTGTCATGCCTCAAATGTCCCTAATGGTAAGGGCAGTTTCTCCCCCCTGGCTGCCTCTGTCTGCGGTGTGGCAACGCCTGCTACCTCCGCCGGAGTGGCCAGCTTACGCTAGGGCCTTGTGTCTGAGCTCTGGAAGTCCGCTGCCAAACGTCTAGGACTGACAGTGTTTGGGTGCTTTGCCCTGGGGTGAAACAGGTGAGTGGGTCGCCAATTGCCCACTCATTCGCCTTTCCCAATTCTGCTGCTGCTGCTGCTGGTGGTGGTGCCAGTGTCTCTTCTCTGCCAGTTCGCTTCCTGGCTAGTGTCATGAATCAAATGTCCCTAATGGTAAGGGCAGTTTCTCCCCCCTGGCTGCCTCTGTCTGCGGTGTGGCAACGCCTGCTACCTCCGCCGGAGTGGCCAGCTTACGCTAGGGCCTAGTGTCTGAGCTCTGGAAGTCTGCTGCCAAACGTCTAAGACTGACAGTGTTTGGGTGCTTTGCCCTGGGGTGAAACAGGTGAGTGGGTCGCCAATTGCCCACTCATTTGCCTTTCCCAATTTTGCTGCTGCTGGTGGTGGTGGTGCCAGCATCTCTTCTCTGCCAGTTCGCTTCCTGGCTAGTGTCATGCCCAAAATGTCCCTAGTGGTAAGGGCAGTTTCTCCCCTCTGGCTGCGTCTGTTTGCGGTGTGGCAACGCCTGCTACCTCCGCCGGAGTGGCCAGCTTACGCTAGGGCCTAGTGTCTGAGCTCTGGAAGTCTGCTGCCAAACGTCTAAGACTGACAGTGTTTGGGTGCTTTGCCCTGGGGTGAAACAGGTGAGTGGGTCGCCAATTGCCCACTCATTTGCCTTTCCCAACTTTGCTGCTGCTGGTGGTGGTGGTGCCAGCATCTCTTCTCTGCCAGTTCGCTTCCTGGCTAGTGTCATGCCCAAAATGTCCCTAGTGGTAAGGGCAGTTTCTCCCCTCTGGCTGCGTCTGTTTGCGGTGTAGCAACGCCTGCTACCTCCGCCGGAGTGGCCAGCTTACGCTAGGGCCTAGTGTCTGAGCTCTGGAAGTCTGCTGCCAAACGTCTAAGACTGACAGTGTTTGGGTGCTTTGCCCTGGGTTGAAACAGGTGAGTGGGTCGCCAATTGCCCACTCATTCGCCTTTCCCAATTCTGCTGCTGCTGGTGGTGGTGCCAGTGTCTCTTCTCTGCCAGTTCGCTTCCTGGCTAGTGTCATGAATCAAATGTCCCTAATGGTAAGGGCAGTTTCTCCCCCCTGGCTGCCTCTGTCTGCGGTGTGGCAACGCCTGCTACCTCCGCCGGAGTGGCCAGCTTACGCTAGGGCCTTGTGTCTGAGCTCTGGAAGTCCGCTGCCAAACGTCTAGGACTGACAGTGTTTGGGTGCTTTGCCCTGGGGTGAAACAGGTGAGTGGGTCGCCAATTGCCCACTCATTCGCCTTTCCCAATTCTGCTGCTGCTGCTGGTGGTGGTGCCAGTGTCTCTTCTCTGCCAGTTCGCTTCCTGGCTAGTGTCATGAATCAAATGTCCCTAATGGTAAGGGCAGTTTCTCCCCCCTGGCTGCCTCTGTCTGCGGTGTGGCAACGCCTGCTACCTCCGCCGGAGTGGCCAGCTTACGCTAGGGCCTTGTGTCTGAGCTCTGGAAGTCTGCTGCCAAACGTCTAAGACTGACAGTGTTTGGGTGCTTTGCCCTGGGGTGAAACAGGTGAGTGGGTCGCCAATTGCCCACTCATTCGCCTTTTCCATTTCCTTTTCCATTTCCATTTCATTATTTTCCTTCTGATACACAACCAACCAACCAAACATAACACACACAATAACACAAATAACACAGTGACATAACACATAACACACATAACACATATAACCCAGTGACAAGTGACAACACACATAACACACATAACACATACACGTACAATGCACAAATCACAAGGACCTTTCCTCTTGTTATTTGTCCTGGCCTTCATTTCTACACTCACTAGCATTAACGCTATAACTCACACTTCATACTATAACATTTTTCCATCCACATACCTGCCAACAGACCCAACTTTTTCAGGGACAGTCCTGCTTTTTTCCAGTCCTGTCCCATCTAATTTAGCTAAACTAGGTATGCAAATACACGTTGGTAGTTATAGCTCGGTAGGTAGCACTAGTATAAACATTAAATAAATATAATAAAGTACTAAATAATAAATCTAACTTTAAAATACATTTAAATAAACCCCTAATTTTTTAAAAAAAAACCATTAAAATTAAAATTAAATTATTATTTAGACATAATACATCTTTAACCAAAGCAGTGCACTGCTACTAATCTTAAACATAACCGTACATTAACCCTAAGCTATTTTTTAGTTCTTGTCCAACATTTTTCCATCCGCATACCTGCCAACACACCCAAGATTTTGGTGGACAGTCCTGCTTTTTTCCAGTCCTGTCCAGTAAAAGTTGGGTTGTTGCAAAGTATGCCATTGTAAATAGGTAGCAAATGTTAGGCATGTATTACAAGTGGTCCAAAATCAATTTAAAAATGTAAAATAATCCTTATTCTTTTATTAAACATCTATGGATGTGTGATTGTGTATGATAAACGGAGGCCAAGTTCCTTGGAGCATTTGTCTCTAGGTCATTTTGTGTACAGTACACCTCAGTACGTGTGTGCAACTCTATTGGTCGTTTCGGCAGGGGGCTGGCCTGCCATCAACAAATGAAGTGCGTTCTGCAATTCACTAGTTGATGCCAGACCAGCCCCCTGCCGAAACGACCAATAGAGTTGCACACACGTTCCTTCACGGCAGCTGCTGCTGCTCCGATGTGTTGTTAACCCCGTATTAACCCCTGCTAGGCAACCGGGAAGAAAACGAAGATTAAACGAGCACGAAGAATGTCCGCGAATATTCGCCCGAAAAGAAGACAGGAACGGGCGAATATTCGCAGAATACGAAGGTTTTTTTTTCCCCGAAGACGAGCACGAAGACGAACACGAAGAGCCCCCTGGTGCCCAAGTCTAGTAAAAAGGCAAAAGAGGAGCAAATGAAAATTCAGAAACTCCCAAAAATAAGCCACTTCTTTTCCACCCAACTGTGTCTGAGAGTGCTATAGCTAGTAGTGAGCAAAGTGAACAATCTGTGCAGGAGGAAAGTGGAAATGTCGTCAGTGAGACAGGAGTCAGTGAGGACACTCACTCTACTGAATCTCCACTGGTGGAAGACGACAATCCAGGTGAAGGCTGTAGCACAATGCAAGACCAACCAGTAGGAATCACCACCAATATAGACATTGATTCAGATTTGGAGAGCAATAGAGCAGCTTCAAGTGGTGGTATAGACGGTAGTATTTTAGGTGAGAAATATGTGACTGATCGGGGGCATTACCCAGTCACGATTACAGATGCAAATGTTAAAAAGTTTATTTTGGCTCATGGCCCATGCAGACCTCCAGGACCTTTCCCGCGGGATAACGATTCAATGAAAAGGTGCTTTTCTGAGCACTATTATGAGCGGGTGACAAAGACAGGGCTTAAACTTTCTGTAATGTGGCTGTGTTACTCTCCAAAACGTTATGCCGTTTATTGTGAACCATGCTGGTTATTTGCAGACCATAAAAAGGTGGGGTTTGAACCTGCATGGGCGAAAGGGATCCAGGAGTGGCAGAGGCTGTCTGCTAAAATTCAGAAGCATGAGTATTCACAAACTCATTATTACTATTACTATTGAAGCTTGTCTAGTATATGACCAGTGGAGGCGGCATAAAACTGTAGATGAGGAAAATGAAAACCAGATAAGACGGGAAAAAAACTTTTGGAGGCAAGTTTTAAGTAGAATTGTTAATGTGACTTTAACAATGGCAATGGCTAATCTGGCCTTCCGTGGTCACAGAGAGCGTTTGGGGGAGGTGAACAATGGCAACTTTCTGACCATTATAGAACTGCTTGCAGAGTATGACCCAGTTTTAAAGGAACTTCTCCAGTTACCCCAGTCTCAAGGTACTGTAAAATACTTAAGTCCTAGAATTCAAAATGAAGTCATAGAAATTCTGTCAAGCAAAGTGCAGCAAGAAATTGTTACTGAAATCAAACAAGCACAATTGTTTTCCATAATAATGGATACAACACAGGATATATCTAAAACTGATCAAATGAGTCATATATTTCATTATGTTTCTGTGGAAAGGGATAGGAATTTGAGAGCTTCTAGCATTACAGTAAAGGAGGCTTTCTTAGGGTTTCATGCCATTGGAGATCAGACGGCAGCAGGCATAGAAAGTGATATTGTTGCCTGCATAGAAAAGAAGGGCCTTGACATATCAAAGTGTCGGGGTCAGGGATATGACGGTGCTGCAACAATGAGTGGTGTATATTCTGGGGTTCAGGCTCGTATTGCTCAGAAAGAAAAAAATGCCCTGTATGTTCACTGTGCAGCACACAACCTGAATCTAGTTATTCAGGATGCTGTTGCTGACATAGAAGAAGTTTCCTCATTCTTTGACATCGTGCAGAGCGTATATATCTTCTTTGGGGAAAGTATACGAAGATGGAACGTTCTGTCATCATTCACTGCTGAGTCCTCCGTCACACTAAAAAGTCTTTGTCCTACATGCTGGTCTTCTAGACATGATTCCCTGCTTGCATTGCGTTTCCGTTTTGTAGATATCATGCAGGCATTATCAAAAATTATCCTTCTCTCTTCAAAACCAAAAGAGAGAGATTATGCTGCAAGTATAAAGAAAAAAATTGAATGTTTCCAGTTTGTCTTTCTGATTGTCCTGCAAACAAAAATCTTGAACCATGTCAATAGTATTTCAAAAGTCTTGCAATCGACAGACATGGAATTGTCTGGTGCAGTGCAGCTCATTCAGAATGCTGTTACAGCCCTTTCCAACTATAGGAATAATTTTGAAGACGCAAAAGCAGCTGCAATAACACTTGCAGAAAAGTGGGGAATTGAAAAGAAGTTTAAAAATAAGAGAATTAAAAAAGTAAAGCGCCACTTCGATGAGCTTTGCATGGATGAAAGACTAACTGACCCAGAAGAACACTTTAAAACAACTGTTTTTTATAGGTGTTTGGACATAATCTTAAGCCAGCTCTCAAACAGATTTACTGGCATGAATGCAGTCCTTAACAGATTTCAGATAGTTCAGCCCATCATTCTTGCTTCTGAATCTGATGACAATTTGATAATAGCAGCAACAAAACTGCATGAGTTCTACAGTGAGGATATTTCACCAGATTTTCCTGGGCAACTCCTCTCCTTCCGTACGGCACTTCAGGAAGAGATTCGCAGTTGTTCTACTATGAAGGGCCTTGCTCACCACCTGCTTGTTGAAAACAGTGCATTATCCTCTACTCTCCCTGATGTTTGCATAGCTTTGCTGCTGTTCCTCACCCTCCCAGTAACAGTGGCAACTGCTGAAAGGTCATTTTCAAAGCTAAAATTAATTAAAAGTTATTTGAGAAGCACAATGTCTCAGCAAAGACTTTCGGGACTTGCAACGTTAAGCATTGAAAATGAGAGAGCTAGAAGACTGAACATTGACAGCATTGTTGACGACTTTGCAGACGCGAAAGCAAGGCGTCGTAAATTTTAATGAGAGAGTAGTAAGTGTGAAGTTAAATCGCTTTCGTTACAAGTTACGGTTTTAGTTACAAGTTCTACTAACAGGTTTTTTGGTTGAACCTTGCATGCTTGGTTCCAAGTTGAACTAACCAGTTGAGTTGAATGCATGGTTCTTTTTATTCAGTAGTTGTTTTATTAAAGTATGTCAACATTTTGTGTTTTTACAGGTTTTCCATCAAAGAAAGTTAAATGTTTAAGTAGTTAAGTTGAAGTTACCGTTGTTGACCCTGTTGTGAACCCTTTTTTGAAGTTTCTTTGCCGCATTTGAGGAAATTTGAAAATTTGAGTATTTGTGTGTGTGTGTGTATATATATATATATATGTACAGTATTTATATTTTCTAAATTGATTTAATCTAATTTCAAATGCCTTTATGCAGAGGAAGTGAGTATCTGCCTTCAATATCCTTTTCACACAGCTATTTAGAGGAATTTTAGTATAATATAACTTTAAGAGCATAAAAAGTGTTTATGGGATCAAAATAAATAGCATACTTTCATAGTTAAATTAGTCATTTGGAAGTGAAGAGGGTTAAATAAGTTGAAATCTAAAAGGAAGTCACTCTACTGTCTAACATTGCCATAATTGCCATGAATTTCTCTTGGTTTTCTTATAGAAATATACATCATTGACAATAACTTCACTAAATGTATAAAACAGGTTGATTAATGGTTGTCCTTTATATTTGCAGAACCACACCATCAATGGCTGTTACGTGTCACCTTTTACCTGTCCTGAATGCTGCATTGTTGAAGATAAAGTAAGTTGAAAAAATGTACAGATATGTAATTTGTTGAAAAAAAAATTGTTGGGTAAAAATCATGTTTTTTTTGGGGGGGTGAGGGGGTGGGGGGGCCCTTAACAGATTCTCGCACCCGGGCCCTGAGGCGTCTAGTTACGCCCCTGGCTTCTGAGACAACTTGCGCTGCAGCCGGAAGTCTTATAATCGAGCAAATACGGTAATTATTAAATTGTTAAAGAAATCATTAATAATGAGATTTTTTTTTTCCCCCGCTTGAATTTATGGGCACCACTTTTGGCATAGAGCCCTTCTTTAGTTTATTTAGTGCATTTGTTTGGGAGTCAGGCTAGCTAAAGGGCTGTAAAAACTAAAGGATTGTTTCTGTAGGGCCTTATACCTGTTCTCTGTGGTACAATGGTTGAGATGTTGGATTTTGTTTTTGAGGTTCTGGGTTTAATTCACTAAAACTGGTTTATGTGATGTGTTTGTTTGGGAGGAAGGCATGCTACAAGATTGCAATGAGGTCAAAACCCAAGGGCTATGTAGAGTAATGGTTAAGGAGCTGAACTAGAGTGCTTAAGGTCCTGGGTTCAATTCCCTTGTGCTCAATTTTGAACTTTCTCTCAGCTCTCTTCTACATTGTGTTTTTTTGTTCTTGAAATTAGGCAAAGATTGCCATATGGAAAAGATCTACCGCTTTGTCTATTCCTCCTTTAGCATTTTAATGTTTTATTATTATTATTAACTTCCCCTCTCTCAGTACTGTATGTCCCATTCTGCTCTCCCCTGCTCGCTTCTATTAAATCGAAGTCTCCCTCAACAGTTTGTTTCCACTCTGCTTTTAGTTCCCTGGCCAAACGTTCTCTCTCCTAATCGTTTTGCTTTCCCCCTTGTCAGTACATTTATTTATATAGCGGCATATTCCATATTCCATGGAGCTGTGCCATTTTCTGCCATGCCATGATCGTTTCTGGCTGTGCGTGCACCGTCTTCATCTCACATGCCTTTACCAGGGGATTTCCATTGGAAATTTCCACAATGCCGTTTTCCCGTCTGTCTGTGTCCATCCTCAGTCTCTCCACGTCTGTTCTGGTCAGTCACATTGGTCCTGTATATGGTTTTTCTTTCTGAAAATGTAATTATTTTCTTGGAGGGGGTTGTAGATCAGTTGTACATCCCCTTAATCAGAAGTGGTAGAGTTTAGTAGAGTAATGGAAGATAAACATTTGCCGGGAAATCGTATAGCTGCCCTGAAACAAAGACAAGGACTTCAGCGTTAAGAAACACACAGGCTAGATGGGCCCAATGGTTCATATTGTAATTCAATCTCTCCATGTCTGTTCGTTTTGGAAGAAAAAATGGCCAATGTGGTCCCACAGGGTACCTCACAATAGCCTAGGGAGTGTGGCACCACAATATCTCTTTAGAATATTGGCACCTTAATTACAGTAAAGTCTTTCAAACTGTCATACTTTCCTGAAATAGAGCAAGAAATGATTGAGGCCCATCCATGGACACTGGCTAAGGAGAAGACTTGGCCCTTCATTAAAGGTAAGACCTTTCTGCTTAACAAAAATCATCTTTCCCTCTGTGTGTAAAGAGCAGTGGGTGTTTTACAATATGTGTTGCCATGTAGGTTACCGTTGTATTCTAATGGCTTTCCCCACAGACACCACCCTGAGCTGATTGTTTTTGGTGGCAATTGAAATAAAATCCTTTCCCTTAGATATACTCTTAGTCCCCCAGGTGCCTGTTGGTGTTGAGGACCTGCTTATCACAAGGTTGTAAGATAAGCATTTAGTGTCATTGTCTAGGACGAAATTTGGTTGAGATCTCATAGACAAGAGAGATATGTTTGGCTAATATGTCAAACTGTCAAACACCCTGCATTATGTTAAGACTACAGTTTCATTGGAAAAGGAAAAGACCAAAATATTAAAGCTTCTCCTTTAGTGTATCTTCTTTCCAAAGTTATCCCCAAAATGTTTCCATACTTCCAGTTTTTGAACAAATGCAATAATGACATGAAAATATAAAATTCTGGGTACTGTTGCCGCGTACAGCCGGACGCCTCTTACGTCCTCTTTAGCACAATTCCCCTGTCTTTTTGTACCACCTGTTTGTTTCCCTTTTTTAATGTCGTTGTTTTCTTTTTTTTTTGTCGATGGGTGACCAAGTAAAAAAGCAAGAGCGAGTTCCATTATGGTCTGTGATGCTCCTAAATGCTGCATGGTCATCTATGCATCGGGCTATTGTCTGGGCAAGTGCACTATTTGGTAAAAGAGGGCTAGGTGGTAAGGCAAATTGCTTGCCTCAATAGAACAGCCTTTTAAGGTGGCTCATTAAGTTGTTTTCTTTTTCTGCTTTACAAGCGACGGTGGTGGACTCTGTTGATTCCACATAGATTTGACAGAGACCCTGGCAATGATGAGAAGATCTGACATTCTAGGACATGCCGTGAGCCCTTGCAGCTGGTAAGACTAACATGAACGTGCGATCAGAGGCAAGATGGTCCGTAGTTGTACAAGCATTTGCAAAACCACCATTATGTGTGGCCACAGAGTGTGAAACCAGCCTTTGAGTGATCCTTTCAACAAGTGAGTATGAACATGTAGATTTATTTTTATTAAGTACCAACACCGCCTGCGCAGCACTCTCTCCATGTCGCCCTTCTGTCCCTTCCGCCCATCAAACAGTTCCGCTGCTCGTAGACCCTCCTCTTCCTCTTGTTCCCATGATACAACTGTTTCTTTGCCTCCCTGTTTCATTCCCCTTTTGTATGCTTCTCTCTTCCGTAAGTGTTGTGACCCCCCCCAAATAATTCCGTCATCTGCTTCAGTCCTCTAATACCTCCCCGCCTAGAAGTTTTAAGGAAGACGCTCCCTTTTGCCACTTGTTTCACCAACCATTACTTTTACCAACCCATACTGACCGCCCCTTGCTCATTCTCCCCTCCTTATTTAACATAGCAATTCCAATTTAGTAACATCCCCCCCTATCCTTTCTTTCATCCCTTAACGGTCTGATCTCAGTGGCCATGTTACAGCTAAATGCACTACCAGCCTAAAATTGTCAGGTCCCTTACCCTTGTTGTTAAAAACTTTGATTCCATAAGAACCATTCAGCCCATCTAGTCTGCCCATGTAAAGACTCTGACCTTAATCCAAGTCCTTGATCTAGTTTTAGCGTGGGGGAAGGCTTTGTGCCTGGCCCGTGCATGTTTAAACTCCCCCACTGTTTTAGCCTCTGCCAGTTTAGCTGCCCGGGTGTTATACTGATTTCCATCCTCTGATTAAAAACAACCTTTCTTTTATTACATCTAAACCTCTGACTCCTTTATTTTAGATTATGACTTCTTATTCCCACATTTCTCCTCCTTTGAGGAAAAAAAACCCATCCCGTACTTTGTTAAATCCTTTGAAGTATTTCAATCTTTCTGTCACACCTTCTCTCTCTCCTATAAGGTATATGTATTTAGTCTTTGTAGTAAATTGTTTCCTGCAAACCATTCACCATGGATAAGCCGCCTCCACTTTTGAATCCATTTTAAAGGGATACATCACAGCTAGCTGCCTATTGTTGTGGTTGTGGCCTGATTCTAACTTTAAATTATTTAATTAAGGTAATCAGGGAACCTTAATAACAACAATAAAATTTATTTAATCTATATACACTCTGTATCTTGATATACAAATGGTATATAATATGAGGTATTCCAGTCGATCATATGGTGAGAAATACTTAAATACTGTGGTGAATGGTAATTATACTTTAATGATCAGCAGAATTAAAATCACACACCAGTCTTAACAGATTGCAATAACATAACAATAATACTTAGCTTCGGTAGATGGTCAGCTTACAGAGATGATGAAGAAACCCAGCAAAACAATATCAAGTGGAACTCCGTTGGTCATAACGACTACTTGATGAAACGTTGGAAGGATTCCGGTCTAAAACCCAGGGCGCTTACAAACAGGTGAAGCCCTCTGGATCCAGGCACCATCAAGCCCTGGATTGAAGTTCCACTAGCACATGGTGTATGGTTCTTTTTAAGGTGTTTTTTACTATAGTATTGATAGGTTGCTATGTAAATAGCAACCGTATCAATGGTAAACTAGTGACAGTTTTTTCGGTTGAAAGGTGCACAATATTTCGATTGTAACCATGCAAACCAGAATCACTAACACATCCTATACCTACACACATGTGAATCAAAACAAAATGTGCCTCTGCCTATATGTAACTAAGCAACACCAATAACACAAGAACTGGCTGTTATCACCTCAGGCTAGGATAGCTTGTATAGCAACTTTGTTGTTGTTGGGATCCTAGGACAACTATTGACCAGTAGGTCAATAGTTCAGCCTTTATATTAAATTAATTCTGCTGTCATTCTGCTGTCTATGACGTAAATCATAAAATGGGAAAATCATTTTCATAACACCTGGTGACCTTGAAAACACCTTACAAAGGGTGCCTCTTTTTCACTTACCTTTGCAGCCCCCCACCCCACTGTGACACATTACTACTTAGCTGGCATGCCAGATCACCCCATCTATTATTCTTCCTTTGGCCTTTAAGCCAGCGGAGACATGCGCAACTTTTTTAGTTTACTAGAACGTCGCTGGTGTGAGGACAAGCCATTTGAACTTATGGGCCTTATGGTGGAAGACCAATGCCTTAACCACTACTCCAAATCAGAGGTACAGGTTACCCATTTGAAAACACGTAAAAACCCTGCTATGTATCAACTCTCTCTCTCTATAACGTTCTTTATAATGGAAAATTATACAATCTTAAAAATGTCTTATGAAGTGTTCCGTAGTGCAGGTGTAATAGCCAGTTCATGCATTAAAATTGCATGATTTTGTCAAAGGGATTTGGGTCACTCTGCCAGCATCAGTCAATGAAACCATGCACCCCTCATACCTTGGAGTCAGACCTTCAGGGTGGTTGGGGGTTATTCAAATCTTACTGGAATGTGGCTTCCCTTTCGTGCTAACCTTTATTTCTTTTTCCTCTTTCGCGATCAATGCAGGATCAATGCTGCTACGTCGATTTGGAACAACTGTTGTGCCCTGGAGAACCTGCTCAAAATCCTTAGGCAACGCACAGGAGTACGAGGAGTATATATGTTATAGCAAGATACCCCCAGTAACAATCTTTTGAAGATCCAGATGTGGAAAATGGATAGTCATGAAAATCAACATCCTATAGTACATCAAGAGAAGCCAGTAATGAGTTAACAACACTAGTATATATAATATGCATAATATATATAATATGCACAGCACTATTTTCACTTTAAATATGTATGTTTATATTTAAACAGTCATCAATATGTTGTTTTTGCACTGTCACTTTATTGATTATATATGGATTTAATAATTATTTATTTAATTTAATGAAATTTTGTTTATTTTTAAATATGTTGATGTTTATTCACATTGATGACTAATGAATTAATTATATATACCGTATTTGCTCGATTATAAGACGAGGTTTTTTTCAGAGCAAATGCTCTGAAAAATACCCCTCGTCTTATAATCGGGGTCGTCTTCTAATCAGACCTCAAATAGAGGTCTGATTAGGAGACTAAGATCCAGATCCCCCGCACCGCTGCAGGGGACCTGGATCCTCCTGTCGTCGCCCCCCCCACACACACACACTTACCGGTGCTTCCGGAGGTGAAGTTGGCAGCGGGGGTTTGTATGCGTCCGTCGCAAATACCTTCCCCGACTGTCAGAGATCATTGTTCCAGAGTTCCTGATCTCTGACAGCCGGGGAAGGTATTTGCGACGGACGCATACAAACCCCCGCTGCCAACTCCACCTCCTTCCGGCTGCCGCGGAATGAGACGTCAACCCGCTGCCCCGGCAATACACCAGGAAATTGGAAGCACCGGTAAGTAAGTGTGTGTGTGTGTGTGTAGGGCATTTCTGGAATGCCTTACACCCCTATATGCCATTCTGGCATTTAGGGGGTTAAAATGCATATTATGGGGCAGAGTGGCAGAGTGGCATATAGGGCCTCCTGAAATGCCTTATACCTCCCTATATGCCACTCTGCCCCATAATATGCCTTTTAACCCCCTAAATGCCAGAGTGGCATATAGGGGTATAAGGCATTTCTGGAGGCAGAGTGCTCTATATAATGCCTTTTAACTCCCTTAATGCCACTCTGCCTCCTGGAATGCCTTATACCTCCCTATATGCCACTCTGCCCCATAATATGCATTTTAACCCCCTAAATGCCAGAATGGGATATAGGGGTATAAGGCATTTCTGGAGGCAGAGTGGCACATAGGGGGTCAAAAGGCATACCATGGGGCACAGTGGCATATTGGTGTGGCAAGCCTGGGGGCAGATGTGCGTAACTGGGGGACAGGTTGGAAAATACAATAGAAAATATAAAAGAAATAAAAACAAAAAAAAAATATTTTTCTCAATCATAGCTTTTATTAAAAAAAATAGTTTACATGAATTAACATTTACTGGTAAAACTTTTTTCCTTTAGGGTCGTCTTATATTCAGGCTTTTTCTTTTTTTCCTAAGTTAATATTCAGATTTTGGGGGGTCGTCTTATAATCAGGGTCGTCTTATAATCGAGCAAATACGGTATATATTGAGCATTGGGCACATAATTTATTTATTTATTAATATGCAGTATATGCTTGAGGAGATACAAGTATTTATGCACTTTATCACTTTATTCATTCATTATATTTATTGATGTATTATACTTATTGATAAGATACACTTAATGCACTTTATATTCACACATACATATATATCTGGTGGGATCATTTCTGGAGATATAATTGAGGTTGATGCTGGCACAATATGATTGTTACGAAGGCTAAAGAAGTTCCGAGCCGAAACCTGGTGCGCCAGCGTGGCGATGGCCGTCCCGAGGTCCTGCTTCTGGTCGGGCGCCCCGTCCGTGACACGCATGCTCGGGAGACAGTCTCTCGGACTTGCGTGCCATTGGGGGGGGGCGTCCAATGCGAGGCAGTGAATTGTGGGGCGGAGACGCAGCATCGGCGACAATTTAGGTTTCGTCGCGCAACTTCTGAAGGGAGGGGTATAAATATTAGTGTAAGATGAGGAAATAACAGCGACCCCTTGAAAAAGGAGAACCGAAACGGCGTAGGGGAAGTGGAGGACAATATGGGTAAGGAGCACATTGCTCTCAGGATACTGTTCTGATTATTGGAATTACCTGCATATTTATTATTGATGTCGATAGTGCTCTATATATTTGCTAAATTGAACGACACTTTATATATACATAATCATATTTCCTCTATATGCTCTGATTATCTTCCAAAAAACCTCTGTTGTCTATATGATGAAATACTCTACATGTTTTTTATTAATAAGTTTTTGTACAATAAAATAATATATTTTATATAAGGGCTTGTGTAGAACTCTTTTCTTATAAGGTGTACAAGATTGCAATGAGGTAAAAAACCAATGGATTTCTCTCAGCTCTCTTCTACATCGTGTTTATTTGTTGTTGTTTAGTGAGGGAGAAAAACGCTATTGTTAGCAACCAGGTAGACCAAAACATAAGCCACCCAGTTCATGCATTTAAATTGAATGATCTACTCAAACGGATTTGGGTCACTCTGTCAGCATTAGTCATTTTCCCCACATTTGGATATTTATATCATCATTCACAGGCCATACAAAATCATTAACTTAACAATTACCCCTGCATTGTATATTTATCTCACCATACATCCCCACATTGTGCATTTATCCCACCAGACAGCCTCACATTGTGTATTGATTTATGGGATAACCCTCAGCCAGCCCTACATGTAAATGAATGCCCCATTGCCCCCCACACCCTTGTGTATTGTCCTCATCCATTTTCTTTGAGAAATCCAGGTGCTGTGGTTGCAGTGGGATGTGTCTGATTGGCTGAACCTGGTCAAGTGACTCCACCAGCCAACCAGGCACTGGGATTGAGATGTTCATTTTTTTTGGGAAATCCAGGTGCTGTGGTTGCAGTGGGATGTGCCCAGGCCGGGGCTTATCTTTGTACAGTATTTCCCCTGTCTCTGTTTTTGCGTTGCCATTGGCCCTATTCTTTTGTGTTTTAGTTTTTTTTTTCCTGTTTCCACCTTTGCTGTTACTGAAGGCACAAGGCGTCTCAGATCCTAAAGTCTCCAATAATACTAATGTCTTTTCCTTCACTTATCATGAGTAGTTCTTCTTTCCATAGCTTTAACGTGTCCTGTTCAATCCCTTTTCGTGTTGTGTTGTGTCTTTGAAGCTAACATTCCCTCGCTTTATTAGTCTCTACCGCTTCTGCTGGGAGGCTGTTCCATTTCTCTACCACTCTAGGAGTAAAACTGCTTTACATTACATCTAAGCCACTAACTCACTAGTTTCAGATTATGACCTTGTTTAACCATTTCTCCTCTTTTGAAACAAACATCCCTCCTGTGATTTGTTAAATGCCTTTAAGGATTTCAAGTATTTTCTCCAAGCTGATACATATTGAGATTCCCTAGTCTTTCCTGATCCTGAGCCTGCGTTATTCTTATCTACAATGGTAAGTTGAACATTTCCTTTCACTGTAACTCATCTAGTACTCATAGTTTCCTCAGAGAATTGTGTTGCTTCTTTACATGTAGAGATACCTATAGTTTATTGGTTTTGAATTGTCGTTTCAGCGTTTCTTCTTCTTCTTCTTCTTTTTTTTTTCTTCTTCTTTTCTTTTCGCCTGTCACGTACCTATACCCCGAAACTTGAAGAACCGCAACTTCACCCTGGGAGATACCGAATGGGAAGGCCCAAAGGGAACACCCAAGGCCGAAGAGATATTGAGCAGCCAGAGGACAGGGTATAGGCAAAATAATTAAGGCAGTCTCTGAGGAGTAGATGGCAGTAGCGTGGACAGTGAAGGTAGCACCGGAACTGCAAAACGGAGTGAAGAAAACAAGCCAGGATTCGGTACACGGAGGAGTTACTCAGACAAGCCAGGATTCGGTACACGGAGGAGTTAGTCAGACAAGCCAGGATTCGGTACACAGAGGAGTAAGTCAGACAAGCCAGGATTCGGTACACAGAGGAGTAAGTCAGACAAGCCAGGATTCGGTACACGGAGTAGTAAACAAGGTAGGAGCAGCTAGCAGCACGTCAGACTCAAAGACCACACAAGGGTAAAGTGCAGCAGACCAGCAGGCCTTTTAATTAGGGAGCCCCACCAAGCCACGCCCCCGGAACTGCACAGGAGATTGCTCAGGCAGCAACACCCCCAGTCATCTCCCAGCCTGGGCACGCCCCCTCCTATGACTCACACGCAGGTTGCTAGGAGACATGTGGCTAGAAGCAGCTACACTAGTTTTGCTGCTATGCCGCAAATGTGAGGAACGGCGCCCTGACATGGATTCTCCGGAGAGGTAAGTTGTGACATTACCCCCCCCTCTGAGGGCCGACTGAAGGTCGAGATGATCCAGGTTTAGCAGGATATTTAGCATGAAAGTTCTTAAGCAGCATAGGGGCGTGTAAATCTTTACTAGATATCCAGGATCTTTCTTCAGGGCCATATCCTTTCCAATGGACGAGGTACTGTAAGGAATTCCGAACTTTAACGTGTCCTGTTCAATCCCTTTTCGTGTTGTGTTGTGTCTTTGAAGCTAACATTCCCTCGCTTTATTAGTCTCTACCGCTTCTGCTGGGAGGCTGTTCCATGTCTTTGAAGCTAACATTCCCTCGCTTTATTAGTCTCTACCGCTTCTGCTGGGAGGCTGTTCCATTTCTCTACCACTCTAGGAGTAAAACTGGAATCAATGATAGCTTGAACTTCAAATTCAAGGTGGGAATCAACAATTACGGGTTTAGGTCGAGAGAGTCGTCTTGTGAACCTGTTACAAGTAAGAGGTTTGAGTAGAGAGACGTGAAACACTCTTGGGATTCGAAGAGAATTAGGAAGCAAAAGTTCATAAGCCACTGGATTGATACGTCTTAGAACTCGAAAAGGACCAATAAAACGGGGAGCTAGTTTCATGGATGGAACTTTCAGTTTGATATTTCTTGTAGATAGCCATACTCTGTCCCCTCTAGAATAAGAAATGGCCATCTGGCGATGACGATTGGCTTGGCGTTGATATTGTATAGCCGCTTTAGACAAGGATTGTCGGACCTTATTCCACAGGGTAGGAAGTTGTTGTACATAAGAGTCCACAGCAGGCACCGAAGACTCGGGGAAAGAAACAGGTAAGTCCTTAGGATGATAGCCGTAGGTGCAGAAAAAAGGTGAAATCTTAGAAGCTTCATGAGGCATGTTGTTTCTAGCATATTCAGCCCATGGGATAAGACAGGACCAATTGGATTGGTGGTCATCAACAAACAGGCGAAGAAATTGTTCGAGAGACTGGTTAGTTCTTTCGGTGATGCCGTTAGTTTGTGGGTGGTATGCTGAAGAGAATGCTAAGGAGATATCCATAGAAGAACAAAATGCTTTCCGAAAGCGAGCCGTAAAATTGAACTCCACGGTCGGACACAATTTGAAGTGGAAAGCCATGAAGACGTACAATTTCACGGATAAATATAGGAACCAGTTCTGAGGCGGTAGGTAATTTGGATAGTGGAATAAAATGTGCCATTTTGGAAAAACGATCAACTATAACTAAAATAACAGTATTTCCTTCTGACGGAGGTAGCTCTACTATGAAATCCATAGCCAGGTGAGTCCATGGGCGAGTGGGGATTTCGAGTGGGTGAAGAAGTCCCTGGGGGCGAGTGTGAGCAGTTTTGCTAGTAGCACATGGAATACAGGATGCCACGAAGTTGACGCAGTCAGTCACCAAGTCTGGCCACCAAAAGTGTCTTGATATAATGTCTCTGGTGCGGCGAGCAGAAGGGTGACCCGAGGTACGAGAAGAATGAGCCCATTTCAACACGTTCAATCTCTCAGAATTCGGAACGAACAAGGAACCGGTAGGCCAATTGCTGTGTACAGGCATGCGAGCTTGATTCTTTAGGATACGTTCAAACAGTGGAGAAGATATTCGAGTAGTGACTGTAGCAATGATCCGAGAGGGAGAGACTATAGGTTCATGGTCAAGCATTTCATTAGTATTATTGATGAACTGCCTGGATAATGCGTCAGCTTTAATATTTTTAGATCCCGGGCGATAGGATATAACAAAGTTAAATCTGGACAAGAACAAGGACCAGCGGGCTTGACGAGGATTCAGGCGTTTAGCTTTACTTAAATACTCAAGGTTTTTGTGGTCTGTGAGAATTGTAATAGGATTTCTGGCTCCTTCCAAATAATGTCGCCATTCTTGGAGTGCTAAAATTATAGCCAGAAGTTCCCGGTTGCCAACATCATAGTTGATCTCTGGTGGCGTGAATCTCTTGAAGAAATAAGCACAAGGATGCAGTTTACTCTGGAAGTCCTTTCTTTGAGATAATACTGCCCCAACACCGATCTCGGAGGCGTCTACTTCGATCACGAAAGGGTTAGACATGTTGGGATGGACGAGCACAGGTGCAGACGAAAACACACTCTTAAGCGTGTGGAAGGCCTGTATAGCCTCCTCTGACCAGTGAGAACAATCTGCTCCTTTCTTGGTCATAGACGTAAGTGGAGCCACTATTTTGGAAAAGTCTTTAATGAACCTCCGATAATAATTAGCATAGCCTAAAAATCGTTGGAGGGGTTTCAGAGCAACAGGCTGAGGCCACTCGGAGATAGCCGTCAATTTGGCCGGGTCCATCTCAAATCCATCTGCCGTAATGATGTATCCCAGGAATGAAATACGAGGAACTTCAAACAGACATTTCTCAAGTTTGGCATAAAGATGGTTTTGACGAAGACGTTGAAGTACAATGCGTACATGTTTACGGTGGGATTCTAGATCAGGAGAATGGATCAGTATGTCGTCTAGGTATACAATCACGAATTGTAGTGCAATATCACAGAAGATATCATTAATGAATTCTTGAAATACTGCTGGGGCATTGCACAACCCAAATGGCATAACAGTGTACTCATAATGGCCCATACGTGTATTAAAGGCGGTTTTCCACTCATCCCCCTCACGGATTCTGATCAGATTATAGGCACCTCGTAAATCTAATTTAGAAAATACAGTGGAATTGCGTAGGCGGTCAAAAAGTTCAGGGATGAGAGGCAGAGGATATTTATTTTTTACTGTAATTTTATTGAGACCACGGTAGTCAATACAGGGCCTTAAACCCCCATCTTTCTTAGATACAAAGAAAAAACCCGCCCCCGCAGGAGATGTGGATTTACGGATAAAGCCCTTATTTAGGTTATCCTTTATATAGTCCTCCATGGCAAGCGATTCTGGTAACGATAATGGGTAGGTCCTGCCCCTAGGAGGAATCGTGCCAGGATATATTTCAATGTGACAGTCATAAGGGCGGTGAGGAGGAAGAACATCAGCTTGTTTCTTGTCAAAAACATCTTGAAAGTCAATATATGGAGTGGGTATGAGTTGTTGTATGGATCCTACGGCTGAACTATTGGGTAAACTTTTTAGAAGACAATGGATATGGCAGGTCTTTCCCCAGGAGGTAATGTCTCCAGTGAGCCAGTCGATGGATGGATTATGCGCTTGTAACCAAGGCAGACCCAGAATTATGGGACATTTGGGAGAGTCTATAAGAAAAAACGACACAGTTTCTTGATGTAATAGCCCCACTCTGAGAAGAAGAGGAGACGTCCGAAAGGTAATGGTGGCTTGGTGTAGCGGAAACCCGTCAATGGCAGAGATGGGAATAGGAGGATCCACAGAAGTATTAGGAATATGGTATTGTAAAGCAAAAGTCCGGTCAATAAAGGATCCTGCAGCCCCAGAGTCGATCATCGCTGTGCTGGAAACAGAGGAGTTATTCCAATAAACGGAGACAGGAATCAAAAAACGGTCTTTTACAGATGTAGGTGCTGAAATAGGCTCACCTGGGCTAGGCTCCTTCACAGGACCTAGGTGCGGAAGTTTCCCCGTTTTGTTAGGGCAGGAAATGGCAAAATGTCCCTTAATACCGCAATAAAGACAAAGTCCCATGGAACGTCTGCGTTGTTTCTCCTCCATGGACAACTTAGTTGCTCCCATTTGCATGGGCTCTTCAGTAGATGATCCAGATACAGAGGAGGTAACAGGTTTATACGTTGGGAACACTGTACGCCCCCATCTCTTGTTCCTCTGAAGGCTCCTCTCTCTCATACGATTGTCGATCTTTAGAGCCAGAGATACAAAGTCCTCAAATTCTCCAGGTAGATCTCTGGTGGATAACTCATCCTTTAGCCGTTCAGAGAGACCGTCATAGAAAGCGGCTATAAGGGCATCGCTCGACCAATTAACCTCTGCAGCGAGGGTTTTGAATTCAATAGCAAAGTCAGCCACAGTACGGGAACCTTGAGAGACATGCAGCAAAGACAGAGAGGCCGTAGCAGCTTTCCCGGGAACGTCAAAGGTCTTGCGAAATGCAGAAACAAACGAGGAACTGTGATAAACCAAGGGAGAGTCATTTTCCCACAGTGGAGAGGCCCATGCTAAAGCTCTTCCGGACAATAAGGAGATAATGTATCCCACCTTGGACCGTTCAGAAGAAAACATCTGAGGAGATAACTCAAACTGGATAGCACATTGATTGAGGAATCCTCGGCAGGCATCAGGATCTCCATGGTAGTGACTAGGTGCAGGAAGTTTCAAGGAAGCAGGAACAATAGGTGAGGAAAGCGTCTGGGTAGTAGTAGTTGCAGGAGCTGTAGTACCAGCAGAAGAGGTCATACCTGGATCTGACCTGGATAACAGGATCTGCATAGCCTGAGATAGTTGATCCATCTTGTCCTCCATACCCTGGAAGCGTACCTCATGCGATTGCAGCAACTGTCCTTGGAAAGCTAAAGCCGTGTCTAGCTCAGAGGGTTCCATGACCCTTGTGTAATGTCACGTACCTATACCCCGAAACTTGAAGAACCGCAACTTCACCCTGGGAGATACCGAATGGGAAGGCCCAAAGGGAACACCCAAGGCCGAAGAGATATTGAGCAGCCAGAGGACAGGGTATAGGCAAAATAATTAAGGCAGTCTCTGAGGAGTAGATGGCAGTAGCGTGGACAGTGAAGGTAGCACCGGAACTGCAAAACGGAGTGAAGAAAACAAGCCAGGATTCGGTACACGGAGGAGTTACTCAGACAAGCCAGGATTCGGTACACGGAGGAGTTAGTCAGACAAGCCAGGATTCGGTACACAGAGGAGTAAGTCAGACAAGCCAGGATTCGGTACACAGAGGAGTAAGTCAGACAAGCCAGGATTCGGTACACGGAGTAGTAAACAAGGTAGGAGCAGCTAGCAGCACGTCAGACTCAAAGACTACACAAGGGTAAAGTGCAGCAGACCAGCAGGCCTTTTAATTAGGGAGCCCCACCAAGCCACGCCCCCGGAACTGCACAGGAGATTGCTCAGGCAGCAACACCCCCAGTCATCTCCCAGCCTGGGCACGCCCCCTCCTATGACTCACACGCAGGTTGCTAGGAGACATGTGGCTAGAAGCAGCTACACTAGTTTTGCTGCTATGCCGCAAATGTGAGGAACGGCGCCCTGACATGGATTCTCCGGAGAGGTAAGTTGTGACATCGCCATTGTCTTCATCCCTTTTCCCAAGGCCAGTATCTCTTACTCTTCTAGCCTATCCTCTCTCATTGTTTTCCTCGTTTTACCCATATTCTCACTTGTTACCTTTTATTTTTTTTGAGGTTTTTGTTGTTATTGTTGTTGTTAGAATCTTAGTTGGCCGATTATTTTGTCGATTAATCGGATAAAAAAAATGAATGTAAATTTTTCATTTATTTAAAATAATTTAATAAACAAATGATGTTAAATACAAACAGCAGAATAAAAAAAAACTTTGATAAAATACATTTGTCTTTATTTCCCAACCAGCCCCCCCAATTTATGCACATTTGAGCCCAGACATGCCACGCTGCCTCCCAGACATGCCACGCTGCCTCCCAGACATGCCACGCTGCCTCCCACATATGCCACGCTGCCTCCCACATATGCCACGCTGCCTCCCACATATGCCACGCTGCCTCCCACATATGCCACGCTGCCTCCCACATATGCCACGCTGCCTCCCACATATGCCACGCTGCCTCCCACATATGCCACGCTGCCTCCCACATATGCCACGCTGCCTCCCACATATGCCACGCTGCCTCCCACATATGCCACTCCACACTGCCTCCCACATATACCACTCCAGGCTGCCTCCCACATATACCACTCCAGGCTGCCTCCTACATATACCACTCCAGGCTGCCTCCCACATATACCACTCCAGGCTGCCTCCCACATTTACCATTCCACGCTGCCTCCCACATTTACCATTCCACGCTGCCTCCCACATATATCACTCCACATATACCATTCCACGCTGCCTCCCACATATACCACTCCACGCTGCCTCCCACATATACCATTCCACGCTGCCTCCCACATATACCATTCCACACTGCCTCCCACATATACCACTCCACGCTGCCTCCCACATATACCACTCCACGCTGCCTCCCACATATGCCACTCCACGCTGCCTCCCACATATGCCACTCCACGCTGCCTCCCACATATACCACTCCACACTGCCTCCCACATATACCACTCCACGCTGCCTCCCACATATGCCACGCCACGCTGCCTCCCACATATGCCACTCCACGCTGCCTCCCACATATGCCACTCCATGCTGCCTCCCACATATACCACTCCACCCCCACATATGCCACTGTGCCTGATACGCCTTATACCCCCTGATACACCACTCCATCCTCCCCAGACATGCCACGCTGCCTCCCAGAGATGCCACGCTGCCCTCCCCACATATGCCACTCCACTCTACCCCCAGATATGCCACTGTGGCCCCAGATATGCCTTATACCCCCTGATACACCACTCCATCCTCCCCAGACATGCCACACTGCCCTCCCCACATATGCCTTATATAATGTATATGCCTTAAACCCCCAGATATGTCACTCCGTCCTCCCCAGATATGCCTTATACCCCCCCAGATATCTCATAGTCCCCTCATAGAGTCACAGACCCGTTCACAGCACACTGACACCATACTTTTAAAAATAAGTACTGGGTTAATCTTCACTGCCCCCAGGATTTAGATTCCCTTTAGTCTGCCCCCCTTTATCTCTAACTGCACCTTAAGTTTATTAAATTAACCCTCAGTCCTCATCATTAAATTAACCCTAAACACCCCATTAACATAACTACCCCTAAATTAACTCTAAATACCCCATCAAAACAACTACCCTAAATTAACCCTAAACACCCCATTAACCATAACTGCCCCTAAATTAACCCTAAACACCCCATTAACCACAGCATCCCCTAAATTAACCCTAAAGACCCTGTCAACCACAACAGCCCCTAAATTAACCCTAAACACACCATTAACCACAACTGCCTCAAATTAACCCCAAACACCCCATTAACCACAGCTGCTCCTAAATTAACCCTAAACACCACATTAACCATGGCTGCCCCTAAATTAACCCTAAACACCCTATTAACCATAACTGCCCCTAAACACCCAATTAACCATAGCTGCCCCTAAACACCCCATTAACCATAACTGCCCCTAAATTAACCCTAAACACCCTATTAACCATAACTGCCCCGAAATTAACCCCCACCTCCCCTAACTTTCTGTAGCCCAAATATTAATTTTATACTTAGAGTTAGATGAGTGCCACAGCCATGTGGTTCTGGCCTTCTGGGAGAAGGAAGGGGGCGGGGCCAGTTGTCACAGTGATTACAGTGAGGGACTGGTAAGTAGGAGCTGCTGCTGTGAGTCACTCAAACGGATTATATAATGAGGGGTATTTTCTGAGCGTTTGCTCTGAAAAAACCCTCATTTTATAATCGATTCAACTAATCGATAATGAAATTTGTTGGCAGCCCTAGTTAATACTCATTGTACATATTCCAGATAATGAAACATGTCACGTAAATTATACAATGTTTTGTTCGGTATAGCATAGGCACTGTCATCAAAGTACAGATTTGAAACATAAGAAAATCCAAAATGCCCGTAAGTGCCATGTTAGATCGAATTTGAACCATTGTATGGTTTACACACTTGGTCATCCTCTCCATCTGATAAATATGTGAGTGTCACCAACACCTCCCCAATAGTAGGTGGATCAGCCTGTTTCAGTTTCTTGCAATGATTACCTTAACAGTTATCTGTTGCCGCGCGGATCGCAAGGGAGCGGTATCGGAGGTCTTTAACAGACCTCCGGCTCCCTTGAGTGATTTTAAGCCGGGTTCAAGGGAGATCCTTGAACCGGCTTAAAATCACTCAAGGGAGCCGGTGGTCTGTTAAAGACCTCCGATACCACTCCCTTGCGAGCCTGCTCCTCCACCGCCCCGCCCCCCGCTAGGTACGCTACTGCACGTCCCGCCCCCCCCTTTTTTGGGGGGGTGACACGCGCAGGATTTCCTTCGATTCATCCTCGGCTCCTGCACGGCCGCCGAGGATGAAAGAATCTGTGCTGGAGGAACGGGTCCTCCAGCACAGATTCTTTCATCCTCGGCGGCCGTGCAGGAGCCGAGGATGAATCGCAGGAAATCCTGCGCGTGTCACCCCAAATGGCTACGCGTGTCAGCACTGACACACGTGTCATAGGTTCGCCATCACTGGCCTAGGGAGTGTGGCACCACAATATCTCTTTAGAATATTGGCACCTTAATTACAGTAAAGTCTTTAACACTGTCATACTTTCCTGAAATAGAGCAAGAAATGATTGAGGCCCATCCATGGACACTGGCTAAAGAGAAGACTTGGCCCTTCATTAAAGGTAAGACCTTTCTGCTTAACAAAAATCATCTTCCCCTCTGTGTGTAAAGAGCAGTGGGTGTTTTACAATATGTGTTGCCATGTAGGTTACCGTTGTATTCTAATGGCTTTCCCCACAGACACCACCCTGAGCTGATTGTTTTTGGTGGCAATTGAAATAAAATCCTTTCCCTTAGATATACTCTTAGTCCCCCAGGTGCCTGTTGGTGTTGAGGACCTGCTTATCACAAGGTTGTAAGATAAGCATTTAGTGTCATTGTCTAGGACGAGATTTGGTTGAGATCTCATAGACAAGAGAGATATGTTTGGCTAATATGTCAAACTGTCAAACACCCTGCATTATGTTAAGACTACAGTTTCATTGGAACAGGAAAAGACCAAAATATTAAAGCTTCTCCTTTAGTGTATCTTCTTTCCAAAGTTATCCCCAAAATGTTTCCATACTTCCAGTTTTTGAACAAATGCAATAATGACATGAAAATATAAAATTCTGGGTACTGTTGCCGCGTACAGCCGGACGCCTCTTATGTCCTCTTTAGCACAATTCCCCTGTCTTTTTGTACCACCTGTTTGTTTCCCTTTTTTAATGTCGTTGTTTTCTTTTTCTTTTTTTTTTTTTTTTTTTTTTGTCGATGGGTTACCAAGTAAAAAAGCAAGAGCGAGTTCCATTATGGTCTGTGATGCTCCTGAATGCTGCATGGTCATCTATGCACGGGCTATTGTCTGGGTCAGTGGACTATTGGGTAAAAGAGGGCTAGGTGGTAAGGCAAATTGCTTGCCTCAATAGAACAGCCTTTTAAGGTGGCTCATTAAGTTGTTTTCTTTTTCTGCTTTACAAGCGGTGGTGGACTCTGTTGATTCCACATAGATTTGACAGAGACCCTGGCAATGATGAGAAGATCTGACATTCTAGGACATGCCGTGAGCCCTTGCAGCTGGTAAGACTAACATGAATGTGCGATCAGAGGCAAGATGGTCCGTAGTTGTGCAAGCATTTGCAAAACCACCATTATGTGTGGCCACAGAGTGTAGAACCAGCCTTTGAATGATCCTTTCAACGAGTGAGTATGAACATGTAGGTTTATTTTTATTAAGTACCAACACCGCCTGCGCAGCACTCTCTCCATGTCGCCCTTCTGTCCCTTCCTTCCATCAAACAGTTCCGCTGCTCGTAGACCCTCCTCTTCCTCTTCTTCCCATCATACAACTGTTTCTTTGCCTCCCTGTTTCATTCCCCTTTTGTATGCGTCTCTCTTTGCTTAATTCCGTAAGTGTTGTGACCCCCCCCAAATAATTCCGTCATCTGCTTCAGTCCTCTAATACCTCCCCGCCTAGAAGTTTTAAGGAAGACGCTCCCTTTTGCCACTTGTTTCACCAATCATTACTTTTACCAACCCATACTCCCATAATGACCGCCCCTTGCTCATTCTCCCCTCCTTATTTAACATAGCATTGCCAATTTAATAACATCCCCCCCCCTATCCTTTCTTTCATCCCTTAACAGTCTGATCTCAGTGGCCATGTTACAGCTAAATGCACTACCAGCCTAAGATTGTCAGGTCCCTTACCCTTGTTGTTAAAAACTTTGATTCCATAAGAACCATTCAGCCCATCTAGTCTGCCCATGTAAAGACTCTGACCTTAATCCAAGTCCTTGATGTAGTTTTAGAGTGGGGGAAGACGTTGTGCCTGGCCCGTGCATGTTTAAACTCCCCCACTGTTTTAGCCTCTGCCAGTATAGCTGCCCGGGTGTTACACTGATTTCCATCCTCTGATTAATAACAACCTTTCTTTTATTACATCTAAACCTCTGACTCCTTTCTTTTAGATTATGACTTCTTATTCCCACATTTCTCCTCCTTTGAGAAAAAAAAAACTAAAAAAACCCATCCCGTACTTTGTTAAATCCTTTGAAGTATTTCAATCTTTCTGTCACACCTTCTCTCTCTCCTATAAGGTATATGTATTTAGTCTTTGTAGTAAATTGTTTCCTGCAAACCATTCACCATGGATAAGCCGCCTCCGCTTTTGAATCCATTTTAAAGGGATACATCACAGCTAGCTGCCTGGTGACCTTGAAAACACCTTACAAAGGGTGCCTCTTTTTCACTTACCTTTGCAGCCCCCACCCCACTGTGACACATTACTACTTAGCTGGCATGCCAGATCACCCCATCTATTATTCTCCCTTTGGCCTTTAAGCCAGCGGAGACATGCACAACTTTTTTAGTTTACTAGAACGTCGCTGGTGTGAGGACAAGCCACTTGAACTTATGGGCCTTATGGTGGAAGACCAATGCCTTAACCACTACTCCAAATCAGAGGTACAGGTTACCCATTTGAAAACACGTAAAAACCCTGGTATGTATCAACTCTGTCTCTATATAACGTTCTTTATAATCGAAAATTATAAAATCTTAAAAATGTCTTATGAAGTGTTCCGTAGTGCAGGTGTAATAGCCAGTTCATGCATTAAAATTGCATGATTTTGTCAAAGGGATTTGGGTCACTCTGCCAGCATCAGTCAATGAAACCATGCACCCCACATACCTTGGAGTCAGACCTTCAGGGTGGTTGGGGGTTATTCAAATCTTACTGGAATGTGGCTTCCCTTTCGTGCTAACCTTTATTTCTTTTTCCTCTTTCGCGATCAATGCAGGATCAATGCTGCTACGTCGATTTGGAACAACTGTTGTGCCCTGGAGAACCTGCTCCAAATCCTTTGGCAACGCACAGGTTGATGAGAAGCTGGATGAGAAAATCATCTATGAAGCACATTAGGCTTGTCAGGATAGCATGCTCTAACTTGGTCCTCCACAGTCTACGTACCATGAGTAAAAATGTTACAAATGCTAAAATGTTAGATTTGATTTTCAGGGAGCAGGGATAGTGAACAGGTTGGAAAGGGAAGATAGCGGCAGTTCCCGTTGTTGGCAGTAAATTGGTGTTTTTCTGTTCCAAGTCGATGGCCACAAAACACCCCCACGTCCGAGGGCTCAGCTAACAGCACAGACCTGTGGGATAAAACAAGCAGTGTGTCCTGCATCAATTGTCTATTTTGTCACATTAACGGCTCGGTGGAGTTTGCTATTCCAGTTTGGAGTTAACGGAAGTATGGAAAATGCTACACCCAATCACAAATGGAGTCTTGCTAAGCCAATAGAGACGCAACTCCCACCTAGGAAGTGACTTGACGCGGCACATTAAAGAACTTTAAATTTTTTATCTTTTATGGAAATAAAATGAATTATTTAAGTGTGTGTGTATTATTATATTTTTTTTATATTCCTTTGGTATGTAGCCGCCTGCTTTCCCTCCTCCAGTGTGAGGATTCGTGGACTGATGTACAAAAGCAAACATAGGGGTTTAATTTGAGTGAATTTGCAGCTCTGGACAAGATAGTCCTGGCTGTTTGTGGATTGTTTCTATAACAGACCACCTCAGAATGAGAAGCAAGCGGCAGAGACCTGATTTAAACTCCATGACTTTGCTATACTTTCTAATTGGCAAATTCTTAGTACGTTTCTGCAGCGTAAAGAGCATGGTGGCCCTGTATAACACATAGCTAAGTCAATGAGATGTCGCTGAAAAATCCCTGACCATTTAATTATGCACTATACAGGCGCAGCACAGCCATTCTAGCAAGATAAACCTGTAAGGATGGACTCTCCGGTCCACCCTCCTTCCAGGGAATACTCTCCAATTAAGGAAGTGACTGCTGGAGACTGTCTCCCGCCTGATGAGCCAAGACAGGCTTATCATGGTCTAGCAGCAGCTGCTCCTCAGCCCTAGCCTCCTGATTGGTGGGTGGTGTCACCTGACCAGGGCTGACCAATCAGAGAGGGGAACCTGGCCGACTGATGATTGGTTGAGGGAGTCAGCTGACTAGGCTCAGCCAATCAGGGGCTGCCCCTCAGCCCTAGCCTCCTGATTGGTGGGTGGTGTCACCTGACCAGGGCTGACCAATCAGAGAGAGGGGAACCTGGCTGGCTGATGATTGGTTGAGGGAGTCAGCTGACTAGGCTCAGCCAATCAGGGGCTGCCCCTCAGCCCTAGCCTCCTGATTGGTGGGTGGTGTCACCTGACCAGGGCTGACCAATCAGAGAGAGGGGAACCTGGGCCAGTTGCTGGAGTCAGCTGACTAGGCTCAGCCAATCAGGGGCTGCCCCTCAGCCCTAGCCTCCTGATTGGTGGGTGGTGTCACCTGACCAGGGCTGACCAATCAGAGAGAGGGGAACATCAGGCAGCTGCTGGAGTCAGCTGACTAGGCTCAGCCAATCAGGAGCTGCCCCTCAGCCCTAGCCTCCAGATTGGTGGGTGGTGTCACCTGACCAGGGCTGACCAATCAGAGAGAGGGGAACCTGGGCCGGCTGCTGATTGGTTGCTGGAGTCAGCCTGACTTTATTGTCGTGAGAACGAGCCGGCAGTAGCTGGATTTGAACTTACGAGCAACGGGGTTGAAGCCAAACCACTGCTCCAAGTCAGCGATACTGGAATGTAACCCTGTCTGTAGTGTATTGTTAGCGTGATTTTAATTTAGGTTTAGGTGATTCCCTGAGGCTTATTTTTTACAGGACTGTATTGGGGTGAAACACTAAAGGATTGTTTTTCTGGTCCCTACTGGCAAGTCTTTGTAGCTTAATGGCTAAGGCGTTGGGCTTGGTGCCTGGAGATCTTGAGTTCAATTCCTCTAGGCTTTTACTGTGTCTGTTCTGGTTTTTAAGTAAGCACATAGACCAAAACTTAAGTCTTTGCCCTTACAAGCCAGCCTTCTTT
The DNA here is from genome assembly GCF_027358695.1 of Spea bombifrons. NCBI lineage: Eukaryota > Metazoa > Chordata > Amphibia > Anura > Pelobatidae > Spea > Spea bombifrons. The sequence goes on along the minus strand of NC_071092.1, from coordinate 19,333,093 downwards.
AGTTTATTTAGTGCATTTGTTTGGGAGTCAGGCTAGCTAAAGGGCTGTAAAAACTAAAGGATTGTTTCTGTAGGGCCTTATACCTGTTCTCTGTGGTACAATGGTTGAGACGTTAGATTTCGTTTTTGAGGTTCTGGGTTTAATTCACTAAAACTGGTTTATTTGGTGTGTTTGTTTGGGAGGAAGGCACGCTACAAGATTGCAATGAGGTCAAAAACCATTGGATTGTTTGCAGGGGACAGGTTTGTTAGTGTCTGTAGTGTACATGGTACCCTTCTTTCGTTTATTAATTGTGTTTGTGTGGGAGACAAGCTAGGTGACATTCACATATGGCTATGTAGAGTAATGGTTCAGGAGCTGAGTGCATAAGGTACTGGGTTCAATTCCCTTGTGCTTCATTTTGAACTTTCTCTCAGCTCTCTTCTACATTGTGTTGTTTTGTTGTTGTTTGGTGAGGGAGAAAAAAGCTATTTTTAGCAACCAGGTAAACCAAGACACAAGCCACCCAGTTCATGCATTTAAACCTGGATTAGAAATAAGTAAGAGCCAACCATGGTTTAAAATGGAACAACATCTCTCTGGTATTAGAAATTTATCTATTGGAGTATGGGAATTTCAATCAAAATTGAAAACAAAGATTCAAACAGGAAATAATATTATTATTAGAGATATCATACAGGAATAAAATTAATAAAATTAAGAAAAAACTTGGGCTTAAAGATAGAATATTGGACACAGCAGGACTTGATATTATTGAGCTTAATTTATCAGACATATCACTGACGAAATGGAAAAATGCAGGTATTATGTATGTAAAAGATATCTTGACAAATAATTCCATTAAAAAATATGCCCATATAGTTCAGTAATTTCGCTTACCATCCACTGAGGTTTTTCCTTATTTAAGGATAAAAAAAATTCTAAGACATACACTCTATAGAAGACCCTGACATCCAATTAAAATTAGGTCATATATTTAATGGGAAAGAAACTAAGAACATATTGACAAAAAACATATGAAGTAATAAAAAAGTTAGATGAAGCAGATTTCTCTAATACTATTTCCAGATGGTCTAAGGAACTTCAGAAACCTATTTTTTTTAAAAAAACTGGCAAAACGCAATATCCTTTATGTGCAATACTATACATTCAATCTCAATTAGAGAGAATTATTAACTCATTGGTATCTGACCCCTTCAATGTTTCCTGGGGCATCAGAGATGTGTTCGACATGTATTAGAGCGAAAGGTGATTATATACGTATATGGTAGACATGCAGTGTTGTTAGCTAGTTGTGGTATATAGTCTTTGACTTATTTATTAAATAAATAAATCTCCTGATATTGCTCTTCTTCACATTTTGGAAAAATAATCATGTTTTCCTTTGGATACAATTTAAAAATCAATTATTATTTCAATTACAAATGGAAAAAGGGTTAGGATGGATCAGTCAGACTTATTATAGAAGAATAGCAATATATGAGGACTGGATCCTTAAAATAAATAATACTTAAACATATTACAAATAATAGAGTGACCATCGGCTCTCCCTTTTTTTTTTCTTATCCTCTTTTGGACGGTCAAAATGAAAAGAAGATAACATAATTATATTGTATTATATAATACAATATTAATTGTATTGTATGGTATATATTTTCCTGAATACAATGTGCTATGTCCCTTTTCCCTCTTCTCTTCTGTATCCCTTATTTTTCTCTTTTTTATGGAAAAAAATTCAATAAATAAATATTTGAAATAAAAAAGAATCAAAAGGTATGCCAGATCGGCAAGCAATATGAATTTACAAATTCATATTTTGTATTATTATGCATGTTGTTTTCTGTATATGTGTTACTTACCTGCCCCCGGCTCCCACATTGCCTCCGCAGCCGCCACGCAGGAGAGGGAGACCCCCCTCCAACGCACGACCACCGGAGCCGCCACGCAGGAGAGGGAGACCCCCCTCCAACGCACGGCTACCACCGTAGCAGCCACTACGCAGGAGAGGGAGGCCGCCCTCCAACGCGGTGCCTCCTTCGCCGTCGTCTTCTGAACTGCCGCGCAGGAGAGGCGAACTCCCAAATTGCAGGCATATATGAGGGGAGATTACGCCACAACCATGATGGTGGCGATTACCGGACATTGGAAGTGACGTCATGAGGTTTGGCGGGAGATTTGAACTTCCTCTGCGGTTCCTATTTAAACCTCCTCAGTTCTGTCTGACATTGCCTTCTGTTGGTTGTCTATGCCCTGTGCTAGTACCCAGATAGCGTTTTGATTCTGTATTCTCGTGTATGATCTCGTTGTCTGACTTCGTTGATTTCCTGATTCCTGACCTCGGCTACGTTTATCCTGTTTTCCTGAATCCTGACCTCGGCTACGTTATATGACTATCCTGCTCTCCGGAAACCTGACCTCGGCTTGTTTGACCTGTTCTGTCCTGGAGTCCTACCTGACCACGGTATCTCCTAACTACTTGTACATGACAATATGTAAAAAAAATATATATTTTAGGAACCTTGTTTCTTTTTTAGCCAAATTTTGTTTACCTTGGGAAAGTACATTCCTTTATCTTAAACCCCTCCCCCTCTGGCCTCCTATAGCCCTTTTATATATAACCCTGCCCCTTTTTGTTACCTAAAACTATTTTCTCTTATTTATCTCTCTTTTTTTCCTCTCCTGTTGAGGATCAAGCCTTCTGCAGAACACTATCTGAAGCCACGCACTAGCCCACCCGTCTGTTCATTTTATTTATCCTTTTTTGCATTCTGAAACCACTTAGCCCTAATTATAGCTACAAGAGAGCTTAACCCCTCCATTTTTTTCAAATACCTATACTTTTCCAGTAGACTGTAAGCTCACGAGCAGGGCCCTCATAAGCCCACCATTTCTACCATGAACTTTGTATAAACTACCATAAGGCTAGATGGCAAGCTCACAGCAAGAGTCTTAACTCCTGATGTGTCTGTATGCATTAATGTATTTTTGTTATGTATGTCTCAACTGCCCCAATGAAATTGTACATTGTTGCGTAACTGAGTAAATAAAAGGTAATAATAATAATTAGCCAGTTAGGAAGAACTTACTTTGGCACCAAATCTATTACCAGCAAATTAGCAGGGATCAGGCAGTTGTTCTCCTGCATGCTGTCCAGCTTATCTAATGATAGTTCCAACCGGCAAAATTTTTTGGTTGGCTTTCGTTTTTATTGCTACATTTAGACAGGATTAACCCCTTAAGGACCAGGCTTTTTTTATTTTCTTTTTGTGCCCTTCATGACCGAGTCTGTTTTAACATTTTTGTTTAGCTGTAATTTTCTTCTCTCGTTTAGTGTACCCACACAAGAAGCACCTTTTTTCACTTTTATTTTACACAGTTACATACATAGTACATAAGGTTGAAAAAAGACCTAAGTCTATCAATTTCAACCCTTCTACCTAACCTTCCTGCTCTTGATCCAAAAGAAGGCCAAAAAACCCCTAATTAAGCTACTTCGAATTCTGCCATCGGGGGGGATTCCTTGTTGACTCCAAAAGGCAACCAGATTTCTCCTTGGATCAAGAAGCTCTGAAATATTAATTCTATATATAACCCTGTATGCCATGACTTTCTAAAAAAAAATATCCAGACCCCTTTTGAAGGCATCTAATGTATTTGATAACACCACCACCACCTCCCTAGGCAGTGTATTCCAAACCTTTATTGTCCTTACTGTAAAGAATCCCTTCCTTTGTCGACTATGAAATCTCCACTCTTCCAGTCTCAGAGGGAGACCTCAGGTCACTGAAGAGCTCTTTATATTGGCCCTGCATTTATTTATATAATGTTATCATAAAATTTAAAAAATAGTTTACTCATCCATAAAATCCGATGAAAAGCCTGCTATGTAGATTATATTATTTGTTGTGACTTTGCTATTTATTTGCTGTGATATTCGCTAATACACCAAATTTTCTACTGCGTAACATCAGCTTCACCTATATACCTACCTACCATGTAGAGAAAAAAATGACCGTGCAGAATAGCTGTGACCTGTATGTTACCTCCAGACACATGGGCAGGGGAACCATGTTTGGCCACACCCACTCCCCACCCACTTCCTGTTCAACTGTCGGCCCACTTAAGACTGTTTCGGGCTATAACCATGCCATGCCTGGTGAAATCTTTCTCCGTCCCCCATATAGCTGTGTAAGGACTTACCTGCCTCTCCGGCCCCGCTCCATGGCTGCTCCCACGACGCTTCCTCAGGCGGCTTCCCGGGCAGCGAGTACCCGGGCGGACGGGTACCACAGCGCCACTGTGTGGTCAAAAGTTAATATTGCACGTTACATTTGTAACATGCTTTTATAACCTCGGGTGACCTCTTCATGCAGGACACGCCTCCTCCTCTCCCTATTTAAACCCGGACTTCCTCTTCTGGATCACCCTTGGTTGGTGTATTTTGCTATTTGCTTGTACATTGATTGTGACTACTGCTCCGGTTTGACTTGGCTTGTTGACCTCGTTCCTGTCTCCTGATTCGGCTTCTGATTCCTGCTCGTCTGGTATTGATTCGGCTTGTTGACCTCGTCTCTGGATTCTGATTTGGCTTCTCCTGATTACCTGTCTGACCCGGTTGGTTCTCTGACTTTCTGGTTCCTGTTTGGCCTGGCTACCTCTGCCATCTGGGGTCCTGCCTCATCATACCATTACAAGCTGCTTCAGAAGAAGAGGGGGAGCTCTGGGTATCCCAGCCTGGCAGGTTCCCAAGTATGGTCTTTCAAGAAGAATGAATTACTTAAAAATGTAAGATGGCACATAACAGAAACCTTTAATAAGGAGTTTGAATTTCTGTGGCAAAAACCTGTCAGTGCCTACTTTTATGTCACACGATGTGCACTCTCTGAAAAAGTCTGAGAAAAAAAATGACACAAATGAAACACATTTTTGTAAAAGTTTGAGCCATTCACAATACTTAGAATTACAGTTCTAATTCTGCATTCACGTCTTATTCTGCAACGTAGGTGGAACAATACCTTAAAAAAACGTATTCTTGTATCTCTATCTCAGCATAGAGGTGTTAATCTCTAGATTGTTGTGACCCGGGCTGGGAAAGCCCATTCGATTGGACTTTCCTGAGCTGAGTTAAGTCTTTGAATCAGTTGGTTTTATTGTGGCCACTATGTGTTTTGGCAGTCTGATAGATTTTAATACCATCAGCTGAGTGCCTCTGGAGCTGAGACTTTGTAACAGAATTGTTTTTATCAAACTATCCTTTGAAACATGCATGGGACCGGCATAAAACTATCCAGAATCAACAAGACCGAGGGCTGATTAAGGTCTGAATCATTACATCAGGAAAAATGGGCAGGCTAGATGGTCGAATGCTTCTTCTCCACAGTCAAATTCTATGTTTCTGAGTTGTACTTTTTAACTCTTAGTAAGCGCTGGCATTGACCTTAATGAGTAAACCTATTCACCCCTTTATTTCTGTTAATACTGGCAGAGTCCTAACTTAGCTGAGCTCAACGTAGGGAACACCATTCTTTCCTGTATTGAAGAAGCTGTTGTGTGGCTGAGCATGATGGGAGATGTGACCCCCATCATATGTATAGCATTAGCTGGCTGATTGGCTGCACAGGTTTGTTGGGGCGTTCACTGGGTATGTGGCAAAAGGCCAAAAATGGTTTCTCATGTATTATGTACATATTAAATACACATATATGAGATATCACATTCACAGAAGAGAACCAAATTAAGTCAAACATTTTATTCAGCATCACATAAGTAAAGCTAAGTGCTGTAGCTAGAACACTCTCCTCCACTTTGGGGTAAAGGTGTCCCCATCCTCTCCATCCCTGGACCGCTTCACAGGAGTCGTGCCTTCTCCAAAATACTTTCCCTTTTTCCCTTTTTGTGTCAAAATCTCATCCTCTTCACCTTCCAACTGCCTCTTTATAGCTTTTCCGGTTTCCTCAAAGATTTCAATCTTTCTTTTTTTAGTTACAGCAAAGCCATCATCTTCTCCATCCCGGAGTTGTTTCAGTGCTCTCCTGTTGCCTAAATAATATTGAATGTCCACCATTTCCACATCAGTTGGAAGATGATCAAACACCCTCATTTGGCCGTTCTCCAGTTCCTTTCTCAAAATTAAATGTATTGAATCCAAATCTCTAAGAGCAGGAGCATCAAATGACATTTCAGTTCTGAAATACCCAGTTTATGTGATGACCACGATGACATAGGATTGTGACATCACAGTGATTTAGAACAATAGCCCATGTTTTATGCTTCCACATACATATTCCACAGACATTTACAATATATATACATATATATATATATATATTAGGTTGGTCAAAACCTTATCATTTTAATCCCTCTTTTCTCTCTTGGTATATTGTTCCTTAAATCCTGGAGATTTTTGCCATTTTACCATATTCGTGCTCAGCTGTAATTCCTCTTTTAAATGCATGTAGATTGCACAAGAATCCCGTTTAGATGGCAGTACACAACATATGCCACATATGTCACACATACATATATATATGTATATATATATATATATATATATATATATATTAATAGATATGTGTATATATATATATATATATATATATATATATATTAATATATATATATATATATAATACAGAAAAACAATCTATAGATAAAATACAAGGTATGCTATCCCCTTTTTAGCTGTTGATAATAGGGGTTGCCCATTTCTCACTTTTTTTATTTAAATATAAGGATATTTATATAAATATATTAGGGATTGTATGATTTAAAAAAAAAAATAGAATTTCACATTATTTGTGTTGGAAAAGAGAGAGTTATGTTTCTTTCTTTCATCCCCAAGGACACTGCAGATCACCCTCTGAGGCCCTTGCAAGAATCAAAAGGTATGCCAGATCAGCAAGCAATATGAATTTACAAATTCATATTTTGTATTACTATGCATGTTGTTTTCTGTATATGTAAAAAAAAATATGTATTTTAGGAACCTTGTTTCTTTTTTAGCCAAATTTTTACCTTAGGAAAGTACATTCCTTTATCTTAAACCCCTCCCCCTCTGGCCTCCTATACCGCTTTTATATATAGCCCCGCCCCTTTGTATCACCTAAAACTATTTTCTCTTATTTATCTCTCTTTTCCTCTCCTGTTGAGGATCAAGCCTTCTGCAGAACACCATCTGAAGCCACGCACTAGCCCACCCTTCTGTTCATTTTATTTATACTTTTTTGCATTCTGAAACCACTTAGCCCTAATCAGGGGCGTACCTAGAGTATTTGGCACCCGGGGCGGATCCTGTAAGTGGCACCCCCCCCCCAAACGTAAAGACATCTACAAAATTATGTTGGCAAGAATATTTATAAACTTGTTATATTTATATAACAATTTATATAATTTGTAAACTGTATGTCAACTGTAAACAACAAGAAATCTGAAAAAATAAATTAATAACTTATAAGTAAAATAAATATGTTTAAATAACATTTACTGAACATATAATAGTGCTTTCTTTAATAACCCCCCAAAAAAACAACAAACACAACAAGTTTCTAAGAAGACCTAACAAATGAGTGACAAACATTACAAATTAAGTACTGGCTAAGCAGCTAAAGAAACTAAAAAAAATTCTGATATTATAATCAGGAGTCACCATAACATTGTTCTCTTTTCATTTAAGCATTTGCATATATAGTGGTGTTGCCATGTCGACTCATGATTATATATACACCATATGAACCAGACACTGACTGTGGTATAGCATGACACCTATCACTATATACTGAGCCAGGCAGTGACGGTGGTACAGCATAATGCCTATCACTCTATACTGAGACAGACATTGACGGTGGTGCAGCTTAAGTAATTTCATTATATATTGAGGCAAACATTACAGTGAAACAGCATAACTCCTATCACTATACACTGAGCCAGATACTACAGTGGAACAGCATAACACCTATCACTATAACTGAGCCAGATATTGATGGTGGTACAGCATAACCGCTATCTTTATATACTGAGCTAGACACTTATAGTAGTACAACATAACTCTCATTATACACTGAGGCAGACATTGACAGTTGTGCAGCACAACTGCTATCATTATATACTGAGACACGCGCTGACAGTAGTACAACATAACTGTTTCCATTATATACTGAGGCACAAGCTGACGGTGGTACAACATAACTGTTATTATATACTGAGGCCCACATTGCCGGCGATACAGGATAACACCTATCACTTTATACTGAGCACACATTGACGGTGGGGCAGCGTAATCCATATCACTATACATTGAGCCTGACATTTACAATAATGCAGCATAACCCATATCACTATATACAAAGCCATTGATGTGGTGTAGGCCTACCACTTCAGTGTCTGGCTTAGTATATAGTGGTAGGGGTTATGCTGCATTATTGTAAATGTCTAGATCGATGTATAGTGATAGGGATTATGCTGTACTGCCCTCAACTGCAGATCAGGGGAAGACTGTGAGAGTCAGTACAGCCTTCCCTTCTTCTGACTGCACCGTGACATTGGGAGGTCCTCTCCCCGTAATCATCCCCAAAGTCCATTTGTCCCCTACGTCACTAAACCACAACTCTCTTTTAATTACTCCCTGTAGTTCAGGTATAGATCAAATAAACAACACGTGCAACTGAATAAGACATAAATATCCTGTATTTACAGGTATACATAAATTAATGTATGGAAACATAGCATTGCAGGTATAAATCAACAGAACACACAAACCCAGCATTGCAGGTATAGATCAACTGGAAATCACTCAGCACTGAAGGTATAGATCAAATAAACAACACATGGAAACAGCACCCCAGGTATTGATCAACTGAATAAGACATACAAATCCTGTATTTGCTGGTAAACATAAATAATGTATAGAAACATAGCATAGCAGATACAGACCAACACATTAACACACAAACCCAGCTTTTCAGGTATTGATCAATTGGAATTCACATAAAAAACTCAGCATTAAAGTTATAGATAAAACACCCTAAATTACAGGCATAGATCACAGATTGCACACCCCAAAGCCAGCGTCCACATTGCCCACATAGAACCTGACCAGCACCCTGCGGTGGGGGTGCAAGGCCTCTGTCTCCCAGCTCTGCCACTGTACGGAACAGTATAGAGTGATGGGAGTTATGATGTACTTTAGAGCATAATTATAATGAAAAAGACATTGGAAATGGTACAGCATAACACCCATCACTCTCACACACTTACCAATCCACACTTACCAATCCACAGATTCCACACATACCAATCCACAGATTCCACACATACCAATCCACACATATACCAATCCACACATATACCAATCCACAGATTCCACACATATACCAATCCACACATATACCAATCCACAGATTCCACACATACCAATCCACACATACCAATCCACAGATTCCACACATACCAATCCACAGATTCCACACATAGCAATCCACAGATTCCACACATATACCAATCCACAGATTCCACACATATACCATTCCACACATATACCAATCCACACATATACCAATCCACAGATTCCACACATACCAATCCACAGATTCCACACATACCAATCCACAGATTCCACACATACCAATCCACTCTCACTGTCACTCAGTCTTAATGAATGATTTCCTACCTTCTTTTCTACCTCTTTTCTTCTTACAGCAGTCTTTTCTTTTTACAGCAGTCTTCCTCTTCGCTCCTCTTCTTCTGTCTTCTTCCGGGTCAGAGGGCACTGTGGGCGCGGCTTCAGTGCCGCCGGGGTTTGTTGTCAGATTCCGGCGGCACTGAAGCCGCGCCCACAGTGCCCTCTGCACAGCAGCAGTTGACGCGCGGATCGCAAGGGAGCAGTATCGGAGGTCTTTAACAGACCTCCGGCTCCCTTGAGTGATTTTAAGCCGGTTCAAGGGAACCGGCTTAAAATCACTCAAGGGAGCCGGAGGTCTGTTAAAGACCTCCGATACCGCTCTCTTGCGAGCCTGCTCCTCCAGCGGCGGACATTACTGTCCGTCTCTGGAGGGGTGCCGGGTGCCGGCAAGTTGGCACCCCCCTGATGAGCGGCACCCGGTGCGGACCGCCCCCCCCGCCCCCCGCTAGGTACGCTACTGGCCCTAATTATTGCTACAAGAGAGCTTTACCCATCCATTTGTTTCAAATACCTATACTTTTCCAGTAGACTGTAAGCTCGCCCTCATAAGCCCACCATTCCTGCCATGAACTTTGTATAAACTACCATAAGGCTAGATGGCAAGCTCACAGCAAGATTCTTAACTCCTGATGTGTGTATATGCATTAATGTATTTTTGTTATGTATGTGTCAACTGCCCCAATTAAATTGTACATTGTTGCGTAACTTAGTAAATAAAAGGTAATAATAATAATTAGCCAGTTAGGAAGCACTTTGGCACCAAATCTATTACCAGCATATTAGCAGGGATCAGGCAGTTCTCTTGCATGCTGTCTAGCTTATCTAATGATATATCAACTGCCCAAAATTTTTTTGCTGGCTTTTGTTCTTATTGCTACATTTAGAAAAACAGCAGGTATACATATACACACACACACACACACACACACACACATATATATATATATATATATTTATACACATAAAGTAGATCACAAAAGTGAGTATACCCCTCACATTTTTGTAAATACTTCTTATATTTTCATGTGACAACACTGAAGAAATGACACTCTGCTACAATGTAAAGTAGTGAGTGTACAGCCTGTATAAATTTGCTGTCCCCTCAAAATAACTCAAAAAATATATAGAATATATAGAATATAGAATGACAACAAAAAAATCCAGATTATCACATTTCAGATAAATTATAAATTGATTTGCATTTTACTCAGTGGCAAAATCCTCGTTGGCAATTACAGAGGTCTGACTTATTCTTGTAGTTGGCCACCAGGTTTGCACACATTTCAGGAGGGATTTTGGCCCACTCTTCTTTGCAGATCCTCTGGAAGTGACTAAGGTTTCGAGGCTGAATGACCAATTAGGCTGGGCGTGATGACGTGAGACGCTCACGAGGCGGAGCGCTGGAGCGCACGAGATGAATTCTAGGTGATGGCGTCCTGCGATCTGTCTCCCTGATATGCCCCGCAACTCTGCTGGGAATTTCACTGTGCGGTTCTCTCCGGCCGAGGCCTAAAAGTCCTACCCATCGGCTTCGTCAAAAGGTCCTCGGACGCAGCAACCCCGGGAGAGTATCCTGAGGTGTGGCTGTCCCCGATTGATGTCCCGCTCGGTGGAGCTGGCCAGGTTGCTGTTATGCCTGAAACAGGAGTGAGACCTGAGACCTGAGGAAATTCACTACCTGACTGCCTTACAGGCGGGGAAACGTGCCACAGATTTTTGATGTTGAGGCTGTTGAGGCAGGCGTTTGAGTGGAACCCCCAGAGCTACCGGACTCGTCCAAAAAGTATTTTTTATCTATTTTCTCTTTAATCATGTTTATGAATCAATATTGGAATCAACTTTGGAATTTGTCTACATTATAATCATGATGGTAGAGGACATTCTAATCTGCTTGATCTTGGCCACTTGGAATCATGTTATCAATCTTTAATATTTATATTATAAATGTATACCTCGATGAATTTAAGTGACATTTCTATTGATTATCTTAGTAACATAGTAACATAGTTCATAAGGTTGAAAAAAGACCAAAGTCCATCAAGTTCAACCTATATACATATTGTGTCCCTACCGTGTTGATCCAGAGGAAGGCAAAAAACCCTTATGAAGCAGATGCCAATTGCCCCATACCAGGGGGAAAATTCCTTCCCGACTCCAAATATGGCAATCAGAATAAATCCCTGGATCAACGTTCTGTCCCTATTAATTTACTATCCATAACTTGTGATATTATTGCTTTCAAGAAACACGTCCAGGCTCCTTTTAAACTCTTTTATTGAGTTTACCATTACCACTTCCTCTGGCAGAGAGTTCCATAGTCTCACCGCTCTTACTGTAAAGAACCCCCGTCTGTGCTGGTGTAGAAACCTTCTTTCCTCCAGCCGTAGAGGATGTCCCCTTGTTATAGATACAGTCCTGGGTATAAATAGGTCCTGGGAGTGATCTCTGTACTGCCCCCTTATATATTTATACATAGTTATTAAGTCCCCCCTAAGCCGTCTTGTTTCCAAACTAAATAACCCTAATTCTGATAATCTTTCTGGGTACTGCAGTCCTTCCATTCCCCTTATTACTCTGGTTGCCCGTCTTTGAACCCTCTCCAGCTCCACTATATCTTTCTTGTACACTGGTGCCCAGTACTGTACACAGTATTCCATGTGTGGTCTGACTAGTGACTTGTACAATGGTAGAATTATTTCCTTGTCATGGGCATCCATGCCCCTTTTGATGCACCCCATGATTTTATTTGCCTTAGCAGCAGCTGCCCGACACTGGTCGCTACAGGTAAATTTACTGTTAACCAAGACTCCTAAGTCTTTTTCCATGTCAGTCGTCCCCAGTGTTTTCCCATTTAATACATATTCCCAGCCTGGATTTTTCTTCCCCATGTGCATAACCTTACATTTATCCGTGTTGAACCTCATCTGCCACATCCCAGCCCAAGCCTCCAACCTATGCAGATCCATTTGTAATCGTGCACTGTCCTCTATTGTGTTAACCACGCTACAGAGCTTAGTATCGTCTGCAAAGATTGATACTTTACTATACAATCCCTCTACAAGGTCATTAATAAATATATTAAAAAGAATAGGACCCAAAACTGACCCCTGTGGTACCCCACTAGTAACAGTCACCCACTCAGAGTATGTACCATTAATAACCACCCTCTGTTTCCTATCACTGAGCCAGTTACTTACCCACATACACACATTCTCCCCCAGCCCAAGCATTCTCATTTTATGTACCAGCCTTTTATGTGGCACCGTATCAAATGCTTTGGAAAAATCAAGATATACGACATCCAGCGATTCTCCCCGATCCAGTCTTGAGCTCACCTCCTCATAAAAGCTGATCAGGTTAGTTTGACAGGACCGATCCCTTGTAAACCCATGCTGATATGGAGTCATACATTTATTTTCATTGAGATACTCCAAAATAGCATCTCTTAGGAAACCCTCAAACAGTTTACATACAACAGAAGTTAAACTAACAGGCCTATAATTCCCCGGGTCACTTTTTGTCCCCTTTTTGAATATTGGCACAACATTTGCAATGCGCCAGTCCTGGGGAACAGACCCGGTCACTATAGAGTCCTTGAATATTAGAAATAGGGGTCTGTCTATTACATTACTTAACTCCCTTAGAACGCGGGGGTGAATGCCATCTGGACCTGGTGATTTGTCTATTTTGATTTTTTTTAGGCGGCACTGCACTTCTTCCTGGGTTAGACAGGCGACATGTACTGGGGCATTTATCTCATCCTGCTGTATATTACCTGGCATTTCATTTTCCTCTGTGAATACAGCAGAGAAGAATATATTTAATAGATTCGCTTTTTCCTGATCCCCGTCTATAACGTCTCCCTCATTACTTTTTAAGGGGCCGACGCTTTCATTTTTAACCTTTTTACTATTTATATAGTTAAAGAACATTTTGGGGTTTGTTTTACTCTCTTTGGCAATGAGTCTTTCTGTCGCCACTTTTGCTGCTTTTATCTGATTTTTACATATTTTATTTTTTTCCCGATAGCTTCTTAGTGCTTCCTCACTGCCTTCCTGTTTTAGTAGCTTAAATGCCTTTTTTTTGCCATTTATTGCCACCTTTACATTTTTATTTATCCACATTGGTTTTCTCTTGCTCCTGACACTTTTATTCCCATACGGTATGTACTTTTCACAGTGAGAATTTAAGATATTTTGAAAAATCTCCCATTTAGTATCTGTGCTTTTGTTTTTGAGGACATTTTCCCAATTTACAGTGTTAAGGGCTTCTCTTAGTTGATCAAACTTTGCCTTCCTAAAGTTCATAGTTCTTGTGGCTCCTCTAAGAGTTCCCTTATTGAACGACAAGTTATAATGTATTATATTGTGATCACTATTTCCTAGGTGCCCTCTGACCTGCACATTAGTTACTCTGTCAGGTCTGTTGGTTAATATTAAGTCCAGTAGAGCGCCCCCTCTGGTTGGGTCCTGTACCATTTGGGACAGATAATTATCTTTACTTATAGTCAGAAAGCGGTTTTCTTGCTCATTCTAATCATGTGAATACTGATTGCATATTCCAATCAAATTAAGAATCATGTTGAAAGGCTTAAGTTAACTATTTAGAAGGAGGATGTCATGCTCCTATTGAATTAGTTAATTTATATCAATTCTTGAGCAATACAACTTCCGCGGCAGCTTGGAGCAATCATAAATATGCTTATATTTAATCAATTCATTTAATTACTATAATCATGTTGGAAACGGATATTCTAATCTAATCAAGCCATGGAGGAGCTAGAAAATTGATTCGTCTTCATGTTTTATTAATTAATTATCTTGTGTATTTAATCAAGAAGGTGGACTTTGGGCTATACACAAATTATTAACTTTTGGATCAACCAACTTATTTCTGATTGGGCTTATCAGACCTTTTTCTTTTTTCTTATACCTTTAAACTTTATTTATTCTTTATTTTTTATTTCATCAATGAATTGTATATTTTGATTTTCATCTTACTAATGAATTATATATTTTGATTATCAGTTATTTTTTGAATTTTTTGTTATAAAAAAGAAAAAAAAATTAGTTCACTTCGATTCTTACATTTTTTGGAAGAATAGAGTATATGATGTCTTCAAAAAGAGAGGATCCAAAATCGAAAAAAAGAGAAAAAAGAGATTTAGACCAAAAAAAGAAAAAAAGATCTCCACGCTATTTTCACCCCAGGGGCATAGGAAAATGGAGGAGTCCGTGTGCCTATCTGATATCACTATAGATGAAACTGGAAGACATTCCCTAAGCCCTGGGGCACAATCTACTCAAATGATTACCAAAGAATACCTTCAATTATGTATGGAATCTCAGCTTAATTCATTCAAAGATGAACTTATGAAACTGAACATGGAGTGGAAAAGCGAATTCCAAAAAACGGAAGAATGTCTGAAATCAATCATGCAAAAGAACGAGCATCTCGAATTAGAGTTAAAATCAATTAAAAATGACCTTAATCATAAAGAGAATATTATAAGAAATTTGGAACAAAAATTGAACGACGCCGAGGATCGTACGCGCAGGAAGAATTTAAGGATACATGGCATATCGGAAGATATAAAGCAGGACTCCATCAGAATTTTTCTGAAAGAACTGTTCTTAGATATGGGCATCCGTGACATTGATAGAGACGATATAATTGAACGTGTACATAGAACAATAAAACCAAAGAACATTGCTGAAGGGAAACCCAGAGATATAATTATCCGCTTTTCAACATTCTTTATGCGGCAGAAAATATTAATGGCAGCGAGTAATTATGTCCCGAAAGTAGATAAATTTCAAAATGTAATGTTTTTTCAAGATTTATCCTTACATACTAAACAAAAGAGATTTAAATTTAAAGAGGTGACTAAGAAATTGAGGGAGCAAAATATTAGATATTCCTGGGGATTCCCGGTAAAACTGATTATTATGTCTGCTCAACATCAACCAATTAAGTTACCAACGGCTGACGAAGCTAGAAGCTGGCTAAAAGAAAAATCAGTACATGTTTTGTAATAATAATTTAAAGGATGTATTTGCCAAGAGTGGGAGGTTTTTTGTTTTTTTTTCTGCTGCACGTAAAGTCTATGGTATTGAAGTTTTATTAGGCTATGTTTAATACAATTATTGGTATCTTTATTTGGAATATATTTCTTTAATATATTAGTACTATTTATTCAAGATCAATCTGGTATGCATATGATTGATGGTTAAAACTCTTTCTGACTTTCACTTATATATGGGCTTTAAAGGAGCATAGGAGGGGTGTCTACCTGTTGATCTACGGTAGTTGATTAATGAATTGATTTAAATACCACGTAGTGCGACGGCTGTCACTAATAAACTATAAGTAATGGGGGGTAAATGGAATTTGAGATGTCCACTAGAAGGGAATGCACACACATATTAATCTTATAATTTAAACGACATTTTGTCTGTTACTTAATTAGGTACAAGGTATTATATGCCTCTCTATTGAGGACATGTAAATTGTCACTTGACCTCTGGAGCTTAGTGTTTATTGCATGCTGTATTTGGGAATGAACTTATTAACACTTGTATGAGCTGTGGTTATCATATCTGGCTATAATTTAATTTCTTCTGATTACATCTTATATTTTTTAACATAATTATTGGTATCTTTTATAATTAATAAACTTAAGGGAATACACTTTTTCAATAATTTTTTTTCTCACTAACTATTTAGGATCAATCTGGTATATATATGATTGATGGTTAGAACACTCTAGATTTTCACTTATATTTGGGTTTCAAAGGAGTATAGGAGGGATGCTTACTTGGTGATCGGCCGTAGCTGATAAAAGATTTGACTGAAAAATAACCTAGCATGTATACATAATTCAATACATTAATTTAACAATTCTAATGACCTTTTGTTTTTTGTTTTTTTGTTTTTTTCTCCTTTCCCCCCTCTGTCTATCTCTTATTCTTTCTTGAATATAGATGAAATGCTCTCGCATAGCTCCTCAACAAGGTGGAGATACTATGCCCCCGGAGATTGTCGGGTTTTTTCTCCGGTGTTTGAATAGTATCTGGGTTTCCATTAATTTTTGTGTTTTTTTGTGATATGAGTGAGGATGTATGGTGTATGGAATGTGTGTATGTATTAGTAGGGTTATTCCCAGTCAAGCTTTATCAGTTATATGTTACCGTATTTGCTCGATTATAAGACGAGGTTTTTTTCAGAGCAAATGCTCTGAAAAATACCCCTCGTCTTCTAATCGGGGTCGTCTTCTAATCAGACCTCAAATAGAGGTCTGATTAGGAGACTAAGATCCAGATCCCCCGCACCGCTGCAGGGGACCTGGATCCTCGTGTCTCCCCCCCCATCATAAACACACTTACCGGTGCTTCCTGCTGTATTGCCGGGGCAGCGGGTTGACGTCTACGCGATCCGCGTAGACAACGTCCGCTGCAGCCGGAAGGAGGTGTGGCTGGCAGCGGGGGTTGTCTGCGTCCGTCGCGTAGACCTTCCCCGACTGTCAGAGATCAGAGTTCCCCGCACCGGTGCTGCACCGGTGCGGGGAACTCTGATCTCTGACAGCCGGGAAAAGTATACGCGACGGACGCATACAAACCCCCGCTGCCAACTCCACCTCGTTCCAGCTGCAGCGGAAGGCGACGTCGACCCGCTGCCCCGGCTGGAAGCACCGGTAAGAGAGGGCTGAGAGGGGTGAGAGGGAAGAGAGGGGAGAGAGGGGAGAGAGGGGGGAGAGAGGGGGGAGGGGGGGGAGAGAGAGAGTGTGTTAGTTAAATGGGGGTATAGGGTGTGTGTGTGTTAAATGGGGGCATAGGGCATTTCTGGAGTGGCGTTAAGGGGGCATTTAATAGAGCACTCTGCCTCCTGAAATGCCTTATACCTCCCTATATGCCACTCTGCCCCATAATATGCCTTTTAACCCCCTAAATGCCAGAGCGGCATATAGGGGTATAAGGCATTTCTGGAGGCAGAGTGCTCTATACAATGCCTTTTACCTCCCTTAATGCCACTCTGCCTCCTGGAATGCCTTATACCTCCCTATATTCCACTCTGCCCCATAATATGCATTTTAACCCCCTAAATGTGATATAGGGGTATAAGGTATTTCTGGAGGCAGAGTGGCACATAGGGGGTCAAAAGGCATACCATGGGGCACAGTGGCATATAGAGGGTTAAAAGGCATATCATGGGCCACAGTGCCATATTGGAGTGCTAAGCCTGGGGGCAGATGTGCGTAACTGGGGGACAGGTTGGAAAATACAAGAAATAAAAACAAAAAAAAATATTTTTCTCAATCATAGCTTTTATTAAAAAAAATAGTTTAGCTGAATTAACATTTACTGGTAAAACTTTTTTCCTTTGGGGTCGTCTTATATTCAGGCTGTTTCTTTTTTTCCTAAGTTAATATTCAGATTTTGGGGGGTCGTCTTATAATCAGGGTCGTCTTATAATCGAGCAAATAAGGTATTAATAAAATCTATATGAAACATGGAAGAATTACTTAAGATTATTTCGCTGAACGTCCAAGGTTTAAATCTGCCTCATAAAAGATATTCCTTATTTAATTATATAAATAACCATCACATAGATGTATGCTGTATCCAAGAAGCGCATTTGAAAAATGCAGATATCCATAGATTGAATAATAAAAGACATACTATGTTTGAATATTCATCACTACCCAGTAAAAAAAAACGAGGAGTAGCCATCTTAATTTCTAACAAAATTAAAGCTAAGTGTTATTCACCTGTCCTCGGTTCCCATGTTGCCACGAAGGAGAGGGAAACCCCTCTCCAACGCACGGCCACCTCCACAGCAGCCGCCACGAAGGAGAGGGAGACCCTCCTCCAACGCACGACCACCTCCACAACAGCCGCCAAGAAGGAGAGGGAGACCCCCCTCCAACGCACGGCCACCTCCGCAGCAGCCGCCACGAGGGAGAGGGAGACCCCCCTCCACCGCACGGCCACTTCCGCTGACGTTCTCCGAAGTGCCGTGCAGGAGAGGCAGACCTCCTGGCTCACGGCATCCTGCTCCCTAACTGCAGGCCTTTATGAAGGGAGACTTCGCCACACTCAAAATGGTCGCGATTCCCGGACACCAGAAGTGATGTCATGAGGGGCTGATAGGCGATTCAGACTTCCTCCGCGGTTCTCCATTTAAACCCTTCAGACCTGTTACACCTTGCCTTCTGATGGTCGTCTATGCCTTATGCTAGCACACAGATAGCGTTTACCTTCCTGATTCCTGTTGTAGAACAGCACTAGTTCCCGCGGAGGAACTTCTAATAGAAATCAAGTTACTTTATCTAAAGCCTTCAGTGCTACTCTTGGTAAATATAAACTTTATGATATTTGGAGGACGGTGAGACCGACAGATAAAGATTGTACATTTTTTTCGGGTCCACATAAGATTTTTTCTAGCCCAGATGACATTGGGAGTGCTTTTGGCAAGTATTATACAACTCTGTATAATATTGATGGCCAAGCCCAAGATGATGCACAGATGAGACAATATTTGAAAGATTCCAGATTGCCGAAATTATCTGATACATTGGCGGAACAATTGGACACTCCATTTTTGGAGAGTGAAGTAAGAGACGTGAAAAATACGTAAAGCCCCTGGTCCTGACGGATACACAGCATTGTTTTATAAAAAATTGTCTAAACTGGTAGTTCCGCATTTAACTAGCACGTTCAATGAAATTAGTGTAAATAAGTCTTTTCCTAATGGCATGTTGGAGGATATCATTCTTCCTATACCCAAGGCTGGGAAAGACTGTGTCCGATTATAGACCAATCTCTTTGATTAATTTGGATACAAAAATCTATTCTTCAATACTGGCAGCTTGTTTAAAACCTTTATGCTCACAACTAATTTATAGAGATCAGACTGGTTTTATAAAAGGAAGGCAATCCAGCGATAACGTTCGAAAGATTATTGACTTAGTTGAATATGTAACAACTCATGAAATTCCCTCGATTTTCCTGGCCTTGGACGCAGAAAAGGCCTTTGACCGGGTTAACTGGACTTTTTTAGATCAGACATTGAGGTCCTATGGCTTTGGTGAAGGATTTATTCGAGCCGTTATGACCCTGTACACGACACCCACTGTGATGGTAGTAGGTCAAGGCTTTAGATCGGAATGGTTCAGACTAAATAACGGGACCCGACAGGGTTGCCCGTTGGCACCTTTACTATACATACTCACACTAGAACCATTAGCGTCTAGAGTCAGGTCCAATAATAGAATTAAAGCAATAAGAATCGGTGATCTGGAAAATAAACTTTGTCTATACGCGGATGACATATTACTATCTCTATATGATCTGTTAAATTCAGTTGATTGTTTGATGGCCGAAATTTATCTATTTAGCTCTTTCTCAAAGTATAAATTGAACATCAAAAAAACCCAAGCCGTAATAATGAACCATTCGGCTTCATAAAAAGCCAGTTTAGAGGAATCCTTTGAATTTTCTTGGGCAGCTGATAAGATCTACTTGGGGGTTGTAATTCCAACTAAGATTTCTGAAATTATAGAAGCTAACTTTAGTAAACTACGGGATGAATTGATTAAACAAACTAAAGAGTGGAAAGGCCTTTTTATCTCTTGTCTCGGGAGGATGAACGTTATAAGATCTTACATAGTCCCAAAATGGTTATACCTTCTTCAAATGATTCCGGTCAGGCTCCCGCTGTTTTGGACTACAGTCTTTCAAAAAAATATCGATAATTTTATTTTGGCAGGTAAGAGATCTAGAATAGCATGGAAAACATTAGCAGCTAGTAAAAGTAAGGGAGGACTTAATGGACCATCGCTAAGTAGATATGCCCAAGCAAGCATGCTTTCGCATATTTTGAAATTACAATATAAGAGCAACAACGTAGACTGGTTTATGATAGAGCAAGAGCTGACAGGACTTTCAAACTTAGAATGTATACTTTGGCTACAATACTCTAAGCTAAAATTAATTAGAAAGAACCTACCGATCACCCTCCATAGTTCTATGGAGTTTTGGGAGTTTATTAAGCCCCGATTAGGCCTTCTTAACCCCTTAAGGACCGGGCTCATTTTTCGTTTTGTACCCTGTGGGACCGAGGCTGTTTTGACACTTTTGTGGTGCTTGTGTTCAGCTGTAATTTTCTCCTCACCCATTTAGTGTACCCACATAAGTTATATATTGTTTTTTTCAGGACAAGATGGGCTTTCTTCAGATACCATTATTTTGATCGTATCATCTTATTTACTATAAAAACTTACACTTACCTGGCAATCAGATCTAAAAAGTCCGATCGATCTAAATATTTGGATTAGTAGTCTCTTAGAAATTAATAAAATCTTGCATGCCTTAACATGATTGAACTGCATTATAAGATAATGTGGAGATGGTATATAACCCCGGCGAAACAGATTAAATTTAATCATAACGTGTCTCCCTTGTGTTGGAGATGTGGTTTGACATTAGGATCGTATACCCACATTTGGTAGGAATGTTTAAAGATCCAATGTGTCTGGCAAGATCTATTTAAGATCATTTCTGAAACTTTGAACTCTGATATAGTACCCACCTTGCAAAGAGCTCTCCTACATTTTGATTTAAATGGATTTCAATTCAATCAAAGGGCTTTGATTGTACAATGTTTGCTGGCTATGAAGATAATCATAGCCAGACAATGGTTGCAATCATCACCTATTTCTCTTGATCATGTAGTGAATCAAATCAGACACCATGTTTAATGGAACGCGGCTTTTTTTCTATCTCATCAGCGACTTCATAAATTCCATAACATTTGGAGACCTTGGATGGTTCAGTATGGATTGAATGAGTGAGTTTTTTCTTTCCTTTTTTTTTTTTTTTTTTTTTTTCTTCTCTTCTTGGTATGCCAGCATGTTAAGGTTTTGTGGGGTTTAGGCTAGGAAGTTTGTTGTAATCCTAGTCTAATTGTGTTTTATATTATTTGTACTCTTAGACGCATCATTATATATGTGAATCTGTGAATAAGTATGGAAATTTATATGCTGTTCTATGTATTGTAAATCTATCGAAATTGTGAATATGTATGTGAATTTACATGTTGTTCCATGTATTGTAAGCATATCTTTATAGCTTCTGTTGATGCGATCTAACATGTTATATATTTTTTTTAAATTATTCTTTATTAAATTTTTCTTCTTTTATAAAACATAAAAAACTCAACAAACAATCATATTCTCTCTAAAACATACAAAGACAAGAAGATATTTGATACACAATCTATGGATGATAATATACTTAATAAAGTTATTTTAAAGAGACATATCTTCAAGCACTAATTTAACAGGTTCGTATCATTTACCTTCAATCATAAAAAAAAAAACACAAACAAAAAAAAAAACACAATGCCCTATATAACTATCCATATGAGACCTTGGAGCTGTTGGGGTACCTAGCTTCGTATACTTATTATAATAGGGTTAAACATAAGGAACATTCCCCCCTAAGGAATAGAATAATTAAATTGGTTCCATCCAGCCCAAATTTTAGTATAAAAATCTAAGTTGTTCTGGAAAAAATATTTTTCTGATATTGATTGAACTTTTATTTGATTGGAAATTTCTTTCCATGGTGGAATTTCCTGTTGTTTCCAAAAATGTGCGATACAAATTTTACATGCCAATAATATATTGACTAATAATATTTTATTATATTTCGAAATTTGGGGTATATCTAAATGAAACAAAAAAATCTGTGGCGTAAGAACAATATTAGTTCCTGTAACTGAGCAGAATAAGGAGATTACTTTTTCCTTAATTGGTTGAAGATAATCACATTCCCACCATATATGGAAGTGGTTTCCAGTTGTTCTGTGACATTGCCAACATAGATCACTCATACTATTAGATATTTCCAGAGTCTGGATGGAACCATATACCTGCAACAGCTTATAAGATTGTTCATGAAGATTTAAACAATGAACTGCTTTCCTAGTGTATTGCCAAGCTTTGTACCAATTTTGTAATGGGAACTCTTTCTGTAGATCTCTTTCCCACATTAGAATTGTTTTTACTTTATCACAGGGTGAAGAAGAATTTGCTAATAATTTTAATATTTTGGATATCATGTTTGTTTGAGGGGGTTTCAAAAAAAAAATCCCATTTATCTCGTTTTCTTAATAGATTTTTTAACAAAAAATTTTTTATACGAAGAAATGAGAATAGTTCTCTATTTGAAATGTTATATCTAAGTTGAACATCCAAGAATGAGATCACTCTTTGGTCCTCAATGATGTCGCCGATGTTAGAGATTCCACAGCGAGTCCATTCATGGATGTTCAGATCTTTTAAATATATACAAAGAGTTTCAATTGGAGAAGATTCAGAAAGAGTCGTTGGTAATCCGCATGTTTTCCGGATTCTACGTAAAGCTTTCAATAGATCTTTCACTATAGAGCTGGTTATGCCCAGTTTTTTTATTGTATTCTTATCGAGCCAGATTAATATAAATAGGTTTATTTTATTACATAAGAATTTCTCTATTTTATACCAGCCTAAATTGTATTTATTTTTTAGGCCCCATGCCAAGATGTTTGAAATTTGTGTAGCATCATGTAATCTATATAAATCTGGGTAGCCTAGTCCTTCTTGGGAAGTACTCTTCCTCAAGATGTTTTTAGGGATTCTAGGTTTCTTTGCTGCCCAAACAAATGAGGAAAACAGATTATCGAAGCCTCTCAAAATAAATTTAGGAACAGTATATGGTATGGATCTAAATAGATATAATATTTTTGGTAATAAATAAGATTTAATAATATTAATTCGACCCATCCATGATAGTTCTAATTTCTTTCATTTATTGGTTTGATCTTTTAATTCCTCTAGTAACATATCAAAATTTAATGAAATTATATCAAATACATTCTTAGTTATTTTAATGCCTAAGTAATCTACCGTCTTCTGAATTTTTATCGGGTTAATTTTTTTAATAAAAAATTGTTGTTGAATTTCACTCAGGTTTAACGTAATCATTTGCGTTTTGGTTAATTTTATCTTGTAGTTGGAAAAAAACGAGTACTTCTTTATTTCTTCTAAAAGAAAATGATATGACTTTACAGGGGAGGACAATGTTAGCAATACATCGTCTGCATACAGTATTATTGTGTGTTCCTGCGAGCCAATTTTTATACCATGAATCTCCTGTGAATTCCTTAAAGATGCCGCAAACAGTTCGATAGATAAGGCATAGATCAGAGGTGCTAAAGGGCAACCCTGACGAGTACCATTTCTGATAGGAAAAGATTTTGATTCAAAGGCCGTTCCTTTTATCATGGCCGTAGGAGTAGAATATAATGCCATGACTAATTTTATAAATCTAGGATTTAGGCCAAATACTTGGAGAGTCTTTCTCATAAATTTCCAATTAACCCTATCAAAAGCTTTTTCTGCTGTATAATGATCCGGATGTATAATGTTTGGAATAATCTTTTGAAGTATATGACCTAGAATCCTAGAATACCGTATTTGCTCGATTATAAGACGACCCTGATTATAAGACGACCCCCCATAATCTGAAAATTAATGAAAAAAAGAAAAAGCCTGAATATAAGACGACCATATAGGAAAAAAGTTTTACCAGTAAATGTTAATTCATGTAAACTATGTGAACAATTGTTTGTCAATAAAAGCTATGATTGAGAAAAATATGTTTTGGCAGAGTGGCATTAAGGGGTTAAAAGGCATTTCACAGAGCACTCTGCCTCCAGAAATGCCTTATGCCCCCCCCCATTTAACACTCCCTCCCTCTCCCTCCTCCAAATTTACCGGTGCTTCTGAGTCCCTGGTGCTTAGTCCGGGCAGCATGTAGAGCTCTACGCGCTTGAGCGGAAGTTGTCTACGTGAATCGCGTAGAGCTCTAAGCGCTGCCCGGACTAAGCACCGGGGACTCAGAAGCACCGGTAAGTTGGGGGGGGGGGTAGCACAGGAGGATCCAGGTCCCCTGCACCTGAGTCCCCGGTGCTTAGTCCGGGCAGCGTGTAGAGCTCTACGCGATTCGCTATCCGGGATGATTTGCATATGGGGTAATGTTTTATATATGTTAATATATGAGAGAGAGAAAAAAAAAAAAAAAAAAGACTGTTTTACATCTCAGTAACCAGTAAGGGCATAAAATTCCCTTTAGTGTTATTTAACAATATTTCCTTAATTATGTATATAGTGTCTACATGATTTCCTAGTGCCCTCCCCATAGATAGTACTTATGATTTTTCCGTCTTTTTTTCCCTTTCCCCTTTCTTTTCTTTTTTAATTAGTATTGTTTACCTTAATTATATATGTGATATCTACATAATTTCCTAATACCATCCCCATAAGTGACTCGTGACGGAGAAGAGGAGATAAAAAATAAATAAATAAATAAATAAATAAATAAATTAGTAATAATATATAACATTAACTCTCCAAAATCATGGAGGAGGGTTTTGCTTTAATAGACCCCAGTTATTTAATTTCATTTTCAACTGTTCTGGGTCCAGGCAAGTATAAGTTTTTTCTTTATATATAAGTCGAATTTTTATAGGAAACCCCATATGTATGGTATATTATTTTCTCTTAAACATGCTGTATATTCAGCGAATTTCTTCCTATTCAGTCTTGTGGTTTGTGAAAGATCCGGAAAAGTGGTTAAGGAAGCAAACTTTTTATTTTTTTGTGGATTCTTCCTCCATTTTAAGGAATTGATCTTTAATCAAGAGATTAGAAAAAGTGACAATAATATCCCTTCCAATAAACTTTCGGATAAGATTAGGCGGGATAGGAAGTCTATAGGCTTTTTCAATTGGTAATGGGCCACAATTTTTAAGATCCATATACGTTGCTAGGTGTTCTTTCATGTATTGTTCAAGGCGGGTTATTTCCTCTGGGACTTCTCTTATTCTCAAGTTTTTCCTTTTAGAACTATCTTCTAAGTCGGCTAGTTTATGTTCCATTTTCTTAATCTCCATATTTAAATTTCCATTTTGTATTTTTAGGTCTCTAATTGTTGATTGTAGTATGGAGATCTCTTCAGTGTGGGAAAGCAATGTTGATTTTAAAGTAGATATCTCTTCTTTATAATCTCTAAGGTTGTTATCTAAATCAGACTTTATTTTCAAATATAATGACTCCAAAGCTACTGATAAGTCCTTTTGAGATATATAAGATTGGTGAGAAAAATCCGTTTCATCAAAACCGTGATCTAACAAAGATTTATCAGGTGAATCAGAAAGACTTAATTGACTGCGAGGAGAATAAAAGGTGCTAATTGATTGCAGTTTTTTGGATTTATTAATATTCTTGGATTTGTCCGTTTTATCCATTTTATCTAATCTCTCAGATTTATTCTTAAGTGGCATACTGAATTATATAATTTCAATGCTGAATTTCTCCAGCCTGTGTTTTAATGAAAATGCAAAATACAAGATATACAAGATTTTGCTTAGTGTTCTCAGAGACTATGATTCATCAGCATGTTCAGGTTATTAGTTTATGATATATCCCAAGAAAAAAAAGTCCAGCATGAATTAATCAAAAAAAAAAAAAATGGTTTCCTACCAAATCGTCGGTTCTTCATAATATTTATTTAAATATACTGGCTGTACGTTGGTGAGGCATACTCCTAAACCCATACGTTTGGTCTGCTGTGATGCCCTTCTCCTGACCTGCTGCCAAATTTCTGGTGACCCTTCCAGGATATCAACCGAGTCACGGCTCCCTGGTCTCTGGGGCCCGGCTCTCGAGGCCCAGTTCGCAAGCTCTCAGGTCAGTGAGCCCCCGCCAAACATGCTGCTCGGGACACACCCCTCGTAGACGCGTACGTCCTACGTCATTCGCATTCCGCCAATAACATGTTATATTTTGATTAAATAAAAAAATTAAAAAAAAGGTTTTGAGGCTGACGGTTGGCAACTCGAACCTTCAGCTCCCTTCACAGATTTTCTATGGGAATAAGGTCTTGAGACTGGCTAGGCCACTCCTTTGTTGCCTTAGCCGTTTGTTTGGGGTCATTGTCATGCTGGAATACCCATCCACAACACATTTTCAATGCCTTTGCTGAGGGAAGGAGGTTCTCACACAAGATTTGACGGTACATGGCCCCATCCATCGTCCCTTTGATGTGGTGAAGTTGTCATGTCCCCTTAGCAGAAAAACATACCCAAATTTTTTGTTGCTATTCTGTCACTCACTGTTCAGTCTATAATAGGTTTATTTGATCATGTCTGTCAGTGGGCAAATGTACAAAATTAGCAGGGGATAAAATATGTTTCCTTCACTGTATATATATATAATATATGCAAATGCTCTGAAAAATACCCCTCGTATTATATTCGAGGTTGTCTCATAATCAGACCTCAAATAGAGGTCTGACTACAAGACTAAGTTCCAGATCCACCGCAGCGCTAAACGGGACCTTGATCCTCCTGTCTGGCAGCCTCTGCTGCTGCCGGCACTTCCTCTGGGGGGATTCTATGACGGAGTGCCGGCATCATGACCTTCCAATGCTCCACCATAGAAGCCCTGGCGCAAGTGCCGGAAGCAGAGGAGGTTGTCTGTGCGCATCCCACAAATGTTCACCGACTGCTAGATGCTCCTCTATTACCAGACATTACACACAGTCACACAAACAGACAAATAGAGTGACAAACAGACAAACGCAGTGAAAAACAAAATCAATGGTAAGACCACACCTTGAATATGCTGTGCAATTGTGGGCACCTATTCTAAAGAAGGATATTATAGCTCTGGAAAAGGTGCAGAGGCAGGCTACAAAATTAATAAAAGGAATGAAACACTTTAGTTATGAAGAAAGGTTAATTTATTTAAATCTATTTAGTTTAGAAAATGGCACATTATGATAGCATTATATAAATATATTCAGGGCCAATACAAACCATTGTCTGGAAACCTATTCGTAAACAGGACTATGCATAGGACACGTGGTCACGCATTTAGACTGGAAGAAAGGAGATTTAATCTGAGGCAGAGGAAAGGGTTTTTTACAGTACAATAAGGATGTGGAATTCTCTGCCTGCAGAGGTAGTTTTATCAGACTCTGAACAGACATTTAAACAGCAACTGGATGCAAAAACATAATATTCAGGGATATAATTTTTAAATTATGGGGAAACAGCTTCTTGATCCAAGGAGAAATCTGGGGTCAAGAAGGATTTTTTTCCCCTAGTTTTTTTTTTGCCTTCTTTTGGATCAACAGCAATTAACATCAACTTGATGGATGCATGTCTTTTTTCAGCCTATATAACTATGTATCTATAGGTGTGCCACTACAATCCAATTTTTTGGACAGCAAAAAAATACTCTAGATTGTAAGCTTGCGAGCAGGGCTCTCTCCACCAAATGTATCGGTTTGTCTTAGTCTGTCAATTCTTGTCTTGTCATATCCCTTGAATTTATGTATTGTATTAAGCACTGCGTAAACTGTTGGCGCTATATAAATAAAAGATAATAATAATAAATACTACTGCAAACTTAGATAAAGACTGGTGGTAGAATTAGTGCATGAAAAGTTTTAAAATACCAGTATTTAAAATATCTTAGGATATCTAGTTTTAAAAAATATATAGTTTTATGGAGGTAAATTGAATTGGCCGGCATCAAGGATGTCCTAAATAAGACATGGGCAGAGGGTAACCAGATTTGGAAGAGAGAAAAAACGATTTTGAAATAGCAAAACGCCACTTATTATTTCCCTTTGAACTTACAAAAAACCCATAAAAACATTGGGTATTTCAAAACCTAGGACAAATATTAGAATCTATTCAGCAGATTTTTTCATTATCTTTTGTAGATTAGTAAAATATTTTGTGGAACAAGAAGATTAGAACAATTTCTGGAATCATGTGGAAAAGTAAAAGACTAACTTAGCTCCTACATAAATATTCTTATTTTGAACCTTGGGTGATTTTCCAAATATTAATTTTTATTTATTATTTATATAACGCTCCATTTCTTTTAAATTTGTTTGTATGAGGCTTGAGATTTTTTTGTTGGTCTGCACCTAAGAACACATTTTCTTTTCTTTTATTAATAAAGCAACATAGGGCATACATAAAGGGGAAATACATTATTTGATATCAGAAAATGTGTTAAAATTTCTTTCTGCTTACTGGCTGATAATGGTGGTTTCATGAAAAAAACCCACAACCTAGACTCAGTATATTTCAGGAAACCATTGATTAGAAAGGTTTAAGATGCAGGAACAGCCGTAAACCAGTTTAGAAGCAACTTCAGAACTTAATATTGTTTTCTGATGCTCAAACTATATGAAGCTGGTCTACTGCAGCAAGTAGACACAGTGAGATTAAGTTTGTATCATTTCATTTGTTGACCCATTAATAGTATAAGTGGGCCTGTCATCCAATACATTGTATTTGCCCATTGTTTTTAAGCAGTGAGGATCTTTATGATAAAAAAAGAAAACAAATATTGTTTTTTTTTTTTTTTATTACATGTGTAATGACCTTGGCTGAACAACAAAAACATTTGTCATATTAAGACACATTTACTTGGGTTTTTTATATCAAATATTGTTACATGCCATTTAAATTATGCTTTATCACAATTTATATTTTATTAAAATACATTTTCCTCATTGTGACCCCCACAAATATTTGTTTTTTTCTGTCACATGACAAGGGTTGCTTTGTCCTGCGAATTGATTTTGGTTTTGCTTACGCTTGTAGTCCTTTATTCCCAGTAGAGCAGACTAGGAAGGGCGCATGTCTGATCTTTTGACCTTTAACTGTGTTAGGAGCTGCACAAACTGCCCCTACCTTCAGATTTAGAGTGTTAATCCACCTGAAAATTTAAACATTGACAGTAAGTAATTATTGGCTACAAACAGTTTCCACCTTCAGATTTACTGTAGTCTAGTCATATAAAAAGATTTTCAATTACAGTTCCAGAGATGATTTTGTGATTTATCTTATTAGTAAACAGATTAAAAAGCAAAAGATTAAATATGAGTTACATGTGTAAAGTATAATTTGGGGGGCGTGGCTTGCCTTGGTTGAAGATGGCAGCTTGAGCCTTTAGCTCCCCAGCACACTCACTATCATCCGCATCCATCCGCCCTTCTCGTTCACCATGGGCAAACAGAAACGACAGTCACAGTGCCAGGCGGCCCCGGAGATACCACCTGTACCATCGGGTCACTCGCTCCGCGATTATTTTCAGACTCCGGCGGCGCTCGATACACAGCCCCCTTCACCCACTATGGCGCCCTCCCCGGCCAGCACATCGGCATCGGACGACGCTCCCCACTCACTATCTCTGGGGGATGCTCCTCCGTCTGTGGGGGACCTACAAGCAATGTTTCGTTCTCTCCCCACCAAAGCGGATTTCAGCAATCTTATTGCTGAAGTGAAGCAGGCACTGCACGAGGAGATGACTGCCTTGCGAGCGGACATCGCAGGAGTTGAACACCGCACCTCTCAACTTGAGATATCACACACCCGTGTTTCACATCTGGTCACGGAGCTGTGGCAGACCACAACACTCCTGAGCGGCCTGACTACCGAACTCCTTCGAAATGTGGAAGACCTAGAAAATAGAGGTAGGCGTAACAATGTGAGGGTCCGGGGCCTACGGGAATCTGAGGGCCCCGAGGACCTAAGGGCACTACTTCAGCGTATATTTAACCATCTCCTCGGCCGTGCACCTGACACACCTATCCGCCTAGATAGGGCACACCGGGCTTTACGGCGACGTGGAGGACCTTCCGACCCCCCAGGGACGTTATATGCTGCTTTCAAGACTTTCTGTTAAAGGAGGAAATCATGGCGTGAGCGAGGAACTCCCGCACCTTTACGTTTGAAGGCCAGGTTTTGGCGCTCTACCAGGACCTATCCTCCATCACCCTACGTAACAGGCGCGTACTCCGACCGCTGACGTCACTGCTTCAAGACAGAGGTATACGATACCGTTGGGGGTTCCCTTTTCAGCTTATCATCACCCACGACGGCTCTACTCATATAGTGAAGAAGCATCGCGACGTGCTGGATGTAGCAGATGCCCTCGGGGTTCCCACGCCGAGAGTGGAAGATTGGTCGCTCATGCCGGCACTTCCTGCTCGAACCCCACGTGAGCCTCCGGCGCTTCGGCGCTCAAGACCGCACCGTGGAGACGCAGCGGCCGATGGCAGTCACCCCACACACTCTCGGGAGGAGTGATGCAATCTGGTTAACTCACGCGTTAGTGATGTTCCCAACTACACATATGCTCTCAGGGATTTATTTTTCTTTACTTGACTCGTAGTGAATATGTGCCTGTATGTATCTGTATGCACAAGTCTGTACGTATGTATATGCGTGTATATATCTATGGGTAACAATACCCCCTTCTTTTTTTTCTTCTATGCTTTCTCATGACTAATGCCGGTTCTTAAGCGTCATGAGCGGCTGAGGTGGTTTCGCTACTAAGGGCCATATACTTCCTGCACCTGTTTGCCTGTTTTTGTTTTTGTATATAGGGGTTCGCCCCCTGGTGGCTTCACTTTCATTGGCCATACATTCTCTGCACATGAACGCCTGTCCTCATGTTTCCTTGCTATTGTCTGTACCACCACGTATTGCTACCGAGCTATCTGTTACATTTGTTAACGCACAAAGTGGCTGTCTGATGTGGTGTGGACAGGAACTGCCGCTTGTGAAGGTTTGCCCTGTCTGGCTATCACCATGCGTGGCTGCGGCGTTTGCATGCTTACACACACACACACCCCTTTTGTTTTTTTTTTGTTTTTTTTGTTTTTTTCTCTATGCTTTCTCATGCCTAATTGCCTAATACCGGTTCTTAAGTGTCACGGGCGACTGAGGTGGTTTCGCTGCCAAGGGCCATATGCTTCCCGCACCTGACTGCCTGTTTTTGTATATAGAAGTTCGCCCCCGGCGAAGTTGGCCATATGTTCTCTGCACAGGACAGCCTTTACTTCCTTTTGTCT
This sequence comes from Spea bombifrons, assembly GCF_027358695.1. NCBI lineage: Eukaryota > Metazoa > Chordata > Amphibia > Anura > Pelobatidae > Spea > Spea bombifrons. The sequence goes on along the minus strand of NC_071092.1, from coordinate 19,301,431 downwards.
GTATAACCACGTATTGCTACCACGTTACCAGTTACTTTTGTTAATGCGCTCAGTTTCCGTCTGAAGTGGTGTGGACGGGTATTGTCGCTTGTGCAGGATTGCCCTGTCTGGCTACCATGCAGGGCTGCAGCGTTTGCATGCTTACACACGCATGCACCCCCCTTTTTTTTTTTTCCTTCTCTCTCATTCTACGACTTGATATACATGTTATGTTTATATTGCCATCTCGGCGCTGTTCACGCATGGATATTGTTTGCTTTATTACATGGGGGGGTTGGGGGGCTTGGGTTGTTTCTGTGGCTACACTTCACTTGTTTCATGGATGGTTTTACTGATAATTGTTCATAAATGTGAGTGTTGGCTGTGGAGTATTGTGGTTCGTTTTATTGCATCCCTTTTTTTTTCATTTTTCTTTTCATTGCTGTTTTGCTGCTGTCTTGGACGGGGCTTCCACGGCTCCCTTGCAGTTCGGATTTTTTTTTGGGCGACAGGCTCCGGACTTGTCCCGGTGTTCTAGGTCCTCGCTCATCCCGATATCTGCTGTACGGCGTTACGTCTGTTCCCTGTCTGTTGTCTCCTTCCCTTCCTGTTTCCTCTTCCCTATATAATCCCCTCCTAGCTCCTTTCCTCCCTCCGTCCCCCCCCTTTTTTTTTTTTTTTCTCTTTTCTCCCCTCTCTCGCTCTTTCTTTGCTCACACTTTTTCTCCCTGTTCCCCTCTCTCGCTTCTGTCCATCTTACCATGCTCCGCCCTGGCGCTCCCTTTCAGCCCGCGGACCTGGTGGTCCTGAGCCTCAATGTCCGTGGCCTTAATGTTCCAGAGAAAAGGTCCAGAGTGTTCAGATCACTTTGTCGGTCAACTCCGTCGGTGGTCTTATTGCAAGAGACTCATCTACGTGGGGCTGGAGCCCCATCTCTTCGCAGTCCAGATTTCCCCCAGGTCTTTACTAATTTTGCGGACTCTAAATCGCGGGGGACCGCCGTGTTACTCTCCAGGCATGTCCCTTTTCTCCTGTCGGCCTCTAGGGATTTGTTAAGGGCTCCATCTCTAATCAGGTTTACACTTTCGCCTCCATCTATCTCCCCAACAGGGGGCAATGTAAGGTGTTGTCCCGCATTCTCCGCTCCCTTATGGAGTTTAAACAAGGCATACTCATATTGGGTGGAGATTTTAATATGCCCCCGGAACCACGCTTAGACACTTCCCTGGGATCCTCTCGTACGCTACCCTCTCACATCAAACAATTTAATTCTATTCTTCGGCAATATAGATTGGTTGATTGCTGGAGGGCGTTTCACCCGGGTGACAAGGATTACACCTGCTTTTCTGCCCCGCACAGATCCTACTCCCGAATCAACCTTCTCCTAATGGAACACTATCATCTAAGCTTGGGAATCGGCTGCACCATTGGCGCTGCTGACGTCTCAGATCACTCCCCAGTTCTCTTGCGTCTCCGGGCTGACCATTATAGACCGACCTCCACCTCATCGCATCTCAATGAGTCCCTAGACGTAACTAGTGCTGCTGCGGAGCAGTTGCAATGCTTCTTTCAAGAAAACGCGGACTCGGGGGTGAACCACTCCACTACCTGGGAGGCACACAAGTGCACGATTCGGGGCCTCTTTATCAGTAAGGCCTCACACTGGAAAAAAGAGAGAACGCGAGAGATCTCGGATCTCACGCAGCGTATCGCGAGGGTGGAATCCATCCACAAAAGCACGTGTGATGAGCACAGGTGCTACTTGGAATTGACTGAGCTGCGACGTCGCCTGAGCACACTTCTCAATTATAATATTCAAAGATCATTTTTGCGCACACAGGCTGTTTTTTATGAGCATGGTAACAAATGCGGTCGCTTGCTAGCCAGGGCATTGCGAACTAAGCAACAATCGCTTTACGTCAGCAAAATTAAACTGCCTAGCGGCCTGATCTCTTGCTCTCCCATGGATATAGCCGATTCCTTCTGTAATTATTACCGTTCCTTGTACAACCTCCCGGCTGATGGTACGGGTGCTCATCGGAGCGCACTTATTAGCGGCTACTTGGAGACACACGTGCGCCGTAGGCTCACTGTGGCCCAATCGGAGGAACTCGACGAGGAAATCACCACAGAGGAATTGTGGGCAGCTATCAAATCTATGCCGACCGGAAAAGCTCCGGGACCGGATGGTCTCCCGCTTCGGTACTATCGATTATTTTGGCAGCAACTACAGGCCCCCCTCGTGGCTCTCCTCAACGCTGTGCGTCGAGGCGAGTCCTTTCATCCCCATTCACTAATGGCGACCATTACAGTGTTGCCCAAAGAGGGTAAGGATCCACTGTTATGCCAGAGTAATAGGCCCATTTCCCTGTTGAACACCGATCTCAAGCTCTTTGCGAAGGTCTTGTCTACCAGGCTTCAGCGGGTCCTGGGAGCTTTAATACACCCAGACCAGTCGGGCTTTATTGTGGGGCGGGAGGGGCGGGATGGGACTTTTCGGGCTTTGAACACCATCTATCATGCCCAGGCTTCTGGCCAGAGGCTTCTTCTCCTGTCTACTGACATGGAGAAGGCGTTCGATAGGGTCGCTTGGGACTTTATGTTCCAGACCCTCCGGACCATGGGATTTGGTGGCTTCTGGCTCCATTGTATAACCTCCCTATACTCTTCCCCGTCTGCGCGCATTCGGACTCCTTTCCGATTCGCAATGGAACGCGGCAGGGCTGTCCCCTCTCGCCCCTCCTGTTCGCCATCACCTTGGAGCTCTTCTTGCAGGCAATCAGGGACAACCGCAGCATTCACGGCCTGATGTGCTCTGGTCGTTCGCTTAAAGTCGCTGCGTATGTGGATGATTTGCTTTTCTCGGTGTCGCAGCCCATTGTTTCGCTCCCACATATACACGACGAACTGGGAACCTACGGTTCCCTCTCTAACTTCAGGGTCAACAGGGATAAGTCTGAGATCTTGGATGTCTCCCTGTCCTCCGCGGAGGTGCGGGCGCTTCAGGCCTCCTTCCCCAATCGGTGGTGCTCGGGACGCATTAAGTACCTGGGGGTCTGGTTACCAAAGGATCTCACCTCCGCTTATCGGGAAAATTTCCCCGGACTGCTACATCGGCTCAAAGGTGACTTGCAACGATGGGCTCTCCCTCATGTGTCGTGGCTTGGTCGGATAAACGTCATCAAGATGAATGTTCTCCCGAGGGTGCTGTACCTCTTTCAGTCCTTGCCGATTTGTGTCCCGAGGTCGCTCTTCTCTGAGCTCCGTACTCTTATCATTCGCTACGTATGAAGGGGGAGGCTCCCCAGATTGAGGTATTCAGTGCTCACGCGCCCAAAGGACAGGGGTGGTCTCTCCCTTCCTGATTTCTTTCGCTACTATTGCACTGCCCACTTGCTCCGACTACTTGAGTGGAGATTTCACCCTGCCCCTAAGATATGGATTGAGATGGAGAAGGCCTCTTTGCCATTTCCCTTGTCATCTGTCGTTGGGCTTCGTCCTGGTGCTCTCCGGCTCGCGCTTTGTTCGAACCCCTTTGTGCGTGCCTCCTTGGGAGTTTGGCGCCGGAGGCGGATTGGTGGGTCCGTCTCCTCTTTTCCGTCTCCGCTGACTCCCATAGCTGGTAACCCGGATTTTGTTCCGGGTCTGGAGAGAAGCTTCTTGGAGTCTCTAGGTCTGTCCCCCACTTTGAAGCTGTCTGAGGTCTGGGATGGGTCGGCCCCTATATGTTTCGAAAGGGCTTCTCCCACTGCTCCACGCTCCATGCTCCATGCTGCAGTGCTGCAGTGCTTCCGCTATAATCAGATTGCGCGCTATGTCACTTCACTTCCGTGTAAACATAATCTCAAGAGAGAGCTGACCCCTTTTGAACATCTCGCAGGGAGGGAGACTTTGCCCAGGGGTGGGATCTCCCTTATTTACCGCATTCTTCTGCTGCAGGACTCTTCGGTGTCCCCGTCGTTTATGGGATTCTGGGAATCTGCCCTTGGTGTCGTCCTCTCTGACCACCAGTGGGAGAAGATTTGTGTCTTGACGCACAAATGCTCCATCGCTTCCAGGGTCCAGGAGACTGCATACAAGCTCTTGACCCTGTGGTATCGTACCCCTGTGGCTGTTAGCAGGTTTTTGCCGGGAAGTGATCCGTCCTGCTGGAGGTGCGGCCTCGAACCTGGTACCTACCTGCATATTTGGTGGGAATGCGGCCGCTTGAAGTCCTACTGGGCGGGTGTTTTTCGCTGTCTGGGGGAGGTTGTGGGCGAATCAATAGCACCTTCCCCGACGCTGGGTCTCCTTCTTCACTCCGAGAGGTCCTTGGGTACCATGAAACGCTCAGTTATACAGCATCTTCTCAATGCGGCGCGTTGCCTGATCCCCCCTGTGCTAGAAACGCCCTGAGCCTCCCTCCCTAGGCCAATGGGTGTCCCGGGTAGAGGAAATACGAGTAATGGAGGAGTTGCTCCACCTGTCCTACGACAGGATGGGGGCTTACACGGGGACCTGGACATGCTGGATTACCTTCCAGTCCTCTGCGGTCTTGTCTGACCTCCTTCGGCTGTAACACCTTTGACTCGCCTTGGCCCTGACCTACTTGGACATTGCCATTCCTTCCACTAGGTGCTCTCTTCCTTTTTTTTTTTCCAGGCTTTCCCTCTCTCCCGCTGCCCTCTTTCCCCTCCTTCCTCCTCTTCCCATCTCCCTACCCTCTCTGTGCTGTGTTTGTGAGCCCCCCCTTCTAATGTGTATGTATGTATGTATGTATGTATGTATGTGTGCATATATATGTATGTATATGTATATGTGTATATATATGTGTGTATATTTGTATGTGTATATATGTATGTGTTGTGACAGAAAGCAGGGGATGATAATGGAAGGAGTTTATATATCCCCTTATATTTTGCAGGGTGGTTACCCACAATAGTTTTACTAGCCCCAGGGAGATGTTTTGTTAATAATGGAATTATTAATGTCTGTTATTATCTATGTGTTTTGGGTCCCTGGGGTGGAGCATTTGGAGAGTAGGGCGGGCCAGTGCTCCACTCCACAGTTTATGAGCAGCTGAAGACCAGCAGGTGGGAATCCAGTCCGGAGATTATCGGATACTCTCCTAGCACTCACCTGTATCCACTAATGAATGGGAGAGGCAGTTAAGTAGCCTCCTGGTCTCAGAGCAAAGGAGAGATCATTTGGCTCCCTGAGAGAGAGAGGGAGAGAGCTGCCAAAAATACTGACTGCTGCAATTATTGAATACAATCTGTTATTTTGTTGTTGGGAACGGATAAGCCGTCCAACTGTAGTTAGGTTGGAGAACCTTGTATTAGTTAGTGCTCACAAGAGCAAGGCTTTTTGTTTTGGTTTATTTATTTCCTGTAATGCCTGTGGTGTTAAAATAAAAACAGGCCCAGCCTTTTATTTTACCCTCCTTGTGTCTGAGACGTCTCTGCAGCCTGGTAGACGGTGTGTAAGTAAAGATTCCCGGACAGAGTACCAAAGTAAAGCGGTATTGTGTCACATATGGTGGAGATTGCGCGTAACACACGAACAAGTCGGTAAGGTGCAAAAGAGACTAAAGAAAATGGAGGATGTCATTAAAGCACTTATCCAGTGCACCACAGTGCAGCAAGAAACCAACAAAAGGGCAGCTGAGACTAATACCATACAGCAGGAGAATATCGCTGCGCTACAGCAACTGGTGCTAGCCCAAAAAGAAAACACAGAGGCTATGATCAGGCAAGCCGCATTAGCTCAAGCTGAAGCTCATCAAATGCTCAGAGAGGAGCAGCACAATGCCACTCGTGCCATGCAGCAAGAGATCCAGGTCCTATCTGAGAGGATTACCAGGGACACTGCAGAAGGACTGCAAGGTCCCAAGGTAATCAGGGCAAGTAACTATCTGCAAAAGATGGTGCCTACAGATGATGTTGAGGCCTACCTTATGGCATTTGAGCGAACAGCGGAGAGAGAAGGCTGGCCTGTGGCTGGCCCGTGTACATCTATATAGAAAGATATCACCCTATGGTAGATTTCTGTTTTATATGTTTCATGATATGGATGGATTGACACACACACCAAGGAGTTGACTCTGGAGGCTTTAAAGGTCATACACATTGTGAGTGTAACCATTGAAGTATAGCCCTGGGCTTCCATAATAGCGTTACTGTACTACACTATATTTTATCTTTTATCTGTTTCTATCGAGCTACACGAGATCGTGAATTTCAAGCGCCCCTTGACAGAAGTCTTGCCTGTGGCTGAATGGGCAAGCTTAATAGCACCGTTCCTAAGTGGAGAACCCCAAAAGGCATACTACGATCTGGAACCAGACCAAGCGAGGGATTACAACAAGCTAAAATTGGAGATCCTGGCACGTTTGGGAGTTACAGCAGCTATCCGCGCACAAAGATTCCACGCCTGGATGTACAGCTCAGGAAAAGCTGTTCGTTCACAGATGTTTGATTTGATACATCTCGCCAGAAAGTGGTTACAGCCGGAGGTCAATTCATCAAGCTACATAGTGGAGCAACTAGTGATGGACCGATTTTTGAGAGGTTTACCAGTTACTCTCCGCCGGTGGGTCAGTCAGAGCGACCCCCAGACAGCTGACCAGTTGGTTGCTTTAGTAGAGCGGTACATTGCAGCCGAGGAAGTCATCCAACATCCTGCAGCGGAGCGACCTCGAAACCTAAAAACCCCCAGCAAATATGGTAAGACTGCTCCTGGGAAAAGGGGGACTTTTGAAGAGCAAGTAGGCTCTTACAATTCCAGGGACATAACGCCAAGAGAAAGAGGTTTTTTTATGCAGGAAGAACCTACAAGAGACACTAGAATGATAAAATGTTTTAAATGTCGGGCATTTGGACATATAGCAAAAGACTGCCCTGATAATATTGAACCAATGGAATGTAACTTGGGTAATAATAGGGATGGTTATGCATTATATTCACGATCTGTGTGTTCGGCAAACAAAAGTGGTTGTGGAAAAAATCATCCATGGTGTACTGTAACGGTGGAAGGGAAAACAGTGCAGGCCTTACTAGACTCTGGAAGTATGGTAACTCTGCTTGATAAGTCTTTGGTTCCTGACATTTGTATTGATAACAGCAAAAAGGTAGATATCGCATGCATACATGGGGACATACATAATTATCCTACTACTATGGTACAGGTTGAGACGCATTGTGGCACAGTAGACTGTCAAGTTGGCCTGGTACCAAAATTAGCGCGCGACATGATAATCGGTAGAGATTTCCCACATTTTTTAGGATTGTGGAAGTCCTCTGAAAATAATGCATCTAGCTTATCGGATGACTTTCCTTTTGCAGACATATTGGTAGATGAGCTGAACAACAATGAGGAACCTGGAAATAAGCTGTCATGCCCCATTAAAACACTAGTGGGCGATAATCCAGAACAGCATGATTCTTTGAATAATCAGGAACAAGACATGGGGTTAATTGATTTAGAAGTTAGCCCAGGTAATTTTCATAGTGCACAGTGGTCAGATCCTACTCTATCAGTGGCTAGAAGCACTATTGCAGTAAGAAACGGAGCACCCACTGACCCAGGAAAACCACTTACCTATCCGTATTTTGAAATTGACAATGACTTATTATATCGAGTTGATAAAAAAGAGGCGACAAAACAGTTGTTGGTGCCACAAAGTTATAGGCGCACAGTGTTAAATCTCGCACATAGCCATGTCTTAGGGGGTCATCTAGGAGTGGACAAAACGAGAGAAAGGATACTCAGGAGATTCTATTGGCCAGGGGTGATTGCAGACATAACAAATTACTGTGCATCCTGTCCTGATTGTCAGCTCACTGCCCCATTTAAAGCATTCCGTAGTCCATTGGTGCCCTTACCCATCATTGAAACCCCATTTGAACGTATTGCGATGGACTTTGTTGGCCCGTTGGTGAAATCTGCGAGAGGACACCAATATATATTAGTAATATTGGATTACGCCACCCGATATCCCGAGGCGATACCTATGCGTACAACCTCTGCAAAGTCTATTGCCAAAGAATTGTGGATGATGTTTAGCAGGGTTGGGATCCCAAAAGAAATTTTGACAGACCAGGGAACACCATTCATGTCTAATGTCACTAAAGAGTTATGCAAGCTCCTTAACATAAAGCACCTGAAAACGTCTGTGTATCACCCACAAACAGATGGTTTGGTAGAGCGGTTTAACAAAACCTTAAAGGCAATGCTAAGGAGAGTAATTGATAAAGATGGGAAAAATTGGGATTTCTTGTTACCCTATTTAATGTTTGCCATTAGGGAAGTGCCTCAAGCCTCTACGGGTTTTTCACCATTTGAATTATTGTATGGTAGGCATCCCCGGGGGCTACTTGACATAGCTAAGGAAACTTGGGAACAAGAAGGTACTGCATATCGTAGTGTCATTTCCCACATAAACCAAATGCAGGAACGTATGGAGGCCATTATGCCCATAGTACGAGAGCACATGGAAAAGGCCCAACAGGATCAGAAGAATAGTTATAACAGGAACGCCAGGGTTCGGGTGTTTCAGCCTGGTGATAGAGTCCTAGTCCTTGTCCCCACCGTAGAAAATAAATTCCTAGCAACTTGGCATGGACCATATGAAATTATTGAAAGGGTAGGAGAAGTAAACTACAGGGTGAGACAGCCAGGCAGAAGGAGGCCTGAGCAAATTTATCATGTAAATCTACTTAAGCCATGGAAGGACAGGGAAGTCTTAGTTGCAGTGGAAGCCTCTACCTTTCCCCTAAAGGATAATGTTGAACCAGAGGTTAACATACCAGTAACCCTGTCCGTACACCAGACACGTGAGGTGAAGGAATTTATTAGATTAAATAAAGATGTGTTTTCTCCAAACCCAGGCAGAACAAATGTTATAAAACATGACATTATAACAGAACCAGGTAAAAGGATCTACCTCAAACCTTATAGAATACCTGAAGCTCGCAGGGAGGCAGTTAGGGCAGAAGTTAAAAAAATGCTACATCTTGGGGTAATTGAAGAGTCATGCAGTGATTGGAGTAGCCCTATTGTACTTGTACCAAAACCGGATGGTACAATAAGATTTTGTAATGATTACCGTAAATTGAATGCCATCTCAAAATTTGATTCATATCCCATGCCCAGAGTTGATGAGCTAGTAGAAAGACTGGGGAAAGCCCGTTACCTCACTACACTTGATTTAACCAAGGGATACTGGCAGGTTCCACTAACAGAGCGAGCGAAAGAAAAAACTGCTTTTTCTACCCCCGACGGTGTTTTTCAATATAAAGTTTTACCTTTTGGGTTACATGGGGCCCCTGCCACCTTTCAAAGGATGATGGACAGGATATTGAAACCACATATGCGTTATGCAGCTGCATATTTGGATGACGTAGTCATACATAGTGAAGACTGGGAATCTCACCTTCCAAAAGTGCAAGCCGTGTTAAATTCAATTCGAGATGCTGGGTTGACGGCTAACCCAAGTAAATGTACAATTGGCCTAGAGGAAGCCAAATACTTGGGGTATTCTATTGGAAGGGGTTTAGTGAAACCTCAGCAGGCAAAAATAGAAGCCATACGCGATTGGCCACAACCTGCCACTAAGAAACAGGTGAGAACATTCCTTGGTCTAATCGGTTATTACCGGAGGTTCATCTCTGAATTTGCTACAATTGCAAGTCCTTTAATTGACCTGACAAAAGCAAAAGCCCCGGTGTTGGTAAAATGGTCCCCAGAAACTGAGAAAGCATTCAAAAAGTTGAAAGAAATCATCTGTACCCAACCAGTGTTAGTAACCCCTGACTTCTCCAAAGAATTCATTTTGCAGACAGATGCATCTGATGTTGGACTGGGGGCAGTCCTTTCTCAGGAAAGCCGAGGGGAAGAGCACCCGATCTTGTACATAAGCAGGAAGCTTAACCCACACGAAAGGAATTACTCTATTGTAGAGAAAGAGTGCCTTGCTATAAAGTGGGCGGTAGATCATCTTAAATATTACCTGCTAGGGAGGAAGTTTAGACTGGTAACTGACCATGCACCACTTACATGGATGTGCCAGAACAAAGAGAAAAACAGTAGAGTAACACGCTGGTTTCTGAGTTTGCAACCCTATCACTTTTCAGTAGAACACAGGGCTGGATGCAAACAGGGGAATGCTGATGGGCTCTCAAGAATGCACTCACTGATGTCTATGGTCGCTCACCCCATCAGGTCTGAGCTGGGGGGGAGGATGTGTGACAGAAAGCAGGGGATGATAATGGAAGGAGTTTATATATCCCCTTATATTTTGCAGGGTGGTTACCCACAATAGTTTTACTAGCCCCAGGGAGATGTTTTGTTAATAATGGAATTATTAATGTCTGTTATTATCTATGTGTTTTGGGTCCCTGGGGTGGAGCATTTGGAGAGTAGGGCGGGCCAGTGCTCCACTCCACAGTTTATGAGCAGCTGAAGACCAGCAGGTGGGAATCCAGTCCGGAGATTATCGGATACTCTCCTAGCACTCACCTGTATCCACTAATGAATGGGAGAGGCAGTTAAGTAGCCTCCTGGTCTCAGAGCAAAGGAGAGATCATTTGGCTCCCTGAGAGAGAGAGGGAGAGAGCTGCCAAAAATACTGACTGCTGCAATTATTGAATACAATCTGTTATTTTGTTGTTGGGAACGGATAAGCCGTCCAACTGTAGTTAGGTTGGAGAACCTTGTATTAGTTAGTGCTCACAAGAGCAAGGCTTTTTGTTTTGGTTTATTTATTTCCTGTAATGCCTGTGGTGTTAAAATAAAAACAGGCCCAGCCTTTTATTTTACCCTCCTTGTGTCTGAGACGTCTCTGCAGCCTGGTAGACGGCGTGTAAGTAAAGATTCCCGGACAGAGTACCAAAGTAAAGCGGTATTGTGTCACAGTGTGTATATAATTATTTTTTTTTTATATATATATCCTCTCACTCTTCGCTGGAGCTTGATTCCTTTACATATTAACCACAATGCTTTACACCATGCTCATTCTTGGTTTATTCTGGCAGTACAGAGCGGTGTCTGTGCTCCAGTGTGTACTTCAAGCATTTTTTTTTTTATTTTTTTTTTTTATTTTTTTTTTGTACCTATTCTGGTCTATTTCATTTTATTTTCTGTTATAGTCACCGTTTGTTTTACCTCTCCCAAACTTATTTGTTTGATGTTTCTATGTCTTTGAAAACAATAAAATATGATTTACCTAAAGTATAATTTGGTGCATCAGCAACAGTGGCTTCACTAGGAAGGTGCGGCAGGTATGGACCACTTATTTGTCTTAGGGATGTGCAGCCTCTGGGGCTCTGCCTAAGGTGCTGTCTGGAGAGATCAAATGATATGCCCTCACCATCCCTCTCTCTGCATGGGCAGGCAGGCAGCTGGACACCGGTGTCCCCCACTTTGTCAGCTCTTTCCAAAGGTAATCCCTAACTAAAGGGATGGGAGGTCTGTTCATAGAAACCACTGCTTCACTGCTCCCTTGCAATGCCTGTCACTATTTTTGCTGAGTGCCAAGATATGAGGTCATATCCCAGCACTCAACAATGAAGCAACAATGGTGAGACAGAGGTCTGTATTAACAGATCTTGAGCTCTCCCCACTGTCTTGATAAAGGTAAGAGATAAAGAAAATTATATGAGGAGAGATGGGAAGATAATGAGAAAGAAGAAAGATATGGAAGTAGGGAGAAATATAACAAGAAAGGGGAGAAATAATGAGGAAGACGGATGGGACAAAGGGGAGAGATAAAGAGAAAGAAGAGAGATGAAAAAGAGAAAGGAGTGAGATAATGAAATATGAGGAGAGAGGTGAGATGGCGATGGAGAAAAGGGAGAGATAAAACAATGTGAGATCATGAAAATAGGCAGAGACATTGAGACAAGAGGCAGATATGGAGAAAGGGGAGAGATAAAGAAAAGGGGAGGTGAGATAAAAACGAAAAGGGAAAGATTAAAGAGAAAGGCAGTTTAGGTAGAAAAGGGAGACAGAAGTAAGTGGAGAGATGAAAAGAAATGCAAAAGATAAAAAGTTAAATAGAAAGAGGAGAGATAAAAACGGGAGAGAAAGAAGATAGATGAAGAGAATTGGGAAAGATAAAGAAGATAGTGTAAGGGTACCAGTGAATCAGGACAGAGGCAAAAAGGTACTGGTGAAAATGTTTATTAAAATAAAATAAATAAGAATCCAAAACAAGAGAAGCAGATGGTCGTGGATCAAGCCAAGGTCAGGAGCCAGAACGGGTAGTCACACGAGCCAAGGTCAGGAGTCCAGAAATCCACGTAGTCCAAAATCAAGCAGGAATTGGCACCAGAATAGGAGTCAGGCAGGCCGGGTCAAACACAAGAATCAAACACTGGAAGCACGTACTCATGGGTCTGGAACCCATGCAGACCAGAAGAAGAGACCACCAGATGACGAGAACAGTGCTTAGCAGACTGACCTCCTCCAAGAAAGGAATCAGGAACAAAGGTTATAGGGACAAGACACCCCTCTGTAATCAGGGTAACAGAATAGGGATGAGGAAGCCGACTCTTGCAGACTCACGTCCACAAACATGTATGCATCATAACCGGCAGGAAGAGCTGACAAAACACCGGAACCAGCATAGCACAGAAGCAGATGAGCTGAAAGCGCTGCAGTCTCCGCTCTGCAAACTCCTGGCCTTTTGCCTGCGGCCATATGTCACGGGACTGGGTCCATACAGACAACTGTAAAGATCCAGAACAAAGCAGAACTAAACTTGGCTGGATGTGGAAATCCGAACAAAACTTGGAGATATCCTGCAGGCACCCTGGACAGTGGCGTCGGCAGGGTGGGGCCCCCCTACATCATTTTGTAATAGGCCGCCCTAAATCCGGGCCGGTGGGCCGGACGGATGGCAGACGAGCATTCAACGCAGCCGCAAAGTTCAAAACTAAGCGGCTGCGAGAAGGTTTGAATGCGGCCATCGTGCCAGTAGCGTAGGCAGGGGGGGGGCGGTCCGCCCCGGCTGCCGCTCATCTGAGGGGTGCCACCACGCCTCCAGAAAAGATGGGCGCGGCAACTGGGGCTTGATGTCAAATCCCGGCACACAACACTGAAGCCACGCCCACCAAGCCAGGATCCAGAAGAAGAAGAAGAGGAAGAACGAAGGAGGAAAAGTGACAGTGACAGAGGAAAGGTAGGACAAGATTCAGGGAGAGTGGATTAGTGAGTGTGTGAGAGTGATGGGTGTTATGCTGAATGTTTGTGAATGAAGGTTTCAGATAGCATGGATGTGTAAGTGTGGGGGGGGGCAGCATGGTATAGGGAGGCTGTAATCACATTCCTTTCATGCCCAGATTCCAGCATGTAGTGGCTGCCTAGGCATGATAGGAGTGTGAATGCTGTCAGCAATTATTTTTTTGGTCCAACTTTGGTGTGTTAACACTTTAATTGGATGGAATAATTCAATAACAGTATTTATATTATATATATATATATATATGTATAATTGCAAACGGCAATCACACTCCTATCATGCTAAGTCAGCCAGCACATGCTAGAACCTGAGCATGATAGGATTGTGATTGTTGTTTTATATATATATATATATATATTGTTATTGATTTTTTTGTCTAATTTTGGTGTTACTTTTAATAAAGTATTTTAAAGTTTTGTTTTTTTGTTGTTGTTTTTTTTCCGGTTTTGGCCAAGTGAATGCTGAATTTTCAGTTTCAGTCCAGAATTTTCATTTCGGTGCATCCCTACTATATACTATGCCAGTCACTAAAGTGGTAAGCCTACCCCACATCAATGTTTGGCTTACTATATAGAGATAGGGGTTGTACTGCAGTATTGTCAGTGTCTGGCACAATGTATAGGCACACATTGACGGTGGTACCGCATAATCCCTAAGTATATAATGATAACAATTATGCTGTACCCCTGTCAATGTTTGCCTAACCATAGAAACTATGCACTTTTAAAGTGTGTGTGTGTGGGGGGGTGCCACATACAGGATCTGCCACAGGTGCCAAATACTCTAGGTACACCCCTGCATCGTGCATGGCTGTGCTCTTCGTCCCACGTCTTAAAAGGGGTGGGATGAAGAGCTGAGGCACGGCCGTTGGGCGGTGCGTGCACGCCGGCCGCTTTAATTTCATTAGGCACTGGTGGAGTGACTGCCGCACGGCGGCCCCTTTCATTGTCACTCGCAGCCGCTTTGATGGCGCAATGGGCCAGTTGACTTAGGCTGCCCTGGACGCGGAGGAGAGAGAGAGGCACCGAGCGGTCGCTGATGAATACGTTTTCAGCAACCGTTTGGCGCCTCTCACTGTTCCACGCGAGGCCTCTGCCTTGGTCGCGGTGCCGGCATTTCAAGCTGAGCGCCAGAATATGATGTCATATCCGGCGCTCAGCAGTGAAGCCGCGCACATTGCGGCAGAAGAGGGAGACGGAGGCCTCACAATCCCACTGCTGGACTTCTACAAGGTAAGTGAACTTCAAAGGGGGGAGAGGGTAAAAAGTTAGGAGGGGTAGATAGGGAGTGAGAAGAGGTAGATAGGGAGTGAGAAGAGGTAGATAGGTAACCCATTTTCCATTTGCGACACTTCTAGACAGACATGCACGACTGGATCCTTTCTGTGCCCCATTGTGGGGGACTTTCTATGTACCGGTATTCATTTTCTGTAAATGTGTTCTGGACAGGGTTGGATGGTGCACATTGAACATGTCGGTCATACTTGTCCTCTGTGCTGTAATGACCCTCCAGTGCTAGTTACTGACCTTCTTTATCTAGTGTTTGTGTAGTTGCTTTCTTGGATTACAACAACTGCATTTAAATATTGGTTTACTCCACTCCATTTTTGCTGAAGCAAGTACAATATATGTATCACTAGAGCAGAAGTTGATATTAGTGCCCCTTAGTGCAGGTCATACAAACTCTAAATTCTAAGAAGTAAACTCTAAATTCCCTAGATAAGGAGGGAGAGGGGGTAGATAGGGTGGGAGGGAGAGGGGGTAGATAGGGTGGGAGGGAGAGGGGGTAGATAGGGTGGGAGGGGGTAGATAGGGTGGGAGGGAGAGAAGGGAGGGTGGCAAGAATATTGAAATAAAGAGTCAGAATGAGAGAGAGAATGAATGGATTAATGTGTGGGTGCATTAATGAATATTTGCAAATAATTTGTGTGAAAGAATAAGTGATTGAATGAAAGTGAATTAGTGAGTGACTGTAAAAGTGTTTGTGTGAATCATAGGTGTATTATTGATTTGTCAAAAAAGCAAAGATGGTATAAGCAGGGTGTTTAAGCACTGGGGACAAAGATGGCACAGGTAGTTTGTTTATGGGACAAACATGGCGTACGTTCAGCTGTTTGGGGACAATGTTGACTCATGCTGGGCTGTTTGGCGACAAAAATGTCACATCCTATGTATGTGTAATATAGGTGCTGGTCAGGTTCTATGTGGGCAATGTGGATGCCAGGGTTGGCTTTAGGGTGTGCGACCAGTGATCTATGCCTGTAATTTAGGGTGGTTTATACCTTTTAATGCAGAGTTTATATGTAATTTCCAATTGATATATACCTGCAAAGCTGGGTTTTGTGTTATTCTGTATCGGCTATGTTTCTACACATTATTTATGTTTGCCTGCAAATATAGGATTTGTATGTCTTATTCAGTTGATCAATACCTGGAGTGCTGTTTCCATGTGTTGCTTATTTGATCTATACCTTCAGTGCTGAGTGTACATGTGATTTCCAGTTGATCTATACCTGCAATGCTAGGTTTGTGTGTTCTGTTGGTTTATACCTGCAATGCTATGTTTCCATACATTATTTATGTATACCTGCAAATACAAGTTTTTTTTTATCTTATTCAGTTGCATGTGCTGTTTCCATGTGTTGTTTATTTGATCTATACCTGAACTACAGGGTGTAAGTAAAAGAGCGGTATGGTTTAGTGAACGAGGGGACAAAGGAGAGTGAGAGTCAGTCCTGCACCGAGAGGTCCTCTACAGGGGAGAGGACCTCTCGGTGCAGGACTGACTCTCACAGTCTTCCCCTGATCTGCAGTCAGTGTGGCAAATATTTTTTTTGGTGTGGTAGTGGAGGGAGTGATTGCATGCAAGGGGACATTGAGCGGGGCCCAAGGAAATGCTTGGGTAGGGTCAAATTTTTTCACTATAAAATATATTGGCAACAGGGTCAAATATTTATATATGTTTTGGCAGCAGGGGCTAATATTTATTTATATATTGGCAGCAGGGTCTAATATTAATATATATCAGCAGCAGGTGATAATATATATTGGCAGCAGGAGCTAATATTCACATATATTGGCAGCAGGAGCTAATATTAACATATATTGGCAGCAGGGTCTAGTATAAATATTCATATTGGCAGCAGGGGCTAATATTAATATATATTGGCTGCAGGCAGGGCCGGCTTTAGGGGTGTGCGACCTGTGCGGCCGCACAGGGCGCCATGGCAACAGGGGCGCCGTCCGGGACTTAAATTATAACATTGTTTGTTTTTTTTGTAACTTTATTTAACATACTCCATGTTAAATAATTTTTTTTTTTTACCCCTTCAGGTCCGGGACTTACCTGGTACTTCCTGGTTACAGGTCACCGGTAGACCTGGACGTACCAGGTACGTCATCCCCAAAAACCGCCCCCAAATCGCCACAATCGTGGTGATCCCGGGGGCACTGCTGCTGCTGTCTGCCCAGGAGTAGACCAGCACAGCCTCTCTAAGCCCACCCCCAAGCCTACAATCACTTCGACGGAGTGATTCTGTAGGGTGAAACTGTGATTGCAGAAAAACCTGCAATCGCGTTTTCAGCTGCCACAGGCAGCTTCAGGGAAGGGGGTGGTGTGTTGATTGGGTCCCCACACAAGGGTGGGGACCTGACACAACACCCCCCTGCTGCCTGATCGCTCCATGAGAGCGTCAGTGCAGCGTTAACCCCTTCAATGCGACCGTGGCATTGAAGGGGTTAATTCCCATTTTTTATGGGGCTCTGCTGCTGGTGGTCTGCCCAGGCAGTTGCACATATTCTATACAAAATATAATATGAAATCTAAAGCAACATTGCAACATATGCAAAAAAACACTGTCCCACATAGAAGACTTATAAATAAACTGCAATCTCTGAGTTTAGATCCCAATGTTATTGAATGGATTAGGCAGCGGCTGTAGCATATTCGGAGCAAGGTCTTGTTACCAGTGGGATACCTCAGGGATCTGTACTTGGACCCATTCTCTTTAATATTTTTATTAGCGATATTGCAGAAGGATATTGGTAAGGTATGTCTTCTTGCTGATGACACAAAAATTTGCAACAGGGTTGTTGTTCCTGGAGGGATAAGCCAAATGGCAAATGATTTAGGTAAACTGGAAATATGGTCAGAGCCGGGCAACTGGAATTTAATATGGATAAATGCAAAGTAATGCATCTAGGGCATAAAAACCCAAGGGTAGACTATAGAATATTTGATACTGTCCTAACCTCAATTGGTGAGGAAAGGGATTTAGGGCAGTGGTGGGATTCAGATGGTTCGCGTGAAACGTTTCTTAATTACCCTATTATAGGCCGCACTTTCCCCCCACTTAAAGTGGTTGTGCAGCCTATAATTGGGTTTAGGATCCAGATCCCCCGCGGCGCTGCAGGGGACTTGGATCCTCCTTTCCGGCAGCAGCGGATATCTGTGCGATGCAGACAACCCCGCTGCTGCCGGCGGCTCTGCCCACCCTCCTCACTGAACGGGGCTGTCACCGCCCACGAAGGTCACTGAGTCGCGCTGGCCAGCTGTTTCAATTCTATTTTGGATCAACGGGGACGGCTTCCTAAAATGCCACCCGTGTCGATTCGAAATAGAAGTGAGTCAGCCGGCGCCACTCAATAACTTTCGTGGGCGGCACCAGCGATGCTCAATGACCTTTGTGAGGAGGATGGGTGGAGCCGCCGGCATCAGCAGCGGGGTTGTCTGCATCACACAGATGTTTGACAGCGGGAATCCAACGTGCACATCGGGGTCTTCAGTCAGGCAAAGTCAAACTCTGTGCCCAATTTCCTATAGGCATCTTTGTCACTAAATAGCTTCCCATAGTCCCATGTTTAGTGACAATGATGCCTATGGGGAAACTGGGGGCAGAGTTTGCCTTTGTCCCCAGTTTTCTATAGGCATCTTTGTCACTAAATTGCTTCCCATAGTCCCATGTTTAGTGACAAAGATGCCTATGGGAAACTGGGGGCAAAGGCAAATTCTGTCCCCGGTTTCCCGTAGGCATCTTTGTCACTAAACATGGGACTATGGGAAGCTATTTAGTGACAAAGATGCCTATGGGAAGCTGGGGACAGAGTTAATTAATGGGATTAATTAATGGTAATTAAAAGTATGTACTGGTGCTTTTTAGATGATTGCTTGAGATTTTTTTAATGTGACAAATGCAATTGATAAAACATCAAAAGGAGGCATCATAGATTTGTAAAAAAAAAAAAAAAAATACTTTTTGAAAAAAAGGTGAAAACGGCATATACCAATTTGAGTCAAATTGTTTCTTGCAGTTTTCACCTTGTTTTCAAGAATTCAAGATTTATAAAAATGTTTAGTGGCTTTTTGTTTTATTAATAGCATTTGTCACATAAACAATTCACAATCAATTATCTAAAAAGCACCAGTGCATACTTTTTCCAGACTTCTAGTGAACACTTTGATTAACTGCTATATTATATATATATATATGCTAAACAGCTTGAAATTGTTCAACGTGCATTTTTTACAGTAGATTTTACTTATTTATGTGTGACTGTCTGAGTCTCTGTGTGCGTGTGTAAGAGAGACTGCCTGAGTCACTGTGTGCGCGTGTAAGAGAGACTGCCTGAGTCTCTGTGTGTGTGTGTGAGAGAGACTGCCTGAGTCTCTGTGTGTGTGTGAGAGAGAGACTGCCTGAGTCTCTGTGTGCATGTGTGAGAGAGACTGTCTGAGTCTCTGTGTGCGTGTGTGTGAGAGAGAGAGAGACTGCCTGAATCTGTGTGCGTCTGTGAGAGACAGTGAGTCTGTGTGTAAGAGACTGTGAGTCTGTGTGTGAGTGTATGAGAGACTGCCTGAGTCTCTTTGTGTGCGAGAGAGACTGCCTGAGTCTGTGTGTGTGTGTGTGCGAGAGAGAGACTGCCTGAGTCTTGTGTGCATGTGTGAGAGACTGCCTGAGTCTGCGTGTGCTTGTGTGTGTGAGAGAGAGAGAGAGAGAGAGAGAAAGACTGTCTGAGTCTCTGTGTGCATGTGTGAGAGAGAGAGAGACTGCTTGAGTCTTGTGTGCATGTGTGAGAGACTGCCTGAGTCTGCGTGTGCGTGTGTTTGAGAGACTGCCTGAGTCTCTGTTTGCGTGTGTGAGAGAGGCTGCCTGAGTCTCTGTGTGCGTGTGTGAGAGAGACTGCCTGAGTCTCTGTGTGCGTGTGTGAGAGAGACTGCCTGAATCTGTGTGCGTCTGTGAGAGACTGTGAGTCTGTGTGCGTCTGTGAGAGACTGTGAGAGACTGTGAGTCTGTGTGTGAGAGACTGTGAGTCTGTGTGTGAGTGTATGAGAGACTGCCTGAGTCTCTTTGTGTGTGAGAGAGACTGCCTGAGTCTGTGTGTGCGAGAGAGAGACTGCCTGAGTCTCTGTGTGCATGTGTGAGAGACTGCCTGAGTCTGTGTGTGCTTGTGTGAGAGAGAGAGAGAGACTGCCTGAGTCTCTGTGTGCATGTGTGAGAGAGAGACTGCCTGAGTCTCTGTGTGCGTGTGTGAGAGAGAGAGAGACTGCCTGAGTCTCTGTGTGCGTGTGTGAGAGAGACTGCTTGAGTCTCTGTGTGTGTGTGTGTGTGTGAGAGAGAGAGAGAGAGACTGCCTGAATCTGTGTGTGTCTGTAAGAGACTGTGATTCTGTGTGTGTGTGTGTGAGACTGCCATGAGTCTGTGTGTATGTGAGACTGCCTGTGTGAGTGTGCGAGAGACTGCCTGTGTGAGTGTGCGAGAGACTGCCTGTGTGAGTGTACGAGAGACTGCCTGAGTCTCTTTGTCTGTGAGAGAGACTGCCTGAGTCTGTGTGTGTGTGAGTGAGAGAGATAGAGACTGCCCGAGTCTGTGTGTGTGCGAGAGAGAGACTGCCTGAGTCTGTGTGCATGTGTGAGAGACTGCCTGAGTCTGTGTGTGTGTGTGTGAGAGGTTTTCATTTTTTATTACGAAATCTCGGAAGTGGTTACTAAAAAAAATTGAATCCCACCACTGGGAAATGCTTGGTTGTAAAGGGAGAGGTATTAGCAGTAGAAAGAGGGAATTGCTCATGCTGCTCTACAAGAGCACTGGTGAGACTTCACTTGGAGTTCACTTGAGTAGTGGAGACTGTATCTCCACAATTATATAGAGATATGTTGGCGAACGTTCAGAGAAAGGCTACTAAAATGGTTCATGGATTACAGGATTAAAAAAAAAATAAAAAAAAAAATAACTTACTAGGAAAGTTTAAAGGATCTTAACGTATATAGCCTGGAAGAAAGATGTGACAGGGGGGATATGATAGAAACATTTAAATACTTAAAGGGAATCAACAAGATAAAGGAAGAGAGTTTATTTAAAAGGAGGAATACTACCACAACAAGAGGACTAGAGAGCTAGAGAGGCAAATGTTTAAAAGTAACAACAGGAAATATTACTTTACTGAAAGGGTAGTGGATGCATGGAATAGCATTCCAGCAGAAGTGATAGATGTTAATACAGTGAAGACATTTAAGCAAGCATGGGATAGGCATAAGGCTAGGCTAGATATTGGATGAGGCAAGGGACTAAGGAAAGTATTCAGAGGTCGGTCAGATTGGATGGGCCAAATGGTTCTTATCTGTTTCTGTGTTTCTATGTAGATCCCTTGCAAAGGCAAATAGTAGGTCCAGCAAGGAACTTTAAATAGTGGATGGAATTCCAAAGACAGGCTCACTACCTGCTGGAGTTCAATAATGGAGGCAAAAAATGTCAGCTTTAGCAGCCATCTTCGATGATACAACAGTTCAAGAAGAGGGTAACACCTGCTTGTTGGAAGTGCGAACAACATAGCTTCTTACACCTAGAAAGGTGAGTGAGGAGATCATGGGACAATGCTTTCAGTTGCCCCTTTTGGCTGCCACACTTTTCTCATGCTCCTGACCGCTACAGGAAGTATGTTAATTTTAACCTCCTTACCTTTAAAATTTACCACAAATATTCAAGGACCAATTTGGACTCCACATTTCACATTTACCAAGTTTTAACGGATGGTATTACTACCCCTCCCGTTGTTAATTAAGTTTTCAATATGATCATTCATTCAGTAATGCTCAGATTCAATTTCCCAGTTCCTAACGCTCAGAAAACTTATGAAAGAAGAAAATATTCTGCACTGAAGCATATTGGTTTTAAAATGCCGTAATCTGACCTGCATGCATGCTGTTTTATCTATCAGAATGGGCCAGACCCCAGCTTCAGAACCTGGTCAAACACTGCTCATTAAAAAGAGTTGCATGTAACTTCAAATGTGGATCTAAGTGAACTGATGGGCACTTGTGAAGAACCCAGCTCTTTCGTCCAACTCTACAACAAAACCATGAGAGACATCCTAGAGAGTATAGCACCTTGGTATTATCAAACCAAGGTGCTTTGTTGTACACCTGCATGTTGCATGTGTACAACAATGCACCTTGGTTTGATAATACAGATATGAAGAGAGCAGTTTGTACACTTGAAAGAAGGTTGCGCAGGACATTTACCAATTAGGAAATATGGAAAACGCATTGAGGGTGCACCCAAGGGATCCAAACAGAAAGCAAATGTTACCTAAAATCTTCCATATCTTAGGCGTCACCCGCATGTGGAAAAACAAATAGAATAAACTCACAACTGAAGTAAAGAGTTTCTGGTAGTGACCCTACTTTACATTAGAGTGCAATTTTCCTCCTGCCCCATTACTACCCCCCCATAATAAAAAAAAAATAGTAAAGGGTTTAATATCTAAATCCCAAAACTAAGGTTATTACTGTATGACTAAAACCGAACTATTTGTATCAAACAAGCTTACCTACGGAGAGGGAGAAGCTGGCAATCACATTGAAATGGGTTATTGGCCAAGTTAATGACTTCTAGATTAATAAAGTTCTTCATGTTGGGAAGGTTCTGTAATTTATTATTTTCCAAATATAGGCTTTTGATATTCTGTCCTAGTCCCAAAAATCCATCTTTTGAAATCTGAAAAGAAAATATATTTTAAAAATGTTACATTTTTTTATGTTAACAAAAAATTAATGAATAAACATAATGTGTACCATAAACATAGGACCTTTGCATCTCATCGATTAAATAATGGCAGTGAACCCCATCTGCTTTAGTGTGCTGTTTTTCCTACCTGTAACAGTTAACCATTTGAAATAACTATAAACAAGGTATAATTTGTGTTGTAATTTCCTCAGTAGGTCTAGTAAGAAGTCTCTGGCCATTGATCTCGGCTTCCATGTAGCAAATGCTGGCTACAAGATGGGTAGCTGCTCCAGTTCTCAGAGTAAAGGTGCTCCTCAAGGCAAAAAGCAAACAACTGTACCACCAGACACAACACATTTTATTGGGACTGGGCACAGTTTGTATAGCCATTTTACCAGGGGAGGGGAAATTTACATATACACATAGTCATTGGTTCTGTGACATACCTGGTATGTGATGCCAAAAAAATACTCCCCCCCCAGTAAACCGGGGATCATGTTCACAGCTGCCAGCCTCAACATTCCCCTACTGCCCAATTGCATCTGACTCTGTCTGCCAGCCTGCGCTGCTGTCTGCCTCTGCCATCTGCCTGCCTCTGCTGCAAGCCGCCAGCCTGCTATTAAAATGTGTTTTTTACATTCTGGTGTGTTGACTGGTGATACAGTTCTTTGGGAGACCCTTTTCCCTAGAGGAGCTCAGAGAACCAGAGTGACTACTCATCTTGTAACCAGTTTTCACTATGGAAGGTAGCAGCAAAAGGCCAGGGATGTCCCGGTAGACTCCCTGGTTCCCGTGCTAACACACACACACTTACTCAAACACTCATGCTAATTCCATTGTTTGTATTGTATGTTGTTGATATAAATCATTAGTGGTGATTCAATTGCCCCTTAGGAATACCTATGGATGAGGAGAAGAGGCATGAAGATATATATTGCCTTAAATTGGCTTGCAATACACCTGTGTCAAGATTACACCACTATGGTTATCAGCTGTAAATTTATACTTAGATAATTAATCTGTTTATGAGCTACACTGTACATTACAGTCATTAGTATTGACGAATGTCACAAAATTGTTAACCTCTCCTTCACTGCGTTACCAAATGGTGATAAAATCATATGGAAAAACAATGGACAGAAAATCATTACCAAAACATAAGAAAGAGACATAATGCAAGGTCTAGACAAAAAGCGGAAGTAGACTGACACCACCAAATGGACATACAAGCCAGTCATCTAAGACAAATATAAGGCTGACTTATAAACACATTAATGCACCATGGGGTGGGGGGGGGTCTGATATTAAACTGAAACAATATTGGTCACTCCCTGCTTACAGATCCTGGCTGTCTGCCGGAGATAATCTCCTCAGCAAGTGGTGAGATGATACTGCTGGGGGTAGATACTGATGGGGGTAGTCTTTGCAAAGTCAGGGCCCATAGTCAATAGGGAGGAGGCTGGCTGTCAGGCCTCTCCAGTGGCCCCAGTGATGGAGGTTTCTGTCACAGTACCTTTAGGGGTGGACCATTACGCTGTTTCAAGAAAGAGGACCGGTTCTTGGACTGATTTGCAGGCCTTTAAATCCAGAATAACACATTTCACAAAAACTATAAATTGATTTGCATTTTACTCAGTGAAATAAGTATTTGCTCAATCAGCAAGATGTCTGGCTCCTAGGTGTTTTTTATACAGGTAACCAACTGAGATTAGGATCACTCTCTTAAAGGGAGTGTTCCTAATCTCAGTTTGTTACCTAAATAAAAGACACCTGTCCACAGAAGCAATCAATCAATCAATCAGATTGTAAACTCTCCACCATAGCCAAGCCCAAAGAACTGTCCAAGGATTGTAGACCTACAAAAGGCTGGAATGGGCTACAAGACCATTGCCAAGCAGCTTGGTGAGAAGGTGACAACAGTTGGTGCGATTATTTGCAAATGGAAGAAACACAAAATAACTGTCAATCTACCTTAGTCTTTGGCTCCATGCAAGATTTCACCTTGTGGAGTTTCAATGATCATGAGAATGATGAGGAATCAGGCCAGAACTATACAGGAGGATCTTGTCAATGTTCTCAAGGCAGCTGGGACCATAGTCACCAAAAAAACAATTGGTAACACACTACACCATGAAGGACTGAAATCCTGCATTGCCTGGAAGCCCCACCTGCTCAAGAAAGCACATGTGCAGGCCTGTCTGAAGTTTCCCTACGATCATCTGAATGATTCAGAGGAGAACTGGGTAAAAGGGTTGTAGTCAGATGAGACCAAAATCGAGCTATTTGGCATCAACTCAACTCTCTGTGTTTGGAGGAGGAGGGATTCTGCTTATGACCCCAAGAACATTCCCACCGTCAGACATGGAAGTGGAAACGTGTGCAAACCTGGTGGCCAACTACAAGAAAGGTCTGACCTCTGTGATTGCCAACAAGGGTTTTGCTACCAAGTACTAAGTCATGTTTTGCAAAGGGGTCAAATACTTATTTTTGTAAAAAGCAAACCAATTTATAACTTATTTGAAATGCATTATTCTGTTTTTTTTTTGTTGTTATTCTGTCTCTCACTGTTCAAATATACCTACCATTAAAATTATATACTGATCATGTTTGGTCAGTGGGAAAATGTACAAAATCAGCAGGGGAGCAAATAATTTTTTTCCTTCACTGTATGTATACCTGATGGCCTGCTTTAACCCCTTAACGACCTTTGACGGTTCAGGGCCGTCACGCAAAAACGGTCTGTTAATGACCTTTGACGGTCCTGAACTGTCATTAAATTAAAAAAGCTTGGAAAGTGATCAACAATCACTTTCCTCGATTAAACGGCGTTGCTGTAATGCCTCGATGTTGAGGCATTCAGTAACGCCGAGATCGGCATCAGGAGCCATGTCTGGCCCCTCCCCGGGGAGTCAACGGACGCCCGTTTTAAAAGAGTGTGTCGCTGGTGTCACTCAAAGGTGTCGCTGAAACGGCTCGATAGCGAGGCATTCAGCGACACCAAACACCCACCCCAGGACGCGTCACTGCGAGTGATTCTGCCCTATCTTTGAACCTGGCCACTCCAGCCGGCCCCTTCAAACCATTCATTTCCATGTCAAGATTTTTGGGAAGATACAGCGCTAATTTTAAATTTAGACTTTTAAAAAAAAAAATTGCTGGATGGTTCCTCTGATGGTGACATCACTGCATAATTACTTTTAAATGTTACAACTTTTAGCTATTTTTTTTCCATTATTTTTTAAAAATATTTTACTAATCAAACTGCAATTTGCAGTACCTGTATTCAACCTGCAAGTGGAGCCAGAGTTCTCAAGAGGGTCTGGAGGAGGGTGACCACATGTCCCGGAATGAGGAATGAGTGAAGAGGACTCAGCCAATCATGAGAGACTTCTCAACTCTCCTGATTGCCTGAGAGTTCAGAAGCCTCTCCTGATAGGCTGAGTCCCTCCTTCACACCAACTCAGAGTATGCTGCAGCCAGCACCAGGTATGTGTGTTTGACTCTGTGTGTGTGTGTGTGACTGTGTTTGTGTGACTGTGTGTGTAATGTCTGGTAATAGAGGAGTTAATTCTCTGAATCTACTCATGTCTGGTATTAGAAGGGTTAACATTCTATATCTATTCATGTCTGTAATGATTGTATGTATATTATTAAATCTGAAATCAACATGGTTTCCAAGGCTTCTTAATAATTAATATATACCGTATTTGCTCGATTATAAGACGAGGTTTTTTCCAGAGCAAATGCTCTGAAAAATACCCCTCGTCTTATAATCGAGGTCGTCTTCTAATCAGACCTCATTCTGCTGGGGCCGTGCTGCTTACCGGGCTTTGATCGCGAGCAGCGTCTCTGCTTTTAGCAGCAGGGGAACAGGAAGGTAGCACATAACTCCTCACATAATCTACCTCCCCCTCCTTCCTCTGGGGGCGGGCCAGAGAAGTTGCTCGCACAGCCGGGCCCCTGCAGAAGTCTGCGAGTGGGAGAACTGCAGTTCAGGTAAGGGGGTGGGGGGGTTGAGCATGTGTGTGTATGGGTGATTAATGGAATGAATGAGTATTTAAATGTTTGTGAATGAGTGTGTGTATGTGATAGCATGGATGTGTAAGGGGGGTGGGGGTGGTAGCATGGCATTGGGAGGCTGTAATCATACTTCTAACATCCCCAGGTTCCAGCATGTACTGGCTGCCTTGGCTTGATAGGAGTGTGATTGCTGTTAGCAGTATATATATCTCCAGAAATGCATTTTAACCCCCTATATGCCACTCAGCCCCATGATGTGCCTTTTAACCCTCTATATGCCAAAGTGGCATATAGGGGTATAAGGCATATCATGGGGCAGAGGGGCATATAGGGGGTTAAAAGGCATATCATGGGGCACAGTGGCATATAGGAGGGTATAAGGCATTTCTGGGGGCAGAGTGGCAAGCCTGGGGGCAGATGTGCATAACTGGGGGGGGCAGGGTGGCAAATAAAAGGAAATAAAAATATATTTTTCTCAATCATAGCTTTTATTAAATATGAAAATTAGTTTACATGAATTAATATTTACTAGTAAAACTTTTTTCCTATAGGGTAGTCTTATATTCAGGCTTTTTGTTTTTTTCCTAAATTCATATTTTGATTTTGGGGGGTCGTCTTATAATCGAGCAAATGCGGTAATAGTTATTGTGAATCAGGGTGTACATGTATATAATATATAAAATGTATTTTATGTGTGTATGTGACGGTATGCATATGTGAGCCAGTCCCTGAATGGCACCCTAGTCTGGAGACCCTCTAGCGAACTTTCCCAACTTTGTTATTTATTTTAATGGACGCGGCGCCATCTTGTGAGTGGCAAGGTCTCTCACATTGGCGGTTGTGACCCTCTCTGGAGCGGTCACGGCGCATCCTGGGGTGAGTGTTCTGTGTCAATGAATGCCACGATATTGAGGCATTTCAGCGACACCATTGAGGTTTAGGAGGCCTCCTAAACTCTTTTAAAATGGGCGCCCCCTGACATAGCCCCTGATGCCGATCTATGTGTTGCTGAATGCCTTGACATCAAGGAATTATAGCAACACCATTTAAGCGAAGAAAGTGATCTATGATGAAATTATGTGCCAGGCACGTCATTGGTTGTTACCTGACCTTTTGTGTCTGGGTTAATATATGCACTCCAGGTACCAAGAAACCTCTTGGCTGCCTCCTCCTTGCATCTTAAAGGGTTTGTCCAATCCATTGAAAATAGAAAGTGTAGTTTACTCTGAAAATAAATGTTAATATTTGGTCCATAATGTTTGGCTGTTGTTGCTCCAATGGAATCAGACTTCTAGTCCTACAGTTGTTCCATAGGAAGAGATTTAATTGTTTATGTACTCAGGCCACATCCCTAGGGGTCAATAGTATTGGCAGTTGTTGCAAGGGATACAGTAGCTTTGGGAAACTGACCAATTTTACAAGGTGGGTCCTGCCCATCAGAGAGAAATGAAGTGGTTTCCAAAGCCTCAATTCCTCAATCACCTATCTGATAATGTCTGAGATGTTTAGATTGCATAGCAAGGTGGCTCTCAATCCCAGAAATCGTGCCCCAAAAAACAGTATTTTAAGATACGTCTCAAATGTTCCCAGAATATTGTGTTAAACGCCCTTTAAACGTCCAACCCTATGAGTACCCCAGCCTGTTTTCTCTTGTGAGTAAAGTGAGCCAACACTGCTGAAAAAGCAGTCCTAATCCCCATTGATTGTAGAATATATTTGGGTAGTGATTATATCCTAGGCCATCTTTATGTAGAGCAACACATCTTTTTTTCAGATCCTTAGAGAGTTCTTTGCCATGAGGTGCCATGTTGAACTTCCAGTGACCAGTACGAGAGTGTGAGAGCGATAACACCAAATTTAACACACCTGCTCACCATTCACACCTGAGACCTTGTAACACTAAGGAGTCATATGACACCGGGGATGGAAAATGTCCAATTGGGACAAATTTGGACATTTCCACTTAGAGGTGTACTTACTTTTGTTGCCAAGGTTTAGATATAATGGCTGTGTGTTATTTTTAAGGGAACAGCAAATTTACACTGTTATATAGGCCGTACACTCACTACTTTACATTGTAGCAGAGTGCAATTTCTTCAGTGTTGTCACATAAAAAGATATAATAAAACATTTACAAAAATGTGGGGGGGTGTGAGATACTGTATTTGTTGTTTGTACTGTAGAGAACGTTTTTTGCCATTCTCAATTCTGAACGGATGTGCCTCTTTGCACAGTCCTATTAGTGCCCCTGTATGTATTTGTATAACACTATCATATCCCACTCTGACACATTTTTCTCTAATGTAAACAAATTCAACTTCTCTAGCCATTCTTCATAACTAAGGTTTTGCATTCCTTACTGTCTATAGACAGTCTCTTTCTATAGACAGTATAGAAAGACAGTATAGACAGTATAGAAAGAGAAGGCATTTTAGTTTATATTCAGATACCACTTCAAACTCGCTAGGAGGTATTGCCAAAACAAGGATAGAAGTTGCCTGCATGCGTATTTTGGAGAGAGTTCAAAGAAGGGCTACTAAATAGACTCAAGGATTTCAGGATAAAACTTACTAGGAAAGTTTGAAGGATCCTAACATGTATTGCTTGTAAGAAAAACATGACAGGGGTATATGCTATATGGCTGCAACAACTAATCGATAAAATCGATAATAATCGATAATGAAATTCGTTGCCAACGAATTTCATTATCGATTAGTTGAATCGATTATTATCGATTATAAAATGAGGGTTTTTTCAGAGCAAACGCTCTGAAAAATACCCCTCATTATATAATCCGTTTGAGTGACTCACAGCAGCAGCTCCTACTCACCAGTCCCTCCCTGTAATCACTGTGACAACTGGCCCCGCCCCCTTCCTTCTCCCAGAAGGCCAGAACCACATGGCTGTGACACTCATCTAACTGTAAGTATAAAATTACCGTATTTGCTCGATTATAAGACGAGGTTTTTTTCAGAGCAAATGCTCCGAAAAATACCCCTCGTCTTCTAATCGGGGTCGTCTTCTAATCAGACCTCAAATAGAGGTCTGATTAGGAGACTAAGATCCAGATCCCCCGCACCGATGCAGGGGACCTGGATCCTCCTGTCTCACCCCCCCCCATCATACACACACTTACCGGTGCTTCCTGCTGTATTGCCGGGGCAGCGGGTTGACGTCTACACGATCCGCGTAGACAACGTCCGCTGCAGCCGGAAGGAGGTGTGGCTAGCAGCGGGGGTTGTCTGCGTCCGTTGCGTAGACCTTCCCCGACTGTCAGAGATCAGAGTTCCCCGCACCGGTGCGGGGAACTCTGATCTCTGACAGCCGGGGAAAGTATACGCGACGGACGCATACAAACCCCCGCTGCCAACTCCACCTCCTTCCGGCTGCAGCGGAAGGCGACGTCAACCCGCTGCCCCGGCTGGAAGCACCGGTAAGAGAGGGGTGAGAGAGGGGGAAGGGGGGTGAGAGAGGGGGGAGAGAGAGAGTGTGTGTGTGTTAGTTAAATGGGGGTATAGGGTGTGTGTGTGTGTTAAATGGGGGCATAGGGCATTTCTGGAGTGGCGTTAAGGGGGCATTTAATAGAGCACTCTGCCTCCTGAAATGCCTTATACCTCCCTATATGCCACTCTGCCCCATAATATGCCTTTTAACCCCCTAAATGCCAGAGTGGCATATAGGGGTATAAGGCATTTCTGGAGGCAGAGTGCTCTATACAATGCCTTTTAACTCCCTTAATGCCACTCTGCCTCCTGAAATGCCTTATACCTCCCTATATGCCACTCTGCCCCATAATATGCATTTTAACCCCCTAAATGCCAGAATGGGATATAGGAGTATAAGGCATTTCTGGAGGCAGAGTGGCACAGAGGGGGCCAAAAGGCATACCATGGGGCACAGTGGCATATAGAGGGTTAAAAGGCATATCATGGGCCACAGTGCCATATTGGAGTGGCAAGCCTGGGGGCAGATGTGCGTAACTGGGGGACAGGTTGGAAAATACAAGAAATAAAAACAAAAAAAAAATTTTTCTCAATCATAGCTTTTATTAAAAAAAATAGTTTACATGAATTAACATTTACTGGTAAAACTTTTTTCCTTTGGGGTCGTCTTAAATTCAGGCTTTTTCTTTTTTTCCTAAGTTAATATTCAGATTTTGGGGGGTCGTCTTATAATCAGGGTCGTCTTATAATCGAGCAAATACGGTAATATTTGGGCTACTGAAAGTTAGGGGAGGTGGCGGTTAATTTAGGGGCAGTTATGGTTAATGGGGTGTTTAGGGGCAGTTATGGTTAATAGGGTGTTTAGGGTTAATTTAGGGGCAGCTATGGTTAATGGGGTGTTTAGGGTTAATTTAGGAGCAGCTGTGGTTAATGGGGTGTTTGGGGTTAATTTGAGGCAGTTGTGGTTAATGGGGTGTTTAGGGTTAATTTAGGGGCAGTTATGGTTAATGAGGTGTTTAGGGTTAATTTAGGGGATGCTGTGGTTGATGGGGTGTTTAGGGTTAATTTAGCGGTAGTTAAGGTTAATGGGGTGTTTAGGGTTAATTTAATGATGAGGACTGAGTGTTAACTTGATTAATTTAATAAAGTTAACTTAAGGCACAGTTAGAGGTAAAGGCGGGGGCAGACTAAGGGGAATCTAAATCCTGGGGGCCGTGAAGATTAACCCAGTACTTATTTATAAAAGTATGGTGTCAGTGTGATGCGAACGGGTCTGTGACTCTATGAGGGGACTTTGAGATATCGGACATATCTGGGGGTATAAGGCATATACATTATATAAGGCATATGTGGAGAGGGCAGTGTGGCATGTCTGGGGAGGACGGAGTGGTGTATCAGGGTGTATAAGGCATATCTGGGGCCACAGTGGCATATCTGGGGGTAGAGTGGAGTGGCATATGTGGGGAGGGCAGCGTGGCATGTCTGGGAGGCAGTGTGGCATGTCTGGGGAGGATGGAGTGGTGTATCAGGGGGTATAAGGCGTATCAGGCACAGTGGTATATGTGGGGGTGGAGTGGCATATGTGGGAGGTGGGGTGGAGTGGTATATGTGGGAGGCAGCATGGAGTGGCATATGTGGGAGGCAGCGTGGCATATGTGGGAGGCAGCGTGGAGTGGCAAATGTGGGAGGCAGCGTGGAGTGGCATATGTGGGAGGCAGCGTGGAGTGGCATGTCTGGGAGGCAGCGTGGCATGTCTGGGAGGCAGTGTGGCATGTCTGGGAGGCAGCATGGCATGTCTGGGAGGCAGCGTGGCATATGTGGGAGGCAGTGTGGCAAGCCTGGGCTCAAATGTGCATAAATTGGGGGGGGGGCTAGTTGGGAAATAAAGACAAGAAATGCATTTTATCAAAGTTTTTTTTATTCTGCGGTTTGTATTTAACATCATTTGTTTATTAAATTATTTTAAATAAATGAAAAATTTACATTCATTTTTTTTATCCGATTAATCGAAAAAATAATCGGCCAACTAATCGATTATGAAAATAATCGTTAGTTGCAGCCCTAATATGCTATTCAAGTAAATAAAGCGAATCAACATGATAAAGGAGGAGAGTATATTTAACCCCTTAACGACCTATGATGGGTCAGACATGTCACATAAAAATGTTCAGTTAACGACCAATGACGTGCCTGGCATGTTATGGCATTAAACAAGCTTAGAAAGTGATCTACAATCACTTTCTTCGCTTTAACGGAATTACTGTAATGCCTCATCTTAAAATCGCCTCCTAAACTTCAATGGGGTAGCTCAATGGAGGCATACAGCAACACCGAACACCCACCCCAGGAAGTGCTGTGACTGCTCTGGAAAATTTGCCACTGGCAAGTTGCCAAAGTTTTCAAGAGAAAGTTTCCATACCCTCTTGAGCTCTGTCTCCCCTTGCAGGTTGAATTCAGGTAAAGCATTCAACCATGCAAGTCAATGGAGCCCAGCTTTCTAATCACTATGTGATTAGTAAAATATGGGGAAAAAAATTTCATTATTTATTGCCACATGTACCCATTGCTATTACAAGCCATTTTGTAACTCCTTGATGAGGTAAAGTAAGAAGGGACTGTCTGTAGGAGGGTACATATAAATGACTGATAGGTAGAAGTAGCCAACAAAAAAAGAGAGGTGGTCTCATTGATGGTCATGGCTGTGATTACTATGTCCAACAACTGTGGTTTTTCCTTACTTTTTTTCACTCTGGCCAATCAGAATTTACAAAGTGAAAGGACAGACAAGCATTA
Source organism: Spea bombifrons (assembly GCF_027358695.1). Classification (NCBI taxonomy): domain Eukaryota; kingdom Metazoa; phylum Chordata; class Amphibia; order Anura; family Pelobatidae; genus Spea; species Spea bombifrons. Next base: position 19,268,979 of record NC_071092.1, on the reverse strand, counting down.
GATATATGTGTAGGAACGTCATTTTAACTTGTCAGTAGCAGCAATTACAGACTGATGAGAGTTGGAGTGTGAGACAGTGACAGCTTAACAGAGGATGAGATTGATGCTCATTGCTCATAAACAAGACTACAAGTTAATTAATAAAGTAATAGGTTATTTTAGTGCAGAACATTTACTGGTGTGGGGTGGATTGGAGAAGCTGTATTGTACTACTGTAGTGTACATATGTAATTCATATATACCACATACGACGACTGTATCAGACATTTTTTTAGAGCAGAGTATTAGGCATTTGACTTTGCTTGTACACAGCAGGATTTAGTTGTTTATTAAATACTACTTTGTAAGGATGCACCGATATATCGGTGGCCGAAATATATCGGCCGAAAAGGGCATTATCGGCAAAAAGCCGAAATAAAAAAAAAATGGCCGAAAATAATCGTCTGCAGGGGCCAGGCTGCTTACCTGTGCGTTGCTTGCACAGTGTGGGAGCAGTGTCTCTTGTGCCGGCCAGGAAAAGCAGGAACCCAGCGGAGTCACGTGAACGCATGTCACATGACTCTGCTCCGTTCCTTCTTCCTCTGGGGGCAGGGCAAGAGAAGTTGTTCATACAGAGGGAAGCAGCAGGGCCCCTGCAGAAGTCTACATGTGACAGATCAGCAGTTCAGGTAAGGGGGTGGGGGAGGGTGTATCAGCAAGTATGCGTGATTAAGGGAATTAATGAGTATCTGTGAATGAATGAGTATGTGAATGAATGTGTGATAGCATGGATGTCTAAGTGTGTGTGAAGGGGGGATGGCATAGGGAGCCTGTAATCACACTCCTATCATGCCTAGGTTCTAGCATGTACTTGCTGTTAGCAATCACACTCCTATCATGGTGAGTCAGCCTGGAATCTGGGTATGCCTGGGCATGATAGGGGCATGATTGCTGTTAACAATCATTTATATATACTAGTATGTATAGTGCCTACCAAAGGCGGGTTTGCTGGTTCAATCCACAGTGGGGCCTGACATGAGGTGTCACTCCTTGAAGCTTTGGGGTATTGTCTCTCACTGCATGGAGTATAGCTTCATGACAATGTCTCTAGGTTGTTTATTGGGACTGGGTTTAGGTCGCAGGGCCCTATGGAGCATAAATTGTGGAAGTTCTGTAGGTAAGTAATAAAAAACTAGTACCGATCTGACAATTGTTCGGGGATCCCTCACACTCTTGGAGTGCTGGGAACCGTTATCGAGGTCCTTGCAGGCATCTTGAAGCTCTCTATGTTTATTGTGGAAATGATGAAGATCTTCCCTCGTGGTCCCTTGTGCCTCTTTCAGCTGGGCCTGATGGGTCTCCAGGGTTTGTGTTTTCTTGCCTAGGTCTGTAATCTCGGTGGTAACTTGTGCAAGGTCTTTCTTCAGATCCGATTGTAAGTCAGCTTTCTCTGACCTGATCAGGTCCGATGAGGCACAGACACTGATCTCTATGCAAGTCTGTGGGGACTTGCATATAGATCACAGTGTGATCAGTGCAGGGGGATCGTAGGGAGGAGAGCGTGAAACCAAGTTTCTCACTCTCCTCCCATGCTGAAAAAAAACATAATAAAATAAAAAATCACTAAAATAATACAATAAATAATAATAATAAAAAAAATAGTGAGCTAAGTGAAGTCATTGTGACATCACTGGCATTAATAACATGTTCAAGAGGTCCCTCAGAGGACCTCTAACCATTTTTTTTTAAATTATATATTAAAAAAATACAAAAAAAAATACAAAAATATACAAAAAATATATAAGAAAAAAAACCTTACATCCCATTGCCCTAACACAACATCTACCCAGTATAATCCTCCAGCCCCCGTTCACAACCCCCAAACCCACTAAGCCATAAGCATAAAAATTCTACGAATAATGTACACCTTATAGTATGTTCCTTATAAGTGCTGGGAAAGTATGGAAAACATATATAAATTAGGTATTTCTGAAATCAGGACACCTGAATTGATAAACTTGGAGGGGATTTTCCATCACTTTACCTAATTTTGTGAGGATTCAGAGGGAAAAGTTTTAAAAAAATTAGGTGTTTTTTTCTAATTTTCGTTAGTTTTTGCTAAATTTCTCATTCTAAATTTTCAGCTAATCATCTAACTATGGTATCAAAAGAAAGCCCTATCTCTTCTTGGAAAAAAACAATATATAGTTTACATGGGTGCACTATTCACAGGAAAAGAGAATAATCGCTGAACCGGCATAGCACAAAAATGGCAAAATTGCTCCGGGACTTGAGGTACCAAAAACCCCTGGGATTGAAGGGGTTAAAAGACTAGGAGATGTGTTTAATGCCACACAGAGACCAAGAAAGTTTATGTATGGACTCACCTTTACATTTGTTGAGAACCCCAAGAGATAAGGTACATAGTTTATAAAATGTTCCCCGTATTTAGAGTGAAATAATAGGATGCACTGTATGATTAAAAGTATGACCCCAAAATAGCATCAGTGACTCACCAATGCAGACTTCCTTTTACAGGTTGGAGGACTAAGAAGCCACCTGAAGTGGGTATCATCTTTGTATTTATGTTGAATGATGCCTAGGCCTGCCCCAAGGTAGAGGTAAAAAAAGATGTGATGTCAGAATGCACAGGATCCCCATGACTGGTCAATATGGAGATTTAATAACTTGGGTTGTTTACTGACCTAATCAGCAACATTCTGACCTTGTTAATCGTAGTAAACTGTGCATAGGAATCTTTTTTATATAATGCTTAAGTACCGTATTTGCTAAAGGTAGTCTTCTAATCCCCAGCGATGCAGGGGACCCGGATCCTCCTCTCTGGCAGCCTCTGCTGCTGCCGGCACTTCCGCTGGGTCTTCTAAAGTGAAGCACCGGAAGGTCATGTGATGCCGGCACTCAGTCATAGAAGGCCCAGAGAAAGTGCTGGCAGCAGCAGCGGAGGTCTGCATCGGACAGACTTCCACCGGCTGCCCCACTAGACACCAGGGAGTCTGAACATGGGTCACAAGTAAAGGGATGCACTGGTAAGTTGGGGGGGTTTAGAGTGGCAGGGAGGGGGTTAAGAGTGGCATGGGGGGATTAAGAGTGGCATCGGTGGGGTTCAATGGTTTTCTGGAGGCAGAGTGGCATATAGGGGGTTAAAATGCATGTAAGGAAGGCAGAGTAGCATTTATATGGGTGTATAAGGCATATCTAGGAGGCAGAGTGGCAAATAGGGAATTAAAAAGGCATATCTGAGGGGAGAGTGGCTTATTAGGGAGGCAGAGTGGCATATAGTGGGTAGAAGGCACTTCTGGGGGGAAGAATGGCATATAAGGGGGTATAAGGCATATTTGGGGCAGATGTGCATAACTAGGGCAGAGTGGCAAATAAAAGGAAATAAAAACAAAAACACTTTTTTCTTCAATCATAGTTTACATGTGAATTAGTATTTACTAATAAAACATTTTTCCCCCCTATAGGGTAGTCTGATATTCAGGCTTTTTCTTTTTTTCCTAAATTAATATTCAAATTTTGGGGAGTCATCTTATAATTGAGCAAATACGGTATTTTAATTCCTGCAGGCTCCTTTACTTTTATTCCAACCAAATAGAGTGGTGGGCACTGTTACCTTAAAATCTTTTGTGTAATAACCACTCATGTCAAATGTGTAGGTATAACTTTACACTCCATTTTTTGGAAAAAATAAAGTACACACCTTAATGTATAATTACCAGATTAGGTCCCTGGCTGATACTGTATCTGCTGAATTATAAGATTACCCTGATCATAAAACAACCCCTCAAAATTTGAATATTAACTTAGAAAAAAAAAGAAAAAGTTTTATTAGTAAATATTAATTCCCTGTAAACTATTTTTCATATTTAATAAAAACTATGATTGAGAAAAATGTATTTTTGGTTTTTATTTCCTTTTTATTTGCCAACCTGCCCTCAGTTATGCACATCTGCCCCCCTGATATTCCTTATACCCCCTATATGCCACTCTCCCCCAAATATGCCTTATACCCCATATATGCCACTCTGACCCCCAGATATGCATTATCCACCCCTATTTGCCAATCTGTCCCCCTGATACCCCCCCATATGCCCCCCCGACTTACCGATGCATCCCTAGACTTGTCCCCCGTGCTCCAGACTCCCTGGTGTCAAGTGGGAGCAGCTGGTGGACATCTGCGCGATGCGCACAGACAACCTCCGCGCTGCTACCTGGGACTGCTATGACCGAGTACCCGAAGCTCACGTCACACCGGTGCTCCGTCTGTGGAGGCCTGGCGGAAGTGTCAGGTACCATCGGAGGATGTCTGCGCACATAGTGCAGATGTTCACCAGCTGCCAGAGAGGAGGATCTAGGTCCTATGCAGAGCTGCGGGGGATCTTCCTTTCTGGCTGCCGGTGAACATCTGCACGATGCGTGTAGACAACCTCCATGACGCGCGTAGACAACTTCCGCTGCTGCGAGTAAGACGAGTATTTGCTCTGAAAAAACCTTGTCTTATAATCGGGCAAATACGGTATATGCTGTAAAGTAAAAAAAAAAATCAGATCACTTGTTAGTGACAAGTTTAGGGCACCGCCATTGGTGAATGCAATTAGATCAGTATGAACTGCTGAACTGGAGGTGCTGTTCTATTATAATTAATTATTATTATCTCTTTCAATGGTGGAGCACACATTCGCTCTCATGGAGCAATTTTGCAGTAGGGGAAAATCGGAGCTGGTCTCCACAATTATGTAGTTTGAACGGGATTAATAATGCACAATTTGTACTCTGGTATAAAGTGTAAATTGTGCATATTATACAGGAATCTTTACAGCCTGCTATAAAACCTTTTTATCTACAGGCCCACAAAATTATGTTCTAATAGTTCCTTTTGCTCCTTACATCAGGGCTTGACAAATTTGTTGTGAATCTAGGCGCCAGCTAAAAAAGTTAGGAGCCAGGATTTTTTTTAAACTAACAGTTGGTTAGGAGTGTTCTGATCATCATCAGCCCACTTACTAAACTCACAGCATTTGACCTGGAAGCACCCTGGACTTTCAGGTCAGTGCTGTTTTTTTGGGTTTTTTGGTTTTTTTAAATAATTTTTTTTGATATATATATTTTTTTTAACACTTTCAATGCTGATGTTCCATTGGAGCACAGCATTGATTGATATTTAGTCCCCACAAGCTTGTGGGGACAAATGTTAACCCCTGCAATGCCACGAATGTGTTATAAACAATTGTGGAATTGAAGGGGTTAACGCTGCACTGTCGCTCTCATGGAGCGATCAGGCAGCAGGGGGGTGTTGGGGCTGGTCTCCACACTCATGTGGAGACCAAAGAACCCTCTCCCCCTGTCACTGAAGCTGCCTCTGGCAGCTGGGAAGCAATTGCTGGTCTATAGAAGCCATTGCAGGGGGGAGTCTCTGATGACTGCTGTAGGCTTCCATGCCTACAGGAGTCATCAAAGGGCTTGTGGGGGCTCTTTTTTGCTGTTGCTGGTCTGCCTGGACTTCCAGGCAGACCACCAGCAGCAGAGCCCCTTGAAAAATGGGAATTAACCCCTAAATGCCGCGATCGTGGCATTGAAGGGGTTAACGCTGCCCTGTCGCTCTCATGGAGCGATCAGGCAGCAGGGGGATGTTGTGTCAGGTCCCCACACTTGTGTGGGGACCCAATCAACACTGAACCCCCTTTCCTGAAGCTGCCTGTGGCAGCTGAAAACGCTATTGCAGGTTTCTCTGCAATCGCGGTTTCAGCCTACAGGATCACTCCGTGGGAGTGATCACAGGCTCGGGGGCGGGCTCGGAGTGGCTGTGCTGTCTGCCCAGACTCCTGGGCAGACAGCAACAGCAGCGCCCCTGCGTGGTGACACGGGGGTATTTTTTTGTGAATGTAAGAGGCTGACAAACTCCTAGGCGCCAGGACAAAATTCTGAGTCGCCATGGCGACCTGGCGCCTGGGATTTGTCGAGCCCTGCCTTACATAATGTAAATCTTACCTAACGATTTCCACATCTCACTACTTCTCCATACAGCATGGGATAACTGGTCAAACCCATCTAAAATGCCCACTAATGTAGCAGCTCAAAGACACAATTGTGAGGCAGCATAATTCATGTGCAGTTCCCACTCCTGTAAAACTCAATATCATCAAAATGAATTGCATAGAAAACCCACAGGAGCAAAAAAGGTTCAAATTTGGCATAAATGTGGTCAATGTCCTTGATTTTTAATACAACACAGTGATTACAGGTGTGATTAGATTTAAAACCTCCAGAATTATTAACCTGGAAATGAGCCAAATCAAATCAGCTCAAGGTGTATATGCCATCTGCTTCCTTACCAGTCCTCATCTGGTTCAGACGATTGTATTTATTTAATGTACTGTGTCTTCCACATTTACTTCTGTTTGCTTTAACTTGTAACTTAATGTATAATCTGGTAGTACAGCACTGCATACTTTGTTGACACAACTTAAAAATAATATAAATCAATGATTTTGTATGAAATAAATCTTTAAGTTTAATGAAACACATTTTAATAAGACATATGTTATAATCGCTGAGGTCCCAAAGATATAGAAAAAAGTTATGTATGTAAGTTAAACTACTCAAATGGATATTATTTGACTTGCTATTTATATAATCATTTGGCAATGCATCAGTACAGAAATATTTTATATGATGAAATGGTTAAAATTACAAGAATCTGAATTTTATCTTTTGGTATCTTACACCTACCTTTTCCAGCCCCATGCCATCAAGATGCAAGTGTTGTAATGATTGAGATATTGGCAAGAAGGCACTGTTCCCTATGTATTTAATGGGGTTCCTTGATAGCTTTAGCTCTTCAATGAAAGAGGTTTGTTTAAGAGCTTCAGTTGGCACCTTTGTTAACAAGTTCCCATCCAAATGAAGCTTCTTCAGTATTTGTAAGTTTCTGAAAGCAAAAGGAGCAACAAAGCTGATATTGTTTCCTGTTAAGTAGATCCAGTGAAGCTTTTCTGCTCCATACATACTGTAATCATTGAGTAAGCTAACTGAATTGTGCTGCATATGGAGAGAAAAAAGGTTAGGAAGAAATTGGAATGTTCCCTTTGGAATCCTAGTGAATCTATTGTGATCCAGGTATAAATAGCCAATTTTAGGTGTGTCCTGGAATAAAGCTGGATTGATAGAAGAAATCTGGTTATTAGACAAGTAAAGGTAGACCAAATTGGTCATACCAAATAATGCCCCTAATCGTAGTTCTTTGATCTGGCTGTTCTGGAGATGAAGAGATGTCACATGTTTCATCTTTAAAAACATTCTCTTGGGTACAGAGTTAAAAGCATTTCCATGCAGGTCAAGGAGGATTGTGTCCTCAGGAAAACCTTTGGGAATCTCATTGAGACCTTTATTTGCACAACTAGAGTGTTTTAAATCCGGTTTACAGTCACAGCCCTGTGGGCAGGAACTTTGATTTATAGTTTCCATAGATGTTAATACGTGATCCTCTTCATCAAAATGACTAGTACATTTCAAATCTTTAGATCTCAGAGAATCTAAGTGATCTCCAAAGTAGTGGACTGGGCCAGAGCAAATAAGATCAACCTTTACTCTTAATAAATTGGCCCACTCTTTGAAAGACTTTAGGTAGCAATCACAATGTAAAGTATTCCCAGTCAAATTCAAATGATTCAGCTTCTCCAAGCCAGCCAGGGCCTGGATTGTCCTTATTTGGTTATTACTCAAGTCAATCAAAGACAGTTGTGGACTATTTTCAAATGCTTTGAAGGAAACATCTTGTAGTACCATGTTATTAAGAAAAAGCTGTTTTAGAGATGCCATCTGAATAGCTTCCTCTCCAACGAAGGTGATTGGATTCCATCCCATTTCAAGCTTGATAAGTCCGGACAGTCTTGAAAGCGGTTCTGTAGGCAGGAATTGAAGTTCATTATGATCCAGGCTTAGCCTCTTTAGATTTGCCAGGCCTAAAAATGCCTCATTAGCTATGATGTTAATCTTATTGTTAGAAAGACGTATCCATTTCACTTGCTGTAGTCCCTGAAATAACATATCTGGCAAATATACCAAGTAGTTATCTCCAAGATGTAAAAAGTTTAGAAAACCTAATTGACTGAATGCACCGGGCATGATCTCTTCTAGATTATTTTTCTCCAGGTTTAGATACTGGAGGGATGATAGCCCATCAAATGACTCCTGGAGTATGAAGCGGATATGATTGAAGCCAAGATTAAGATACACCAAACGCCCAAGGCCACGAAAAGCTCCTTCCTCTAGTCTTTCAATGTTGCATTTTTGAAGGTTAAGGTGCAATAAGTAAGGTACAGCTGCTAAGTTTCGACTAGGAATAAACTTCAGATCATTGCCTCGGAGATCTAGTTTTCTGGTGTACTGTAAAGACATACATAAATTACAGTTTTTTCTACTGTGTTAATAGAAATGCAACATTCCAATACAACTACGGTATGTGACACAACAACAGAGATCTTCTCAATATGTATGATATGCATAACCCCTGCCCACCTACTTGTTCACAAAAAAGAGCTAAGCATAAATTAACAGATTGCGTTACACTGGCCTATCTACAGGTCTATGTATGGAGGTTTTCTTCCAGTTTTACCTTGCAAATTTGCTCGCCTGCATTTCTTCCTGTGACAAATCTGAAAACATGGAACCACTTATTCTCTTCACCCTGTATCTATAGTTTTCAGGTATTTTACTTTTACAAATCTAATTTGCTTCTGAACTCCTTATTTCACACTCCAACACTGTCTTTGTTGTTGATATCACCTGCCTCATGCCTCTTTTACTTGTTGATTTGAAGCGTTTAACATTTTGTGCCTTCCTATCTGGCTTCTATATAATACGTTCATTGATTAGGTGGGAATAATCAGCTGCTTGCATATACTGAACCTATCTGGCCACCTATGATGTAGTCCTATAGGACTAGAGCAGGGGTGTCCAAGTTTTTTCTGCAGTGGGCCAATTCATCAGAAATGTATGTGTGCGTGGGCCACACTCATTTTTCACTGAGAGAAAATATGGCCTTTTAGCTTCATAATGCATATTAATACAGGGTTAATCTGGCAAAATTCCGAAACAAAAAAAAAAAAACCCACCGAAAATAATAATACGCAGGGGCCCTGCTGCTTCACTCCGCGTTGCTCAGCAGCATCTCTTGCTCCGTCGAGGGGAAGCAGGAACCCAGCAGAGTCACGTGAATGCGCGTCACCTCACGTGACTCTGCTCCGTTCCTGCTTCCCTGGGCAGGTCAAGAGAAGTTCAAACAGACTGCGCGCAACGCAAGGGAACTGTAACACCAGCTCTCTTTGGCAAGACTAGATATTCTGTTTAGTTTACTTATTTGCTCTTACTAGCTGTCATTTTCTTTTATTGCTGTTCTTATCCTTGTCTTCCCCTTTTCTTGTATCTCAATAATTCTCCCTTTACAACAACCGCACTCTTCCCCTCCTGTATCAGTTATGTCCTGCATATTATTGCAAAACCTTGTATTATGCCTATATTTGAATAGAACTACATAATATGATGGTACGTTATAAATAGAATGGAACATAATGTAATATTATTAATCATATTGCAGAAAAAAGATACAAGCCATACTGACCTGGGGGATGGAAGAAGGAACTAAAGTCAAGTTTTTATTGGCACATGCTACATACAATCGGATATTGTCACATATACAATACTGTGGGCAGGTCTCAGCTTCCAAAGGTAAAATGCAAGGCAGGACCAGAAGAGTGGGAAGTAGCCATAACATGATGGTACCTAAAGAGAACATACAAATGTAAAAATGTGAGATGCAACATATTATTTGAGAAGGGTTAATCTTATGTAGTTAATTATATTCAAAAGGTTAGTAGAGCTTATATAGTTGCTCTAGTGATAATACATGTTTATTCTTTCATATAAATAAAGTACTCAAAGTAGTGTGTTTAAACAAACAGTCTAGTCACCAACATTATATGTTTAATTCATGTTGCATTGACTTAATTGCATTTTACCACATGAAAATTGGAACACGCATTGTTTAGATAATAAGTTAGCCCCAATAAGCGTTAGGATGGATGCGCCACGAGAACCTATTACTTGTGGGAATTAGGGTGACCACATCTCCCAGATTGCCCGGGACAGTCCCGCAATGGGACTTTAAGTCCCGGGTCCCAGTCATTGTCCCAGAATCAGTGGCCTCCCCGATTTTTTTTATTTTATTTTTTGGAGGAGAGAGAGGGGCGCCAAGCGGTCGCTCATGAATAAGTTTTCAGCAACCGCTCGGTGCCCCTTACTCTCCTCATGCTGAGTGCTGGAATATGATGTCATATTCCGGCGCTCAGCAGTGAAGCTGCACGCACCGTGGCAGAGCAGCGAGACAGAGGCCTCTGCAAGGTAAGTGAACTAGGGTAGATCATGAGGAAGGGAGGAGAAGGAGTAGATAGTGAGACAGGGGAGGGATAGTAAGAACGGGGGAGAGGGGGTAGATAGAAAAAGTGAGAAAAGGGAGGAGAGGTAGCTAGTGAGAAAGGAGGTAGTAAAAATATTGAAATAAAGAGTGAGCAAGAGAATGAATTGTGTGAATGAGTGAGAAAATTAATACATTAATGTGGATGAACTGTGTGAATGAGTGAGAATGAATTAATGTGTGGATGAATTGTGTGAATGAGTGAGAGTATATAGCTGTGAAGGCAGAGAGACGGGGAGGGATAGGATCTGGAATGGTTTATCTGGAATATATATATATATTAACATTATTACATTTTTTGTACAATTTTGGTGTGTAACTTCCTTTTATTAAAAGTGTGGGATTTTTTATTATTTTTAAAGGTGGGGGGGGTCCCTGAATTTTTGGTTTTGGTCCAGAATTTTCATTTAGGTGCATCCCTAGGATAAATAGAACCATTTCATTTTTACTTATCCAGAATCCTGAATTTGTAGTCATAAAACTTTCTGAGCCCAGAAATCAATGAGAGCAAAAGTAAAGGTTTTGTATCATTTACTTTATTTTAATCTGAATATTTTATTAAAGGCCATATTTTCTCACAGTGAAAAATGAGCGCGGCCCTTGCATGTATATAATTCTGATGAAGTGGCCCACTGCAGAAAAAACTTGGACACGCCTGACCTAGAGTAATATCCGGTAGGGAGTTTAGAATATCTGCACTCCAGACACAATTGGTTACTTTAGTTTTCCAGTTCACATCAGGAAGATTAAAGTCGCCTATAATTATAACCTCCCCTTTCATTCCAGCTATTTCCTCAATTAGTAGATTATCTGGTCTTCTACTTGTCCAGGGGGTCTATAAATCACACCTACACCGGTTCCTGTATGCTCACCAAATTGTAATGTACCCCCCCCTCTGCCCCTTCAAACTACCCCCCCCTCTGCCCCTTCAAACTACCCCCCCCCTCTGCCCCTTCAAACTTTGGAATATTTGGAATATTATATTCACCTATTGATATGGGGGTTGAATTTAGTATCTTGTTCGCTATTCCATTTTTCTTTTAAAGTGTTTTCAAATATCCCAGATTTCCCCCAATATTGTATCCAGTCTAAATAGGTTGGCCATGTCTTCATCCAGCCATAGACTATCCTCTAGGTTCATCAATCCACACTTAAATTACTCTATTACCGTATGTGCTCGATTATAAGACGACCCCCCAAAATCTGAATATTAATTTATGAAAAAAAGAAAAAGCCTGAATAAAAGACGACCCTATAGGAAAAAACTTTTACCGGTAAATGTTAATTCATGTAAACTATGTGAACAATTTTTTGTTAATAAAAGCTATGATTGAGAAAAATATTTTGTTTTTATTTTCTTTTTTTTCAACCTGCCCCCCCAGTTATGCACATCTGCCCCCGGGCTTGCCACTCTGCCCCAGAAATGCCTTATACCCACTATATGCCACTGTGCCCCATGATATGCCTTTTAACCCTCTAAATGCCACTGTGCCCCATGATATGCCTTTTGACCCCCTATGTGCCACTCTGCCTCCAGAACTGCCTTATACCCCTATATACCACTATGGCATTAAGGGGGGTAAAAGGCATATTATGGGGCAGAGTGGCATATAGGGAGGTATAAGGCATTTCAGGAGGCAGAGTGGCGTATAGAGGGTTAAAAGGCATTTCTGGAGATTGGGGCCTGCAGCATCTCCTTCACAACGACTCCCTTTTCACTTATGTTATTGAACACCCTTAACAGTAAGGAGGAAATCAGCGGGTCTAGTACCTTATAAAATAAAGCTGAGTAACCGTCCGGGCCCACGAATTTCCCCTTTTTTAATTTCGAGATAGAAGGTTCTATGCGTGATATTGGAATATCGCTCTGTCTCAGGTTATATAATGACATATAGTAATCTCTAAAGGTTTTAGCAATTTCAGATGGATCCAAAAGTACTTTACTACTAAGTATGAGTTTATTAAATCTGTGTCTACTGTTTATTGCCTTAGAGAAGTCCCGGCAAGGGATATTGTTAAAGCACATTGAGCAGACGTGCCGGCAGCGGAGGTTGTTTACGCGCATCGCCGCAGCCAGTGAACGTTTGCGCAATTGTGCTTAGACAATCTCCCGTGCCAGCACTCCCCCTGTGGGAAGTGCTGGCAGGGGAGGCTGTCCCAGCGTATCGGAGAGTAGGATGTATCCTAACCCTGCTGCCCGCTCGGCGCCCGGAACTGCATGTCCCGGGCGATACGAATTGCGCATTCCTGTGCTAAACCCCGAATATAGGCCGCACCCCTACTATAAAGACTTAAAGTGTGTGTGTGGGGGGGTGCAGCCTATATTCAAGCAAATATGGTATTGACAGGTAAGTGACATAAAGCAACTGTTTAAATTCTATACTCGCGTCCCTTTATAAAGAATGAGCAAGCTTGGAGATTTCACTCAGTGCACATCATGCCATATGTATGCATGCTTGGAACAGCAGTTCCTGGGTCCATATCGCTGTGGTAAGTGTGATCAATTGGTCTCTCTGGAAGCTGAGGTTGGTGCTCTTAAGAGGCACATTGAAACACTGAGAGAGATTGACAACCTTGAGAGGAGTCTGTTGCTCACTGAGCAAAGTTTAGATGGGGCCCCTAGCAATGAGGGAGGAGATCAGTCAGAAGGGAGTCAGGCACATAGCTGGGTGACAGTAAGACGTGGTTGCAGTGGGGAAGGGAAGAGGAAGAGGCAAGCCAGCCCAGAGTCTCTCCCTCCCAACAAATTTGCCCTTTTAAGTGAGCATGTTGGGGAGGCAGACTCAGAGGTAGGCTTTGCGGAAAAAGCTGTTCTCCCTAACAGCCGGGAGAGCAGCTCATCCAATGTGCAGGGGATCCGAAAGGAAGGAAAGCCCAGGCAGGTTGTGGTGGTAGGGGATTCAATAATCAGGAAAACAGACAGGGTAATCTGTAGCTCTGATCGCAGCAACCGAATGGTTTGCTGTCTCCCGGGTGCCCGGGTTCGGCATGTTGCGGACAGAGTGGATAGATTATTGGGAGGGGCTGGTGAGGATCCAGCTGTCTTGGTGCACATTGGCACCAATGACATAGTAAGAGGAAGATGGAGTGTCCTAAAAGATAATTTTAGGGACTTGGGTAGTAAGATTAAGAAAAGGACCTCCAAGGTAGTATTCTCAGAGATACTACCTGTGCCATGTGCTACACCAGAAAGGCAGCGGGAGATTAGGCAGCTAAATGCATGGCTGAAGTCTTGGTGTAAGAAGGAGGGCTTTGGGTTCTTAGAGCACTGGGCTGATTTTGCTTTGGGGTACAATCTCTATAGTCGTGATGGATTGCACCTAAATGCAAGAGGGTCCAATGTGCTTGGGGAGAGAATGGTTAGACGGTTGGAGGAGATTTTAAACTAGGAATGGGGGGGGAGGGAATAAATACCGGGTTAGACAGTATAGAAAGGGAAGGCGATTTACTTAGTAACCAGGTGGGTGGATCTGGGGGCTTGGTCTATAAAGATAATAGGGAGAAGCATATGTTTTGCCCCCCAAAGCAAGGACAGAAAGTGATTGCAGCATCGGTGTTAAATGACAAGCTGAAGGTCATGTCTACAAATGCTCGCAGTTTAGGGAATAAGATCCATGAACTTGTAACAGTTGTGGCAACTGAGAATGTTGATATAGTGGCTGTTACTGAGACATGGTATAATGAGAAAAATGACTGGGACATATCAATACCGGGGTACTCTTTATATAGAAAAGATAGAAAGGGCAGGAAAGGGGGAGGGGTGGCCCTATATGTGAAAAATAACATAAAATCTAACTTAATACAAGTTGGTGAAGAGAACTTAGAGTCGGTTTGGGTTACAGTACAATTTGGCAAAAGTAAAGTAACTCGCATAGGTGTGATTTATAGACCCCCAGGACAAGTAGAAGAACTCGATAATCTACTAGTGGAGGAAATAGCTAAAATGACAGTGAAGGGGGATGTTATAATCATGGGTGACTTTAATCTCCCTGATGTGAACTGGAAAACGAAAGTAGCTGGTTGTACCAGGAGTGCGGATATTCTAAACTCCTTATTGGGATTATCTTTAAAACAGGTGGTTGAGGAACCAACTCGTAAGGAGGCCACATTGGATTTAGTGTTCACAAATGGAGATTTGTTAACAGATATTTCTGTAGGTGAAAGTTTGGGATCTAGTGATCATCAGTCTGTGTGGTTTAATATACAAACAGTGACTGAGTCACACCACACAAAAACAAAAGTTTTAGATTTTAGAAAAGCTGACTTTTCTAAAATGAGAAAATGTATAGAGGAGTCATTATCAGACTGGGGCAATTTAAATGGTGTTCAGGAGAAATGGGATTTTGTAAAAGCTGTTTTATTGAAGATAACAGAAAATTGTATTAGGTTGGTCAGTAAGAGTAAAAAATTAAGGAAACCGCTGTGGTACTCTGCAGAAGTGGCCAAAATCGTGAAAGACAAGAAGTTAGCCTTTAGTAGATACAAAAATACCCAAAGTGAGGAAGATAGACAGATCTATAAAATTAGGCAGAAAGAGGCAAAGAAAGTTATAAAAACTGCCAAATCACAGGCAGAAGAGCGAATTGCCCTATCAGTAAAAAATGGAGATAAAACATTTTTTAGATATATAAATGAGAAAAGGAAAGTTAAACAAGGATTAGTTAGACTAAAAACAAAAGGCATATATGTAGAAGAGGATAAAGGTTTAGCTGACTGTCTCAATGAATATTTCTGTTCAGTTTTTACAGATGAGAATGATGGAATGGGACCTCAGTTGGGAAAAAAGACTGAATCATTTGAAATATGTGAGTTTATCGAGGCGGAGGTTTTACTTCAGTTGTCTAAGGTAAAGACAAATAAGTCGATGGGGCCTGATGGGATACACCCCAAGTTATTAAAAGAGCTTGGGGGTGTACTAGCAAAACCGTTAACTGATAAATTTAACGAATCATTGGTAACGGGAGTTGTCCCTGGGGATTGGAAAGTAGCGAATGTTGTGCCTATACACAAAAAAGGCAGTAGGGAGGAGTCGGGCAACTACAGGCCAGTTAGTCTTACATCTGTAGTGGGAAAATTAATGGAAACAATGTTAAAGGAAAGGATTGTTGAACATCTGAAGTCACATGGCTTTCAAGATCAAAAACAACATGGGTTTTCCTCAGGAAGATCTTGCCAAACAAATCTTATTGATTTTTTTGATTGGGTGACTAAAGTAATTGATCAAGGTGGTGCAGTAGACATTGCGTATCTGGATTTCAGTAAGGCCTTTGACTCTGTCCCACATAGAATACTTATAAATAAACTGCAATCTCTGGGTTTAGATCCCAATGTTGTTGAATGGATTAAGGAGTGGCTGAGTGACAGAAAACAGAGGGTTGTAGTCAATGGCGTATATTCAGAACAAGGTCTTGTTACCAGTGGGATACCTCAGGGATCTGTACTTGGACCCATTCTCTTTAATATTTTCATTAGTGATATTGCAGATGGTGTTGATGGAAAGGTATGTTTATTTGCCGACGACACAAAAATTTGCAACAGGGTTGATGTTCCTGGAGGAAGAAGCCAAATGGCAAACGATCTAGGTAAGCTGGAAAAATGGTCAGAGCTGTGGCAATTGGCATTTAACGTGGATAAATGCAAAGTAATGCACCTGGGGCATAAAAACCCAAGGGCAGAGTATAGACTATTTGGTACTGTCCTAACCTCAACGTGTGAGGAAAGGGATTTAGGGGTAATTATTTCTGAGGATTTAAAGGTAGGTAGACAATGCAGTAGAGCAGCAGGTAATGCTAGCAGAATGCTTGGTTGTATAGCGAGAGGTATTAGCAGTAGGAAGAGGGAAGTGCTCATGCCGCTGTACAGATCACTGGTGAGACCTCACTTGGAGTATTGTGTACAGTACTGGAGACCATATCTCCAGAAGGATATAGATATGTTGGAGAAAGTGCAGAGAAGGGCTACTAAAATGGTTTATGGATTACAAAATAAACCTTACCAGGACAGGTTAAAGGATCTTAACCTATATAGCCTGGAAAAAAGACGGGACAGGGGGGATATGATAGAAACATTTAAATACTTAAAGGGAATCAACAAAGTAAAGGAAGAAAGTTTATTTAAAAGAAGAAATAAAACCGCAACAAGAGGACACAAGCATAAACTAGAGGGGCAAAGGTTTAATGGTAACATCAGAAAATATTACTTTACGGAAAGGGTAGTGGACGCATGGAATAGCCTCCCAGTGGAAGTGGTAGATGTTAATACAGTAAAGTTATTTAAGCAAGCATGGGATAGGCATAATGCCAAGCTAGATATAGGATAAGGGCAAGTACTAAAGGAGAGTACTCAGAGGTTGGGCAGACTGGATGGGCCTTCTGGCTCTTATCTGCCGTCACTTTCTATGTTTCTATGTTTCTATGTATTTCTTGTAATGAGAGAGATATCTGAAAATAAAACCAGATCTCTCTAAGGGTCTGCAAACGTCTTTGCCCTAGCTGCGTTCATCAAGGTCTTTTATATTAGCGTTATTAACCCCTTAACGTCCATTGCCGGGTCGGGCACATCATTCAAAACGGTTAGTTAACGACCTATGACGTGCCTGACACGTCATGGCGTTACATTTTTTCAGAAAGCAATCAAAGATTGCTTTCTTCATTCAGATGGTGTTGATGTAATGCCTCGACATAGAGGCATTGAGCAACACCGAAAAAAAACGCCGGGAGCAGTTAGATCGCTCCCCGGAGCGTTTATAATCGTTAATAAAAAAGACGGAGTTTCATTTAAAAATGGCGGCGCCATCTCGGAAGGTAAGGTAAGCAAGCTTGGAAGGTAAGGTAAGCATGGTGGCGCTCTGCCGCTAGAAACTTTGTTTAAGAAACAAAACAAAGCAGCCATGGACCCCCATTGACGTGCCAGAATTTCTTAAATTCTGGGCATTAACTATGCTGATGGGAATTATTAAAAAAAAACCTCCATCCACTCCTACTGGAGCACCAGTCCCATCCTTAGTACCCCCATTTACACCCAGTTGACGGGTAGGAGAAATTATGAAATGATTCTTCATTTCATGCCCTTTAGCAATAACAGCCTGTGCCCCCCTAAGAAGCACCCACAGTTTGACAGGCTCTATAGAATCCGCCCCCTGATTACCCATCTCGCTGCCAAGTTTGCAGAGGCTTCTACACCTGGAAGGGATATCTGCGTGGATG
Organism: Spea bombifrons; assembly: GCF_027358695.1. Classification (NCBI taxonomy): domain Eukaryota; kingdom Metazoa; phylum Chordata; class Amphibia; order Anura; family Pelobatidae; genus Spea; species Spea bombifrons. The sequence continues at coordinate 19,251,303 of NC_071092.1, read as the reverse complement.
AATCCCCCGATGAAGTATAAAGGAAGGTTGGGATTCAAGCAGTATATTCCTTCCAAGCGCTCCAAGTATGGCATAAAATTGTATAAGCTCTGCGAAAGCAAGACTGGGTATACTCAGGCATTCGGGGTATACGAGGGAAAGGATAGCCATCTTGACCCCCCAGAACATCTGAGCACCAGTGCCAAGATTGTGTGGGACCTAATATTCCTCCTAATGAACAAAGGCTACCACTTGTATGTTAACAACTTTTATACAAGCATCCCTTTGTTCAAGCTGCTGTGTTTTGACACAGTAGCTTGCGGTACTATTAGAAAGAACCACGTGGGTTTCCCACAAGATCTGGCACAAACCCGAGTACTAAAGGGGGAGACTTCAACTCCTACAGCCCTACCTCATTATGAGGAAGGCAAAGGCCTGGTACAAGAAGGTTGCAATTTATATCATGCAAATTGCAACCAACAATGCTTTTTCGTTGCACAAAAAAGCAAATCCCGGAATGCAACTGTCTTTTTTGCAGTTTCAACTTCAAGTTATTTCGGGTATCTTGTACCAAGATGCACCTGTTCCCCAGGCGGTGATGGAGTCTAGCAGAATTGGGCTACCCATTTTATTTTTAGACTTCCTCCTACAAAGAAGAAGCAGAGTCCCCCAAAAAGATGCAGGGTATGCTACAGCAGGGGGCAAAGAAAGGACACCACTTTCTACTGTCCAGATTGCCCTGGAGAACCTGCACTCTGTCTTGGTAACGGCTTCAAGCTGTACCACACAACTGCCCATTTTTTATTTTTTTTTGTTCCTACTCCACTTTTGTATTTTTTTTGAATTTTTTGTACATTTACTGCTCTTTTTTTGCTTCACCATTTTTGAGCCTTTATTTGCACTGACAAGTGTCCCATGTGTCTTTCCCATGGCTGAGGGATCGCTTAACGGTGCTAGATCAAATCCCCTCTTGGAGAAAGGCCAGGCTTTCTCGTAGCCTGCCCCTTCTGAAAGTTGGGTACAAAAAAAGTTTTTAACGGATGTCAAAATTTCAAATTGAAACCGTGAATTACGTATGTCACAAATGTTACCTTTTAGCCCCCACACAACCTGACAAACCATGCATGTGGGGTATCACCATACTCAGGAGATGTTGCTGAACACATATTGGAGTGTTGTTTGACAGGGACATACACCATATATATTTATTTTTATAACTAAAATCAATTTGTGTGGGGGAAAAAAAAAAAATGACTATTACAAAGTTTGACAAAGTGTGGTTGTATAATTAGTGCATGGAACGGGTTCAAATACCAGCATTTGAAATACCCTGGGGTGTCTAGTTTTCAAAAATATATGGTTTCATGGGGATAAATTTAGTTAACCGGCTTCAAAGATGTTCCGAAGAGGAGATGGAGGCAGAATGACCAGATAACCAGAAATACAGTCCTCAAACCATTACTAAACTCATAGAATTCATCCTCACGCACAACTACTTCAGTTTTAACAACAATATATATTTGCAAACCATGGGCACTGCCATGGGGATGAGAATGGCACCACAATATGCCAATCTATTTATGGCTGACCTGGAACAACGATTCTTGGAAACACAACTTCACAAACCCTACAAATATTATCACTACATTGATGATATTTTCATTGTCTGGACGGACGGAAAAGAAAACCTCAGAAAGTTCCATAACGCATTTAATACATTTCACCCATCTATCAAACTCAAAATGGACTTCTCCACAGAAAATGTAAACTTCTTGGATACAACTGTCAGAATAAACAAGGACACACTACATACATCCCTATGCAGAAAACCCACAGACCGATCCAACTGCCTGCACAAATCCAGCTTCCATCCATCCCACACAAAGCAAGGCATCGACCATAGCCAAGCCACCAGGTACCACCGCATCTGCTCCAACAGTGATGACACTGTAAAACACTGTCTGAGACACTCAAAAAAGGATACAAACCTAGGATCATAAATAAGAAAATTAACTCTGCTCTACAAACACCACGTGAACACCTGTTGCAATACACAAACAATCATCCTCACGCATACCTCTAGTAGCCACATACAATCCTGCCCTAGAAGAAATCCGAAAAATCATCAAGGATCCGCAGCCAATGCTAGCAGAGGATGAGGTGTTAAAAGAAATTTTCCCTGAACCCCCCATCTTGGCCTTCAGACAACCAGCTAATCTCAAACAAAAGCTGGTGAGTAGGAAACTACATACTGAAACAACACACACAGATAATGGAAGCAAACCATGCAACAAAGCCAGATGCAAACTTTGTCAACACATCTGTACCAATAACACAGCCACCCACAACAACAAGACATACAATATTAAAGGATCATACTCATGCACTTCACAAAATGTTGTATACATGATTCAATGCACCAAATGTACTATAGGGTGTTACATCGGTGAAACCTGCCAGCAACTCAATAAAAGGATGAATCTGCAAAGATACTCCATCAAACATCATGATGAAGAAAAGCTTTGCACTCCAGTTGGGCACCACTTCACCCAAACAGGTCACTCCATATATGACCTTAAAATCAAAACACTGAGAGGTCATTTCAAAAACACCCAAGAAAGAAAGACATTTGAAGGCAAAATGATACATTTTTATGATTGTAAAAACAGAGGACTTAATGTGGATTTGAGCTTCTTAGCACACTATCAAAACTTCCTATAACCTGTGGTTTTTTTTCTTCTTTCTCTTCTTCTCTCTCTCCTACACGCTTACCCCTGCTCCCCCCCCAGCCTTATCTGTGCAGTATATGCCACTATTTACTATTTACGACCCTCTTGTTTTTTGTCTGCAAATTCTCTACTGTTGTTTTAACCCCTGTTTTAACCCTGTATCAGAACATGTACTGGTCAGTCTTAAACTGTTTTTCACTTGCTTGGTCAGAAATGCTTTTGACTTGATAAAGGGAGGACTCCCGAAAGCTTGTCTATTATTTTAAATACTGTTAGTCCAATAAAAAAGATATTACAAGATTCTGCTTGCATTCTTATACCCTGGACTAATATGGCTACCCCAAACTACAGTAAACTCAGGACAAATAGTAGAATCTATTTAGCTGTTTTTTTACTTCCTTTTGTAGATGAGTAAAAGATTTTTCAAATAAAAGTCATGAAAGGTGTTTTTTTCAAATTTTCACCATGTTGTATTAATTTGTTTAATAGTAAATTAGATGATATGATCAAACTAATGGTATCTGAATAAAGCCCATCTTGTCCTGAAAAAAAAACATATAACTTGTCTGGGTACACTACATGGGTGAGGAGAAAATTACATTTAAATAGAACACCGCAAAAGTGTTAGAACAGGCTCGGTCCCAAAGGGTACATAAAGAAAAAAAAGCCCGGTCCTTAAGGGGTTAAAACTAATAATTACATCCCTTGGATTATCTGATGCGTTAAGGCCTTTGGGTCTGGATAATCGATGCAAGCGTTCAAATGGGAAACTTCCCAGTTTATCTTCATTAAACACAGTGGTGATCCATTTCTTGCAAAATGTATCTAATCGATAATTTTTTGACAGACTCCGAAATTCCTCTTATGCGTAGATTTCTCTTCCTTCAGCGATCATCCAAATCCATGACTTTGAGTTCCATTTTATATAAATCCTCTTTCAATAATTTATTCTGGGGTTGCAGGTGATCGATTTCGCTTCTCAGGTTCTGTGTCTCAGTAGTGCGACATATTTGTGAGATCAGTTGGATCTCATGCTTCAACTCTGTCAAGTGATCCTTAAAGTCCCCTTTAATCTGTTCTATGAGGTTGTCCAATGCTTTCTCTAAAGTGGTATTAAATGATGATTCAAGGGGTTTGTATGAAGTGGGGTCTAAATTGGGTCTTTCAGAAGTTGCCATTATACCTCGGAGTGATTTTCTTACTGCGATGTCTGTTTTAGGAGAGTAATATCCAATTATTGACTTAAGGTTATGAGCCTTTTCTCTGTCTCTTTCCTTCTCTCTCCTTGTCATTTTTGGAAGCATTTATGAGAGATTTAGGGGTAATCTTCAACAAATCTGAGTTAAGGGATTATATGTGATCTAGAGTGCTGAAAAATCAAACTATGGGAATGTATGAAGATGTTATGTTATGTTATGTTTAAAGACACACTTCACTGCCACAATGCACTAATAATAAAAAAATAAATAAAAGTTAAATAAACCTCCTCCCTTCCTCTTCTGGTTGAGTGCCGACCAAGCGGGGGGGGGGGTTGTTGCGAGCAACAACACGCAGCAATATGCAGCGTACCTTCGGTTCCCAGCCGGTCTAGCTACGATCAATACCTCGCGTTTGTCAGGCCCAGGACATTTTGCTTTTCAAAACCGCTCATACCTTGCCGTCCCTCACCCCCACCCTGGGAGCTTTACTGCCGTGAGCCAGCTGTTAATGACACAAAAAGCCACGATATGGCAGCTGAAAGCTGATACCCTATGCAACTTGCAGAATAACTCCTCCCTGAAGAAAGTCTATGGAATTGTGAGTAACCAGCCTTATTAAATGCCTTGTACAGATACACATGTAGATCAACCTCTGGGACAAACTTCATTAGTCTTCAATCTTTAAGTTACTTGAATACCGAAACTTAAAGCATTATACTTGTGGGAAAACCGGAAAAAAGCCTAAAAGCTATAATGTTAATTACGGATTTGCTTTGTTGTGTGGTAAAGTGTATGGGAGCGTGGTTGATGGTATATATATCTCACCTGGTTACCTCTGCCAGGCATGGTAGCAAACCCAGGTGCTCTCAGGTGAGGCTTCCTAAGCTCGTTACTGGGGAGGAAGCCTTAAAAGAGAGGGCTGTTAAGTTTGCAGGTGAAGGGAGAAACTGAATGAAGGAGCAGCTACAGCCAGCGCTGCAGCTCACCAGGTATGAAGCTTTACCCCATACAAAACTGGTTACTTTGCTTTGCGTCAGACCTTAGGCTGCTAGAGAGGTATCCTGCTGTTTAGTTAGAGCCGGACAGGCTTATAGTTTGTTTTGTTTACAAGGTGCTCTGTGACTACAACATCTAAATAAACGCGCTTTTACGTTGGAAACCTGTGTGAAACTGTCATTGCCGCCCCATGCGTGAGCTGTCCCCTACAATTGGTGGAGAATGCGGGCACAGTGGTGCTAGGAGCAACGGCATGACAAAACACTGCATCTGAATTTTGTGGACATTTAAAGGGCCGGAAGCATATGTCCTGAGTGAAGGCTGCAGCACTGTAAGGCCCATCCGGCACAATGGAGGAAGTGATAAAGCAGCTGATACAGGCTAACCTGAGACATGAGCAGGCCTTGGAACAGCAACGGAAGTTTCATGCAGAGGCTTTTCACGCCCAGCAACATGCGCAACAGCAGACTATGGCCCAACAACAGGAAACGAATCGCCTGTTAATGGAGCAGATTGCTGCGCTCAGAGAGACTGTTGTGGCTCAGTCCCAACAAGTGGAGGCAAGCCCCCTTGAGACTGTTAACGTGAGGAGGGCCGTTCAGCGGGGCTTACAAAAAATGACACCCGACGACGACGTTGAGGCATACCTCACCGTATTTGAGAGAGTGGCGGAGAGAGAGAGACTGCCAGTTGCAGAGTGGGCAGAAGTGATTGCACCCTTCCTGACTGGTGAACCGCAAAAGGCCTACTATGACCTCGGGGAGCAGGATGTCCGGGACTTTACAAAACTAAAAATGGAGATCCTTGCTCGCCTGGGTGTTACGCCCGCTGTTCGGGCCAAGAGAGTCCACTGTTGGAAATACACCATGGACAAGCCTGCCAGGTCCCAGATGTATGATCTGATTCATCTTGTACGCAAGTGGCTGGAACCAGAATCCACTACACCAGCCCAGATTGTGGAAAAGGTGGTAGTGGACCACTACCTCCGCGCCCTCCCGGCGGAGCTACAACGGTGGGTTGGGCATGGAGACCCCAGAACTGCTGAGCAGCTTGTCAACATGGTGGAAAGGTTCATAGCAACCGAGGACTTCCTCCGTGAGGTCCCTGCGGCACCAACACCTTCCAAGACTGTCAGACCCGCGACATCTTTGGGTAAGAGAGTTCCAGCTGGAGGTGTATGGAAAAATGTGAGAGAGAGCAGGGCTCTAGAGTTTGGGCAAGGGCAAAAGACTGATCCTGAACCCCTGGGACCCCACAATCCTAGAAAGGGCTCCCTACTAAGGAGGCCAGGGACCCCCCAGTGCTGGAGGTGCCATGAATGGGGATCTAGTGTACCGGGTCACCAAAGTTAACAGGGAAATTGTGGAACAGCTTCTGGTGCCAAAACCATACCGACACCTGGTGCTGGACATAGCCCATAACCATGTGTTTGGGGGGCACTTGGGGACTAATAAAACACAAGAGAGGGTCCTCCAAAGGTTTTATTGGCCTGGGGTATATGAAGAAGTAAAAAGGTATTGTGAGTCATGCCCCACATGCCAGAAGAGTGCCCCAACACCACACTTCCGTAGCCCCTTGGTGCCACTTCCCATCATTGAAGTACCATTTGAGAGAGTTGCCATGGATTTGGTAGGGCCCATTGTCAAATCTGCTAGGGGACACCAATACATTTTGGTTGTCTTGGATTATGCTACCCGGTACCCAGAGGCGGTACCCTTAAGAAACATGGCCTCCAAAAATATTGCTAGGGAGTTGTTTTACATGTTCTCTCGCACGGGGATCCCTAAAGAAATTCTTACTGACCAGGGTACGCCCTTTATGTCACGGGTCATGAAAGACCTGTGTAAGTTGTTTAAAATCACTCACCTCCGTACCTCAGTGTACCACCCTCAAACAGACGGGTTAGTGGAGAGGTTTAACAAAACCCTAAAGCATATGCTAAAAAAGGTGGTAGAAAGGGATGGTCGGGATTGGGACTGTCTATTACCCTACCTCATGTTCTCTATCCGGGAGGTGCCCCAAGCGTCTACAGGGTTTTCCCCCTTTGAGTTAGTGTATGGCCGACATCCACGGGGTTTGTTAGATATTGCCAAAGAAACTTGGGAGACCGAGGCCACCCCATATAAGAGTGTTATTGAACATGTGGCTCAGATGCAGGAGCAAATAGCGACGGTGATGCCTATAGTTAAAACGCATCTGCAAAGAGCGCAGGAGGCCCAGAGCAGAATTTATAACAGATCTGCCAGGTTGAGGGCCTTTAATCCTGGGGACAGGGTCCTGGTTTTAGTGCCCACCGTTGAAAGTAAGTTTTTAGCCAAGTGGCAGGGTCCCTATGAGGTTGTAGAGAAGATGAGTGAGGTGAACTACAAGGTCCATCAACCGGGCAGGAGAAAACCCTTCCAGGTTTACCACGTAAACCTGATCAAGCCGTGGAAAGAGCGGGAGTCTTTGGGGGCGACCCAGGCAGGGGTCAAAGAAGTGGGGTAACCAGTTCCCCCAGTAACCATAGGAGAGGCACTGTCAGTGCCCCAGAAGCAGGAGGTGAGGGAGTTCCTGCAGGAAAACAGACGAAAGTTTTCGGACCTACCTGGCCGTACCCACCTCATAAAACACCATATTAAAACTGAGCCTCACAGTAAAGTGAACCTGAAGCCATACAGGATACCAGAAGCCCGTAGAGAGGCGGTATCCACGGAGGTCAGGCGCATGCTTGAATTAGGTGTTATTGAGGAATCTACTAGTGAGTGGTCAAGCCCCATAGTGCTAATCCCAAAGCCCAACGGGACGTGGAGGTTCTGTAATGACTTCAGGAGATTAAATGAGGTCTCAAAGTTTGATGCGTACCCCATGCCCCGAGTGGATGAACTGGTTGAGAGGCTTGGGAAGGCAAGGTACATTACAACACTTGACCTTACAAAGGGCTATTGGCAGATACCGTTAACTGAGGAGGCTAAAGAGAAGACTGCCTTTTCCACTCCAGAGGGCCTGTTCCAGTATGTTGTGATGCCATTTGGGTTACATGGGGCCCCTGCTACCTTTCAGAGGCTGATGGATCTGATTTTGAGACCACATCGTGATTATGCCGCTGCTTACCTGGACGATGTGGTAATTTTTTCGTCTGACTGGAAAAGTCACCTCGGTAAGGTACAGGGCGTGTTAGACTCCATTAGTGATGCAGGCCTAACCATAAACCCTGAAAAATGTGCAGTGGGTCTGGAGGAAGCAAGATACCTGGGTTATATCATTGGTAGGGGGCTGGTTAAACCCCAGATCAATAAGATTGAGGCGATACAGAACTGGCCTAGGCCAGTAACAAAGAAACAAGTGAGGGCTTTCCTTGGCATAACCGGGTACTACCGTCGGTTCGTGCCCAATTTTGCCTCCATGGCCACACCATTGACAGACTTAACAAAGGGTGGTAAGTCAGTGATGGTAAAGTGGAACCCCGAGGCAGAAAGGGCTTTTCAGAGTCTGAAGTCTGTCCTGTGTGACCAGCCAGTGCTCGTTTCCCCTGATTTTAGGAAACCATTTCTGGTTCAGACAGACGCGTCTGCTAGAGGTTTGGGGGCAGTTTTGTCACAAGTGGTTAATGGGGAAGAACACCCAGTGCTGTACTTGAGTAGGAAACTGACCCCAGCCGAGGAAAATTATGCCATAGTGGAAAGGGAGTGTCTCGCCATCAAGTGGGCGTTGGAGTCCCTGAGATATTATCTCCTGGGCAGGGAATTCGTGTTGGTGACTGACCATGCTCCTCTGGCATGGATGAAACAGAATAAGGAGAGGAATGCAAGAGTGACGAGATGGTTTCTCTCCTTGCAAAACTTTAGATTTACAGTGGAGCATAGACCAGGGAAGTTACATGGGAATGCGGATGCGTTGTCCAGGGTGTACTGTATGGTTGCTGACGCTGTCCAGACCTCTGGTCTGGAGTCGACGGGGGGGATATGTGGTAAAGTGTATGGGAGCGTGGTTGATGGTATATATATCTCACCTGGTTACCTCTGCCAGGCATGGTAGCAAACCCAGGTGCTCTCAGGTGAGGCTTCCTAAGCTCGTTACTGGGGAGGAAGCCTTAAAAGAGAGGGCTGTTAAGTTTGCAGGTGAAGGGAGAAACTGAATGAAGGAGCAGCTACAGCCAGCGCTGCAGCTCACCAGGTATGAAGCTTTACCCCATACAAAACTGGTTACTTTGCTTTGCGTCAGACCTTAGGCTGCTAGAGAGGTATCCTGCTGTTTAGTTAGAGCCGGACAGGCTTATAGTTTGTTTTGTTTACAAGGTGCTCTGTGACTACAACATCTAAATAAACGCGCTTTTACGTTGGAAACCTGTGTGAAACTGTCATTGCCGCCCCATGCGTGAGCTGTCCCCTACAGTTGTTAAAGCACAAGCCCAGGCTACGTATAAATCTTAATTACATCCTAATTACATCTCACCTGACTGGAAATCCGCAACTAAAGGTTTATTCCTAACAGCGAATTGGCGTGATTTAGCCGCTTAAGTGTCAGTTCAGCTGAGAGCAGATAGCTTATGCAACATGCAATTTGCTGTATAAAGAGGAAAGTCTATGGATTTCTGAGTAACTGCTTCTATCAATTTATACAGTGATACATATAAAATACATGTAGATTAACCTCTGGGACAGACTCTAACGATCTTTAACTGCTTAGCTAATGCTAAGCAACTTGAATACTGAAACTTAACACATTTTCACTTCTGGCCTCCCAATATTCTTGAAGATTAGGTACTCCAAGTCCCCCCTTTGTTCAGATCAAGGTATAGGGTATTTGTACCAACTGTTTTTTGCCCCGCCAGATAAATTAAAAAATATTTTTTTGTAAATTCCTTATCATTTCTTTATGTAACTTTCCCGGAATCAGCTGGAGGACATAAAGCCATCTGGGGAGCAGGTTATTATTATTATTATATTTTATTTATATAGCGCCAACAGTTTACGCAGCGTTTAATACAATACATAAATTCAAGGGATATGACAAGACAAACCGATACATTCGGTGGAGAGAGCCCTGCTCGCAAGCTTACAATCTAGAGGGAAATGGGGTGACAAACATAAGGCACAGAGAAAGGGTGAGAGGTAGTGTGGTGGTTGTATCGATGACAAGGAAGTTCTGGCGAGGGACTGAATGTGAGGGATGAAGGAAAGGTTAGCGTCAAGGATGACACCAAGGCATCGGGCCTGGTTAGTAGGAGAGATAGTCGTGTTGTTAATGGTGATAGAGAATTCAGGTAGTGGAGTGGAGATGGAGGGAGGGAAGATAAGTTCAGTTTTAGAAAGATTAAGTTTCAGGTAGTGTTGTGACATCCATTAAGAAATAGCAGACAAGCAATTGGTAATTACGGGACATGAGTAGATGGAGAGAGATCAGGAGAAGACTGGTAGATTTGGGTATCATCTGCATATAGATGATACTGGAGGCCAAATGAGTTGATTAGTTTGCCAAGAGATTAAGTATAAAGAGAGAACAGCAGAGGGCCAAGAACTGAACCTTGGAGAACACCAACCGAAAGTGGAAGGGGCAATGATGTCTTGCCAGAGAAGTTGACAGAGAAGGAACGGTTAGACAGATATGAGGAGATCCAGGAGACACTTGTATCTTGAATGACTATAGAAGCAAGTGAGTCTAGAAGAAGGTGGTGATGAACAGTCTCAAAAGCAACAGAGAGATCCAGTAGTATTAGAATAGAGAAGTGACATTTTGCTTTGACAGAGAGCAAGTCATTGGAGACTTTTGTTAGAGCTGTTTCAGTAGAGTGAAGGGGTTTAAAACCAGACTGTAGAGGGTCAAGGAGGGAACAAGAGGAGAGGAAGTTAGTAAGGTGATTGTATACAATCCGTTCAAGCAGCTTAGAGGTAAAAGGAAGCAGAGATAGGGCGGTAGTTAGACAAACAGACGGGATCTGAGGAAGGATTCTTTAGAATGGGTGTGATTAGCGCATCCTTGAAGGCTGATGGTGCAGTTCCAGATGATAGAGGTAAGCCTTTATTTTATGAACTTTTCCGATCCAAGAGATCGCGAGGTTCATCCATCTTCCCAGGTTAGCTATTGTTTCCCATATAAATTACGGGTATTCAGATTCATAATATTAGTTTTGAATTTGTATACACAGGTAATCTTGTTTTTTGACCACTCTCAGGAAACTGGGTCCATACAGGCAACTGTAATGACCCAGCGCGCCCAAAGATGGAGGTCAGGAGTTCAGTATGCAGTAGTGGAGTCTCAGGACAGGGCCTGGTGCAGGGCGACTGCACTCACCCGGGTGTTGAGCATCTAGGGTTGTGCAGACACATACCAGTGCCCTGCTTTAGCAGCGGATGTAGTCCAAAACGAAGATAAATCCTGCAAGCACCCTGGAACAGGCATGAGACATTGCACAAGACTCATGTGCGGGATGCTGCAGGCTGGGACAGGGGAAGCTAAGCAGAGTATATAGCTGAAACATAACAAGCAAGGTATAGGGAGACTAGGCAAGAAACATAACAGACAAGATATGCATGTTACAGGGCACAAAAGTGAACAAGACAAGGAATACACAAGATCAGACACGAACAAGACAGGACACCCCTCTACCGGGGATACAGGACAGGACACCCCTCTACCGGGGATACAAGACAGGACAGGACACCCCACAGGTTTCATACCAGACTGACACACAAATACATAAACTAGCCTAGGACTATTTGATAACTATTGGAGATTCCGTCACATTTTATGGCCATAGTATGCTTAGCCTACCACTAAGCCAAAGTACTCCAATGACGGTGGGTCCTAACGCTAATCCCTGCTGACAGTGGTACGAAACAAGCCAAACATGAAATCCAAACATATAGCACTGAGACATACCTTTATACTGCAGACTCAGACAAACAGAACACACGGGTGGGACACACCTTATAAAGGAAACAAAGCTGAAGCAAAGAGCTGAAACAGAAGCAAGGAATGGAAGATCAGAACAAAGCAAAAGGAAATCCAGGAATGGATTGAAGCAAAACAGGGAAACTGAAGCAAGAGTGAGATATGCAGCTCCACAGCCTGGGTAGGACGTGACAACCACATAAATGGGAATTTGTGTTCAATTAATGCCTGTTCCTCATTTGATATTGATATACATGTTGCCTGGGATTTAGTTATGTTTAGTCTATAACTCGATAAAGCTCCATATGATTCAATCTCGGCCATCAATGCTAGAATTGATGTCCATGGATCCACCAGCGTCGAGAGCATGTCGTCGGCGTATAAAGACATTAATTTCTAATTCTTTTCCATTTTATTTCCCTTTTGTCTGAGGGTTTCCCCTTATTTTAATCGCCAAAGGCTCAAGGGAGATAATATAAAACATTGTGGCCAGGGGGCATCCCCGGCATGTACCATTGCCTACATTAAACCAATTTGATTCAATTCCTTGGCCCACTATTTTTGCTGTTGGATTCGTATACATTGATAAAATTGTGTTAAGGATTATGGGGCCAAACTCCATAGTCCTAATTGTTTCCTCCAGGAAGACCCAGCTGACTCTGTCAAAGGCCTTCTCAGCATTTAGTGACAGAGCCAACATGGGATCCCTGGATCTGACTGAATCCTCAAAGATTTTTCATCTTTCAAATATTATAGGAGTTCCTGCCTTGAATGAAGCCTGTTTGGTTGCCATGCATCAAGTCCTCCAATATAATCACATAATAGATTTTCTTTTTTATGTTAGAGATATTGGGTGATAGCTCTTGAGCTCTTGAAAAAAACTTGTCTTAGGCTAGGTTTCCACTTGTTTTTTTTTTGCTAAAAATGCCCATAAAAACGCCAATTCAGCCACAGGGCGTTTTTTTGTGAAAAAACACTGCAGCCAGATGTTAGCTGTTCTTCAATAGGAAATCGCACAATGCCATATCCACTTGGCGTTTTTCTGTTTGGCGTTTTTTCAGTCCTCTTTGGCGTTTTTCTGCTTTTTTGGGGTCTGTGGCAGTTTTTCAAAATCGCAGCATGTTGACACTCTGGCGTTTTTTGCAAGGAAATCTTGGCGTTTTTCTCCAATAGAAGTCTATGGGAGAGAAAAAACGCCATGAAAAAGCCAGGTGGGTTTTTTGCCTTGGCGTTTTTTATGGCGTTTTTTTCCACAGTTACAATGCAGAGGATGGACCCAGTATCTGTGTGTCCTACAAGAAATAGGCTGGAAACAAACAGTTTCACACAAAACAAAGTTCATATTGAATTTTACACCATTTGGAACAAACATGCCATTACAAACAAACAAACCAACTGGATCCTGCGTGCCGAAAGCAACAGCAAACAATTTGCACCATCATTTGGGGCCAATCTTTCTAGAGGAGCAGACATTCGGAATAAAGCATGCCTTACAAATCACAGAAAAGAGACAAAAGGGTCCGCTGGGGCGTTTAAGTAGAACTCTACCAAGTAAATGACATCAGGAGGGGGCAGATACTTGCCATTTATCCTAATCCCTTTTAGCTGGGTGAAACTTCTAACTTGTAAAGGCTGGAAAAACTGCCTAAGGTCAAAAAAAGCAATTTCCACAGGAAGGCTAAAACGCCAGAGAAAACTCCAGAAAAAACGCCAAAACGCAGGAGAATGAAGTGGCAGTTTTCTTGGCGTTTTTCATCAAGAAAAAAACGCAGGACAAAAACCCAAGTGGAAACCTAGCCTTATAATCGAGCAAAATACGGTAATTTATCTGGTTTATTTCCCTGGTAATACCGTTCCTGTTTAACTCTAAGTAAGATGGTGTTTGCTCGTCAGCTGCTCATTAACCTCTAATTTGAGACGAGCCAGTTCCTTTACATGTCCCGGGGTCATATTATCAGATGTAATATATATAGTTCCGCCAGGGTTTTGGACTTATGTTTATTGAGATATGCGGTTTTACTACTTAAGTGTCCTCTAAGTAAGCACACCAAATATTACTTAGGCTTACACAGTCAAGTTTTAAATTAAAAAAGTGATCGGATATTTTTAATAATACTGTTATATAATCTTTATCCCTTTATGCCATGTTGTTCTTACAGGGTTATAATTTGTTTTGAGCTCTAAAATAACTGGATTATGGTCTGACCACGATATTGGGTTGATATTGAGCTGATTGTCTCATCTTTCACTATCACCATAGCCAGTCTGGAAAAAGAATTAAAGATTTTAGAGAAAAAAGTATACTCCTTTACCTCGGTACTAAGCATTCGTCATAAGTCTTATATTTTATGTTTACCTATAAAGTTCTTAAATTTTCTTGCTAGGCCATAAATTGACCATTTTATCTTTACTCCCTTTGCTAGGAGCTTATCAATATCTGGGTCAGCTAGACAAAGTCTCGAGCAAAGATTAACGTTCCCTGAATGAGGTCATGTATCTGATTCATGACACCATTCAGGAATCGAATCTGACCTCTGTTGGTGTAAATATTCAGAATTGAGTACACTTTATAATTTATCTTACAGACTAGAAGAATATATCTTCCTTCCATATATTACAGGGCTCGACAAATCCCAGACGCCAGGTCGCCATGGCGACTGATAATTTTATCCTGGCGCCTAGGTGTTTGTGAGCCAAACCACATTCGGCAAAATGGTGAAATAAAAAAAAAAACGGCTGAAAATAATCCCCGCGGGGGGCGCACTGCTTAGCTGTGCGTTGCTCTTAATGTGCAAGCAGCGTCTCTTGTGCTGGAGTGGCCACAGGAAGCAGGGAACCAGAGGAGTCACATGACTGCTCTGTTCCTCCTCCCAGTGGGCGGGACAAGAGAAGTTCGTGCAGAGAGACAGAAGCAGCAGGGCCCCTATGGAAGTCTGCGTGTGAGAGATCTGCAGCGCAGGTAAGGGGGTGAAGGAGGATGAATGTGTGTGTGATAGCATGGTTGTGTAAGTGGGGGGAGGAGCATGGCACATGGCACATGGGACTCTAGATGATGTGTATTGATGCTGCACAAGGGGGGCAGCAAGCCAGGGTTCAGCATGTACTCCTATCATGCCAAGTCAGCCAGTACATGCTGGAACCTGGGTATGTCTGGGCAGGACTGTGATTAGTGTTAAAAATCAATAACTCGAGATTGAGTGCTGGGGCAAAGTGTGAGACTGAGTGCTGGGGCAAAGTGTGAGGGCAAAGCGTGAGTGCTGGGGCAAAGTGTGAGTGCTGGGGCAAAGTGTGAGACTGAGTGCTGGGGCAAAGTGTGAGACTGAGTGCTGGGGCAAAGTGTGAGACTGAGTGCTGGGGCAAAGTGTGAGTGCTGGGGCAAAGTGTGAGACTGAGTGCTGGGCAAAGTGTGGGTGCAGTGCAAAGTGCTGGGGCAAAGTATGAGTGCTGGGGCAAAGTATGAGTGCTGGGGCAAAGTGTGAGTGCTGGGGCAAAGTGTGAGACTGAGTGCTGGGCAAAGTGTGGGTGCTGGGGCAAAGTGTGGGTGCTGGGCAAAAAAAGTCCTGGCTCCTAACTTTTTTAGCTGGCTCCTGGATTTATAACAAATTTGTCAAGCCCTGATATATTATATAGTTACATAGTTAAATAGGCTGAAAAAAGACATGCGTCCATCAAGTTCAGCCTTTCCTATATCTGTTAATTTGTTGCCGTTGATCCAAAAGAAGGCCAAAAACCCCAGTTTGGCTCTTTCCAATTTTGCACTAACCAGGGAAAAAATTCCTTCTTGACCCCAAAATGGCAGTCGGATTTCTCCTTGGATCAATAAGCAGTTTCGCCATAATTAAAGATCCCCGAATATTATGTTTTTTCAAGTATCCATCCAGTTGCAGTTTAAACGTCTGTACATACTCAGATAAAACTACCTCTGCAGGCAGAGAATTCCACATCTATATTGTCCTTACTGTAAAAAACCCTTTCCTCTGCTTTAGACTAAATCTCCTTTCTTCCAGTCTAAACGTGTGACCACGTGTCCTATGCATAGTCCTGTTTATGAACAGATTTCCACACAATGGTTTGTATTGGCCCCGAATATATTTATATAATGCTATCATATCCCCTATGAGGTGCCGTTTTTCTAAACTAAACAGATTTGAATTTGTTAACTTTTCTTCATAACTATAGTGCTCCATTCCTTTTATTAATTTTTTAGCCCGCCTCTGCACCCTTTCTAGTGCTATGATATCCTTCTTTAGAATAGGTACCCAAAATTGCACAGCATATTGAAGGTGCGGCTTGATGCCCCTTTTTATACACGACAATACCTTACTGGCCTTAGCAACTGCTGACTGACATTGCCCATTGTTGCCTAGTTTGTTGTCTATAACAATTCCCAAATCCTTCTCATTTGTCGTTAGCCCTAATTCACTACCGTTTAGGGTGTAGGTTGCTTGTGCATTCCCCTACCCCGAAGTGCATAACTTTACATTTATCTACATTGAATTTCATCTGTCATTTGTGTGCCCAGTCCCCCAGTCTATCTAGATCACTCTGCAGCACTGTAATATCCTGCTCGCACTGTATTACGTTAAATAGTTTAGTGTCATCTGCAAACACAGAAACATGCCTTTCAACGCCTATTGCCAGGTCATTTATAAATATGTTGAATAAAATTGGTCCCAGAACAGAACCCTGAGGGACTCCACTTACCACTTTTGACCAGCTTGAAAATGTACCATTTATAACAACTCTCTGTACTCTATCTCTAAGCCAGTGTTCTACTCAAGAACAAGAATTTGGATCTAGACCAGTTTCCTTCAGTTTGAATACTAAGCTATTGTGTGGAACCGTGACAAATGCCTTGGCAAAATCCAAGTAAATTACATCCACTGCAACACCCTGATCTACACTTCTACTTAGCTCTTGCAATTAAATTAGTTTGACAGGACCTATGTTTCATAGAACCATGCTGATTTTTGCTAATAATACTGTTCTTCCCAATGAATTCTTGAATGTTATCCCTAAACAGCCCTTCAAATACTTTCCCAACCACAGTTAAGCTCACAGGTCTATAATTTCCGGGCACAGAGTTTGAACCCTTTTTGAATATAGGAGCCACATCTGCCTTCCTCCAATTATCTGGTACAATTCCTGAAAGAAAAGAATCCCGAAAGATTAGAAACAGAGGTTCACTTATTTCCTGACTCAGCTCCTTAAGTACTCGTGGGTGAATACCGTCAGGCCTCGGAGGTTTGTTAAAATTAACTGTCTTTAGTTGCTGCAGCACCTTGTCCTGAGCCATCCAATCACAGTCTGACTGCAATTTTTTTTCAGTAGTCCTATGTATATCCATTGCCATAGGTTCCTCCTTAATATATACTGAGGAAAAACAGTTATTTAAAGTATCTGCTTTTTCCTGGTCCTCCTTAACCAACATTCCCATCTCTGTTTTTATTTTCATTTTTTGTTTTTTTTAGAATTTATGTACTTAAAGAATTTGGGGGGGGGTTAGTTTTGCTCTCTTCCGCTATCACTCTCTCATTTTCTAGTTTAGCCCATCTAATCACCTTTTTGCATTCTTTATTGGCTTCCTTATATCTTATATAGGATGGCTCTGATTCGTCTGATTTAAATGCTGTAAAAGCCATTTTCTTATTTTTAATTTTCTGCTTAATGTCCCCACTAAGCCACATCGGTTTCAATTTGTTTCTTTTATATTTGTTTCCTAGTGGTACATACTGAGAAGTGTACCCTGCTAATATTTGTTTGAAAATACTAAATTTTTCCTCAGTGTTTTTATCCCTAAAGAGTTTATGCCCATCAATAAGTTGTAAAGCTGCCCCTATCTTATTGAAATTGGCCTTCTTAAAATTATATGTTTTAGTATTCCCCATGGGCAATTTCTTTTTTGAGTTTATTTCAAAAGAGACCATTATCTCACGGAACAGTTCATATTTTACTTCCTTAGCTATCATAATAGCTACTCTGTTCTTGTATACCAGCCTGGTGTGTGCCTGCTATCTTTTGTCTGCACTTGTCAGATATCCCCTGCAATTGGGCTCCTACCCGACCTGTTGACTGTTGTCACGAACGGCGGTTCAGGCTGTGGATCCACGCTGCAGTACAAGGAAAGGCGCCCCCAAGTGGTGATGACGAGCAATGCAGGAACAGATGATACTAGGAGCAGGCAATCGGATAGTCGGGGTCACGAGCAAAGGTCAAGGCTGGCGGCAGACAACGGGTAGTCAGGTACAAGCTGAGTTCAGGTAAAGGCAGGCGGCAAACAACGGGTGGTCAGGTTCAAGCAGAGGTCAGGCAACGAAAAGGCAAATAAGGTTCAGGAACGCTAGTGAAGGCAATAAAGGCACTATCACAGGCAAGGGATACTTGCAGACTGAGGGTTTAAATATCCCTCTTGCTCCAGGATCCTCCTACCCCCTAAATTAGGGGGAGGAGGAAAAAAGATAAATACCCCTTTAAGACGCGGCATGAATATTCATGAGGTAGCCGTTTGCGCATGCGTTGAGACGCGCGTCCCGTCTAGATCCTTTGATCCACACGGGGGCGCGCGTCTAGCAGCAGAACGGACCTCACCGCGTCTCCCGCGAACGGAACGAGCACGGGGCTGAACGCGCGGGCTGCGTCTCGGCTCCCCTGCTCGAAGCAGCACGGGAACCGCCGGCGAGGTAACAACTGTAGAGAATGTGGTGAGAATGTGCTAACAGTTGGTGCGATTATTCGCAAATGGAAGAAACACAAAAAAACTGTCAATCTCCCAAGGTCTGGGGCTCCATGCAAGATCTCACCTCATGGAGTTTCAATGACCATTAGAACGATGAGGAATCAGCCTAGAACTACACAGGAGGATCTTGTTCATAACTCTCCGTGTTTGGAGGAGGAGGAGGAACGCTGCCTTTGACCCTAAGAACACAATCCCCACCGTCAAACATGGAGGTGGAAACATTATGCTTTGGGGGTGTTTGTCTGCTAAGAGGGCAGGACAAATTCACCACATCAAAGGGATGATGGATGGGGCCCATGTACAGTCAAATCTGGGGTAAGAACCTTCTTCCCTCAGCCGGGGCATTGAAAATGGGTCGTGGATGGGTATTCCAGCATGACAATGACCCAAAACACACGGCCAAGGCAACAAAGGAGTGGCTCAAGAAGAAGGACACTAAGGTCTTGGAGCGGCCTAGCCAGTCTCCAGACCTTAATTCAATAGAAAATCTGAGGAGGGAGCTGAAGGTTCGAGTTGCCAAACCTCAAAACCTTAATGATTTGGAGAGGATCTGCAAAGAGGAGTGGGACAAAATCCCTCCTGAGATGTGTGCAAACCTGGTGGCCAACTACAAGAAACGTCTGACCTCTGTGATTGCCAACAACTGTTTTGCCACCAAGTACTATTTTGCAAAGGGGTCAAAAACGTATTTCACTGAGTAAAATGCAAATCAATATATAACTTATTTGAAATGCGTTATTTTGGATTTTTTTTGTTCTATCTCTCAATGTTCAAATAAACCTACCATTAAAGTTATAGACTGATCATGTCTGTCAGTGGGCAAATGTACAAAATCAGCAGGGGATCAAATAATGTTTTCCTTCACTGTATAGTAATTTACAAATGTTAGTGCTCAGAGAGCAATGCTTTTCTTTTGTTGGTTTTATATTTATGTTTTGTTTGACAGACCTTTTAATATATGGACTATGATTTCTAGAGAGATACAACCTTGTATGGTATTTCCAGCCCTAAGACTGTGTGGCTATATGATTGTAGCTCACAATATATTATAAATAAGTGCATACTGACATATGAAGTTAAAAAAAATATAATTATATACGTTGTAAAATGATTGTACATGCAGTCAGCAGAAATACTTCAGCATTAAATTACTTTTTTTTTTGTTTTTTTTAGATTTTTTTTTTAATTGGGTTACAAATGATATTACAAACAAGTAAGCATTGATTATATAAGATATTATAGATGCTTGCAGAGTTTATTTCAGATTATCCACATCTTTAACGAAGATCGGGACTATAATTTGGAGATAACCAGAAAGACATAAAAAAAACAGTAAACAGACAAATGGTTCAGGTGGGTTAAAAGAAAGTGCTCCTCCAGTAATGGTCCCTGGATCTATTAATAAGGTTGGTATGCAGGGGAAAAAAAAGCGTTTTCCACTTTTTTCTACTCCCTATCCTCTAAAGGAGAAAACTTCTTTATCCAATTGTGCCAATTTGTTGGTTTAGCTGATCTTTTACAGTATTTGATTCCAGATTCCATTTTAAGTTGATAAATCAATTGAATCCGGACCAAGAGCCAGGATGGAGTGATTTTAGATTTCCAATACCTTGCTATGCTTAGTTTAGCTGTAACTAATAAATGGACAGTTATTGCTTTTTGTTCTTTTGTCATGGGAGGAAAATTTAGATGTAACAAGAACTTTGCAGGTTCGAAATTCAAGTTCACTCCCACTATTTCTCGAAGTTGTGTGGCGATTTCTTGCCAAAAACTTAGTAATTTGTAACAGGACCACCAGATGTGAGTAAAATTACCTTGATCAGCCTCACATCTCCAGCACCTCTCTGAGGCTTGCGGATACATTTTAGCTATTCTGGTGGGAACTAAGTACCATCAATTTAATATTTTATAGTGCAGCTCCACTAAGTTGAGGCAGTGAACAGATTCATGAACTGTTTTCAGTGACCTATTCCAGTCTTCCCTGGTAAATGCTGACATTAGGTCCTCATTCCATTTCTCCAGTGCTGGATGTGTCGAATTATGTTTGGCTAAGGTCAACAAAGCCATAGCTGATGACAAAGTCATAGCTGATGACACCGAAATTTTTTGTAATTGTAGGCCTAACATTTGTTCTAATTTTTTAGTTGATTCAGACATGTTGTTATTTTTGTATTTGAGTAAGAAGCCCTTTAGTCTAAAATACGTAAACAGCTCTGTTTTAGGAATCATGTATGACTGAGTTAGGGCTTCAAACGTTTTGATATTTCTTGAGTCGTACATGTCACCGATAGTCTAAATACCACATCTTTGCCAAGTATTTAAATTAAGACTGTCTACTAAGTTTGAACAAATTGATAAAGAAAGAGAAGGTAACAAATGTTTTTTGATTCCTATATTTTTCTTAAAAATTTCCCATACTTTAAGAATGTCTGAGAGTATAAAACTATTTATATGTCGTTTCCTATAGCTTTGTATTGGCCAAAAGAGGTGCAGGAGAGTAGTCTCACCCAAAAGGTCGAGCTCCAGTCCATACCATCCTTCACTTTCGGACCCTTTTAGTTGTGTAAGTATGGCCTGAGATAATATAGAGGCTCTTGAGTAATCTTTTATATTTGGTACACCCAATCCGCCCTGGTGGGGTCTAATTGATTGATTGTATCATGTTTAACCAGCTATCTGGAATTATGATTGGGATTAATCTCATCAAATAGACCCATTTGGGAAGTATATACGATTTTATAATGTTTATTCTGCCCAGCCATGAAAATTCTAAGTATTTCCATTCCTTAAGGTTTTTATTTGTTTGTTTTAATAGGGGTAAAAAATTAATCTCCGACATTTTGGAAACATCAGAGCATATTTTGATTCCCATATAATCTATAGACTTTGATGCCCATTGGAAGCCATGGTTTTTATTAATTTTAGTCTTTGTATATATGTCAACATTTACTCCAAGGATTATAGATTTATCTTGGTTTAATTTATATCCTGATACCTTGGAGTAATCATTGATGACTCTCATTAATTCATCTATAGAATTAGCCGGGTCTGTAAGGGAAAGAATAATGTCGTCGGCATATAGATTGATTTAAATATGTTGTCGCGAAGTACTAAAGCCTTGGATATTATCATTATATCGTATCATCGCTGCTAGGGGCTCTAGCGATAGAACATATAAAAGAGGTGATAGAGGGCATCCTTGTCTGGTGCCGTTTGACAAAGTAAACCAGTCTGATCCAAAGCCATTTCCCACTACTCTTGCAGAGGGAGTTGAATACAATGCCATAATATAGTTTATTATTTTCTCTCTGAAACCAAACTTTTCTAATGTGGCCCTTAGAAAGTCCCAATTAACCCTATCAAAGGCCTTTTTTCGGCGTCTAAAGAAAGGGCCAATAGGGGCAATCCTTTCTTTTGAGCAGAGTCAAACAGATCTATTAACCTCCTGATGCTATTAGCTACACTTCTCCCTGGGATGAAGCCGATTTGGTCTTGATGCATCAGAGTAGGAAGAAGTATCTTCTGTCTTTCGGCTAGGACAGCTGCATAGATTTTTATATCAACATTTAACAGCGCAATAGGACGGTAATTTGACACCTGTTCTGCATTTTTATCATGTTTCAGAATCGGGACCACATTAGCTTGAAGAAGTTCTGCCGGAATTTGGTGACCTTGACCGAAAGCATTAAAAGCTAATTCTGCCTTAATGTTGTTTTTGAATATTTTATAAAAAATATTACTAAACCCATCCGGGCCTGGAGACTTTTTTGTTTTTAATTTATCAATACTTATGGCTATTTCGCCCTGGGTAATAGGGGAATTTAATTTCAATAGATGTTCTTCCGAGATTTTTGGCAGCTGAATCTTCTGCAGGAATTTTTCAATCTCTGTTTTGGAGGTGTTATTCTGAATGTTATATAGTTTCAAATAAAATTTCCTAAATACCTCTCCTATTTCATCTGGTTTAAGAACTGTATTTGTTCCATCTCTGATTTTATCAATAAACTTGTTTGCTCGCTGTTTCTTCATTCTTAATGACATTAGATTATCTGCTCTATTGCCTTTATAGTACCAGTTACGTTTAAGTACTTCCATAGTTCTTTTAGCTTTGTCTATTAGTTTTTCATTTATAGCCGTCTCGATTTCGGTAATTTTATTTGTTATTTCAGGAGTAGGGCTATGTTTGTTTCTGGCTATTAGGTCGTCTAATGATATATATAGCT
Organism: Spea bombifrons; assembly: GCF_027358695.1. Classification (NCBI taxonomy): domain Eukaryota; kingdom Metazoa; phylum Chordata; class Amphibia; order Anura; family Pelobatidae; genus Spea; species Spea bombifrons. Next base: position 19,228,568 of record NC_071092.1, on the reverse strand, counting down.
GTGCTAAATTAAGTCCGTATTTCTTTTTTTCTATTGTGCCTATCTTTATCAATTCACCTCTAACTTTTATAGGCACACCATCTCCTGGATAGATTTTTTTATCCAAAAGCCATTCATTTAGCCTCCAGTGTGATCTGTGTTTTTTAAACTGATCCTTCAGATCAAAAATTAATGAGTTATGGTCTGACCATGTAACAATTGATATGAGGATTTTTTGGTTCTTTGGGCCAAGGCAAGACCTCCCAGTACTAAATCTATTCTAGAATAGGCTATGTGTGTTTTAGAAAAGCAAGTAAAATCTATCTCACCTGGGTGGAAGATTCTCCAAATATCGAGTAGGGCATTTTGTTTTATCGATTCCTTGAACCCTTTAGCAGAACTGTAGAGATTTGTATCTTTCTTTTTACTCTTAGCAGATTTTTTATCTAGTTGGATCAGGAACACAGTTAAAATGACCCAGTACTATTAAGGTGCCTTGTTTAACTCTGTTTTTTTAAAAACTTTATTTATAAATTGTAATAGAGATTTATTAGGAGCATAAAGGTTGGTCAAAGTGTATAGCTCTCCATTTAATTTCCACACCATAATTATGTACCTGCCTTCTGGATCTATATCGAGGTGGATCATTTCTAAGTCGATTGAGTCTGAGAGCATAATAGCTACACCTCTTTTCTTTTTATACGGTAGGGCAGCACTTATTATAGTTGGATATTTCTTAGACTTCATTTGGAGTGGAGTGTAAATTCCAGAGTGTTTCTTGAAGGGCACATATCTTAATGTTTTCATTCTTTAGGAAATGTAGTAGGTTATATCTCTTCTGTGGGGAGTTAAGACCTTTTATGTTAAAGGAAGCTAACTTAATATTCAGACTTTATTCCTTTATTATGCTTAGCCAATTTATTTCCTCCCTGCTCCCTGATCCCGATTGTATCATATCCAAACAAGGAAGAGCTAGACCACACCTGAAACCATATGTTACAAACTACACATAAAAAAACATAAACCCTCCCATCCCTGCTCCCATAAATAGAGCCTTCGCTCAATTAAAAAAAATAAATAAATATTAAACTCTTTGCTTGTCCCTTTTATCTCAATTATTTGTAACAATGAGGGTATCACAAAAGACTTAATCTTTGCCTATACGTTTACACTAAATAAAATAAACTTATAAAAAAAATTAAAAAAAAAAAAATTTAAAAAAAAGCGTACAAAAATGCAGTCCAGACGTTGAAAAATTATAACTTCTCCTCTATCCATTCCGTTAACTGTTGCGGAGATGAAAATTAAAGTCTTTTTCCTTCTTGTATCAAGAGTAGTCTTGTTGGATATGCCCAGCTGTATTTTATATTAGCCTTTCGTAGAACTTCTGTTTGTATTGAAAAGGTTCTTCTTTTTGTTCTTGTCTCAAAGGAAAGGTCCTGGAAGATTTTCAGGTTTTCATACATGGAGCCTTTTAGATCTTGTCCTCTCGCAGCTTTTAGAATTTGAGATCTATACGTGAGGGAGTAACACCTCAGCATTACATCTCTAGGGAGTGATTTTGGGATGTTTGATGGTTTCGTGATTCTGTAACAACTTTCAATTAGATTTGTAATTTTGTTAGGATGCAGGCCTAAAAATGAAAAAAAAGTTTCAACATAACCCTCTAAATTAGAGGGAGCAATATGTTCAGGGATCCCTCTGATTCTCAAGTTCTTCCTTCGGGATGTATCCTCCATTTCTCCCAATTTTATCTCTTGGGAGTTGATCTTTTTTCCAGACCCTTGTAGACATCTTGCTGTGCTTTTAGTTGTAATATCGCTGAGTCAGCTTTTTCCTTCGAGGCTTTCAACCGTTCTAATATATGGTTTATATATTTTTTTATATCAACTGTGTTGATATAGTTCTCTTCTTTGATCTTTCCTAATTCAATTTAAATTTTTTCAAGATGTCTATCGAGGCATTGGTCTAAATAAGATTGCGAGACTCCATGCCGTTCCTCAGCCGGAGTCGGGTCAGTTAAGTTAGAGTAATCACCAATGGTCTCTTCCAATCTCCCAGTAGCTCCTCTTTCTACATGAGGAGAGAAGAACGTAGATAACCGTTTTTCTGGTTTTAAGTCTTGTTTATTTTCTTTATCTTTTTTTTGTCTCTTCTCTTTTTCGGGCGTTCTTTTTGGGCCCATGGTACGTCTCACTGAAGGGGGGATGGAGGAGTAAGACCAGAAGGGAGGGATGGAGGGAGAGTTATTGTTGAGTTTTTATTGAATTCTCATATATTCTAAGTGAGTTAAATCCTGTAGTTGAGAGAGCATAAATTAATGGTTTATAGAGGCCAGAGTTCGCTGCGGTTGCTTCCTCTTATCCCACTGTTTCCTGTAGGATCACAGTTGAGTTTATGTTGTTTGTATAAATTCCACACATAGGGAACAGTCCTCACTCTACCTGCCACTAAGCTTGTGGTAAAGCAGATATTGTTAAATTCCAAATCTGTAGGTAAACTGGATATCTGGATACTGTTATGAAGAAAATCAGGTCATATAGCACGTAAAAAAGACCCTTAACGGAATGGTTAATAAGATATATTTATAGTGAGATAAAATGGAAGTTAATACATAAGATCAAGACTATATTTCTGCTTCTAAATAGGAGCAATCCTCACTCTGCCTGCCTCAAAGCAGATAGTGTGGCAAGTATTTCTGAGTTCCAGGTCCAGAGGTAATATAAGTATTTGTATGAAGCAGATCAGAACATGCAGCCAAAAAAAATATATATATATTCGTGAACTCCCCCCCCTCCCCCACTTAACCTCCGACCTTTTATTGTCTGTGCCGTCTTCCTTAGTGAGTAGGATCTCAAGTTTCAAACCTCCTGTCTCTTATCTTCAAGGGATGTCCGAGCAAGATCTCGTAGCTGTGATAGAGGAGATAGTGCCGACACTGCTACCCTCTCTTGCAGACTCCCATCGCCGTGGCTCCTGCAATCATCCCTGCGTCTCTACGTCTCTACGTCATGACGCCTCCCCCTTCTGTCTCGCATTAAATTACTTTTTAAACCAAGTCCTGTAGCTCATTCACTGAATATATGGTTATTTTTTTGTCAAATGTGAAATAAGTGCATCGCATTACACTACACTATTACAACCAATGAAGTGTTTTGTAGACCAAACATTTCTCAGAATGAATGAAACCTCTGCTTGTAAAAAAGTGCCATAAAAGTGAAGCAATAATAACTGAAAAAAGGGTAGCTTTGTGTATCTTTCATTCAAATAATGTACTGTTCCAAGTGAACTGCCCTCGAACTAAAGTGCCAAAACAGCATATTTAAAGACAAAAAAATCAAAACATTAAGACTTTTTCTCCCCTTAGTCCAAAAATGTATTTAATAAAACATACATTTGAGATAAACTTTTTGATATAAAGCCCCAAATAAAAAAAAATAATATGTACAGTAATATATTTAAGAACATTATTTTATATTGACTTGGAAAAAGTGATAAATATACTAAAATGATGTGAGCGATAACATAATGAGGAGGAATTATGCAAATTCTGAGAGCAGAGAATTAAGAGAGTGGCTTCTATGATGCACAAAAAATTGCATGTTTAACCTGTAAACACTGTTTATTTAGTATTTAGAACTATAAAATACAGGCTTTCTCCGCTTTAAGCAAATAGTTGGGTTGCATCAAATTAAGTTCTAAACGCTACGTCCTGAACAATGCTACACACATTATATATATTATACACACACATATATAGATGCACCGAAATTAAAATTCTGGACCGAAATTTCAGGATTCACTTGGTCGAAACCGAAAATGACCCCCCAACCGTTAAATTTAAAAAAAAAAAAAAAAAAAAGCCACACTTTTAATAAAAGTAATTAACACACCAAAATTAGACAAAAAAAATGAATATCATTAATATTAATATATATATGATAAACAGCAATCACACTCCTATCATGCCCAGGCATACCCAGATTCCACCATGTACTGGCTGACATGGCATGATAGGAGTGTGATTGCTGTTAATCATATTTACCGTATTTGCCCGAATATAGGCCACACTTTCCCCCCCCCACTTTAAGTCTTTAAAGTGGGAGTGCGGCCTATATTCGGTCTAGCGCCCGACGCCCAGGACATGTAGTTCCGGGCGCCGGGCAGGCAGCAGGGTTAGGATGCAGATCCCCCACAGCGGTGCAGGGTTCCTGTATCCTTCTCTCGGATACGCTGAGACAGCCTCCCCTGCCAGCACTTTCCACAGGGGGAGGGGGAGTGCCGGCACGGGAGGTTGTCTAAGCGCATCGTGCATACGTTCACCGGCAGCGGCGATGCGCAGTAACAGCCTCCGCTGCCGGCACGTCTGCACGATGTGCTTTAAAAATCTCCTTTGCCGGGAATTCCCACGGGGGGATTCCCGGCAAGGGAGATTGTTAAAGCACATTGTGCAGACATGCCTGCAGCAGAGGTTGCTTATGCTCGCATCGCCGCAGCCGGTGAACGTTAACAATCTTCCTTGTCGGTACTTCCCACGGCGGCCCCGCAAGACCCCGTGGAGTCTGCACCGGTAAGTCTGGCGGGGGGGGGGATCGAGTGGCAGCATATCTCAGGGGGGCACATCTTGGGGGGCAGAGTGGCAGTATATCTCAGGGGGGATAGAGTGGCAGCATATATCGGGGGTCACATCTTCGAGACAGAGTGGCAGCATATCTCGGGGGGGCAGAATTTTTTTTCTTTAAAAAAAACACCTAACTTTTAGGGTGTGGCCTATATTCGAGCCAATACTGTGTATATTAATATTGTTATTGTGTTTGTTCTGCCCAATTTTGGTGTGTTACTTACCGCATTTGCTCAATTATAAGACGACCCCCCAAAATCTGACTATTAATTTATGAAAAATAGAATAAGCCTGAATATAAGACGACCCTATAGTAAATGTTAATTCATGTAAACTATGTGAACAATTGTTTGTTAACCCCTTCGTTCCCCTATAGACGTACCGGGACGTCCAAAAAACGCCCACAAAGAAACCCCTATGGACGTCCCGGTACGTTCAGCCCTTCGTGCAGCGTCAGGGACACATCCCTGCCGCTGCACGGGAGACCAGGCTGTCGTTTGACAGCCTGGACTCCCCACTGACAGCAGAAGCCGGCTTTGCCGGCTTTCCGCTGTCCGATCGCCTGTAACAGCTTCCGGCATGAAAGCCGGTAAGCTGTTACACTGTAAACTGCCCGAACGCATGATCGTGCAGTTGCAAACACACGATCGGGCTTTCCCTTCCGGGTTGCGTCACTGCTGACGTAACCCGGAAGGTCATCGGAGGACAGGATATCCCATGCGGGATATCCTGCCCTCCGATGAGGCACAGAGACGCTACGATCTCTATGCAGGTCTGTGAGGTCACAGTGTGATAGGTGCAGGGGGATCACGGGGAGGGGAGTGAGAAACCATCTCACTCCCCCTCCTGTCCTGTAACAGGAAAGCTGGGGGAAAAAACGGTTAGTAATTTAAAAATAATATTAAATAAATCATTAAAATAATAATATAAATAATACTAAAAAAAAATTATATTGTAAGCTGTGATGTCACTGTGACATCACTGGCATGTTCAGGAGGTCCCTAGGAGGACCTCTTACCATTACTGTGTAAAAAAAAATATAAAAAATACAAAAAAAATGTAAAAAAATTTAAATTAAAAAAAATTAAAAAAAATTCTTAAAAAAACCTTACATCCCATAGCCCTAGCATAACATCTAGCCAGTATAACCCTCCTGCCCCCGTTCACAACCCCCAAACCCGTTAAGCCATAGGCATAAAAATTATACAAAATTGTACACCTAATAGTATGCTCCCTGGTGCTGGGAAAGTCTGGAAAATCTATATAAATTAGGTATTTCTGAAATCAGGACACCTGAATTGATAAACTTGGAGGGGATTTTGTGAGGATTCAGAGGGAAAATGTAAAAAAAAATGAGTTTATTTTTCTAATCTTCCCTAGTTTTTACTAAATTTCTCATTCTAAATTTTCAGCTAATCATCCAACTATGGTATCAAACGAAAGCTCTATCTCTCCTTGAAAAAACAATATATAGTTTACATGGGTACACTATTCACAGGAACAGAGAATAATCGCTAAACTGACATACCCCAAAAATTGCAAAATTGCTCTGGGCTTTGAGGTACCAAAAACCCCTGGGATTGAAGGGGTTAATAAAAGCTATGATTGAGAAAAATATTTTGTTTTTATTTCCTTTTTTTTTCTCTCAAACTCCCCCCCCAGTAATGAACATCTGCCCCCTGGCTTGCCACTCTGCCCCATGATATGCCTTTTGACCCCCTATGTGCGACTCTGCCTCCTGTCCCCCCCCCAATTTACCGGTACTTCTGAGTCCCCGGTGCATAGTCCAGGCAGCGTGTAGAGCTCTACGTGATTCGCGTACACAACATCCGCTGAAGCCGGGAGGAGGTGCGGTTAGCAGCGGGGGTTGTCTGCGTCCATCGCGAAGACCTTCACCGGCTGTCAGAGATCACAGGGACCTCTGATATGTGGGAGGGTGGAGTGGCATATCTGGGGGTATGTGGCATATCTGGGGGTATGTGGCATATCTGGGGGTATGTGGCATATCTGGGGGTATGTGGCATATCTGGGGGTGTGTGGCATATCTGGGGGTGTGTGGCATATCTGGGGGTGTGTGGCATATCTGGGGGTGTGTGGCATATCTGGGGGTATGTGGCATATCTGGGAGGCAGTGTGGCAAGCCTGGGCTCAAATGTGCATAACGATTCATTATTAAATAAGGAAGAAATTCGGGAATCTCTGAGTAATCAAGCCAATCTATTTATGGAAAAAAACAATAATGGAGAAGTCTGCTTTGGAATACATTCAAATGCTTTACGCGGGGATGTATAATAAAAACAAGCTCTACTATAAAAAAGAAACAGGGACAAAAATTAGCCGATTTATATATTAATTTAGCCAAAATAGAGAGATTAAACAAAAATAATCCCAACATAATGTATACAAAAGAAATCAATTTATTAAGAACAGAAATAAATACAGAAACACAGGAGAGAATTAATAAGGGACTCTCAAGAATAAAACAAAATTGGTATTATGGCAATAACCGTGTGGGGAAATATCTAACGAACAAGTTAAAGTACGATCAAAAAAAAAGTGTTATAAAAAAAATAGTAATAGGAAATCAAACTTTCTTAAATCCATCACAAATAGCCATTTGTTTTGAAGATTATTATAAATCGCTTTACAATCTAGAAGGACCTCCTAAATCATTAAGTAAAATTAGGAGCTATTTTAGCTCCCTTAAATTACCAAAATTGAATGAAGAGGCTTTAGAAACATTAAATGCCCCAATTAATAAAGAGGAAATCCAGAAAGAAATAGAGAACATAAAGAAAAAAAAAGCTCCAGGACCCGATGGCTATACGGCCGCGTTCTATTTAACATTTAAAGAAATAATTGTTCCATTGCTGTCTAAATAATTTGAGGAAATTATGGAGGGCAATAATTTTCCACCTGAGATGTTACAAGCCTCAATATGCCCGATATTAAAACCAAATAAAGATCCGAGTTTCGTTTCTAATTATAGGCCAATATCATTGATAAATATTGATATAAAGATATCTTCAAAGATTCTAGCTGAAAGACTTAAAAAATATTTACCTGAAATAATCCATCCGGATCAAGCGGGTTTTATAAAAGATAGAACATTAACAGATAATACCCGTAAAATAATAAATCTCATAGATCTATCTAACAAGAATTCTATCTATACTGCATTTTTGGCACTCGATGCCGAAAAAGCTTTTGACCGGGTGGACTGGCAATTTCTTTCAGAAACATTAGAAGCGTTTGGCATTTCAGGGCAATTTAGAAACAACGTCTTAGCGCTTTATAAATCTCCTTCTGCTCAAATAATAGGACCCATGTTCACTTTAAATGGTTTTAGAATAGGCAATGGAACAAGACAGGGCTGTCCTTTATCCCCTTTACTATATGTTTTAACAATTGAACCACTCGCCCAAGCAATAAGAAATTCATCAGAAATAATAGGAATTAAAACGAACCAGAACGAATTTAAGATAACTTTATTCGCTGATGACATTATTTTGACATTACCTCAGCCTGAAAAATCAATAAAATACGTATTAGAAGTGATTAAAGAATTTGGTAATCTTTCGAACTATAAACTTAATATTAATAAAACTCAAATTATTTCAAACCATCAATCGGAGGAACAAACTAGATTGATGAGATCGTATATTAATGTGGATTGGAATAACAGCTCTGTAAATTTAATCTTAAAGAAATGGTTAGAGAGAATTATCTAGTAGCAATAAATAAAATGAAAAAAAAAATTACAAGATTGGAAGGGATTAGAAATATTGTGGCTGGGGAGATTAAATGCAATTAATGCCTACTATATTCCTAAAATATTATATATTCTAAGAGCAATTCTGTTGAGAGTCCCATATACGATTCTCTCCCAAATACAAAAATTAATAACATCATTTATTTGGCAAGATAAGCTCCCAAGAATTTCTTTTAAAAATCAAATAAAGAGTATACAAACTGGAGGCCTCTCACTACCTAGTATAAAAGATCTACATGAAAACTGTATGTTTACCCATTTTCTTTTATGGGATAAATTGAGAAATGATAGCACCGCATGGTTTACTATCGAAAAAGAAAATATATACCCTTTACATCTTTATGACACTGTATGGATAAACCACGATATAATGAGAAATATAAAAACTGGTAACTCGGTGATTAAAGATCTAATAATATCGTTAAACAAATGGAAATTAAGCATGAAAGTTAAGAAAGGTGTTTTATACTCTGCTCCAATTAAAGTATTAACAAATTATATAAAAGATCTAAATTTTAAATAAATGGAGTCAATTAAATATAAGATTTATATCAGATCTTTATGATTCTGAAACGCTGCTATCATGGTCTCTCCTGAGAGAGAAATGGAAGCTGCCCGATATGGAAATATATAATTACATAAGAATTAAACACTTTCTTCAACAAGTAGGAATTACAAGATCTACACTGTTTGAGGATTTTCTCAGTTAACAACATACATCAAGATTAATTCATAAAGTTAAAATGTTGAGAGAAAGTATAAAATCAGAAGATCCCTTACTTAATAAATAAAAATGGGAAAAAGAAACTGGTGAAGTATACTTAAAAGAAGAATGGCTACAAGCCTATAGAGACATTAAGAAACATTCACACTGCCTGAACATGCATGAATTATATTATAAAATTATACATAGATGGTATAGAACTCGAGTCCAAATATCAAAGTTTGATAAAAATGCTTCAAGGCAATGCTGGAGATGCGGAAAAAAAGAAGGTACTATTTATCAAATGTGGTGGGAATGTGAGGAGGTAGGAGTAATATTAAAAACCCTTTTTGAGGTAATTAATAAAGTATTACAATGTAAAATAGATCCATCCCCTCAAATATTTTTATTTCATATGGGTCTTAGTAAGCTACATAAACCACAAAAAAACTTACTAATTCAACTTCTTTTAGCCTGTAAATTAGTTATCGCTAGGAACTGGAAAAAAATAGGTAGAATACCCTGGGAAGAGATTTTTACACAAATTCAGTTTCCGCGTAAGATGGAAGAGGGATACTTTATAAGTATCGGTAGAAAGTTGGCTTACATAGACATATTGTCTCCATGGATCTCCTTTGTACACTCCTAAACAAAAGTAGTTAGATAAATACATATATATTTAAAATAAAAAAAAATGATACCAAAATTTCCATTTATTATATGTTTGATGAATGCTGATGTTTAGATACCTAATATAATAATAATAATAATATCTCATTATATAATCGGTTATTTAATATCTGTTATGGATAACTAAGCAAGATAGCAAGATAGAAGGGTATCAAAATGGATAGGAGTTATAAGAAATACCAGTATTAAAACACTATATATATTGAACAACATGTATGTTATATATGTGTATGTATGATTTAAGTTCAAGTATAAAGAGGCATAATGCACTTCCTCGGATACTAAAATATATAATATAAGATATGGATTATACGTATTATGCGTCACTCTGCTTTTACTAATTTATGTATGTATTTATGTATTTGTATATTAAAAATAAAAAAAAATAAAAAAAATTAAAAAAAAAATGTGCATAACTGGGGGGGCAGGTTGGGAAATAAAAACAAGAAATGCATTTTATAAGAAAAAATGTATTCTGCTGTTTGTTTTTAACATCATGTTTGTTTATTAAATTATTTTAAATAAATTAAATCTTTACATTCCTTTTTTTATCCGACTAATCGAAAAAGTAATCGGCCAACTAATCGATTATGAAAATAATCATTAGTTGCAGCCCTAACTCACTCATTCCCTTAATCACACATACTTGCTCATACACCGTCCACCATCACCTAACCTAAACTGCAGATTTCTCACTCGCAGACTTCTGCAGGGTCCCGGCTGTAGGAGCAACTTCTCTGGCCCCGCCCCCAGTGGAAGGAGGAATTGAGCAGGGTCATGTGATGTGCATTTGCGTGAATCCGATGGGTTTCTGCTTTTCCTGGCCGAGATACTGCTCGCACACTGTGCGACCAACGCACAAGTAAGCAGCCCAGCCCCTGCGGACGATTATTTTCGGCCGTTTTTTTGTTTTGTTTTGGCATTTTGCCGATAATGCCCTTTTCGGACGACTGTATTTGCTAGATTATAAAACAACCCTGATTATAAGACGACCCCCCAAAATCTGAATATTAATTTATGAAAAAAAGAAAACGCCTGAATATAAGATGACCCTATAGGAAAAAAGTTTTACCAGTAAATGTTAATTCATGTAAACTATGTGAACAATTGTTTGTTAATAAAAGCTACGATTGAGAAAAATTTTGTTTTTATTTCCAGTTATGCACATCTGCCCCCAGGCTTGCCCCTCTGCCCCAGAAATGCACGGTGCCCCATGATATGCCTTTTAACCCTCTAAATGCCACTGTGCCCCATGATACGCCTTTTAACCCTCTATATGCCACTGTGCCCAATGATATGCCTTTTGACCCCCTATGTGCCACTCTGCCTCCAGAACTGCCTTATACCCCTATATGCCACTCTGGCATTTAAGGGGTTCAAAGGCATATTATGGGGCAGAGTGGCATATAGGGAGGTATAAGGCATTTCAGGAGGTAGACTGGTGTATAGAGGGTTAAAAGGCATTTCTGGAGGCAGAGTGGCATTAAAGGGGTTAAAAGGCATTTCACAGAGCACTCCCTGAGCGGAAGTTGTCTACGCGAATCGCGTAGAGCTCTACACGCTGCCCGGACTAAGCACCGGGGGCTCAGAAGCACCGGTAAGTCGGGGGGGAGCATAATACAGGAGGATCCAGGTCCCCTGCATCTGAGTCCCCAGTGCTTAGTCCGGGCAGCGTGTAAAACTCTACGCGATTCGCGTAGACAACTTCCGCTGACTACCACAAAGTTTGACAAAGACTGGTGGTAGAATTAGTGCATGGAAAGAGTTAAAATACTAGCATTTGAAATACCCTGGGGTGTCTAGTTTTCAAAAATACATGGTTTGATGGGGTAACTTGCAGTGGCCGGCTTCAAAGATACCTGAAAGGGCACATGGGGGGGAGTATTACCAGATTTGGAAAAATGACTTTGAAATAGCAAAACACTACCTGTACTTATTGGCCAATAACATGCAGAAAAAGGCAAAAAAAAAAAACAAAAAAAAACATTGGGTATTTCTAAACTCAGGACGAATAGTAGAATCTATTCAGCAGGTTTTTTCAGCAGAGTAAAAGATTTTTCAAGTAAAAGATAGAAAAAGCTCTTTATTTCTAAATGTTTCACCATATTTTATACTTTTTTTTATAGTAAATAATATGATACAATCAAACCAACGAACTCTAAAGAAAGCCCTTCTATAGAACTTGTGTGGGTTCAGTAAACGGTAAACGTGAAAGAATAAAATTACAACTAAACATGAGCAGCGTAGAAATGTTAAAACCGCCATTGTCACGAAGGGTACAGAAAATAAAATCAGTCATTGTCACAAAGGGGTTAATCTTAGTTCTGTAGCTCATTCACTGAATGTGAATATGGTTATTTTTCTTGTCAAATGTTGTGAAATAAGTGCATCACATTACACTAAATACATTTTTTGTAGACCAAACATTTCTCTGAATGAATGAAACCTTTGTAAAAAAAAAAAAAAAAAAAGTCATACCGTAAAGTGAAAATGAAGGAACCTTGTGTGTGTTTCATACAAACAATGTACTGTTCCATGTAAGCTGCACTCCCTGAAAAGTGCCAGGCTGGCAATATCAATAAATAACTTATTTAAAGACAAATAATTGCAGACATTTTTTTCTTTTTCTCCCCATAGACCAAAAAAACATATTTAATAATTTGAAATAGCATTGGGTTCTTTAATCTCAATAAATTAGTGCTGCTTGTTTATTTAGGGTTAGTTATATATTGTACCCTTGAGGACATTTTATATGCAACGCAACAGATGCTATGATTCGTATAAACACGACATACATTTGAGAAACGTTTTGATATAAACCCCCAAATAATTAATGTATATACAGTAATGTAGTTAAGACTATCCCTTCTTATTGTGATCCACTGGTAAAATGAAACAACTAATTTGGCAATTTGCCACAGATGGAGTAAGTTAAAATTATGACATTTAGTTTTAGTTGTGTTCCCTTATCACTGCCACACTGAGCAAGAGGAACAGGCTCATTTGCAAAATCTGTAAACTGTTCAGTTACAGAATTAAAAAGAGCTGACTTAATTAGTTCTTTTTATGTCCCATATTAAATGCTATTTTGAAGGGTTCCTCATAGAACCAAACAATTTGAAACAAATAAAATATTATTTCCCTCTATATAGTTTGGTGTTTTTAAAACACTTCATTTTTTAAACCGATAATTTTAAAATGTTACTTGCTGGTTCATCTACAATTTGAGGGCGTAGCATGCACAAAAAGTTATTCACTTACTATGAGATCGACCAATAGCTGCAATATAAATGAAACGGGTTAAAAGTTTCGATGAGCAGGATCAGATTTACGATTTCCTCTGTCCAGTGACAAGGAATTTGCTAAGTACTCTTATAAACGAAGCAACAGAAAGTGTAAAAGTGGCACAATACTAAAGCTTGAAAAGAGGAGGAGACTATATCACCTGACATCTAAAGCATGCAAATCACACTTTCCAAATCTACTGTGGAATGTGGATTCATGTTAGTGAATGGAATGAAAGTAAGTAAGGTGTTTTGAGGGGTAAGACGATGATTTTATAAAGGATTTTCAGTGCATCTCATTGAGAACATAAAGTTGTCGTTAATAGTACACTTATATTGGTGAGTACACCGTGAGTGCTTCTATTTTTCTCTCAATCTCCGTGGGTTTCGTTCTATGTATTTGTTTTTCTATTTATGCTCCTGTAATGTCTGTGTATCTTTTTTCCTAAACTTTTCTTTGCCTTTATCATATTCAGACTTTGTCTTACAGGACCGCATTAAAGATCTTCATCCTAGTCCTTGGATTTAAGCCTTCAGCCCCAGCATCTCCACTATTAAATAAAGTCACATGAGAGCAAGGCTGGTTTTAAAAAAGAGTCTAAGTCATGGAGCATATATTTTTTGTGTTCTGCAAGGAGGGTTTTATCCATTTTACATACAGTATCCTAAAATCTGGAAGGATTATGCATCATTTGCACGGCTTGAAAATGTTCTGTTGTTGAGATAAACTAACAATAACAACATACTGCCTGCACTAAGTATACAGCTTAACCACTTAAGAATCGGGCTATTTTTTTCTTTTGGACCCTTTGTGACCAAGGCTGTTAACATTGTTGAGGTGCTAGTGCTTAGCTTTTTTTTCAGGACAAGAAGCTTTCTTTAGATACCATTTATTTGATCATGTCATCTTATTTACTATAAAAGCAATAGTAAAATATGCTGAAATTTTGAAAAAAAAAGTCTGTTTCATTTAAAAAATATTTTACTCATCTACACATGCTAATTAAAAAAAAAAAGTGTGCCAAGAAAATGTCCCCCACACCATTACACCACCACCAGTCTGAACCGTTGATACAAGGCAGGATGGATCCATGCTTTCATGTTATTTACGCCATAGTCTTCCATTGTCGAATTTTGGTGCGAAATGTAGCCTCAGTTTCCTGATCTTACCTGACAGGAGTGGCACCCGGTGTTGTGCTTTCACAGATGGTATTCTGCATACTTGTAGTGAGTGGTTATTTGAGTTACTGTTGCCTTTCTGTAATCTCAAACCAGTCTGCCCATTCTCCACTGACCTCTGACATTGACAAGGCATTTTCATCCACACAACTGCCGCTCACTGGATATTTTCTCTTTTTCGGACCATTCACTGTAAACCCTAGAGATGGTTGTGCGTGAAAATCCCAGTAGATCAGCAGTTTCAGAAATACTTTGACCAGCCCGTCTGGCACCAACAACCATGCCACGTTCAAAGTAATTTAAATACCCTTTCTTCCCCATTCTGATGCTCAAGTTGTCTTGACAACGTGTACATGCCTAAATGAATTTCGTTGCTGAAATGTGACTGGCTGATTATCTATTTGTGTTAAAAATCAATTAAACGGGGGCGTGGCCGACCGGCAACTAACATGGACGCTTAATCTCTGAGCTCCGACGCACCCGGGCCGAATTTAGCTTCAGTTAAGCGTATTAGATCACCATGGGCAAACATGGAAAGGCTACAGGCACCCCAAAACCTTCGGGGTCAAAAGAAAAGGGGTCACTTACCTCGATGCGCACGTTCTTCCAGCTTCCAGCCGATCAGGATTCTCGTGAGTCCCTCGACAGGCCGCCATCTTCTGTGGCAAGTGCAGAGAGTGATGCCGCCGACGAGGCTGTTTCGGACATCAGACAGACCTCACCGGTCCCAAGGGACGAATCCTGGCGTGAACGGCTCAATCTGCTGCCTACGAAGAAGGACATTGCGGATATAGTGGATCGGGCTACCCAGGGGATTCGCTCTAGCCTCACCGCCATCCAGGCTGACATACGCCACGTGGGCGAACGCGTGGCGGTGCTCGAAGAGGAACAACCTCGAGTCTTTGGCACAGTCGACTCCTTAACGTCGCAGGTGCGGGAGCAAGCGGTCGTCATACAGCAATTGTCGAGGAAACTTGAGGACCTCGATAATAGGAGCAGACGCAACAACCTCAGGGTCCGGGGTCTCCCGGAATCGAGCCCGCACGAAGACTTACCTTCTACGCTCAACTCCATTTTTAATACAGTCCTGAATAGGGACACAGCTATGCTCATCCGCTTCGATAGGGTTCATAGAGCCCTTCGTCAAAAGCCGTCCGGATCCCAACCACCACGGGATGTTATATGTTGTCTCCAGGACATTCCGCTTAAGGAGGACATTGTGAGGGCCTTTTGTAATCGACCTACCTTTGCTTGGGACTCCCATGACATCTCTGTGTTCCAAGATCTCTCACCTGTGACTTTGCAGTCTCGTCGTGCCCTCCAGCCAGTCACTCGGGCTCTACGTGCGGCACATATTCCTTATCAATGGGGGTTTCCTTTTGCCCTCATAGTCCGAAGGGGGGCCCTCACTCATGTCATTAGGCAGTCGGAAGATGTGCCTCACTTCACCGAGGCATTGGGCCTCCCCAGCTGTGACATTCCATCGTGGGTCTTCTCTTTCCAGCCTCCTGCGAGCCTATCCGATCCGGCTAAGACGTAGTCCCCACGACCGCAACGTAAGAAGAGGTTCCGCGGCCGTGATGATTCCTGTCAACAGGACTCTCCACCTAATTGATACCGGTTTGCCTACGTTTCCTTGCTCTTCTCCCTTCCGTGTTCGCGACTTACCTCCCGGGGATGCAGTTTGTTCTTGGAGTCGTCCTGTCAGCGTTCTGCAGGGCTCCCTGTGATACCTCTCTCCGATAATCGCACCCATCACACTTTGGACTTCCACCACTTCATGCGGACCTTGGGTGCCGAACTTTGACAGCTTTCTAACAGGTTTTGGTGGGGTTCGGGGGAGGGGGGTTCCGGGTGCTACATGTCTTGGGGTGTTACATGTCTTGAGGCGCCTTAGCTGCTATCTTCCTGTCTGGGTATGTTCGCCTCACTTCATGTGGGTGCTGCGCCTCGTCGGATGCCGCGTTTCTCTCTACCCGCTGGTATGCGTTTTTCCCCCGGCGGGCTTCTGTTTTGCCCCGCGGGTCCCCGACAGGTATGGATGGCCTTACTACGTGTTGGCTTCAAGGGAGGGAGGGTTTGTTATGATTATTATTTCGTTGTTTATATTATTATTTTATTCTATGATAAGTGTATGGTTGTTCTCATGACGCTTCAATCGCCTGACTAATACACGCCGTGGCCCATGGTGGCCTCTGTGACCCGGGTGTGTCGTCCGACTTGTTTCCCGGTTATTGTCTCTTGACTTCTCGCATGTTTGCTCCCCGGAGCCGACCCGCTTCTCTTCCTTGTGGGGATGAAGTGTTGGTTCATGACCTACCGCTAGGTCCTTGGGCTCATTACTTGATGCTTAGGCATCCAGAGTCTATGTCTGCTGTACACTGGCACACATCTGACTCTATTTGTTTTTGTTCCGTTAGTTATGGTTTAGTTTTTCCTTTTTTTTGGTCCTCTCGCTGCAGGGGTGTCTTTGGCCTCTTGTGTCCTCGTCTCCTTAGGGATGTCGATTCCTGATTGTATTAAAATTACCTCACTTAACGTGAGGGGCCTAAACAAACCACAACAAAGATCCAAGTTATTGCACACTTTACATTCGTTCAGATCACACATTGCTTTTTTACAAGAGACCCATTTTAAATCCTCTAAGGAATTTAAACTTACTCACCGCCGTTTCTCCCACGTGTTTCTTTCAAGTTCACTTGACTCAAAGACTAAGGGAGTAGCCATTGTCATACATAAACACCTTTCCTTCAAGCTTCTGGATGTGTGGAGGGACGCAGAGGGCAGAGCCATCTTTCTGAAGGGGTATATAGGCAACCAGAAGGTTACGCTTGCTAATGTGTACTCGCCGAATCGTAATCAACCAACCTTCTTGAGTCGCATCCTGTCGAAATTTGGGGATTTTCAGGAGGGTCTCTCCATCTTTGGAGGGGACCTCAATATGATATTGGATCCTTCCAGAGATTCCTCCGCTCAATTTTCCCATATTCCACTTAGGCAGATCAAGAAGGTTAGGCAAGCTCTCCATCAGGTTCAGCTTGTGGACGTCTGGAGGTCCCAACATCCTACTGACAGGGACTATACGTATTTTTCTCCAGTTCACAACAGATATACTCGCATAGACATGCTCTTCCTCTCACACCATCACCTTCTACAACTGCGATCCTCTAGTATAGATATTTGTTCCTTCAGTGATCATGCCCCTACGCACATTACTCTTTCGTTGTCCTCGGTTTAAACCTTGGACGTGGCGGCTTAATGAGAACTTATTAGACAATCCGTCCCACATGTCGGACCTGTCTGAATGCCTCAAGCACTATTTTACTGATAATGCCACCCCTGACATCCCCTTCCCTACAATCTGGGAGGCTCATAAAGCCGTTATGAGAGGCCACTTTATCAAATTGGGTGCTACTCTCAAGAAAATTCGCCTGGCCGAACTGTTGTCGCTCACTAGACAGATACACAGGCTTGAGCACTCCCACAAAGCCACACTTTCCCCTGAGCTAGTCCCACAACTACACACCCTGAGGTCTCAGTTGGCCTCCCTTCTGGTGGATCGAACGAAACGTTCTTTCCTAATGGCCAGGAGACATTTTTATGAGTTAGGTGATAAGCCGGGCAAACACTTAGCCAGCCTCTTCCTCTTTTATACCTAGAATTAGGGATAGTAAAGGCGCGCTTAGATATGAAACCAGTGAGATTGCTAGGTGCTTCCACGAGTATTACTCGGCCCTATACAATTTATCCCCTTCGGACCGCCCCTGCCAACAGTCTTCAGCCTCTATTCAGGCCTACCTGAACGAATACTTACCCCAGAGATTGCAAGATTCTGTTGTGGACTTCTTAAATTCCCCTATCACTAGTGAGGAGATTTCCCTTGCTCTGAAGGAATCCCCTAAGGGCAAGAGCCCGGGCCCGGACGGTTTGACCAATGGCTATTACCGTCGCTTCTTCCCAGTGCTGGGGGTTCAGATGACAAAATTCTTTAATTCCTTGGCGGAGGGCCAGGCGCTTGATCCTCAGTCTAACCTTGCTCATATTGTAGTCATACCCAAGCCCGGTAAGGATGCTGATCATTGCTCCAACTATCGGCCTATATCCTTGATTAATACCGACCTTAAATTGTTGGCCAAGGTTATGGCGCTACGCTTACGCCCATATATTCCCTCCTTAATTCACAAGGACCAGGTCGGATTTGTCCCCGGGAGAGAGGCTAGGGATAACACCATCAGGGTGTTGAACCTGATAGCTTACGCGTCTGAACATAAGATACCTCTCGCTTTAATCTCTATGGATGCCGAAAAGGCTTTTGATAGAGTCGCCTGGCCTTTCCTCTTCCAGTCATTGTCCTCGATTGGCCTCCGGGGGACTTTCTTCAATCTTATTAGATCCCTCTATTCCTCCCCTTCCGCACAAATTAAGGTGAATGGCACCCTGTCTGCGCGCATCCGCATTCGCAACGGTACTAGGCAGGGCTGCCCCCTTTCCCCACTACTGTTTATACTGGCGATGGAGCCGCTCGCTTCCGCGCTCAGGAGGAATGTCGACATCACTGGCCTTTATATTGCCAATCATACACATAAGCTTGCAATATATGCCGATGACATGCTCTGCATGGTCACTCACCCGTCTACTTCGCTTCCACACATCGTTAGGGAATTACAAATTTTTAAGGATCTCTCTAATTATGCTATCAACCTTCAGAAATCGGAGATTCTGGGTATCAATGTTCCACCCCCTCTACGTGACCATCTGGTACAGGCCTTTCCCTTTCGCTGGCAATCCACGGCTATCAAATATCTGGGTCTTTGGATCCCAGGGGACCTCTCCCTTCTCCGGTCTTTAAATTTTGACGCTCTACTTTCCTCGGTGCTCAGCGACCTTCGTAGATGGGCTGTGCCACATATTTCTTGGTTCGGTTGTATAGGTGTGATTAAAATGACTATACTTCCAAGGTTTTTGTATCTATTACAGTGTCTGCCTATCTTCCTCCCCAGGGCTTACTTTAAGGCTTGCAATAGGGCCTTCCGTAAATTTATCTGGGGGGACCGTTGTCCTAGGCTATCGTTCCATCATCTGGTTAGACCCAAACATAGGGGGGGCCTAGGGGTTCCCAATTTGGAGTGGTATTGGTTGGCCTCACATCTTCGCAGGGTTGTGGAGTGGTCGCTGGAGGTTCCGAAGCTATGGGTACCTTTAGAAAATTCATTTTTGGCGCATCATATATCAGCAGTGCCATGGTTACCGGACCGATTTCGCCGGCTCCTGTTGCACAACCATCCCACGATTTCGGCTACGCTCCGTGTCTGGGGTAGGCTCGCCAACCGTTGTCTCCTTACTACCTCACCGGGCCCCCTGTTTCCGCTCACCCATAATCCGGTCCTACCCGCTGACCTCCGACGGGGCATATCTGGGTGTTTCCCTCGTCTGACGACGAACCTTGTTAGAGTTTATCACCTTTTACAGGGCACTGAGTTTAAGCCTGTTGCTGATCTGATTGGTCGGGCCCACCCCCCCTTCGGGACGGTATTCTTGCACCATCAGCTAAAACATTACATCTCCTCCCTCCTTCCTAACGCCTCTCTTACCAGGGAGCTCACCAATTTTGAACAGTTATGTGTCCTGTCTACTGAGCCGTCCCACCTGCTCTCCCACATCTATTCACTTTTAATTGATGCTCATTGCACCTCGAAGCCATTTTATCTTAGTCTCTGGGAGAGGGATCTCTCCATCCAGTTTACTGACGCTGACTGGGAGAAAATTATGTTACTCACCCACAAAAGTGTAATCTCGTCTAAGGTACAGGAGTGTGCTTTTAAGTTGTTATCCCGATGGTATAGGGTGCCACTGGAGCTAAACCGCTTCCTTCCGCAGGTCTCCCCCCTGTGTTGGAGGTGTGGTGAGGCGGACGGCTCCTTTCTTCACTTGTGGTGGGAGTGTGGGGATGTCCGTCCGTTTTGGGGGGCTGTGGCCAGGGTAATTGTAGATGTGTCTGATCCGGATTTTGTTGCTTCTCCTGAATCTATGTTGCTTCTCCATACTCCCATGTCCTTCGGTGCATGCAAGAGGTCCTTAACTATTCATCTGCTCCAGGCTGCCAAGTCGATTATCCCGCGGTTCTGGAAGAGGCCGGGACCTCCTCCACTGGATGCCTGGTTTTCCAGGGTTAATTTCACTTATCAAATGGAGGAGCTTGTGGCTGCGTCCCGGGGGCGGGAGTACAAAAATGGCCTCAAGTGGCTCCCTTGGTTGTCTTTCATGACATCAGCCCGTTTCTTCGATGTAGGTTACGGGCGTCCTCCCCGGTTGCCCCCTGGCAGGGATTCTCAGACAACTCCACCCACCCCGTCTTCTGACCATTAACTGTATTGTGTGCACATCCTTTCTTCCTTTGTCCGATTGCATTATTTACTTTTTGGTGTCCTACCTCTGCATTGAGGGACCAGTTTTCTTTTGTGTTGTTATCCAGTTTTTTTTGTTTCACCTGTTTCTCCGTTTGCTGGCGCCACATTGGCTTCACGGACTTACTGTTCCTGTTTTCTGCCGACGCTGGTGTTCACGGACTCTGGTGTGCGGTCATACCTCGATCCTCTTCTGTATTGGATTTGGTGTACTTGGTTATTTGTTACCGTGGATCGTATTTGTCATTTACTCTGTACTCTGTGATTGTTGCATACTGTACACTTTGTCCTTGTCGCCTCTGTATTTTATTATTGTGCTTGTTTCAATAAACGGAGAATTGAAAAATCAATTAAACAGGTGTACCTAATAAAGTGGCCAGTTAGTGTGTATGTGTATATTAGGGCTGCAACAACTAATCGATAAAATCGATAATAATCGATAATGAAATTCGTTGGCAACGAATTTCATTATCGATTAGTTGAATCGATTATTATCGATTATAAAATGAGGGTTTTTTCAGAGCAAACGCTCTGAAAAATCCCCCTCATTATATAATCCGTTTAGTCTGACTCACCGTCTCACAGCAGCAGCTCCTACTTACTCCCCCTCCCTGTAATCACTGTGACAACTGGCCCCGCCCCTTCCTTCTCCAGGCCAGAACCACATGGCTGTGACACTCATCTAACTGTAAGTATATGTGTATATATATATATATATATATATATATATATATAATGTGTATGTGTATATATATATATATATATATGTATATATGTATGTAATATATATATATATATATATTTGGGCTACTGAAAGTTAGGGGAGGTGGGGGTTAATTTAGTGGCAGTTATGGTTAGTGGGGTGTTTAGGGTTAATTTAGGGGCAGTTATGGTTAATTGGGTGTTTAGGGTTAATTTAGGGGCAGTTATGTTAATAGGGTGTTTAGGGTTAATTTAGGAGCAGCTGTGGTTAATGGGGTGTTTGGGGTTAATTTGAGGTAGTTGTGGTTAATGGTGTGTTTAGGGTTAATTTAGGGGATGCTGTGGTTGATGGGGTCTTTAGGGTTAATTTAGGGGATGCTGTGGTTAAGGGGGTGTTAAGGGTTAATTTAGGGGCAGTTATGGTTAATGGGGAGTTTAGGGTTAATTTAGGGGAATCTAAATCCTGGGGGCAGTGAAGTGACATATCTGGGGGTATAAGGCATATACAGTATATAAGGCATATGTGGGGAGGGCAGTGTGGCATGTCTGGGGAGGACGGAGTGGTGTATCAGGGTGTATAAGGCATATCTGGGGGTAGAGTGGCATATCTGGGGGTAGAGAAGTGGCATGTCTGGGAGGCAGGGTGGCATGTCTGGGGAGGATGGAGTGGGGTATCAGGGCATATAAGGCGTATCAGGCACAGTGGCAGATGTGGGAGGCAGCGTGGCGTGGCATATGTGGGGAGGGCAGGGTGGCATGTCTGGGGAGGATGGAGTGGTGTTTCAGGGGGTATAAGGCGTATCAGGCACAGTGGCATGTGGGGGGTAGAGTGGAGTGGCAGATGTGGGAGGCAGCGTGGCGTGGCAGATGTGGGAGGCAGCGTGGAGTGGTATATGTGGGAGGCAGCGTAGCAAGCCTGGGCTCAAATGTGCATATATTGGGAGGCTGGTTGGGAAATAAAGACAAGAAATGTATTATCAAAGTTTTTTTATTCTGCTGTTTGTATTTAACATCATTTGTTTAGTAAATTATTTTAAATAAATGAAAAATTTACATTCATTTTTTTTTATCCGATTAATCGAAAAAATAATCGGCCAACTAATCGATTATTAAAATAATCGTTAGTTGCAGCCCTAGTGTATATATATATATATACACACACACACACACACACACACACACACACAATCTGTATTTGCTTGATTATAAAACTCTGAAGAATACCCCTCATCTTATACCCAGACTTCAAATAGAGGTCTGACTACGAGACTAAGATCCAGATCCTCCGCAGCACTGCAGGGGATCTGGATCCGCCTCTCTGGCAGCCGGTGGACGTCTGTGCAAAATGCGCATTCAACCTCTGCTTCTGCCGGGGCTTCTATGACGGAGTGCCGGCGTGAACTGATCTTTCGGTGCTTCACCACAGATGCCCCGGGGGAAGTACGGGCCAGCAGCGCATCGAGCAGACATTCACCGGCTGACAGAGAGGAGGACCCGACACTTCTGTCGGGGCTTTTGTGACATCCACCGGCTGCCCCTACTCAACACCAGGGAGTCTGGAGCACGGAGGACAGGTCTATGGATGCATCGGTAAGTTGGGGGGGGCATATAGGGGGGTATAAGGCATATCAGGGGGCAGAGTGGCAAATAGGGGGGTATAAGGCATATCCGGGTGTCAGAGTGGCATATAGGGGTATAAGGCATATCAGGGGGACAGAGTGGCATATAGGGGGGTTTGAGGCATATCTGGGGGGCTGCATAGCAAGCCATGGGGCAGATATGCCTAACTGGGGGGCAGGTTGGCAAATAAAAGGATATAAAAACAAAAAAGATTTTTTTTTTTCAATCATAGTTTTTTATTAAATATGAAAAAACAAATATTTAAATTTTGGGGGACTGTCTTATAATCGAGCAAATGCGGTATATATTTATATATTATATATATATTATATATTTATATATGTAAGTAAATTTTTATGAGCAAATCCAAAAAATGTGCGCTATATATAAAAATATAAAAAACATTGGCGTCTTAAATGCCCATGTGGTGTCTATTTTTAAAGAATGTATGATTAGATGGGGTGTTTGACAGTGACATATACCAGGAGGGGTAAATTCCTGAAGTACAATGTGTGTGAAAAAAAACACACAAGAAATACCACCACAAATTTTGACAAAGGCTGGTGGTAAAATTAGTTCATGGAAAGGGTTAAAATACCAGCCTGGGGTGTCTATGATTTCATGGGGTAAATTGAACTGACCGGCTTCAAATATATGCCAAATATTACCCTATTTGCTCGATTATAAGACAAGGTTTTTTTCAGAGCAAATGCTTTGAAAAATACCCCTCGTCTTATAATTGAGGTCATTTTCTAATCAGACCTCAAATAGCTGGAAAAAAATGTCCGCTGGGGCCAGGCTGCTTTCCGGTGCTTTGGTTGTGAGCAGCGTCTCTTATGCTAGCGGGGACAGAGGAGTTGCTCGCACAACCGGGCCCCTGCAGAAGTCTGTGAGTGAGAGTTCAGGTAAGGGGTGGGGGAGGGTTTTTGAGCAAGTATGTGTGATTAATGGAATGAATGAGTATTTAAATGTTTGTGAATGAGTGTGTGTGATAACATGGATGTGTAAGGGGGGGATAGCATGGCATAGGGAGGCTGTAATCACACTTCTATTGTCCCCAGGTTTCAGCATGTACCGGCTGCCTGGGCTTGATAGTAGTGTGATTGCTGTTAGCAATTATATATATATACCTCCAGAAATGCCTTTTAACCCCCTGTATGCCACTCAGAGTGGCATATAGGGGTATAAGGCATATCATGGGGCACAGTGGCATATAGGAGGGTATAAGACATTTCTGGAGGCAGAGTGGCATATAGAGGGTTAAAAGGCACATCATGGGGCAGAGTGGCAAGCCTGGGGGCAGACGTGTATAACTGGGGGGCAGTTTGGCAAATAAAGGAAATAAAAACAAAATATTTTTCTCAATCATAGCTTTTATTAAATATGAAAAAATAGTTTATATGAATTAATATATAATAGTAAAACGTTTTTTCCTATAGGGTAGTCTTATAGTAAGGCTTTTTCTTTTTTACCTTAATTAATATTTAGATTTTGAAGGGTCGTCTTATAATTGGGGTCGTCTTATAATCAAGCAAATACGGTATATGTGGGCAGAATTTTCAATATGTCAAGATTCCAATTTGAAAAATGCACACTTCCCAAATTTGGGCTTTTAGTCACCAAACAAGCCGACAAGCCCATGCATGGGGGGTATCACTGTATAGATGTTGCTGAACACATATTGGGACATATACCAGGAGCGGTAAATTAATACCAAAAGTACAATGTGTGTGGGGAAAAAAAACACAAAAAATTACTACTACAAACCTTGACTACAGCTGGTTGTAGAATTAGTGCCTGGAAATGGTTTAAATACCAGGATTTGAAATACCTTGGGGTGTCTAGTTTTCAACAATCTATGGTTTAAAGGGGTAAATCGTATTGCACATGGCTGCAGAATTACCAGATTTGGAAAAAATGGTTTTGAAATAGTTAAACGCTACTTGTAATTATCAGAAAAACATTGGGTGTTTCTAAACTCGGGACACATAGTAGAATCTATTAAGCAGTTTTTTACATTAACTTTCATGGATGAGTAAAAGATTTTTCAAGTAAAAATACGCTTTCTCCATTTTTCACCATAGTTTATACTTTTTTTTTTATATAATAAATTATATGATACAATCCAAATAATGACATCTCAAGAAAGCCCTTCTCGTCCTGAAAAAAAAATCAATATATAACTTGTGTGGGTACAGAAAATTACAGATAAGCATGAGCACCGCAGAAATGTTAAAATCGCCATTGTCACGAAGAGGTTAATCTTGTAATCTCAAGAACCTTAGGTATTTCAAATTCTGGTAATTTAACAGTTTGTATGCAATAATTCTACCATCACCATTTGTCAATGTTTGTGGTTGTCTTTTTTTTTTTTTTTGCACACATTGAGTAGCTCTGACTACAATTAAAGAATGGGTAACTACTACTAAAACACTCAATTTCAGAAAAGCAAACTTTGACGGGCTAAGGTCAACTATGGAATCAGTGGCAGAACTACCGGGGTCGCGACTGCGACTGTGCCCTGGATTTCTGCCAGTCAGGGGGGCCCAAGGGGTGCCGTGCGGTTGCAGATAACCTGCTCCCTGCCGCCGCCTGCCTCAGCGCTGCCCCGACTGCAGTGGTGGGAGCGTGAGGCGTCTGTCTCAGGTGCCGACACTTCACGCTAAGCGCCGGCATATGACGTCATATGCCAGCGCTCAGCAGTGAAGCCGCGCGCACCACAGCAGAGCAGCGACACAGAGGCCTCGCACACCCACCACAGGACTACACGGTAAGTGACCTACAAAGGGGGGGTAGAGAGAGGGTAGATAGTGAGAAGGGGGGTTAGGGAGAGGGTAGTGTTATGGTCTAGCTGCTTTTCTGCTGCATTGCTGGAGGCTATACAGCCCATTGTCCAGCCCTTTTGGCTATTTAAGCAGCTAAACTTCACTTCCTCCTTGCCCTTGTGTTGTTTCCGGCTGCAAGTGCTATCTCTGTGTTCCTGAATTCCTGTGCATGACCTGGCTTTCTCTGACGTCCCTCACAGCTCCTGATTCCTGGCTTGTTCCTGACTTCGCTGATCTCCGTATTCCTGACCCCGGCTTGTCTTTTGGTATATGCTCTTGGATCACGATTTGGCTTTGTTCACTAATGTTATGACAATAAAGGTGATTGAATTTTACATTCCGTGTCCGTCTGGTTCCTGGTCCCTAACAGGTGGTTAGGGAGAGGGTAGATAGTGAGAAGGGGGTTAGGGAGAGGGTAGATAGTGAGAAGGGAGGGTTAGGGAGAGGGTAGATAGTGAGAAAGGAGGGTTAGGGAGAGGGTAGATAGTGAGAAGAGGGGGTTAGGGAGAGGGTAGATAGTGAGAAGGGGGGTAGGAGAGGGGGTAGATAGCTTGAGAATGGGGTAGGAGAGGGGGTAGATATCTTGAGAAGGGCGGGAAAGGGGGTAGCTAGTGAGAATGGGGAGGAGAGGGGATAGATGGTGTGAAAAGGGGATAGATTGGATTGGGTGTGGGGGGCCTTAACAGATTATCACACCGGAGCCCTGAGGCTTCTAGTTCAGCCCCTGTATGGAATGTATAGACTGGGATGGATTGTTCTCTGGACTAAACACAGAGGACAAATGGAATACCTTTAAGCACACATTGCAAAATTACACATCCCAATATATACCTACGGGAAACAAATACAAAAGAAGCAAATCGGAACCAATGTGGTTTATCAGGAAAGTAAAACAGAATAAGACGCTACTGTAAATATAAAATTTAAATGAACACCATTTTGTATTAAATATACATGTTGTTGTAGACACTTTTGCCAACGTAGACAAGTCTTGTTAATGATTTCTTTCTCATCCTTAAGTAACGAGATAACATATGTTTACCTGTCTGGATGCTAGGAAGATATTTACTCTTGTGTAAATAAGAACTTTTTACCTTAGTCTATGTTTGATGTGGATTAGTTCTACCCACTATATGCTGAGTGTTACATTTCCCTTTGTAAATGGTTTTGTAGCAATCCCCCTGTAATAGTATTTAAACCCGCTCGCAACAATGAATAAATTGAGAAGTGACTGAGAACGAACACCTTGTGTGTGTCTGAATTATTTACTTCTCCCAGATATCTGCGCTTGCCACTCTGAAAGTTCTGCAGATTAACTCAAGAGCTACCGGAAGGCTTTCGGTTTAGGAGAGGTGTCCCCCATAAGAGGAGGGGCGAAACATTTTCAACTACCATATAGAATATATTATAGTTTTATGATTGTAGGATGAATGTATGATATTTATCAAATACATATTCTTTCCCTTTTTATGTGATAGGAATATAATTTATTATAATAGTTATGGCAATATGTGATAATGAGAGTTAAAACTAATTACTATGAAACATACTGTTGAGTCTGAAAGATATTTCTATGTAACACTATCATTATATATACATATAGGTATAATATAAGCTAAAGAAACTTATACATAGTAAATTTAAGATTATTGTTAACAACCAATACTATAAACAAAATGAATTATATTATAAACTATTATTATATGTATTTATTTAATTATTTTGTTTGGAATATTTGTAATTTTATAGTTGAAAAAAAATCAATAAAAAATATTATGGTAAAAAAAGGAAAGTAAAACAGGAAATAAGCAAATGCATTTAAGCATTATAAAAGCGTGGGATCAGCAGTAAAATGCCAACAAAGCCTGCAAAAAGGCAATTAAAATGGCTAAATTGGAAAATGAGAAACTAATTGCCAATGAGATTGCCAAGAAATGTTTCAAGTATGTAAATGAAAAAAATTAAGGTAGAGAATGTTGGTCCTTTATTATCTGAAATGGGAAACTTGGTTATTGAGGACAGAGAGAAAGCTGACATCTTAAATAGTTTTTTTTCTTTTGTTTATACCAAGCAAGAACCAATGATGGACCCCCTGCTGGCTAATTTTAAGGAACCATTATAGCAAACATGGTATTGGGTGATGCAAGAAAAAGTGCTCAAGCAATTAAATACTTTTAAGGTCCCTGGACCGGATGGCATACACCCAAGGGTACTTTAGGAGATAAGCCTAATTCTGGCCCAACCATTATTACTGATTTTTAGGGATTCTTTCAGTTCAGGCATAGTTCCATTAGATTGGTGCAAGGCAGATGTTGTGCCCATATTTAAAAAGGGATCAAAATATCAACCGGGCAATTACAGGCAAGTAAGTTTAACATCGGTAGTGGGAAAATTATTTGAGGGGTTGCTAAAGGTATACATTCAAGAACATATCTTGATCCAGAATCCAATTAATAGAAGTCAACAGGGATTTGCGAAAGACAGGTCTTGTCAAACCAATTTATAAGCATTCTATGAAGAAGTTAGCAAAAATATAGATCTGGGTGTGGCCGTAGATGTGATTTATCTTTGCTAAAGTATTTAATACAATTCCACATAAAAGGTTACTCTACAAATTAGCAGAAAGATGCTTAGGGGCAAATGTCTGTATTTGGATCGAAAATTGGCTAAAAGATAGAATGCAGAGTTGTGAATGGATGTTTCTCAGACTGTACACAGGTATTAAGTGGGGTGCTTCAGGGGTCTGTCCTGGGTTCTCTTCTTTTTAATTTGTAAATGATCTCTCAAGCTGCATTGAGAGCCATGTCACAGGTTTTGCTCATGACACAAAATTAGGCAGGGCAATTCAGACTAATCTGGATGTTTCTTCGTTGCAAGAGCATTTAGACAGCATTGGGGACTGGGCGTGCAAGTGGCAGATGAGGTTCAACGTAGACAAATGCAAAGTTATGCATTATGGTAAAAATAATAAAAATGCAACCTATTCTATAAATGGAATATCCTTGGGGAAAACTAGCAATGAGAAGGACATAGGAAGAATGGTAGAAATAGACTTGACAACAATGCGCAATGCCAGCAAGCAGCTGCGAGGACCAATAAGGTTTTGGCATGCATCAAATGAAGTATTGAGTCGTGGGAGGAGGATATCATCTTGCCTCACCTTGAATATGCGGTAAAATTCTGGGTGCCAGTCTTTAAAAAGGACATTATGGAACTAGAAAAAGTACAAAGGAGGGCTACTAAATTAATAAGGGGATTGGAAGATACTAGTTATGAAAAGAGACTAAAATAGTTAAAATTATATACACTGTAAACATGCGTCTTTGAGGTGATATGAAAACATTATATAAATATATGCAGGGCCGATATAAAGAGCTCAGTGACCTGTTCATTAACAGAAATGTACAAAGAACAAGAGGTCACCAGTTGGTAGGCAACATTTCTCGGAGCACACTGACAGTAGGAGCTGCTAATACCCCTACCTCACTCAAACATTTGCCCAGATAAAGGTACTTATGAGCCGTAGGCATTTTAGAGCACATGTACCAAACTCCTGTGAGTGCCACGCCTTTTTGAGAGATACTGTATTGGCTCGATTATAGGCCGCATCCTTAAAGTTTGGTGCTGCTTTAAAGAAAAAAATTTTACACGAGTAGAATGGTAAAACAGTATTTTATCTAATGAACAGAAATACATATATCTTAACATTTTTTGTATCTATTATACAGTTAGTCAGATGGGGCTTCCATGGTGGTGCACCGGAAGGTCAGGTAACGCCGGCGCTCCATCATAGAAACCCCAGTGGAAATGCCGGCAGCGGGGTTGTCTGCATCAAGAGAGGACCTGGATCCTAACCCTGCTGCTTTCCCACAGCAGGGCTAAATGAAAAAGAAAAAAGAAACACCTGCCCGGCGCCCGAAACTGCATGTCCCAGGCATCTCTGCGCTAAACCCTGATTTTTGGCCGCACTTTAAAGCCTATAATTGGGCAAATATGGTAATACCTTCAGGGCTCACAATTCTGTAGGCATGTGAGGACATTCACCTCCAGCATCCCTGAATCCTGTGGCCACCAGGTCACCCACAGTTACACTACGGTTTTAAGTATCATGGACATAGAACCAGAAGAGCCACTGCAGACTCCCTGTTCCTGAACCTCTGGCACATCAGGGGTTAAGTTACTCCAACCCTTTAACATTGATTCCCTGGGATTAGGCCCCTGGTATGCATGCAAAAAACCTTCTGCATCCCCCATGACCTCTTTGGGAGAAACAGCCTCAGGAGCTAGTACAGACGGGCCTTCCTCTACCTTCTGTACCCCTCCAGCCACCCATTTCTCCCCACGGAGTACCTTAGGGTGTATATGGCTGTAACGGTTCCCCAAGAGCTATAGCTACTCTTGGCCGTTGCTTCGTTAGTTCTTCCTTCAGTTCCCCAATAGTCACGATAGAATAGATAGGACTTAGTATACAGAGACACAAACAATCCTTTCTTGTTTCAGCAGACAAATAGTTTATTAATCCCAACAACAGTATATTTATACAGTACTTTATCTTGATAACACAGTTCACACAGAGGGACTTTGACGGGAATAACTGTAACACAATGGTAACTTCCATTGAATTTGGTGCCAGCACCCCTGGCACCAGGCCCGGACTGGGACAAAAAATAGGCCCGGGCATTTAAGCCTGAGCAGCCCATATTTATTTATTTATTTATTGTTAAAGCCCACCCGTACCATCTTTGCATTTAATCATTCACACAAATCATTAACACATTCATTAATGCAGTCTCACAAATCATTCAAGCAATTCATCCTCACATGAATTCATTAATTGTCATACGCATTCACACAATTCATCCACACATTTATTCATTCATTCTCATACACATTCACACTACCCCCTCTCTTAATCTTATCTGCCCCTTCTCACTATGTTCCCCCTTTTTACTATGTAACCCCCTTCCCCACTTCTCAATATGTACCGCCTCTATCTTTCCCCTCTCCCCCTTTCTCACTATCTAA
Source organism: Spea bombifrons (assembly GCF_027358695.1). Classification (NCBI taxonomy): domain Eukaryota; kingdom Metazoa; phylum Chordata; class Amphibia; order Anura; family Pelobatidae; genus Spea; species Spea bombifrons. The sequence continues at coordinate 19,197,764 of NC_071092.1, read as the reverse complement.
CCCCCCTCTGCCCCTTCTCACTGCACCCCCCTCCCTCACCCTACTTACCTTGTTGCCGGAGCAAGCAGCAACTGCGACCGCGCCTGTGCCAGGGCAGGATTGACTTAGGGGCTGATGGAGCTGCAGCTCCAGGCCCCCACCTTAAAATAGGCCCAGTCAGGACTGGACTGACTGGTCCTATATGGCCGCATTAACGCAGAGCCCCTTAAGCCCGCTGCAACTACCCCCTTCTAACTATCTACTCTCTCCCTCTTTGAAGTTCACTTACCTTTCAGGAGTCCTGTGGTGGGGTTGCAATGCCTCTGCCTCCCAGCTCTGCCACTGTATGGAACAGTATAGAGTGATGGGCGTTATGATGTACTTTTAGAGCATAATTAGATCATGAAAAAGACATTGGAAATGGTACAGCATAACACCCATCACTCTCACACACTTACCAATCCACACGTATACCAATCCACACGTATACCAATCCACACATATATACCAATCCACACACATATACCAATCCACACACATATACCAATCCACATATATATACCGATCCACACACATATACCAATCCACACATATACCAATCCACACATATACCAATCCACACATATATACCAATCCACACATATATACCAATCCACACATATACCCCAATCCTCACATATACACCAATCCACACATATATACCAATCCACACATATACACCAATCCACACATATACACCAATCCACACATATACACCAATCCACACATATACACCAATCCACACACATATACACCAATCCACACACATATACACCAATCCACACACATATACACCAATCCACACACATATACACCAATCCACACATATATACCAATCCACCCTCACTGAATGTTTTCCTACCTTTCCTCTTTTCTCCTTACAGCTCCTTTTCCTCCTCTTCGCTCCTCTTCTTCAGTTCTTCTGTCTTCTCTGTCTTCTTCCGGTTCAGAGGGCACGGACAGCGGTGGGCACGGCTTCAGTGTTGTGCGCCGGGATCTGACAACAAACCCCGGCGCACAGCAGCTGTTGCCGCGCGGATCACAAGGGAGCGGTATCGGAGGTCTTTAACAGACCTCCGGCTCCCTTGAGTGATTTTAAGCCGGGTTGAATCCGGCTTAAAATCACTCAAGGGAACCGGAGGTCTGTTAAAGACCTCCGATACCGCTCCCTTGCGAGCCTGCTCCTCCAGCGGCGGACATAACTGTCCGTCTCTGGAGGGGTGCCGCAAGTTGGCACCCCCTGATGAGCGGCACCCCCTGATGAGCGGCACCCGGTGCGGACCGCCCCCCCATCGCGCCCCCCTGGAGTGTAAAGTTAAAAAAAACTTTATTTAACATGGAGGATGTTAACTAAAGTTAAAAAAACCCCGATGTTTTAATTTAAACCCTGTGCGGCCGCAGACCCGTAAGGCCGGCCTTGGTGGGGACTTCCCGGCCCCTTAGAGTGGCGGACCCGGTCGCAGTTGCGGCGGGCTTAAGGGGCAGGTGCCCCTTATGCCCTGCGTTAATATGGCCGTAGGTAGGGTAGGGGCCTGGAGCTGCAGCTCCATCAGTCCCTAAATCAATGCGGTCCTGCCGTGGCCCGGCCCACCGGGCAAATGCCCGGTGTGCCCGATGGCCAGTCCGGGCCTGCCTGGCACCAATCACTGCAGCCTAAGGTAAGGTAGCGACCGATCACTTTAGAGGGGCAGGTATTTGTATTCATGGTCGTCCCTTTAAACTCTCGGCCAATCAGGTAGGGAGCTACCCGACATGGAGTTCCGGGGGCGCAGACGTAGCGACCAATGAAAATAGGAGCTACGTCCTGCTCCATATATGGTGATCCGAGCGACCAATTCCAGATGTGTCTACCTTGCTCGATCTAAGAACGTACTCCAGCCGCCGGGCTTAACCTTTATTGTATGCGGCAGCTGGAGATACGTTCCTGGGGCAAGGGACCTAGTGATTTTAGCCTCTTTCTCCCGGTTACATATTTTAGGTAGTCAGGAAAAAATAAGGGTTCTTGGCTCCTAGTCACGGAGCTTCCGTGACAATGGCCATCTTTCAGCCCTCCAGGTTTACAGGAGCTCTCAGGAGTTCTCCTCTGGAGCATACTGGCAAATAAGTCATCAAACATTAACAGGAATATCCTCAGACACCCCCACCTCCTGCAAACCTCAATCCAATCCAGGTACATATGTGTGATTGACACTGCTGGGTGCACCCCGCCAATTCCTTTGATGGCCATGTTTTTTCGAGGGATGAGATCTTCGGATTTCAGCACCTCAGGCCTCACCAAAGTGCATGCAGCCCCGGTATCCCTTAATCCCACAGTTACAATCTCTACAGTCACCTTTTATAGGTTGTAGACACAAGCAAAACAGATGGGTGTCCACCAGCCACCGGTGGAGATTTCTTCTTCTTGGGGCAGGTGCTACTTACTGACCTTAGGTTTTCTCATCTATAGGAACTGTTCCATTACTATTAAGTCCTCGAGGGTAGAGATGCTCAGACCCCCAGTCCACTGCTTAAATGTCCCACATGCTCAGTGTAGCTTTCATTAGCACCCTTTTGCACGGTACAAAACTTTTTCCTGTAGACCTCTGGGGTGAGGTTGATATTGGTCTCAATAAACAGAACACGGGGGCACCACACTCAGCTGGAGCTACAGCTCCCTTATATATTGTCAATCAATTACATAGGTAAAGTACTTAGATAATCAGGCCTGCCCACAAGGGGTTAACAACCATAAAAGCACATAGAGGTAGTTAGTGTATATACATATAAAGTGCTTGCATATGCGTAATCACACAATAATAAAACATGGACAGGATAAATATATATTTAAGTATCCTTATTTTTATTATTTTATTTATTTTTTTGTGTGTGAACTTTATTGAAAATGATACAGACAGAGACGATCAGACAGACAGCACCGGCTGAAGGAGAATCGTCAGCCAGTGTGCGCACACGGGTCACCCTCGGGAGAAAAGGGGGTCACTCTCGAGAGGAGAGGGGGTCACCTTCACACCGCAGAGAACGGCCACCAACAGGAAACGAACCGCTGCAGAGACAGGTAAGAGACCACGGGGGGGGGGCGAGGGCGATAAACAGTTTTTAAATTCTCAGTGGCATCCCTGAATGGTTTAAGGACAGCCACTAGCTGAGCGATCACTGTCCAATCCTCCCTATTCAATGGAGATGTAATCCCAATGTTGTGCTCTGATGCAATATTATGGATTCCCCCCAGCATATCTAAGTTGGAGTTCCACCGCATACTCACATCTTGTCATAGACAGTGTACGGGAAGACCTGCCCTCTCTTGCTCTTCCCTCAAAAGTTGGCTAGCCTTAACACTGTGGTGGAAGTGCCCAGCAATCTTCCTACAGCATGACAGAACTACTGCTGCTAAATCACTTCCTTCTGCCATTGCTGCCTTGACTATAAAATGGATGATGTGTGCTGCACAGCGCACACCAACAATATGACCATCTCACAGTGCTTTCACCATGTTTGCACCTCCATCAGTTACCACAAACCCCACTTCAACATTGGTGCCTGCCTCTGCTTCCACCGATAAAGGAAAACATTTTCCTTATTGCATGCAGAATATTTTTGAAAGTGTGCATGGAGAAGGAATGATCGGTAGCCTCCTGCAGCAGCTTCCTTTGACACACAGGGCTGCCACCAGTATAATGTCAAGGAAAGAAATGCACTCCAAAAATCTGTTGTGAAATGTACACACTGACCATCAGCCTTGGAAAGCTCCTTTTTTCACTGCTGAAACACAGGACCGATACAGTGAGGGGTCAATATTCCTATTTCCAACAGACATGGAAAGGGTTGAAGTAAAAGCATTTCAAATATCCAAGGGGTGTCTAATTTAAAAAAAAAGGTTTGATGGGGTAAATTGGAGTGGCCAGGTTCAAAGATAAGGCATAGGCACAGACTGACCAAAATGGGGGGAAGAAAAGCTTCACCAAATGTGGCCTTTTAGCCCCCAAACACCAGACAAATCCATTCATGGGTACTCGGGAGATATGGCTGAATACATATTTGGGTGTTGTTTGTGTTTATGACATATACCTGGAGCTATAAATTGTACCTGAAGTACAATTTGTGTGGAAAAACCATAACTGCCCCTAAATTAATTGCATGTACTCCAGATAAATTACCTAATAAATTGGTATGGTTGATGGGGTCTTTAGTGTTAAGTTAGGGGTAGTTATGGTTAATGGGGTGTTTCGGGTTAATTTAGGGGCAGTTATGGTTAATGGGGTGTTTAGGGTTAATTTAGGGGCAGTTATGGTTGATGGAGTGTTAAGGGTTAATTTAATGCTGAGGGTTAATTTAATTAATTTAATAAAGTTAACTTAAGGTGCAGTTACAGGTAAAGGGGGAATCTAAATCCTGGGGTCAGTGATTATTAATGTATTTATTTATAAAAGTATGGTGAAATTCTCTGAATGATTCCAATCCCTGTAAGATCCGGATCCCTGTAAGATCCAGATCACTGTAAGATCCGAATCTTTGAACGACTCTCAGCCTTCATTGACATCACTAGAGTAGGCAGGCGGGAGGGTTCATTGACTAATGAAAGGGGCGGGCCAATCGTTGGTGTGCCTGCATGGAGGGACTGGGAAACAGTAACTCCTGTGAGTCACACTGAGTGATCCGAAGACTCGGATCATTTCAATGAATGAGTCGAAATGATCCGATTCACTTTAATGATCTGAACTTCCCATCACTGCCTGGCTAACTTCCCACTCTGGTTCCTGATCTCTGGCTTTATCGCGTGTATGCTGCTCTACGGTATCCTGATCCCTGGCTTTGTTCCTGTGTATTCTGCTCTCTGTTATCCTGATGCCTGGCTTTGTTCCTGTATTTGCTGCTTTCTGGTATCCTGACTATTCCCATTTTGCCTCCTGACTCCTGGCTGTGTATTTTTACCACATCTCTGGATTGTTCTTTGTCTTTTTATTTATTTTTAATAAAATATGTGATTTAACTGCACTCTCGTCTTCATCTGGTTTTGTGCTTTCTGACAATGTAATTCTCAAAACTTTTGGCCACAACTGTGTCATTTATTTACTTTCTAGCCCAGTAAAAAAATGCAATTTGAGGCCCTGGCATATATATATATATACACACACACACACACACACACACACACACACACACACACACACACACACACACACACACACACACACACACACACACACACACACACACACACACACACACACACACACACACACACACACACACACTGGTCACTTTATTAGGTACACCTGTTTAATTGCTTGTTAACACAAATAGCTAATCAGCCAATTACATGGCAGCATTTAGGCATCTAAACATGGTCAAGACAACTTGCTGAAGTTGAAACCGAGCATTAGAATGATGAAGAAAGGGAATTTCAGTGACTTTGAGTGTGGTATGGCTGCTAGTGCCAGATGGGCTGGTCTGGGTATTTCAGAAACTTCTAATCTACTGGGATTTTCAAGCTCAACCATCTCTACAGTTTACAGAGAATGGTCCGAAAAAAAGAAAATATCCAGTGAGCACCAGTTGTGTGGACAAAATTGCTGTGTTGCTGTCAGAGGTAAGAGGAGAATAGGCAGTTTGGTTCGAGATGACAGAAAGGCAACAGTAACTCAAATAACCACTCGTTACAACCAAGGTGTTCAGAATACCATCTCTGAAAGCACAACATGTAAAACCTTCAAGCAGATGGGCTACAGCAGCAGAAGACCACACCAGGTGCCACTCCTGTCAGCTAAGAACAGGAAACTGAGGCTACAATTCACACAGGCACACCAAAACTGGACAATTGAAGACTGGAAGAACGTTGCCTGTCAATTCCAGTTGCGACATTCAGATGGCAGGGTCAGACTTTGGCGTAAACAACATGAAAAAATTGATCCATCCTGCCTTGTATCAACGGTTCAGGATGCTGCTGGTGGTGTAATGGTGTGGGGGGACATTTTCTTGGCACACTTTGGGCCCCTTAGTACCAATTGAGCATCATTTAAATGCAACAGCCTACCTGAGTATTGTTGCTGACCATGTCCAACCCTTTATGACCACAGTGTACCCATCTTTTGATGGATACTTCCACTAGGATAATGCACCCTGTCAGATAGCTCACATCATCTCAAACTGGTTTCTTGAACATGACAATGAGTTCACTGTAGTCCAATGGCCTCCACAGTCACCAGATCTCAATCCAATAGAGCACCTACGGGATGTGTCTGATGCCTAAGTTACAAGTTATATAACTATACTTAGCTATTTTTTTTTTTTATCAAATCTCCGTTTATTGAAGGAAAAGAAAGTGATGCAATAAACACAAGGACCGGTACACAAGGCATCGTAACAGAGCAGTATACATCAGGCAAGGTATACAGACGAGAAAACAGTTCACATGTGAAAAAACGCACATCGTACAGCAGATACCTCCAGAGCTTACAAAAAAAAAACAACAATAAGAGGCACAATGCATACAGGTCCAGGAACAAATGCCCCACCAGGGAGGCAGTACAGAAGACTGTGATATGAGGAGCACCACAATGGAGAAAAGAGCAAAAAAAAAAACCAAAAGTAAACAAAACCGAACAAAACAATGCACGGAAATAAATGGAAGCTAGGTTCGCCAGGTAGATGGTATCCCAGAGGAGGACGGGAAGGGCTAAAATAGACAGGGGCCAGAAACTGGAAGGGTGCCAGGGACGGGGGAGAAGACCCAGTTGTCACATGTCCAAGTCCAAGTCAGGGGGTTCGTCAAGAAAGCGACCCAGAACAGTCTGGAAAGTTGGGGAAGCCAGGAACTGCCTCCAGGGAAGCCACTTCAGGCCGTTTTTATAACCAAAGCCCCTAGAGGTCATGACTAGGTCCTCCATCTGGCAGATAAAATTGACCCTCCGGAGCCATACTGACACGGGAGGGGTCCTGGGTTGCTTCCAAAACTGAGGGATAACAGCCTTGGCGGCAGTAACGAAATGGATGGACAGAGATCTCTTGTAGGAGCCCACGCTGGAGGACGTGTGGTGCAGCAAAAACAATTCAGGAGTGGCCTGGAAACTGGGATCGTCTATGGCCCGTATGACCGCGGTTACAGCCTCCCACAGAGGACGTATCAGAGGACCAAAGTCCACCAAAGATGCAGGTAAGTACCGACATCGGACTCACAGCGCCAACAATGGGAAGGTACGTCCGGGAGGAAATGATGGAGATCAGCAGGAACCCTATACCATCTAGTGAGGAGCTTGTATGCAGATTCCTGTAACCTACTAGACGTAACCCCCCGCAGCGTGAGAGAGATCATCTGATCCCACTCATCGGTCTCGAATGTACGGTTCAAATCCCTTTCCCATAAACTAAGGAAGTAAGGCTTTTTAGAGGTACGGTGTGCCAGCAGGAGTTTATAAATGATAGATAGGAGATGTGAACGACCAGCAGAGTCCGAACACAGAAGTTCGAACGGGGTCAGGGGCTTGGTGGCGGCAGAAGCGGGGGACAGGGAGGAGAGAAAGTGCCGAATCTGATGAAAGAGAAAAGTCAGCCTAAAGGGCACGGGTGTCGTGGAAACAAAATCTGAGATGGAGCGAACAGAGTCCTCTGCGTATAGGTGAGTGACGCGGGGTACCCTCTCCCCCTCCGGGAGCAGGGGCGCTATGTCAGCACAGGCCATAAGGGGATACCTGGCCAGGGACCTGGAGAGGACACGGAGCGTCGACCTGTCGGTCGGATGCCCCGGTTCGGTTAGCCTGCGGTACACCGGCGGGAGCCAGGGTATCGCCGCGATATCGGTAGGAAAAAGGGAGTTCTCGATGCGCACCCACTGTTTGTGTGGACATGAAACCAACTCCACGACCCGTCGCAGGTGGGAAGAAATCCAATACCCCTCCACATCCGGGAGACCGAGGCCAGCTTGGTCCTTAGTGCCAATTAGATAAGAGTGCGCCAATCTAGGAGAGCGGTTGGACCAGACATACCTAGTAAAAAGCCTAGTCCACTGCTTAAGAAGGGATCGGGAGAGGAAGACAGGGAGGGTTTGAAAGAGATAGAGAAGACGAGGGAGGATATTCATCTTTCACCTTGCCGAACCAGGAGATGTGACCGAATGACCACCTCCGAAGGACGGCCGTGACAGAGGACAGGAGCGGAACGTAGTTAACCTCCACCAGGGAGGACAGATCTGCCGGGAGGCGGACCCCAAGGTATAGAAGAAGCAGAAGAAGGACCCCAAGGTATAGAAGAAGCAGCCCAACGAAAGGGGTATGTGCGACCGATCTGCGTCTGCAGAGGGGGAGGGACACGCAAGCCCAGATTTTTGCTAATTTATCTTATAGAGGGAAATGTCTTGGAACCTACTTAATTCGGCAGTGAGGTGTGAGAGGGAGGTTAAAGGATCAGTGACCAGGCAAAGCATGTCGTCCGCATAGATGGAGAGTTTATACTCCGCACCCGCGACCGAGAGGCCAGAGATGGATGGGTTCGTCCGGATAGCATTGGCCAGGGGCTCCAGCATCAAGATGAAAACCATAGGGGAGAGCGGGCATCCCTGCCTGGTGCCATTGGCCAGGGCGATTTTATCAGAAAGGGTCCCATTGACACGAACATGGGCAGAGGGCGAGGAATAAAGGGCGCGTACGAGTTGTAGGAACCTAGGGCCCATGGCCAGCCGCTCCAACACCTTAAACAAGAAGGCCCACGACACCCGATCGAAGGCCTTCTCGGCGTCCATGGAGACCAAAAGCAGAGGAGTGCGGCGTGACTGAGCCAGCGCCATCAGATCAAGGACCTTGAGGGTATTATCTCTGGCCTCCCGGCCGGGGACGAAGCCGACCTGGTCACTATGGATAAGACCGGGGAGGAGGGGATTTAGCCTCGAGGAGAGCACTTTGGCTAGAATTTTAAGGTCAGTATTGATGAGCGATATGGGACGATAATTACCACATATCTCCGCATCTTTACCGGGTTTTGGGACGACTGTGATGTGGGCGGTGTTGGTGTGTGGGTCTAGGGGTGCCCCAGTCGCCAAGGCATTAAAAAGAGTGGTGACTTGATCTGATGGCATCAGATATATTATAGTAAATTCTTTGCAACCTTGGGCCCCCACATGGTGATGTGGGGGCCCAAGGTTGCAAAGAATTTACTATAATATAGCGGAGTGAAGCCATCCGGGCCCGGACACTTACCCTTCGGGAGAGACTTGATAGCCCTACCTATCTCCTCCAAACTGATGGGCGAGTCGAGACCGGCCCTATGCTCGGCAGAAAGTCGCAACTTCAAATGCTCGTCTAAATAGGCCACCATATTAGATATAGTCGACTCATCGGGGCCCACACCCCCCTGTAGGTTGTAAAGCTTACTATAGTACTCTGAGAAACAGCGAGCAATGTCTATAGTGCAAGTTTCCAGAAGCATCCCGAAGCTTGGGGATGTGCGTAGCAGAACGTTTAGCCCTGAGCGCCCTAGCAAGCAGCTTCCCAGGTTTGTCCCCGAGCTCGTAAAAATGCCTTCTGGTGAGAAGTAAATTCCTCTTAACTCTAGAGTCCAGGAGAGACGAGAGGCGGGTACGTAAGGCCTGAAGTTGAACCAGAACGTCAGGAGCTAGGGTAAGTTTATGTCTAAGTTCGAGGTCGGCTATTTGGCGTGTTAAGGACATCAGGGACAACTGGTCCAGGCGCTTAAGCTTGGCTCCGAGCTGGATCAAATGGCCCCTAATCACCGCCTTGTGGGCCTCCCAGATCGTCGGAACAGAGGCCCCGCAGGAGGAGTTATCAGAAAAATAATTTCTGAGGTGCGCATCGAGCTCCGGGAGGTAGGTGGGAGTGTTGATCAGATTGGCGTTAAGACGCCAACACCATACTTTGGGGGGGTGGAGGGGAAGGCGAAGAGTCATGTGTACAGGGACATGGTCACTAATGGCCTGAGCGCCAATAGTAGCCGAGTGGAGGTACTGGAGGTGATGGTGGGAGAGGAAAAGGGCATCTATGCGCGTATAACGCCTATGTGGAGGAGAGTAAAAGGAGAAGTCAAGGGTGGTAGGGTGCTGAGCTCTCCACACGTCCACCAGCTGGTTAAGGAGGACCATACGTTTTACCTTTTTGATTTGCGAATAGGGGAGGTGAGACGTACCTGTCGAACAGTCAAGTCTGGGGTCAAGCACCATGTTGAGGTCCCCGCCAAAAATCGTCAGACCCTCCTGACAGTCCGCCAGTCTGGAGAGGAAGCGAACCAGGAAGGGTATCTGGTCCCTATTGGGAGCGTAAACAGTGGCAAGCGTAACTTTATGCGTCCCTAAATAACCCTTAACTATCAAGCTTCTACCCTCCTTATCCCTCCACGTATCGAGAAGTCTGAAGGGGAGACTTTTATGCAGGAGTATAGCAACCCCTTTCGTCTTAGAAGTGGGAGAACTAGAAAAGAACACCGTCTGGTAGCGCCTGTCCGTCATCTTGAATTCCCTAGTGGCTACAAAGTGGGTCTCCTGAAGGAATGCAATGTGGGATCTAAAGGAGTGAAGGAGGAGAAGCAATCTGGACCTCTGCTGAGGTTTATTTAAGCCTCTGACGTTCAGAGAGGTACATTTAAGGTGAGTAGTAGCCATGAGACATCAGAGGCCAAAGGCCAGGAGGGGGCTGCGAACCATACCTGTCGTAACAACTCAAAGCATTAACAGGGTTACAAAAATCCGTGCATAAGAAAACAAAAACAAAACCGAACTGGGCAACGAAGAGCCCGATGACTAAGCATCGAATAGTGAGCCGAGTGACCACGCGAGTGGTCGTTGACCTATTACCCCAGCCCGAAGGACAGGGTAGGTAGGCTCCGGTGGGGGTGAAAACGTGGTGGAACTGAAAGTGTAAAAGTGTAGGTGTGTAAGTCATAATGTGTGGTGTATATGTAGTAGGGATGGAGTGTGAAAGCACCTCCCTCCCCGTGTCCAGGATAGGAAAGGAGCTCTAGGAAAAGCGTGTGGAGACGCATGTATGTGACTACGGGCGAGACGAAGAAGGAGGCATAGGGGAGACTACAGGTAGCAAAACGGAGGAAAGCCCTGAGGACGCAGGGCAGCGCCATAGTGGCCCGGGGGTAGGGGAAACGGAGGACCAGAAAAGTCGTGGATCGTGTATGCAATGTACCTGCGTGTGGTACAAAGGACGGGACACCAAAGCCGAGGTGAGGCTAGGTGTGTACAACATGGGGGAGTTCAAAGAACAAATGAGGAGGGAAGAGACTAGCAGCGTAAAGGTGAGTATTCGGCAGGCAAAGCCGACGCTGCAGAGAGTGGACATGTGTGTGTGTAAGTGCAAAAGGTAGTAGGACCGGTGCAGGGAAGCCAGGTAGTCTAAACGGCAGTGAACCCACAGAAAACCGGCACAGACAGGCATGTGAAGGCGCGACCGAGGGGGAAACACCGGAGTGTGCGGGGCAGGACGGCAAGCATAGAAAATAAAAATAAAAACATACTACAGACCGTACAGAACTAGGTGAGATCAGGCGTATTAGGCACGACCTGCAATACAGGACCACCAAGAAGCAAGTCCGAATCCAGGACAGCAGCATCAGGAGAAGCTCCACGCCGCCGGGGTGAGGTATTACGATGGTACAGGTGAGGAAACCAGGATGCAGGGGAGTGCGTTCACTATGCAAGCGAAAGTCAGTACCGGGTATCAGGCGGAGAAGGTTCAGGCAATCCGGGTCAGGAGCAGAGAGGTCAACAAGGTCACAAGACAAGCAGAGGTCGGCACCGGGTATCATGCATAGAAGGGTCAGGCAATCCGGGTCAGGAGCAGAGAGGTCAACGAGGTCACAAGGCAAGCAGAGGTCGGCACCGGGTATCAGGCATAGAAGGGTCAGGCAATCCGGGTCAGGAGCAGAGAGGTCAACGAGGTCACAAGGCAAGCAGAGGTCGGCACCGGGTATCAGGCATAGAAGGGTCAGGCAATCCGGGTCAGGAGCAGAGAGGTCAACAAGGTCACAAGGCAGGCAGAGGTCGGCACCAGGTATCAGGTATAGAAGGTCTAGGCAACAGGTACACATACAGCTAAGTTGTAAGAACAACTGAGCACTGAACAGGTATCAGTGCTCAGTTTTTAAACCAACCGCCTTTCTAAGCTCCGCCCCCATCAGGGGTGCCGTCCAATGGACGTTTCGTCTCCTCCATTGGAGACTAGATTCAGAAGGGGGGCGTGGTGTATGATGCCGTGGGTGTCTATCATTGTGCGGCGGTTCTTTCATGTGAACCGCCGCGTATGAAGAGACACCGTTGCGGCATCGGTCCTGGAGGGGTAAGTACCGGGTACCCGCTACTCGTGGGTACTCGGGTGAAGTACTTCTCACCGGAGCGGAACGCCACGAGCACCCGGGCGACGTGTCCCGGACGGGACCGTAACGTCGCGGGTACTCGGGCGACCCGCTCCGTATGAGATCCCGTCGTAACGGGTACTCGGGCGACGCGCTCCGAACGGGAGCGCGACGCTGCGAGCACCCTTTACTCGCACGCCGGCCGGGATCGTGACAGGCTCCCCCCCTAAGGAGAGGCCTCCGGCCTCTCAAGGGTCCTGGACGATCGGGATGACCAGAGTGAAAGGTACGTATCAGTTCTTCCGCGTGTAGGTCGCGGGCATCTTCCCAGGAGTTGTTACTGATGTCATAACCCTTCCATTGGATAAGGTATTGCAGGCGTCCTCGGTATCTTCTGGAGTCCAAAATACCGGCTATCTCGTATTCCTCTGTGTCATCTATTGTCACAGGAGTAGGTGGGTCCGGACGTCGTCCCGGGAAAGGATTGTCAAAACAGGGCTTCAGTAAGGAGACATGAAAGACTGGATGGATTTTCATCGTTGGAGGTAATTGTAGCTCGACAGTCACTGATGAGGGCGTGCGTGTCACGACATAAGGACCTATGTATCTGGGTCCCAATTTCTTCGTGGGACAGCACAGTTTCAGATGGACGGTTGAAAGCCACACCTTGTCGCCGGGTTTGTAGATAGGAGCAGGGGAGCGAAGTCGGTCTGCTTGTGCCTTGTATCGTTCTTGTGCTTTCAAGAGGGTATTACGTAACATCTTATGCGTCTCCAGTACTTTTGTTATCCGTTCTGTCATAGAAGGGACAACACTAGGGATTGGGGAACCAGGGAGCATGGAGGGATGTAATCCATATACGTAAAAGAAGGGGGACATACGCGTTGAGGAGTGAATATGGTTATTGTACGCGAATTCGTCTATGGGTAGTGTGTTTGCAGTCACAAAGTTTTCTGTGTCCATTAGATGGCGCTTATGAGCATAATTGTCAATGTATTTTATTCCCATAATGCATTGTTACAAATCACTTACATAAAGGATTGAATGGTCTTGTCATCAGAAGTCATAAAGTTATCTCTGAGAATCATAAGCCATCTGATTAAGAAAATTCATGATACACACCCCTCTCTTAGTTCACAAGCAGGCAAAAGTGGTATGTAGGTGTATTTCTGTCTAATTATAAGTTTCCAGTCATGTGTTTTTTGATGTAATTGTATGTCTGATGATTTGTCTTTCTTATTTATTTTTATTTAGTTCTACGGTGTTGATGTAAATGTCTTAGTTGGAACCTGATATGTGCATTAAACATCTGTGAGATAAGAACCTCAGCCTTCTCATTGTGACTAAGGGCGGCATAGTAGAACACTTCACTGCATCAGTGAAGGCCTTGAGATGATAAAGCTGCATGCAGAAGACAGCCATCAAGAGGTGCCACATGTTTGCTAAGGGAAGTATAACATTGGGAATGATCACAGTTAAATGACTGAAGCAGCCAGTGAGCAAGTAAAGGCTAAACAAGGAAGCACCTTTAAGTTAGTGCAATTAGCAGAAGAACTTGTTAACTGCTACTGAAGTTTAATTGTGCTGGAATTTCATATTTATTCTAAGGACAACAGTGGACATTTTTCTTTCACTGGATGGCTTTATAAGACGCTATAAAGACTAAATTGATAAGTAAATGTACATATGGTATGTTTAAAACAGACTAAATGCTAAACATTTGAGTATTTTTATTTGTGCATATATCATTCAAGTGTGTTGACATTTATTGTTATGTTGCATTGCTACCATTGCTTGCACTAGAACGTCTTTACCTTAGAAAAATTGCATTACATAGTACTGAACAGATTTAGCATGTCAAACGCAAGTGAAGTTAACCCTGCAGATACCACTGCACAAGACATTGTCAAAACACAGCAGGCTGATACAGATAAGCAAGCTGAAGTGGCTGCACAAATGCAACAGCCTCAAGTGAGCACAGGTAATACACAGCTCCCAGACATTAGAAGAAGCCAACGTACACGCATACTCGCCGAAAGAGGTAAAGCTCTACAAGACATCAAATTAAATCATCTAAAAAAGGATTTTGAACAGAAATATAGAAGATGGAAATATCACATCAATGGGTTGAAAAGAGCCATTAAGAATAGTGATGACGCAGAATTGATTATTGAAGTTGTGAACATCATTAATGCCACTCAGTCGGAGGTTGACCATATTTATGATGACATAAGAAGTATCTCAAGCCCTGAACCTGAAATCCGGAGAAAAAATGACACGTGCTACGCAATCACCAGCACTGCAAATGAAAAGGCTCAACGCTTTCTCAATAATGATCTGGAAGACATACCCTGGCCTTATTCAGAGTCAGTTTTTGAAACCACTGTGTCCAGCATGATCTCAACAACCTCCAGTAAGCTAAGATCTGGTTCTAAGATGTCCAGTCAGTCTTCACTGCAGAAGAAACAAGAAGCAGCAGCGGAAGTAGCAGCCACGCAAGAGGTAATTAAAATAATGAATACACAACATCAATATGAGGAGGAAATTAGAAAACTTGAGGCAGAGGATGCAAGGTTAACAGCTGACAGAGAAGCTCAAGAAAGGGAAGTAGAAGCTGAGAATGCAAGAAAAAGAGCTCTATTTATTTCAGAAAGCAGCAGTATTAAAATTAAGTTGGAAAGGAAGAAGAAAGAAGTGGAACGACTGGAGGAACTAAAAAGGCACAATGTAGCACAAGCAAGGCTACATGTGTATGCTGAAAGTATCAAAAGTGAAGATGAAGAACAGCTTTTGGCTTCTCTTCCTCAGCAAACAAAGGAAGGTTATGTTTCTCAACCAAGCGATCCAAGTTCTCTTCCTCAGCCATTCCTGCTCACCCAAGCAAGGGCTCCTTTGAACCAACCCCTTTATGCTCCTCAAAGGGTTAAATTCACCCAAGATCCTATTTCTCAATCAGCTATATTTACTACCTCTCATGATGCTTCTAATGACCTTGTGAAAGCACTCGCTGAAGCAATTACAGCCAATAGGATTCCAATTCCAGAACCTGCTATTTTCTTTGGAGATCCTCTGAAGTATAATGACTGGAAGTTGTCTTTCCAGACATTAATTGACCGCAAGAACTTACCAACCCAAGAAAAGCTTTTCTTTTTACGCAAGTATGTAAGTGGCCCGGCAAAAAGAGCTATTGAAGGACACTTCATGGTTGGAACAGAAACCGCTTATTATGCTGCCTGGGACATACTTGATGACAGATTTGGAAATCCGTTTGTAGTTGGAAAGTCATATCGTGACAAAATACAAGCATGGCATAAGATTGCCACCAAAGACAGCAAAGATCTCCGTGAATTTGTAGATTTCCTGAGCAGTGTTGACTCAGCCATGCCTTTTGTTCAAGGTTTACAAGCTTTAAATGACTGCGTTGAAAATCAAAGGATAACAGCAAAACTACCAGAGTGGTTGAGTTCACGTTGGAACAGAGCTGTCACAAAGTTCCAAGATGAACACAAAGCATTCCCCGATTTCAAATACTTTGTTGAATTTCTTAATAAAGAAGCCAGAATTGCATGCAACCCCATCACCTCACTGCAAGCGATAAAGCCAACAGAACAAGAAAGATCTAAGCAAACCGATCAAGATTATTTTAACTCTCAACGCATTCGCAACTCAAGTGCCAAAACATTCACTACAAGTTCCAGGGAGAATACTAGCGTCCTGTGTGCCTTTTGTAAGAGACATGGCCACACTCTTCAAAAGTGCCGTAAGATTATGGAAGCACCAGTTGAAGAAAGAGTGAAGTTTGTAAAGTCAGAGAACTTATGCTTTGGCTGCCTTAAAATCGGTCATAAGTCCAAAAACTGCACCTCCAGAAGTGTGTGTGATAAATGTGAACGGCGTCACCCAACATGCCTACATCAAGATCGGCAGAATAAAGATCAGGAACAACGAGTTAAAACCGATCAAGAGCAGTCAAAAATCAATCAAGGACCTGCAGAAAGAACAGCTGAACTACAGAGGATACAAGAGTCTAAGCAAGTAACGTCCAACAGAGTTATTCAAGAAAGAAGTAAAACTCATACCTCATCAGTTATTCCAGTATATATCTCAACAATAGCCAAACCAAATAAAGAGATCCTAGTGTACGCCTTACTAGACACCCAGAGTGACACTACCTTCATCTTAAAAGACACAGCTGAAATACTTGATATTAAGAGAGAACCAGTCAAGCTCAACATTTCTACAATAACTTCTAAAACAAAGGTTGTATCTAGCCACAAATTGAATGGCCTACAAGTAAGAGGCATCAAGTCTGAAATAAGAATCAATCTACCAACAACTTATACCAGGGACTACATACCTACCAATAGATCACATATACCCACATGTGACACCGCAAGGAATTGGTCACATCTAGAACATCTTGCAGATGAAATGTCTCCTGAACTTGATTGTGAAGTAGGGTTGTTGATAGGCTACAACTGTCCTCAAGCTTTAATGCCCAGAGAAGTTCTCAGCGGTAACGAAGACCAGCCATTTGCACAGAGATCTGTGTTAGGTTGGAGCATTATCGGATATAATAACCCCGACAGTGGCTATGAAGATGAAATCGGTGTGAGTCATAGGATTATTATAAAGCAAGTTCTACCAGCTGTTGACCCAGTTCACAAAATCAAGTCTGAAGTCTACTTTGGGTGTAGGAACAAAGTAAAGGAAATCATCACTTCAGCAGATATACTGAAGGTTTTTGAGTCAGACTTTGTTGAAAGTAATAATGAAGAAGTCTCTATGTCACAAGACCTACAGTTTCTAGCAACGTTAAAAGACGGTATCAAACAAAATCAAGATGGACACCATGAGATGCCATTACCTTTTAAAGATGAGCCACCAGAATTGCCAAACAACAAGGCTTGTGCAGAACATAACCTAGCTGACCATGCTTCTCGCGGACTAACAACAAAACAACTTGTATTGTCAAACTGGTTCACTGGACCAAGTTTCCTATGGCAAGAAGAACTCCCTAAAGAAGAAGACATCAAGGTGGGAGAGATTGGTGATAGAGACCTGGAGCTCAAAATGACACAGGTACATGCAACCAAGACAAAGGAGGAAAGGTCTCTGTTAAATCGCCTACAAAGATTTTCAGATTGGAAAAGGGTAGTGAAAGCCATAGCGAGACTCAAACGTTGTGCAAAGTGTGTAAAAGGTCTGGCAGAAAGATCCAGTGTATCAAGAAAGACCCATACAGAAAACAGTGTTATTACTTGAAGCTGATTAACAGAAGGGTAACATGATTGTATCTGATTAATGTGTACAAAATGCGTTTCCTCTAAATGTTCATGTTAAGTTATGTGTTATATTATTAGCTCCTTTAAGAATCACATGTTGTGTGATGGTGGGAGTGTGTTTGCAGTCACAAAGTTTTCTGTGTCCATTAGATGGCGCTTATGAGCATAATTGTCAATGTATTTTATTCCCATAATGCATTGTTACAAATCACTTACATAAAGGATTGAATGGTCTTGTCATCAGAAGTCATAAAGTTATCTCTGAGAATCATAAGCCATCTGATTAAGAAAATTCATGATACACACCCCTCTCTTAGTTCACAAGCAGGCAAAAGTGGTATGTAGGTGTATTTCTGTCTAATTATAAGTTTCCAGTCATGTGTTTTTTGATGTAATTGTATGTCTGATGATTTGTCTTTCTTATTTATTTTTATTTAGTTCTACGGTGTTGATGTAAATGTCTTAGTTGGAACCTGATATGTGCATTAAACATCTGTGAGATAAGAACCTCAGCCTTCTCATTGTGACTAAGGGCGGCATAGGTAGTAAATCGTACCAGTCGTCCTGAAGATGGGTGGTGTAGCAACGGAGGTATTGTTCTAGTGTTTGATTGGTACGCTCCGTTTGGCCATTGCTTTGTGGATGGAATGACGTGGACATAGAACGGTGGATATGGAGTATGTCACAGAAGGCTTTCCACACTCGTGACGTGAATTGTGTCCCCCTATCTGACACAATAGTCTCTGGTACTCCATGTAAACGAAATATGTGGCGAAGAAAAAGAGAGGCTGTTTCTTCTGCCGACGGTAAACGCTTGGTTGGGACGAAATGGGCCATCTTAGTGAACCTGTCCACTACCACCATAAGAGTGGTGTGATGTTGCGAAACTGGGAGGTCAGTAATAAAGTCCAGTGACAGGTCTACCCAAGGCTTGGTAGGAGCCTGGAGTGGGCATAGAAAACCAGCCGGCTTGTTCCTGGTGCTTTTAGCTCTGGCACAAACAGTACAAGAACGAATGAACTGAAGGACATCATTGCGAAGAGTGGGCCACCAAAACGTTCTTTGTATCAGATCTATGGTTTGGGTCACTCCTCCATGTCCGGCTGCTGGCGTGTCATGACAGTGTTGTAAAACTTGGAGACGTGACTTGGGAGGCACGTAGAGCAGATCTCCATGGAAGTAGAACCCATCTTTTTTGTGTAATCGGAGGTTTTCCGGAGGAGCTGGGTCGGATGCTTGGGGGCGGAACAGGTCCCAAAAGGAGCGGGTGCCAGCTACAAAATGCCTGGGTAGGAGCACGGTCTCCTGGTCCTGTTGCTGTGACAAGGACATGTCACACATGCGAGAGAGCGAGTCTGCTTTAGTGTTCTTCGAACCAGGTCGGTAGGTTATGTGGAGTCGAAATCTAGTGAAGAAGAGGGACCATCGTGCGAGCCTTGGTTGCAACCGTTTGGCGGTTCTATAGTACTCCATATTTTTGTGGTCGGTGAAGACGGTAATGGGGTGGAGTGTTCCTTCTAGTAGATGTCTCCACTCTTCCAATGCCAGTTTCATGGCTAACATTTCTTTTTCTCCGACTCCGTAATTTCTTTCTGCGGGAGTCATGGTTCGCGAGAAGAAGGCAACCGGGTGGAGTTGGTTGTCTGTATCGGCTCTTTGCGATAGCACAGCGCCGACCGCTGTGTCGGAGGCATCAACCTCCAATGTATACGGTTTTTGGTGCACTGGATGGATCAGAATGGGGGCTGTTGTGAACCGTTCTTTCAAAAAAAGAAAGGCCCTCTGAGCTTCTTCTGACCAGTGGAATCTCTTTTTGACTGAAGTGAGGGAGGTGATGGGCTGTATGACTTTGGAGAAATTACGGATGAATTTCCTATAAAAGTTCGCAAACCCTACAAATCTCTGTACTCCTTTTCGGTCCGTTGGGGGTGGCCATTGAAGAATGGCTTCAACCTTTTTTGGATCCATCTCCACTCGTGTAGGGGTCAATATGAAGCCCAAGAACTCCACCCTCTGTGTTTCAAATACGCACTTCTCGGGTTTGGCGTACAAATCGTTCCAGTACTTTGGCAACATGTTCCCTGTGTTCCGCTAGTGATGGCGAGTAGATCAGTATATCATCTAGATAGACAACAACAAATCGATCCAACATGTCTCGGAAAACATCATTCATGAAATGTTGGAACGTGGCTGGGGCGTTACACAGCCCGTAAGGCATAACTAAGTACTCAAAATGTCCGTACCGGGATCTGAATGCAGTACTCCATTCATGTCCTTCTTTTATCCTCACCAGGTTGTATGCTCCTCTCAGGTCTATTTTGGTGAAGAAGGAGGCAGTGCTAACACGTTCCATGAGTTCTGGAATCAATGGTAGGGGATATCTGTTCTTTATCGTCACATTATTCAATTCTCTGTAGTCCACGCAAGGACGTAACCCCCCGTCCTTTTTGAGAATGAAGAAAATCCCTGCTCCCGCAGGAGAGGTGGAAGGTCGAATGAATCCTTTGGCTAGGTTTTCGTCGATATAGGCCTTGAGAGTGACGAGTTCAGGATCAGACATGGGATATATGCGGCCGAACGGGATAGGGGCACCTGGAAACAAATCGATCGGGCAGTCATACTCCCTGTGTGGTGGTAATCGGTTGGCTGCTTTTTTCTCGAATACGTCCGCAAAACGTCTGTAGTGACTCGGAATCGTAGGAATCGGAAGGGAGCTGTAATCATGTGCTACATTAATCGACAAAGGCAGCTTATGTGAATGAGTGTCTTTATTGGCAGGGAAAGACACAGAACTATATTTCCAATTAATATGAGGGTTTTGCGTCCGCAACCATGGAAGTCCCAGGATAACTGGGAACACTGGAGAGGGTATCACATCGAACGATATGTTCTCAGTGTGGTCAGGGTTGATGTGTAAACGTAAGGGTACAGTCTCTATGGTGATAGGACCGGACTGCAGAGGACGTCCGTCCACTAACTGCAACAGTAGAGGTGTTGTCTTCTTCTGGACCGGTATGCCGTGCTGCCGGATGATGCCTGTATCCAGAATGTTACTGCTGGCTCCAGAGTCGATCATCGCTGCGAGAACGACGTACTTCCCTTTCCACTGCAAGGTAATGGAGAGGGACACATGATGGGACGTGTGTGAAGACATACCACGAACGGCAGGAATCAATAAGGAGGGTAGCTTACCCCTGGATGGTCGTCTCTTGTTCTGGCACTCATTAACGTAGTGGCCCTTGGTACCACAATAAAGGCAGAGATCCTGAGACCAACGTCGTTCCTTTTCCGCACCCGATAACGGACCCTTGATGAGGCCTAGTTGCATGGGTTCCTCTGTTGTTTCCTTGGACGTGGTTCTATGTTGGGGTCTGGGAGTGGACCATGCGTGTGGAGGAGACGACACACGTTCAGCTTTTCTCTCTCTTAACCTCCTGTCAATTTGGATGCACAACGTAGAGAAGTCGCCCAATGAGGACGGGATAGCAGAACGAGCAAGTTCATCCCGTATGGCATCAGATAAGCCCAACCGGAACTGGTCATGTAATGCCGATTCGTTCCATGTTGTCTCTAGAGAGATTCGTCGGAATTCCGCAATGTAGTTTTCTACCGGTCTTTTGCCTTGACGAAGGGCCCTTAAAGCACTTGTAGCTGAAGTGGTTTGGAACTGATCGTCATAAAGGGTATCCATGGCCTGCCGGAAGGAGGTCCATGTATCAAGCACCGGGCTGTTGTTACGGAGTAGGTGATGAGCCCAGAGTTGAGGCTCCTCGGATAACAGGGCAATAACCGTGTGTATCTTGACGTAATCATTGGTATACGTCTTTGGTTTGAGACCGAACAATATTTGGCATGATGTTATGAAAGTCTTATATTTTGTGCGATCTCCAGTGTATCTATCCGGCAAGGGTACTTGTGGTTCATACGTGGGTACTCCTTGGGATGCTGGTGGTTCTTGTGCCTCCAATGGTGCGGGAGGTGGTGCACCATGTGTACTGATAGCGCCTTGCATTTGTTCTATCTGTAGTTGTTGTTGGTTTTGTCCTGATTGAATGTCATGTAGGGACTGAGTTATCGTTGCCATCTGCTGGGCAAGAGCAGTTACTGCCTCTGTTAACCCTGCGGTTTCCATAAGGGCTCAGTTGTTGTATTACGATGGTACAGGTGAGGAAACCAGGATGCAGGGGAGTGCGTTCACTATGCAAGCGAAAGTCAGTACCGGGTATCAGGCGGAGAAGGTTCAGGCAATCCGGGTCAGGAGCAGAGAGGTCAACAAGGTCACAAGACAAGCAGAGGTCGGCACCGGGTATCATGCATAGAAGGGTCAGGCAATCCGGGTCAGGAGCAGAGAGGTCAACGAGGTCACAAGGCAAGCAGAGGTCGGCACCGGGTATCAGGCATAGAAGGGTCAGGCAATCCGGGTCAGGAGCAGAGAGGTCAACGAGGTCACAAGGCAAGCAGAGGTCGGCACCGGGTATCAGGCATAGAAGGGTCAGGCAATCCGGGTCAGGAGCAGAGAGGTCAACAAGGTCACAAGGCAGGCAGAGGTCGGCACCAGGTATCAGGTATAGAAGGTCTAGGCAACAGGTACACATACAGCTAAGTTGTAAGAACAACTGAGCACTGAACAGGTATCAGTGCTCAGTTTTTAAACCAACCGCCTTTCTAAGCTCCGCCCCCATCAGGGGTGCCGTCCAATGGACGTTTCGTCTCCTCCATTGGAGACTAGATTCAGAAGGGGGGCGTGGTGTATGATGCCGTGGGTGTCTATCATTGTGCGGCGGTTCTTTCATGTGAACCGCCGCGTATGAAGAGACACCGTTGCGGCATCGGTCCTGGAGGGGTAAGTACCGGGTACCCGCTACTCGTGGGTACTCGGGTGAAGTACTTCTCACCGGAGCGGAACGCCACGAGCACCCGGGCGACGTGTCCCGGACGGGACCGTAACGTCGCGGGTACTCGGGCGACCCGCTCCGTATGAGATCCCGTCGTAACGGGTACTCGGGCGATGCGCTCCGAACGGGAGCGCGACGCTGCGAGCACCCTTTACTCACACGCCGGCCGGGATCGTGACAGGAGGAGACGCAAGCGGCGAACGGCGAATGGAGCCTCGCGGAGGACGAGACGAGAGCCAGTTCAAAACCTCAGGAGTCCACCGAAGTCAGGCGACGATCCCGGGAGCTGGGAGCGCGAGGCGATGCAGAGAAACGGCGAAACCGGACAAAAAAAAAATAAAAAATAAAAAATAAAAAAATAAAAACCCGAGCGGCGAAAAAGAGTCTGAAGTCCGAGCAGCGAAAAAGAGTCTGAGGTCCGAAGGCAGGCGAGAAGCGAAGGAGGTCACATACCCACAGGCCGTCGATAAGGCGACTAGGCAGGCAGTCCAGGACACCACGGCGGAGACGGACCGGAGAAGGCAGGAGTGAAGATCCTGAATGGCACTCCGGAGCGGAGAACCGAGGGACAGCAGGGAACCACAGCCCTAGGAGGCAGGAAGCTTCGGGCGCTTGGCCCTGCGAGGCTTGGACGACCAGTCTCTAGAAGGGTCCCTAAGGTGAGTCGGAGCGAAGAGGGTCGTTTCCCAATCCGGGATCTCGAGGAGCGGTAGGCCCAAGCTTTCCAGGAAGGCAGGAGCATCCGATGCTTGACGGAGGGCAAAGGTCTCAGCTCCCTTACGGGCAATAAGGGCGAATGGAAAGCCCCATTGGTAGGGGATCGATGCCTCTCTTAAAGCCAGCGTGAGGGGCTTCAGCATGCGGCGGGCCTGCAGGGTAGCAGGAGACAAGTCAGGGTATATCGAGACAGAGTGGCCGTTCCACAGGACGTCTCCTCTCGCTCTGGTAGCTTTAAGCACGTCCTCCTTCACGGAGTAGTAGTGTAATCTGCACACAATGTCCCTGGGAGGACTAAGGGTGTCACCGCGGGGTCTGAGGGCTCTATGGGCCCTATCGAATTCAATGGGCGAGTCCGCCGGCCTTTGCAGAAGGTCATTAAAGATGGCCTGTAAGGTCGAGATGAGATCAGGCTGGAGTATATCCTCCGGTACACCGCGGATCCTTAAATTATTTCTCCGCCCCCGGTTGTCCAGGTCCTCCATCTTTCGAGCCATGAACCGGAGCGTCTGGGAGTGCGCAGACACCTGCGAGGACAAGGTATCCACAGCGTCGGTAAGTTTAGAAGTGTCCGATTCAACAGCTTCCACGCGGTCCCCGAGTTGCTGCACGTCGGCCTTGAGGTCTGAGATCGCATCACGAATGCCTTGGGTGGCTTTTTCAATGATTTGGAACATGTCCTCCTTCGTAGGCAGGAGCCGTAGCGCCTCTTGCAGCGTAGAGTAGTCCCGGGAATCAGAACAGGCGTCTTCGGGACAGTCAGTACTGGAGCCGGCGCCATCTTGGAGAAAGAGTCTCCAGAGTCCGGGTCGTGGGATCCTTGAAAATAGGACCGGACCGAGGTGAGAGAGGACTTCTCTCTGCTCCCCGAAGGTTTAGGGGTGCCAGGAGCCTTATTTGTTTTACCCATCGCGGGCATCGAAACACGCTATAGCGGACACGGAGAGGGGCTGCAGAGCAAAAAGCCTAAGCGGCCATCTTCTTCAGTAGCTAGCCATGCCCCCTATACTTAGCTAATTAACCCTGTCATGACTGGGCCCAGGAGTCATAATTAAAATGCATTACTTACGACCCTTGACTCCTGTGTCTGGGAACATCCTACCTAATGAAGAAAAGCTCTGCAACTCTAAGATATTTCACTAAGTGTGAAGATAGCGGGATCAAAATCCATTCTCTTTAAGTCATTGCAGAGCTTCTTTATCTGTTCCTTGATGGATGAGTAGGACGACCGTTTTTTTGTTGGGCCCCACTTCCGCCACACCTAGTTCTAGAAGAAACTAAGCATACTATTAGATTATATCCTATCACACACAGTAGTATGAATATTATTATCACTACTATTGGCTTCATGAAACTGGACATCAAATCATTCAGCCAGGATCCCACGGATCCTAACCAACTGAAAGGATTCCAGTACTCATGAGAGATATTATGCAATATGCACTCTGTTTTGAAGCTCTCTTATATTGTCAATAGGTTTTTCAATAGAATCATGATTGTTACCTATTCAGGTACAGCACTCTTCTTCTCCTATTACTTTTAAGTGCCTCCTTGTATGGCCAGCAAATAATCAATGCCCATACGATTTTGCAGGAGCATTTTATGAATTTGACTTTCCTCATTTATTAATCCCAGAGAGGTAAGGGTGTTATTAACCCCTTCAGTCCCCTATGGACGTACCGGTATGTCCAAAAAAACACATCTCAAGAATCCCCTATGGACGTACCAGTACATCCTGGCCTTCTTGCAGCAGCAGGGACACAGCCTGGACTCCCCCCTGACAGCAGAAGCCAGCATCACAGTGTGATCAGTGCAGAGGGATCGCAGGGAGGATCAAATCATTCAAATGATTCTCCCATGCTGAAAAACGAAATGAAGAAAATATTTTTTTTTTGTGAGTTAAAAAAAAAATCACTAAAAATAATACAATAAATGATAATTTAAAAAACAATAAAGTGAGCTAAGTGATGTCATTAATAACACTGCACAGTGTATTAAAAAAAATAAAAAAAATTAAAAAGACAAAAAAATAAAATAACATTTTTAAAAAATAAATAAAAAAGATAATAAAAAAAAGAAAAAAACCCTTACATCCCATTGCCCTAACACAACATCTAAAAAGTATAACCCTCCTGCCCCTGTTCACAAACCCGTAAAACCATAAGCATAAAAATTCTACAATAATGGACACCTAGTATGTTCCCTAAAAGTGCTGGGAAAGTCTATATAAATTAGGTATTTCTGAAATCGGATATCACTTTACCTAATTTTGTGAGGATTCAGAGGAAAAATATATAATTTGTTTCTAATTTTCGCTAGTTTTTACTAAATTTCTCATCCTAAATTCTCAGCTAATCATCTAACTATGGTATCAAAAAAAAGCTCTATCTCTCCTTGAAAAAAACAATATATAGTTTACATGGGTACACTATTCGCAGGAAAGGAGAAATTTGCAAAATTGCTCCGGAACTTGAGGTACCAAAAACCCCTGGGACTGAAGGGGTTAGCACTCCATCCATTATTTCAGTATATTCATTTAACTTATTTGCTAACGTTATACCCCCATCCTGTCCAGGAAGGGAACCACATCCATGCCTTGTCACTTGTGGAAAAAATTCTCATTTCAAGCGGGACTTATGATATTCAGTATCATTAAACTGTTGTACCCTTACTGTTGGGACTACTTGTCCTATGGTGCAACGTCCCCATGGGCAGCCAGGAATATGCTTTGTTCCCACAAATAAAATATAATCCTGACTTTATTATCTGTGGCTTAGTACGGCTATGGGTAGCTACCCATTTCTTAAACCACAACTAATTTTGTTTTAATATTGTGACATTTTTGTGTAAAACAGTTTCAACAAAAGACCACGTGTTTATTTGCATGGCACACTTTCCATACTTGTTAAAGATTTCTAAGTGGCTGCATCCCCAAGCGCTTCCTGTCTTACAGTCTGCTTGGTATATGCTATACACAGCTGTTTTGTTATTTATTGATATCATGTATGCATTTGTACAATCAGTGGTCCCTGCATTGAGCCATGGTATATCTATTTTTCATTGACGATAGGGTATTTGTTTGTTGCCATATTGTGGAGCAAGACACAGCTGGGGGCGTTCCATGTAGGCCACTTATAAATAGATGGGAATCGGATAATGCTGTATATATGTCGTGAGTGATATTAACAGTCAGATTGTAATGGAGATCTATCATCATTAATTCTTGGATTGTAATTGGGATTCCCACTAGGGAGACCCCCTTATGATTAGTAGGAATATGTGAACACGCCTAGTATTGTGTGGCATTTAATTTTTTGACAGTTTGCTGATGCAATAGCCATATGGAATTATCTTGCAAGCTCCCTGGCAGTCTTGTACCACAGTTACCAACTCCAAGGACAATACAAAAAATTATACAACATCATTGATGCATAGTGTAGTGATACATGTTAAGGCTAATGTATATTAGCCTGTAGTTGTGGGAGGGGCAATGGTTATTTAACTAACGCCTCTCCCTCCCACAGCTACGTTACAGCTTTAGGTTTTCTCTACCTAGTCGCCTTTTATGCAGTCATCGAGGGGACCGCCGCCTCAGGTACTGTTTTTTCCTCTTGTTGCTAATTGAGGTACTCGGTTTTATCTCACTGTCTGTTTTCCCATTCCTATAATTAGATTGCCAGCAGGTCGGTTCCTGTCATTACAACCAGGCCCCTCTTCCAAAATTGGAAGAAACAGATGTTCCCTGGGGTTGTTAACCTTGTCAGGTGTCAGGTTTAGTGAGTCACATAGGAGGCAATATTCTCTATTACAGAGACCTCGTTACGTTACCGCATAGGTAGTCGGCCTCCTTGAACTAGGCAGTTGCCCCCCCCCGAGGCAATCTCCCCTCCTCGTTTGGAGGTTACACCCCTCGAGCTAGTAATTCGTGCCTCACTATTATTTAATTAGGCCTCCCCTTTACATTTCATCCCGCTCCATTGCAGAGCTTGATTAGATATTCAGTTAGTTCAGATTTAGGTCCGGGGTATCTGTCCATGTTCCTTTGCATAGATATGTCATTCCTCTCTGAACATGAGGGTAGGTCCTCCATTCCTCGTTCACCCGCTCCTGGGTCAGACTTTGCCACCTCACATTCCCTCCATGCTCAGACTATTCCGATCGACGGCTGTATTATCAAGGAGAGACATTGCATTCTCGGCCAGCATAGCGGAATTTTTTCCGCCTACTGTTTGCTAGTCCCCTGTCTCCTCCTCATAGATCCAGCCCTCCACAATCTAGTTCTGTGGGCTGGGCGCAATGAGGGACATGCTCAACTCACTAGTGGCATCGGTCTCCTACATTCACGAGAGGTTAGCCAGCACCGGCAGGCCCGCCCCCCTTCCTCTCCTGCATGCCCTGCATGCCCTCTAGTTGTCTTTTTAGTCTATGCAGGCTACTGTATATATGCACTGATGCCATTGGGCCCGCCAAAAACTATGCGCCCCGGGGCATTATTTCCCAAGCAATGTCTATCTCCTATTAGTGTGGAATCCGGTTTTAAGAGAAGTTGCTGTTTTTCAATGGTTTTTAAGGGTTTATCATGTGGTTCCTATACAGGTATTGTGGCTGTACCTCAAGAAGCTTCCATATGTACAAACCTCATTTCGGCCTTAAGTAGACCCAGATGTGGAAGATCTTCTCTTGTTACAAGAGTGGGCAACAGGGTTTTATTATGGGCCCTTTGATTCCCTGTTTTTTCCAACCTGGAAGGTTAGCCTAATTGCTATCACTGTAAGCAAATTCTCAAATCAAAGAGGCTGATTGTGATTTGTCTGCCCCTTATTCCCCCTACGAGCCCCAGCATCAATTCCCTCATTCTGGCTGATGAGTTTTCCTTTAAATACGCCTGCGTGGGTACAGTATTCAGGCCATGGTCAATAGGGGTAAAGCTCATGGTTGTCGAAGGCAGATATTACGGATGCTTTTGAGTTGTTTGTAAAAGATTCTAATACATTTTCTAACCTCAATTAAGAAATGGACCATATATAATTATTGGTATAGGCAATAGTCAAAGATATGTAATCATTGTTCATAAATAAATGATTATTAAGATATATTAATAGGTTTCAATAATAAGCTTCAAGGTTTCCTTGACCTTAAATATAGAATGAAGGATTTGCTGAACAGGCATTCTATAGATAGGATAGTAGCTTGCTAATGGGTTTTAGATATTTGGACAGGGGCGCAATTTCAGTGCTTGCCATAGGCGCTATTTTCAGTAGATACGCCTCTGCCCATATGTGTCAATAAAAACGTTATTTACCTAAATATTCACTATGTGGTTATATTTAGAAGCCATTTCAAATTACTGCCCTTATTAGCACCCACTAAAATTCATGTCTGTTGTTGTTAGTAACTTTCCAATACCTTTCCG
The DNA here is from genome assembly GCF_027358695.1 of Spea bombifrons. NCBI lineage: Eukaryota > Metazoa > Chordata > Amphibia > Anura > Pelobatidae > Spea > Spea bombifrons. Next base: position 19,169,136 of record NC_071092.1, on the reverse strand, counting down.
ACCCTACATATTTTGAGGATCCATCAGTGAACCATGCATGGCTTTTGGCATCATAAGCTAAGTTATCGTATTCCACCCCCTAACATACGTGGGATTCTATTGCTTTGAGGAGTTGGCTATTGCTAGGGCTATCTTCAGTTGGCGCCTGGGCTACTTTTTCATGGAGGGCAGCCGCCCCCCCTTCTCCTGTCTTAGCCCTGTCCTGAATGTACCATTTCTATTTAATAATGTTTGCTTCCTGTGCATGTCCTATGCGATGAGTTTTGGATGAACTCATTACCCACTGCATTATAGGGATTTCTGGGCATAACTTGACTACGTGCCCAGCTCATAGTACATAGTAGATACATAAGGTTGAAAAAGTCCATCAAGTTCAACCTTTCTACCTAACCCTTCTACTCTTGATCCAAAAGAAGGCAAAAAACCCTAATTAAGCTACTTTGAATTCTGCCATCAGGGGAAAAATTGCTTCTTGATTCCAAAAGTCAGTCGGATTTCTCCTTGGATCAAGAAGCTCTAAAATATTGATTCTATTTATAGCCCTGTATCTCATGTCTTTCTAAAAAAGATCCAGACCCCTTTTGAAGGCATCTAATATATTTGATAACACCACCTTCCTTGGCAGTGAATTCCATACCTTTATTGTCCTTACTGTAAAGAATCCCTTCCTTTGTCATCTATGAAATCTCCGCTCATTCAGAGAGTGACTGAAAAGCTCTTTATGTTAGCCCTGCATATATTTATATAATGTTTTCATATCCCCTCTAAGACACCGTTTCTCCAATTGTAACTTTTTTTAGTCTCTCTTCATAACTAGTATCTTCCTATCCCCTTATTAATTTTGTAGCCCTCCTTTGCACTTTTGCTAGTTCCATGATGTCCTTTTTAAGGACTGGTGCCCAGAATTGTACCGCATATTCAAGGTGAGGTCTTACCATTGACCTGTAAAGGAGCAAGATGATATCCTCCTCCCGTGCATCAATACCTCGTTTTATACATGCCAAAACCGTATTGGCCCTTGCAGCTGCATGTTGCCATTGCGCACTGTTGTCAAGTCTGTTGTTGACCATTATTCCTAAGTCCTTCTCATTGGTAGTTTTCCCCAAGGATATTCCGTTCGTAGTATAGGTTGCATTTTTATTATTTTCACCATAATGCATAAGTTTGCATTTATCTATGTTGAGCCCCATCTGCCACTTGCACACCCAGTCCCCAACTCCATCTAAATCTTCCCGCAAAGAAGAAACATCAAGATTAGTCTGAATAACCCTGCCTTATTTTGTGTCATCAGCAAAAACTGTGACACGGCTCTGAATGGAGCTTGGGAGATCATTTATAAACAAATTAATACCTTTGTACAGTCTGAGAAACATCCATTCACAACAACTCTCTGCATTCTATCTTTTAGCCAATTTTCGATCCAAATACACACATTTGCCCCAAAGTCTATTTCTGTTAATTTGTAAAGTAACCTTTTATGTGGAACCGTATCAAATGCCATAGCAAAGTCCAGATAAATCTATAGCCACACCCAGATCTATATTTTTTCTTCTTCATAGAATGCTAATAAGTTGGCTTGACAAGACCTGTCCTTCACAAATCCATGTTGACTTCTACTAATTGGATTCTGGATCAAGATATGTTCTTGAATGTATAGCTTTAGCAACCCTTCAAATAATTTCCCCACTACCGATGTTAAGCTTACTGGCCTGTAATTGCCCAGTGGAGATTTTGATCCCTTTTTAAATATGGGCACAACATCTGCCTTGCGGCAATCTAATGGAACTGTGCCTGAACGGAAAGAATCCCTTTCTGGTTGGGCCAGAATTAGGCTTATCTCTTTAAGTACCCTTGGGTGTATACCATCTGGTCCAGGGGCCGTGTCTACCTTAACTTTAATTGCTTGAGCACTTCTTCGTGTGTCAGCCAATCCCATGTTTGCTGTAATGGTTCATTAAAATTAGCCATCATTGGTTCTTCCTTGGTATAAACAGAAGAAAAATGTATTTAAGATGTCAGCTTTCTCTCTGTCCTCACTAACCAAGTTTCCTTTTTCGGATAATAAAGGACCAACATTCTCTGCCTTTAACTTTTTTCCATTTACATACATGCAGTTCTACCTCTCCATCTACCTCTCCATCTCTCCAATGGCCATAGATCTAAAGCATGTTGTATGGCTTGTTTAGCATTGTCAAAGGCTAGCTGTTGTTCCTCCCCCATGTAAAGACATTTTTTCTTTCGCAAGCTCTACAAAAGAGTGGGGACAATATCTGCCCTAAGTGTGGTATGTGTTTTTGCCAGAAACCAAACAGCCCTATGAAGGCTTGCACCTCCTTCTTGGTGTGTGGTGTTGTGAACTCAAGGACCTTCTGTTTGGCTTTGGGCAGTATTTCCCTATGTTCCTTGCTCCATTGTATCCCTTACAACTTTCCTGTTTGGGAGGGGCCCTGATTTTTTTTTTGGGTTGATCTTACATCACTTGCTCCTTAGGAAGGGCACTATCTTGTCTAGGTACTCTTGGACCTCACCTTCTGTCGCCCCTTGAATCAGTATGTTGTCAATGTAAAGAAACCCTGGAGGCGTAAGGGAAACATGACCCTCAGCACTACAGGATGGTGCACATGGTATTAGAGCAGGAAAGGGTTAACCCAGCAAGGGTCAGCACGAGGATAGAATGCACAGGGAACGAGGGAGGAAGTCACAAGGAACGTGACTGTAGGGGGAAGGGGCTATAAAGCCCCTCTAAGCACACGTGCAGGGGGCAATTACTAAACACCACAGGAGCAGTTTGCAGTTGTTGTCTCCCTCTGTGTGTGTGTGTTTGTATTTCTGTTTACCTTGCAGGTCTTCATGGAGGAGCTGCTGTCAGCCATCAGGGAAGAGGCGAGGACCCGTGGGATGGAGTGGCTCTGTGACCGCTTTGCTGACCTCGTTCCTCCTGCTGCTGCACCTTCGGTGGTTCCTGTGGAGCGTGGGCGGACCAGTTCCAGAGCTCGTCAGCCTCCTGTGCGCCTCAACCCTGATGCAGACGTCGTCCCCAGATCCCAGCCTGCACGCCGGTCCCGGGATGTTGCTCGGTCACGAAAACAGCTGGCTTCACAGGAGCGCAGTGGCCCCGCACGGGCCCGAGGTTCGTATTCTGGGTCTCGGTCTGCCCACTCCCCATCTCCTGCTGCCAGTGTGATGTCCGTGGCAGCTTCATGGAGCACTCTTGATGAGTCTGATGTCGGGGAATCCCCCCTCCCCCAGCTGCTCGTGGTGAGCAGCCGGCTCTGGCTGCTTCCTCTCATCCTGTGGTTCCCGTTGAGTCGGTGGTTAAGGATTCTGAGATTGAGTATTTGTCGGATTTTGCCAAGGGTGAGGTGTATGTCTGTTATGAAGGGCCGCTGGGGGCCCATCTGAAGAGTGACGTGAGGGAAAAGATCTGGAAAGGTGAATAGGTTGAGATTTTTTCCTTGCTTCTTTTAGAGCGTTTTAATTTGGATAAACCGTTGAAGGGTGAGGATGCCAAGAAGATTGAGAAGGAGGAAAAGCGTAGACACCGGCTTATCCCGCCTACTTTTAGTAATTGGTTGCAGGCTTTTGCAATTTTGTCTAGCATAATTGGTGAGAAGGCACTGGAAAATAGCTCGGCTTTGTTTTGTTATCAGGATAGCATTGGTGAGGCTTACAGGACATATGGGGGTGTTGGTTGGTTACGCTATGACAAGCAATTTCAGCAGCGGAAGGCTGTTCGTCCGTCTTTGCGCTGGGATCAGAAGGAGATAGCTTTGTGGTTGAAAGTTATGACTCCCTCTAGGTCTGGTTCCCAGCCCTTTCGGAGTGACGCCTCCACGTCAGGGGCTATTGCTGCCAAGAAAGGCATCTGCTGGCAGTTTAATGAAGGGCAATGCTTGTGGGATAATGCGTGCAAACTCCGGCACAAATGTACCGGATGTAGCAGCAGCCACCCTTACTCAAAGTGCTATAAGAAGGAAAAGCAGCCCAAGCCGGGATCTGCTGGTAAAGGGGGTGTCCTCAGTGATCGGGTGCGCGATGCTTCCTTGGCTTCGTGAATACCCTTATAGGGAGGCGGCTGTTTTGCTCGAGCAAGGTTTTTCATTTGGTTTTAAAATCCGTTTTTCTGGTGATTCTAAAGGTTTTGTTGCTAAGAATTTGAAGTCGGCACTTTTGCATCCTCAGGTTGTCACAGATAAGATTATTAAGGAGGTTGAGTTGGGGCGAATAGCGGGCCCCTTTTCTGAATTGCCGTTAGCTGATTTGATGGTTTCGCCGCTGGGTGTGGTCAGTGAATGACAGCATTGACAGGGAGCTATGTAGGGTTTTGTACACTTCTTTCGATGCTGCCATACGTTTGGTTCAGGAGGCTGGGCCGGGTGCCTTGATGGCTAAGGCTGATGTGGAATCTGCCTTTCGGCTTTTGCCTCTGCATTTTTTTCGGTTGCCATTGGGCGGGTTCCTTTTATGCAGACCGTTGCTTGCCCATGGTTTGCGTGATTTCTTGTGCGCATTTTGAGACGTTTAGTTGTTTCCTGGAGTGGGTGATCAAGTGTATTGCGGGTGTCCATTCGCTGGTTCACTATTTGGATGATTTTTTTATGTGTGGGTCCAATGGATACGTCAGTTTGTTTGGTGTTGTTGGAAAAGCTACGTTTTGTTATGAAGCGGTTTGGTGTGTCGCTAGCCGAGAACAAGACTTAGGGTCCGTGGGGATTGAGATTGATGCCGAGCTGCTTTTATGCAGAATTCATTTGGATAAGGTTGTGATTGCGGGCTCAGGTATCCCTGGTGCATTCTGCCACTAAGATAACGTTGGTGCAGTTGCAGTCTCTTTTGGGCAAACTAAATTTTGCTTGTCGGATTATGCCCGTGGGCAGTGTTTTGCAGGTGGTTGTTTATGGCGACCGGGGGGGTGCGGTCACCCCATCATTAAATCAGATTGACGCGGGAGCTTAAGGAGGATCTCAGGATTTGGGATATGTTTCTCTCTCATTACAATGGTAGGTCTTATTGGATGGCGGATGCTGTCTTTAATGATGACTTGTCTTTGTGGACTGATGCTTCAGCCTCTGTGGGCTTTGGTGGCTTCTTTCGTGGGGCTAGGTTTGGTGGTACATGGCCGGTTGGGCTTCACTAGGAATTTGACGTTGTTGGAGTTGTTCCCTATTGTAGTGGGTGTCTAGGTTTGGGGAGACAGATTTCGCAATTTGAGTGTGGTTCTTGCAGTTAATAATCTGTCCTCTTCCTCTCCTTCGGTTATTCGGTTGTTGCACCATTTGGTTTTACGGTGTCTGCAATTGAATTTATGGGTCAAGGCTGTGCATGTTGCTGGTGTTTGTAATGGTGTCGCTGATGCTTTGTCTCGACAGCTTTGGAACCGTTTTCGAGATTTGGCGCCAGATGCGGATCCGGTGGGGATGGAGGTTCCGGCCTGGATTCGGAGCACGGTGGAGGATGGGTCTTAAGTCAGGTAGCTCGGTTGCTGGCTCCGTCAACCTTGTCGGCTTACATCAAGTACTGGCAGGAGTGGAAGGCGTCCTTGCGGGAGGTTGGTGGTCCTGCTTCACGTGAGGGCAGACTGTCCGTTTTGCTGTTCGTGGTGGGCACGGAATTTTCTTGTGGGGTTTCTGTGGCGAGCGTTACTAAACGCCTGGCTGCTCTGGCCTTTTATTTCAAGATGCATGGGGATGTGGATTTGACTAAGGAGTTCTTGGTTTCCCAAGCTATGAAGGGCTATCGGCGGGGTTGTAGACGGGTGGGGCGTTTGTGTGCTTATTTGCCCGGGGTTTGTTTTTCTGAGTTTGAGGTATGTCTTTTTTGTTTGAGTCTTGTTTTGGCCTTTTTTGGTGCTTTTCGCATTGGTGAGCTGGTTAGTCCGAGCACCACTACTGTTGGGGGTTGCTGTTCACTGATGTTTTACTGAGGGATCGGTCTGTTTCTCTTTTGGTTTGTCGTTCTAAGACTGATCAGTTAGGACGGGGATTGGACGGGGATTTCGCGTCTGTTTTTTTTTTTTTTTTTTGGAAGCCCGAGGTGCGTGCTCCTTTGGTGGCGCATTCTGTGCACAAGGCAGCAGAAGCCAGACTACGATACCGAGTTCCCTCACGGAGAACTCGGACAAATTCCAACCCCCCCCATGGGAGGGTCGGATCTTGAGTCTCACCCCGAAGAGTGAGACTCCTTGCTGGCCTTCTTGAAGAGAGGAAAGGGCCAGAAGGCTCCAATCCTCCTCCAGCAAAGTCCAGACTTCACTGCCTCCTAAAAAGAAAAACAGTGTCCAAAACGTGGTTACAAAAAACGTGTGCCGTAGAGTAGTGGGGGCCAAGCCGTGAATTTCAATGCCGTGAATCAAAAGGGGAGTAAATTAATAGGCACTCGTGCAAAAACGAAGTGAATTAAATAAATTAAGGAAAAATAATTTAAGGACAAGCCATTTCTGGCCTGCCGGATTCAAAAATAATTCTCATCCCCAAGACCTGATGGTACATGGGGGCGAGTAGTGCTGGAATGCCGCCAGTGGAAACGTGCGCTCACCGTGTGCAGTGGCGTGCAATACCACACACGGTGACTCCGGCATTTCTGCCAGGGCAATTTCACCTCGGGTTCCATAGCTTTCCCGAACCCTAAGGCCAGAGGATCAGTGTCATCCCTCCCCACCACAAGAGAGACTACACTTGATCTTAGCCAAAAGGCCGAGAAGCGATGGGGATTTCGCGTCTGTTTGTTTGAGTTGGAGGGGTCCGACCTTTGCCAGGTCCGTTGGTTTGCGTTCCTTTTTGTCTGTTCGGCCGCCTGGGGGTGGTCCCCTTGCTGGTGCATGTGACTGGGAGTTCTCTGTCTCGCTTTCAGTTTTTGGCGGTTTTCCGCAAATTCTTGTTGGCGTGTGCCTTGAGCCCTTGGGAGTTTGGGACCCATTCTTTTAGGATTGGCGCGGCCACCCAGGCAGCTAGGTGGGGTCTGGGTGAAGATGTTATCAGACGGATTGGGAGATGGGAGTCTGGGAATTTTTTTTTAGAGTTATGTGCGTTCACACCTTGTGTGACTTGTTAGTTCATTTTCTTTTCCTGTTTGTCCTGGGTTTTAGTTTTAGGTTTATCGGGATGCCTGGTTTGGATTCTGGGTCATTCTTATGGACCTGGATCCGGACCTGGTACAGGTCAGATGGCTTGGTTTTCGGAGCTTACGGTGGGAAGGTGTGTGTTCTGAGGTGGACTTTCAGGTGCGGCGCGGTCCCCCGCACATTTTGGTTCTTCCTGCTGGTAGTAACGACCTTTGTACCAGGCCAGCCAGGAAACTTATTAAGGACATAAAATGTGATTTTTTTGCATTTGTGGGATCGTTTTCCAGGATACTATTGGTGTGATCGGAGCGAGAGTTGTGGGTATCAATAGGGCCCGTCGGAGGGTTAATCGGGCTGTTTCTCAATTTGTGTCACAGCGTGGTGGCCTGGTGGTGATGCATTCTAACACTGATTCTGACCCGGCTGGTTTGTTTGCCCGGGATGGGGTTCATTTGAATGCGGTTGGTATGGATTTGTGGTGTCTGGAGGTTGGGGCAGGATTGGAGAGGGCGTTTGCTGTGTGGCGGGGCAAAGAGCTAGTAGGGATCCAAGCTCATTGGCTGTGACGGAGGAGTTCCCTGGAGAAGTTTGAAGGATAATGGGAGTGGCGAGTTAATGCCCTCCCTGTTCAGGATTAAGCAAAAACTTAAGGTGGAACTCCCCTATCCAACCCGCGGTCGTTTGGACGATTGTTGGTATCTGGCGGAAGGGGTAGCGTGCCATTGTCTGTGTTTAGGTTGGGAACCCTCAGCTGATTGTTTGTACACAGATGTACAGAAGACTGTATAGGAGTCCCCTCTTAGTATACAGCTTCTACATCTCCTCATTGCTGATGACTTAGAGGATGGTAAAGAAAGCATTAGCTAAGTCAATTACAATGTACCAAACCCCTTCATGTTTTTGAATATTTTCAACTAACGTTACAATGTCCAGCACTGCTGCAGTCAGTGGAGGTGTGTGCTTATTGATTTCCCTATAGTCTACGGTCATTCTCCATGAGCCGTCTGCTTTATTTACAGGCCAGACCGGATTGTTCCAGGCTGTGGTAGTGGGCTTTAACACCCCTGCCTCCAGTAAATCCTGTATTGCTTCCCCTATTTCTTTGTGCCCCCCGGTATTTTGTATTGCTTCATCTTTACTGTTTTAGTGGCAGGCGGTATTTCTACAGGGGGCATCTTCACCCTTCAAACCAGAACAGGATCAATCCTGCACTTAAGGTTCCGGGTAGAAATGTAAGGTTTTGCCCTGAAGCTGTAGACTAGAGCCCGCTCCCGCTAATTTTTTGTCCACTCCCACCTGCTCCCGCAACATATGTGTCCAATCCCGCCCGCTCCCGCAAACATTCTGTCACAGCTTTTAGAGATAGTGTAGAATTTACACAAATGTGAGGGCTATGCTAAACGTTCAGAATAACACACATAAAACATTCCATTAAACGGGCCATAGAATAAACGCGTTCGTGTCAAGCTAAAGTAAAGCACCACACACATATTTTTTATTAGCTTAATAAAACTTTTGCTAGGCTACAAAACATCACAACATGTTAGTTTGCAGCAGAGCATGCAAAAACATATTCAAAATATGCGCAATAACTTCCACCTATAATTGGGGGTGTGTACAAAATCTTAAATAATGTGGTAATCAGACACTTATCTGATAAATACCAGTAATAGGGAAAAATAAATATTGACTAAGGAGGCACAATAATTACATTACTCAAATTAAGGCCTCAGAAATGCAATATATGGTATAAATAATAAATGGAACAAACATAACAAAGGAATGAAACTAATGAATCCTTTGGCCTACTTAAGATTGGTGTGGAGGAAGAGAATGTTACTGACTGCCTGCGGTCCCAGGCTTGTGCGTCTCTCTTCCAAAATGCACCCACACACACTAAATGCCCTCTCTGAAGGGGCACTAGATGCAGGAATACTCAAAATAAAACGTGCAAGTTTTGAGAGGGCAGGATATCGCTCCTTGTTTAAATTCCACCATTCAAGGACACTGTCTGGGTCTGGCTTGTCCGAGAGTCGGGTGCTGAGATATTCAGCTATTTCAGCATCAACAGGCTTGGTGCTGAACTGGTCTTCCCAGTCTGTGAATCGATCAGAGCTTTTCTTTTTAGCTGGTGGTTGCTCGCTCTGTGCTGTGGCCAGTAGGTCAAATCCCATCTTCTGGATAATTTCCTTTGCACCTTTGTTGGATTGGATTATTTTAATTAAAACTCTTAAAAATTAATTTTATTAAAATTGGTTTTAATGAGTCTCTCTTTTGTTTTATCTTATCATAAATTTATTTTCAAAATTTGTAAATAAAGTTAGTTAGGTCCATTTTTTTTATCATAGGCTATACTATAGACTTTTTCACAAATATAAACAGTTAACTTTAGAACAAGGCTACAAATAACCTAATATTCAAAACTATATAGCCTATTTAAAGCCTACATACCTTTGACCACGTCGTCTCTTGCATCTGGACACAGCATTCGTAGCAATCGCATTTTAGGAGTCAGGAGCGTTGCAATCCTGTACATCATGTGGACGGGATTTGCTAGGGTGTCACAAGTGCCCATCAGTTCTTCCAGACGTGAGGCACACACGCCGGCGACTTCAGAGAGCAAGGGATCGAGGGATGCTGCTTGGCAGTGTTCAATCAGTCTGACGGACCACGGCAGCACAAGTGATGCGCTGGGAGTGGAGTTGTCAGACTCGGGGTCATTAGTAGCATCCTTGAATAACTTGAGGAATTAAACAACTGTTTTCAAAGTGTTCACATTGATCTGCGCAATTCTTTCGTACTGGTTATTGGTTACCAGTAATGTTGCTGTTGCAGTATGGAATCCAGCATATCATAATTCGAATTCCATCTGGTCTCAATGGATTGCTTGAGGGATTTTTTCAAGGTGTTCTGCAGACCTGAATGTTTGAAATATTTGACCATTTTTTTTGCCTTGGTCAACAGTTTAGACAGTTCAGATGTCTTGGCCAACACGTCTGGGGCAAATGCACTGGACAGGGTGACGTTCAGGATGTGTGCATTGCAGTTCAGCCTGGTGTATCCATGCAAGGCAGCAACAATGTTGGCTCCACGGCCAGTGACAAACACAACACGGCCAACAAGCGACGTGTCTATTCCAAAAGCATGGAGTTCCTGGAACAGTAGGTTCCTGATCTTCTCTCCTGTTTTGGACACACCACCTTCAAAGGGAGCTGCAAACAGAACTCTTGAAACGAGGCTAAAGTCATTGTTGGTGTAATGAACGGTGCAGGATATGAATGATGTTTTATGGTAATCCTCAGTCCATATATCTGTTGTAATGGCACAACCATACGTTTCAAAGATGGGCTTCATCTCCATTGCCACAGATGCCTGCAGTGCCTGTACTCTACCCTCGACATGTCTGGATACAGTGGTTGGGTGAGGCAGAGCATTTTACATCAAATCTGCCATATTTAGCAGCTACATTAACAAAGTGTTGAACTATGTCAACAAAGCCTTTCCCGGCAACAAAGTCATTTGGCCGAATGTCTCTACAGCAAAGTGCAACACATTTCTCCGTAGTATCTGGTTTAATATATGCAGGAAGAAGTGCTTTGTTATTGAAGGGTGCAGCTATGTCGCCTCAACCCAGAGGTACCAGATTTGTGCCCGTTGTATGTTAATACTTTTGCACATTTGTTGCAACATACAAAGTCCAATTCTTTTCCATTTTTGTCAGTAACAATGGAGAAATGTGTCCAAATGTCAGATTTGCCTTGCTTTGGTTTTGAATTGTATAAACCTGTTTTAATCTTTTTTTCAACTTCATTTGTTGACTCCATCTCCAGTGACGACTCTAGGAACAATATGTAGGTGAGCACATAAGAACAGAGTGACCTGATTTTGAAAATAAAAAAAACGGTACATCCATTACCGATTAAAAAAAAATTCCCCCAATAATTTGCCATACAAATGAAATATTATCATACACATATCAGACAAACAACCATAAAAGTGGCAAAAGCATGTGGCAGAAACTGCGATTCCAAATCCAATAATTGATCCACACAGTAACCAGAAAAAATGCAGTTTCTTCAGCATTTATATAAATATCATACCACCAGGTGTTGCTTTTCCATAATTCAGAAACAAACTGTTACAGACTGACACTGCTTAAGAACACCCAAATATTAATTTAAGTAACTTGAAAACATTAAAATGACAATGCCAGTGAAGTATTTTGATATTATTTCATTCTATGACTCCATAAAACACTTAAGTTTCATGTAAAGTTTGCTAAGCACTTTGGTTATATTTCCCAATTCCCATCTCAAATAAACAAGATATATTTTTTAGTGAGAAAACCGGACATTGTTACGAACAGTTGGAATTGAATACAAATGCTTTGTCATTCACCCCCCTTTTGTGTTTTTACCCCTTATGTATCGCCACCAGCATGCCCCTCGCCTTAGTATTGATTTATGTAATGACCCCAGCTACCCCCCTTGTGTATGGATGCTGCCAACACAGATAAAATGCTGCCCTGCAGTATGGGGGATGTATATCTGACTAGTTGGTATAAATCCACCATACTGCAGGGCTGCATTTTTATCTAGGCTGGTCAGTAATATGTAAAAGTTATATGTGCCCCCACACCCTTGTGTATTGCCCCCAGCTAGCCCCATATTGCATAATTATCCCACCACCTAGCGCCCCTTTAATATTGATTTATGTGATGCCCCCAGCTAGAACCTCCTTGTGAGGTATCATGTCAGCCCTGGCACCCTGATTGTATCCACAGGATCTGCCCAACACCCAAATTGGAAGCATAGGACTTGCCACTAGGGCTGACACTAACGATTATTTTCCTAATCGATTAGTTGGCCACTTATTTTTTTGATTAATCGGATGCAAAAAAAACACAATATGCACATTTTTTGTTTATTTAAAATCATTTAATGAACATTTAAATTAACATGTGTCGTACTCTGCACACACATCACTTTTATCTCAGAGTGGCATTTCTCAAACTAGGTTTTAATACCAAAAAAAAGTTTTACTAGTAAATATTAATTGATAAGGAAACTATTTTTTCATATTTAATAAAAAGTATAATTGAGAAAAATGTATTTCTTGTTTTTATTTTTCTTATTTGCCAACCTGCCCCCCAGTTATGCATATCTGACCCCAGGCTTGCCACTCTGCCCCCCAGATATGCCTTAAACCCCCAGATATGCCACTCCACCCCCCAGATATGCCTTATATTTCCCTATATGCCACTTTCTACCCCAGATATGCCCTATATCCCCCTATATGCCACTTTCTACCCCAGATATGCCCTATATCCCCCTATATGCCACTCTGCCCCCAGATTTGCCTTATACCCCCTCAGATATGCCACTGTGCCCATGATATGCCACATACCCCTGATATGCCACTCTAACCCCTGATACACCACTGTGCCCCCAGATATGCCTTATAGACCCTTATATGCCATTGTGCCCATGGTATGCCCTTTAGCCCCCTGGTGTGCCTTATAGACCTTTATATGCCACTGTGCCCATGATATGCCACATACCCCCTGATATGCCACTCCAACCCCTGATATGCCACTGTGCCCCCAGTTATGCCACTGTGCCCCCTGGAGAGCCCTAAAGCCCCCTGGTGTGCCCTATAGACACTTACATGCCACTGTGCCCATGATATGCCACTCCAACCCCTGATATGACACTGTGTCCCCAATATGCCACTATGCCCCCTGGTATGTCACTCTCCCCCATCATAGAAGCCCCAGCAGAAGTCATTCACAAACATCCATTCCCTCAATCATACATACTGATTAATACAAACTCTTTCACTGCCTTACCAGAATTGCAGAATTGCAGATTTCCCACGCACTCCCACAAACCTGCCTTCAGGTTGCTCTCACACAGCGTCTCTTTTCTGGTCCCGCAGGAATGGAGCAGAGTCATTTGATGAGATGTTAAATCACGTGACTCCGCTGTGTTCCTGGGCAGAACAAGAGAAGTGACGCTGTGAGGGAGCAGCGTGAAGGCAGCCTTGCGGGACTGCGCGGGATTACTGGGACCCGCAGGTACACTGGCTGACCGCCCGCTCCCGCCCACAATAGCTGGAAAACCGCCCGCGCCCGCAAGTTCTTTGGCGGGTCCCGCGGGACCCGCCTCCCAATGCAGTCCTCTACTGTAGACTCCGTCCTGTAAGTGTAATATTAGTCCTTTTAGTATGTCAATACCTATTGTGTATTCTGGTATGGGGACTATAATTATTGTGCACCTCTTTCTAGGGAGTTGCCCTATCTTTAATTCTGCAGGAATTTGTTTCCCCCCGATTCCTGCAATCATTGCCTTTTTTCCCTTAAACTTTCTAGGGTTCCCATAAATTATTGAGACCTCCGCTCCAGTTTCCACCAGTGCGTTAACCTTTTGTGTGTTTTTGTGTTGCCAATACATTTCTAAGCTTACGTAGGGCCTTACGTCCCTATCCCACCATGATAACAGTTTTCATGGTTTTCCCCTTAAGTCATTGTGTTGCACCTCTTAATGTATACCATGGTTTGTCATGAGGGGTCTCCATCACAGGGGTACTTCCTTTCGCACCAATCTACCACCAACTGCAGTAAACTGATCTCATTTTGCACCTGTCCATCAACCATTCCTCCCCTATAATCACAGAATGTATCATGTATGGCTGGGTCAGATCTTAACAGGGCGGATCTTTTAGGATCTAACAGTAGGATCTAGCATAACACCTGCTGCACCCCCCTCATCTAATCGTACCACCCATGTGAGTAAGCTTTCCCGGGTCTCTGAATTGTGTGTGGCTCACTGACCTTTTGCTGTGTGTAATCCTCGTATGTGCCCATTGGGACTCCCTAGGGATATGCTGGGGACTGTTGTAGTTTTTGTCTGTGTATGGGATTTACTTGGATCTGAGTTGGGGCACCTCTTGCTTCTCGGGGCAAGCTTCCTCCTCATCCTCTATATCAGTAGAATCTTAGATATCCCCGTCCCATGTCTCTGGGTCCCGATCTGTTTTGGCAATGACACCAGTTACCTTTCGGGGATTAACTGAAGGAAGGGTACTTCCTTTTACGATATTTGTACTGAGCTACTTTTACTGCGGCTTTGCTAGCTACTCCCTGAAATTTGTCTGCCATATCTAGTAGTAGCTTATTTTGGCACTGAAGCACTTATTCTGTAGTTCAGTTACTTGCTTTTCTAAAGCAGTTACAGCTTGCAAAGTATTTTGTTTCTGCTGATGAGCCTTGCGATAACATTAAGTAAAATCCAGCCGCGCTGCCCCAAGGCAGCTGCCTCCTTTCCTTTTTCAACCGTCACCTTTTGGAGACATGCTCACACGTCTCCAGGATCTACCTCCCGCAAGTAAGAATCATTAATTTCTAACGATAATTTGTTTTCCCTTAGTCCTAACGGCAGCACAAGAGGGATATTACTGCCCCTGTGAACAATTAGGACAGGTGGAAAATTAATGATCTACACAATAAATAAGCAATTAACCCCCTTTACCCCCCTATAAAGGGAGCTCCACCCCTAACCACAGTGTGCTATAACAAGAATAATAAAAAAAAATATAAGAGGGAGGGATATTAGCGTGCTGCCGTTAGGACTAAGGGAAAACAAATTATCGTTAGAAATGGACGATTCCCTTATGTCCTAACTGGCAGCACAAGAGGGGAAGTAGCTAGAAGATTACCTATGAGGGAGGGTCTTCCGGCTGAACGACGTTCAGAACAGACCGCCCAAAGTCAGTGTCTTCCGAACGTCTTAAATTTAGCCTATAATGGCTTATAAAAGTGGTGTTAGAACTCCAGGAGGCTGCAGCACAAATATGTTGAAGAGGGATGAGGCCCCTCTCAGCAGCCGAGGTAGCTACCGCTCTGGTAGAGTTAGCGCGGACAAAGGCGGGAGGAGGCAAGCCTTGAGCTGAGAAGGATTCTCTGATGGCTTCCTTTATCCACCTGCTCAGGGATGGTTTAGAAGCTTTAGATCCTTTGTTCCTGCCAAAAAGGGATTTTCATCTTTCCTGAAGACACCGGATCTTTGTAGATAGATCTGCAGACATCTGGAGACGTCAAGAGTATGTAAAAGAGATTCTTCTTCTGTTGAAGGATCCGGGTGAAAAACAGGTAGAGAAATGACTTGATTAAGGCAGGAACCTTAGGAGAACCCTATCAGGCAGGAATAGGGTGTAAGGCTCAAATGCACACAGAGCTTGCAACTCACCAATTCTCTTGGCAGAGGTGATCGCCACTAGGAAGGCAGCCTTCCAGGAAAGGTACTTCATGTCCACGCTTTCCAATGGCTCGAAGGGGGGAGAGCATAACCCCCTGAGCATGACAGTAAGGTCCCATTGAGGGACTGGTCTCAGGATCTTAGGTTTTAACCTTTCGGCTCCTTTAAGGAACCTCCTGATAAGGGGTTCTTGGGACAGAGGTTTCCCTAAAAAAGCCGATATGGCTGAGGTGTGCACTCTGAGTGTATAGGGAGCCAGGCCTTTATCCAGTCCATCTTGGAGGAACTGTAATATGGAAGAAATGGGGGGATCTGGGAAACCCACTTTGTTCTTTTTAGTAGACTCCGGTCTCGAATGAGACAAAGTCCTCAAGACCCCAGAAGAAAGTCCACTATCCTTCAATAGGGAGCTGTCAATCTCCAGGCTGTCAGATTGAGAATTCTCAGATCTGGGCGAGAACCTGTGCCCAGAAACACAGGGTTCTCTGATATTGGAAGCTTCCAGTACAGATCCCCATGAGCTGGGTGAACCATGACCTCTTTGGCCAGAATGGAATTATCGCAATAATCGAGGTCTGGTCCTGTCTGATCTTCATCAATACCCTTGAAATTGGAGGGAAGATGTAAGCCAGCCCGAACCTCCAAGGGATGGACAGAGCATCTATCGCCCAAGGATTGTCCTCCCTGTATAGGGAGCAGAAGATCTTCACCTTGGCGTTGAACCTCGTAGCCATTAAGTCGATTTCTGGCATTCCCCACCGAAGAGTAATTTTTTGAATTTTAGTGACCATTCGCCTGGAACACTGAGACCCCGACTCAGACGGTCCGCTACCACATTGAGAGATCCCCGAATGTGGACTGCAGAGAGGAGGGAGAGGTTCTGCTCTGCCCATGATAGGATCATTCCCACTTCCTTGAGAAGAGGTTGAGATCTCGTGCCACCCTGTTTGTTGATGTAATAAACCGCCGTCATGAACGAACTCTCACCGCTTTGCCGCGGATTTGAGGAGCAAAGTGAAGGAGCGCCAATCTGATTGCTCTGAGCTCTCTGAAGTTCGAAGACATAAGGCTCTCTGGACGGGACCAAGTACCTCGTACTGGAATGTCCTCTAGATGGGCTCCCCAACCTAGAAGGGATGTGTCTGTGGTCAACAGAATCCAGGCTGGCTGAATCAAGGACCTCCCATCTTTCAGATGCTCCCACCAACTGAGTAGCGACGGACTTGAGGAGACAGGGTGCACATTTTGTTCAACCCTAATGGGTTGTGATTCCAAATGCCCAAAACTTCTGATTGGAGAGGGCGTAGGTGCCAAAGGGCCCAAGGGACTGCATCCGCAGTCGCTGACATGTGCCCTAATATTTTCATAAGCGCTCTGATGGACACCGACTGAGGGGTCCTTAGAGAACTGGCGGCTCTGACAACCCGATTGTGTCTGTCGAGAGACAGAGAGAGTCATCCGGGTCGAGTCGATTATGAACCCCAGAAACTTCCTGGAAGTGGATGGAACCAACTCAGACTTTTGGTAGTTTACTATCCACCCTAACTGGTGGAGAAAAGCCAGAGCCTGCTGAAGATGAGAATACAGAATTTCTGTAGAAGCGGCTTTTAGAAGCCAATCGTCTATACATGGGACGATTTCTAGGCCTTCTAGTCTCAAGATTGCTACCACGGCAACTACAACCTTGGTAAAGGTATGAGGAGCAGAGGAGATTCCAAAGGGAAGGGCAGCAAACTGAAGGTGTTTCACTTCGCCACAAAGGGATACAGCCACACGCAGATACTTCCTGTGGGCTTGGCAAACAGGAACATGAAGGTAAGCGTCCTTCAAGTCTATAGAGACAATCACGTCTCCCGGCAGTAAGATATTTATTACAGAGCGGATGGACTTCATGTGGAATTTCTTTCTCTCTATGAACTTGTTCAAATAGTGAAGATCTATGATCATCCGCCAGTCTCCTGTGATCTTGGGCACTAGGAAGACTGGCGAATAGACGCCCGCTCCACGCTCTTCCGGAGGAACTTCCTCCAACGCCTTCTTCTGCATATAGGCGTGGATAGATGCCTCCAGGACGGTATTTCCCCATGCATAAGATGCTCCCATGTATAAGACACACCTTCATTTTGGTTACACTTCTATCATGCCCAGGTCCCAGGATGAGTGTGATGTTAGCTGTGCTGGAATCTGGGTATGCTGGCCATCATAGGAATGTTATTGCTGTTAGCAATCATGTATATTTAATATAACAATCAAAGCCAATACATGCACATCACTTTCAGCCTCCCTGTGCCCTGCCCCCCTACTTACACATAGTAACATAGTAACATAGTAACATAGTTCATAAGGCTGAAAAAAGACCAAAGTCCATCAAGTTCAACCTATATACATATTGTGTCCCTACTGTGTTGATCCAGAGGAAGGCAAAAAAACCCAGATGCCAATTGCCCCATACCAGGGGGAAAATTCCTTCCCGACTCCAAATATGGCAATCAGAATAAATCCCTGGATCAACGTTCTGTCCCTATTAATCTAATATCCATAACTTGTAATATTATTGCTTTCAAGAAACACGTCCAGGCTCCTTTTAAACTCTTTTATTGAGTTTACCATTACCACTTCCTCTGGCAGAGAGTTCCATAGTCTCACCGCTCTTATTGTAAAGAACCCCCGTCTGTGCTGGTGTAGAAACCTTCTTTCCTCCAGCCGTAGAGGATGTCCCCTTGTTATAGATACAGTCCTGGGTATAAATAGGTCCTGGGAGTGATCTCTGTACTGCCCCCTTATATATTTATACATAGTTATTAAGTCCCCCCTAAGCCGTCTTTTTTCCAAACTAAATAACCCTAATTCTGATAATCTTTCTGGGTACTGTAGTCCTTCCATTCCCCTTATTACTCTGGTTGCCCGTCTTTGAACCCTCTCCTGCTCCACTATATCTTTCTTGTACACTGGTGCCCAGTACTGTACACAGTATTCCATGTATGGTCTGACTAGTGACTTGTACAATGGTAGAATTATTTCCTTGTCGTGGGCATCTATGCCCCTATTGATGCACCCCATGATTTTATTTGCCTTAGCAGCAGCTGCCTGACACTGGTCACTACAGGTAAATTTACTGTTAACCAAGACTCCTAAGTCCTTTTCCATGTCAGTCGTCCCCAGTGTTTTCCCATTTAATACATATTCCCAGTCTGGATTTTTTATTTATCTGTGTTGAACCTCATCTGCCACATCCCAGCCCAAGCCTCCAACCTATGCAGATCCATTTGTAATCGTGCACTGTCCTCTATTGTGTTAACCAGGTTACAGAGCTTAGTATCGTCTACAAAGATTGATACTTTATTATACAATCCCTCTACAAGGTCATTAATAAATATATTAAAAAGAATAGGACCCAAAACTGACCCCTGTGGTACCCCACTAGTAACAGTCACCAGGCCCGGACTGGCCATCGGGCACACCGGGCATTTGCCCGGTGGGCCGGGCCGCATTGACTTTAGGGGCTGATGGAGCTGCAGCTCCAGGCCCCTAACCTACCTACGGCCGCAGTAACGCAGGGCATAAGGGGCACCTGCCCCTTAAGCCCGCCGCAACTGCGACCGGGTCCGCCACTCTAAGGGGCCGGGAAGTCCCCACCAAGGCCGGCCTTACGGGTCTGCGGCCGCACAGGGTTTAAATTAAAACATCGGGGTTTTTTTAACTTTATTTAACATCCTCCATGTTAAATAAAGTTTTTTTTAACTTTATTTAACATGGAGGATGTTAAATAAAGTTGAAAAAAAAAACCCCGATGTTTTAATTTAAACCCTGTGCGGCCGCAGACCCCTAAGGCCGGCCCTGGTGGGGGCTTCCCGGCCTCTTAGAGCAGGGCGCCACACTCCAGGGGGCGCGACGGGGGGCGGTCCGCACCGGGTGCCGCTCATCAGGAGCTGCCAACTTGCGGCACCCGGCACTCCTCCAGAGACGGACAGTAATGTCCGCCGCTGGAGGAGCAGGCTCGCAAGGGAGCGGTATCGGAGGTCTTTAACAGACCTCCGGTTCCCTTGAGTGATTTTAAGCCGGATTCAACCCGGCTTAAAATCACTCAAGGGAGCCGGAGGTCTGTTAAAGACCTCCGATACCGCTCCCTTGTGATCTGCGCGACAACAGCTGTTGTGCGCCGGGGTTTGCTGTCAGATCCCGGCGCACAACACTGAAGCCGCGCCCACCGACCCGGTGACCCGGAAGAAGACAGAGAAGACAGAAGAACTGAAGAAGAGGAGGAAAAGGAGCTGTAAGGAGAAAAGAGGAAAGGTAGGAAAACATTCAGTGAGAGTGGATTGGTAAATATGTGTGGATTGGTGTATATATGTGTGGATTGGTATATATGTGTGGTTTGGTATATATGTGTGGATTGGTATATATGTGTGGATTAGTATATATGTGTGGATTGGTGTATATGTGTGGATTAGTGTATATATGTGTGGATTGGTATATATGTGTGGATTGGTATATATGTGTGGATTGGTATACGTGTGGATTGGTGTATGTGTGGATTGGTGTATGTTTGGATTGGTATATATGTGTGGATTGGTATGTGTGTGGATTGGTATATGTGTGGATTGGTGTATATGTGTGGATTGGTATATGTGTGGATTTGTATATGTGTGGATTGGTATATGTGTGGATTGGTAAGTGTGTGAGAGTGATGGGTGTTATGCTGTACCATTTCCAATGTCTTTTTCATGATCTAATAATGCTCTAAAAGTACATCATAACTCCCATCACTCTATACTGTTCCATACAGTGGCAGAGCTGGGAGGCAGAGGCCTTGCACCCCCACCACAGGACTCCTGAAAGGTAAGTGAACTTTAAAGAGGGAGAGGGTAGATAGTTAGGAGGGGGTAGTTGCGGCAGGCTTAAGGGGCTCTGCGTTAATGCGGCCATATAGGACCAGTCAGTCCAGTCCTGACTGGACCTATTTTAAGGTGGGGGCCTGGAGCTGCAGCTCCATCAGCCCCTAAGTCAATCCTGCCCTGGCACAGGCGCGGTCGCAGTTGCTGCTTGCTCCGGCAACAACGTAAGTAGGGTGAGGGAGGGGGGTGCAGTGAGAAGGGGCAGAGGGGGGTTAGATAGTGAGAAAGGGGGAGAGGGGATAGATAGAGGCGGTACATATTGCGAAGTGGGGAAGGGGGTTACATAGTGAAAAGGGGGAACATAGTGAGAAGAGGCAGATAAGATGAAGAGAGGGGCTAGTGTGAATGCGTATGAGAATGAATGAATAAATGTGTGGATGAATTGTGTGAATGCGTATGACAATGAATTCATGTGAGGATGAATTGCTTGAATGATTTGTGAGACTGCATTAATGAATGTGTTAATGATTTGTGTGAATGATTAAATGCAAAGATGGTACGGGTGGGCTTTAACAATAAATAAATAAATATGGGCTGCTCAGGCTTAAATGCCCGGGCCTATTTTTTGTCCCAGTCCGGGCCTGACAGTCACCCACTCAGAGTATGAACCATTAATAACCACCCTCTGTTTCCTATCACTGAGCCAGTTACTTACCCACATACACACATTCTCCCCCAGCCCAAGCATT
Organism: Spea bombifrons; assembly: GCF_027358695.1. Classification (NCBI taxonomy): domain Eukaryota; kingdom Metazoa; phylum Chordata; class Amphibia; order Anura; family Pelobatidae; genus Spea; species Spea bombifrons. Next base: position 19,148,237 of record NC_071092.1, on the reverse strand, counting down.
CTCATTTTATGTACCAGCCTTTTATGTGGCACCGTATCAAATGCTTTGGAAAAATCAAGATATATGACATCCAGCGATTCACCCCGATCCAGTCTTGAGCTCACCTCCTCATAAAAGCTGATCAGGTTAGTTTGACAGGACCGATCCCTTGTAAACCCATGCTGATATGGAGTCATACATTTATTTTCATTGAGATTCTCCAAAATAGCATCTCTTAGGAAAGACTCAAACAGTTTACATACAACAGAAGTTAAACTAACAGGCCTATAATTCCCCGGGTCACTTTTTGTCCCCTTTTTGAATATTGGCACAACATTTGCTATGCGCCAGTCCTGGGGAACAGACCCTGTCACTATAGAGTCCTTGAATATTAGAAATAGGGGTCTGTCTATTACATTACTTAACTCCCTTAGAACTCATGGGTGAATGCCATCTGGACCTAGTGATTTGTCTATTTTGATTTTTTTTAGGCGGCACTGCACTTCTTCCTGGGTTAGACAGGCGACATGTACTGGGGCATTTATCTCATCCTGCTGTATATTACCTGGCATTTCATTTTCCTCTGTGAATACAGCAGAGAAGAATATATTTAATAGATTAGCTTTTTCCTGATCCGCGTCTATAACTTCTCCCTCATTACTTTTTAAGGGGCCAACGCTTTCATTTTTAACCTTTTTACTATTTATATAGTTAAAGAACATTTTGGGGTTTGTTTTACTCTCTTTGGCAATGAGTCTTTCTGTCTCCACTTTTGCTGCTTTTATCTGATTTTTACATATTTTATTTTTTTCCCGATAGCTTCTTAGTGCTTCCTCACTGCCTTCCTGTTTTAGTAGCTTAGATGCCTTTTTTGCCATTTATTGCCACCTTTACATTTTTATTTATCCACATTGGTTTTCTCTTGTTCCTGACTCTTTTATTCCCATACGGTATGTACTTTTCACAGTGAGAATTTAAGATATTTTTAAAAATCTCCCATTTAGTGTCTGTGCTTTTGTTTTTGAGGACATTTTCACAATTTACAGTGTTAAGGGCTTCTCTTAGTTGATCAAACTTTGCCTTCCTAAAGTTCATAGTTCTTGTGGCTCCTCTAAGAGTTCCCTTATTGAACGACAAGTTATAATGTATTATATTGTGATCAACTATTTCCTAGGTGCCCTCTGACCTGCACATTAGTTACTCTGTCAGGTCTGTTGGTTAATATTAAGTCCAGTAGAGCGCCCCCTCTGGTTGGGTCCTGTACCATTTGGGACAGATAATTATCTTTACTTATAGTCAGAAACCGGTTTCCTTTATGAGATTCACAGGTCTCGGTTTCCCAGTTTATGTCGGGATAGTTAAAGTCCCCCATAATAACCACCTCATTGTGATTTGCTGCCTTGTTTATTTGCTTTAATAATTGATCTTCTGCTGCTTCAATTATATTGAATTATATATACACATCCATGCTATCACACACACACATATTCGTTAATTTACTCATTCATTCCCTCATTCACGCATACTCATTCATACATCCTCCCCCACCCTTACTTGGACTGCAGATCTTCCGGTGCCGCGGGGACTGCTGTTTCCCTCTGCGTTGCTCCAACTCTGAGTGAACTTCTCTTGTCCCACCCTGGGGAACAGGAACGGAGCGGAGTCATGTGATGTACATTCACGTGACTCCACTGGGTTCCTGTTTTGCCTCGACAGAACAAGAAACGCTGCCGAACAACACAGAGGTAAGCAGGGTGCCTGTGGATGATTATTTTCGGTAAAAAAAATAAACTACAGCCATCGTATAAGAGGCACCCAGTACGATAACTATACTTAACTAATTAATCCTGTTGTGACCAGGCCCAGGAGTCATATAATTATTTATATATATATATATTTATATATATATATATACCAATATCCTTTGTGAAGAGTGAACTGATAATAATGAGGATCTCGCTTTCTTGTCTGATGTCTTCAGGTGGATCCTGCATAATGTCCTTGCTGACTCTAGAAAAGCTTGTGAGCAAATTCTCTTCAAAGATTAATTTGCTGGAAGTCTTTAGGCTGCGGCTTTGTTCCGTATCAGGCAACTTTCTGGCAAAATGGAGGGTTGTTTCTGCACCTGGATGCACTAATGGCAAGTTCAGGGAGAGGAATGGTGTCTGATCATTTCCCTGACTGGCTCTTCACTCCCTCCACCTCCTGGGGAGAGGCTAGAACCACACCCATAAAGGTGAAGTATGTCCAAATGTTGTGGGAAAATGCTCACATATCAGGGCCACACTTCCACCTTTCTAACAGAAGGACCAGTCAACAAATGTATTTCATAGGGGTTATTAATTTGCCAGGACTCAAAATTGTTGGGTAGTATGGCTTGGTAATGATCTGTTTAACCTGTGTGGTACAACATTCCCCCCAAAAAGGGCCCATTTTGGCCCTTAAAGTTAAAGCCTCCTATCCAGGACTTTCGTGTGGGTAGTGTGTTACTCAAGTTGCTGGTTTCCGACCTTCCAGAGAGACCATGGCTAGCAGTAAGCGCTGAAATGAAATTGGGATAGTACAGATCTATGATGGTTCTGCCAAAACCCCGTTTGCCACTTTAATGTGTTGATTTTAAAAGCAGATGCATTGTATATACAACAAACCCTTTGATATATCATTGAAAATTTAAGATAAACATAATTGTCCTTTGGTTGCATTCAGTTTATTGGTTAGTATATACATCAAGTAAATCCTTCATATTTAGCACACACATTCAATAGAAAATTATATCACCACAGTTGCCACTAAGAAAAATGTTACCCAGTTCAGAAACAAAAAAATATAATGAACAATTATTTCTATTGTTAAAGTATATTTATAATGGTCAAAATGCATCAAAGATGAAATGTGCAGTGACTGAATAATAATTTATGAAGATTCTAATAATAGTATTTATTGCTGAGTGTGGAATAAGGAAGGAGTTTATTTGCAAAACAAATAGTTAAAGGGGAGTTGTAGTGAGATGAAACATTTACGCTCCCCGCTAAGGATGCATTACAAAGCACCAACGTGGAACTTTTTACAGGAAACACCTGCAAAGCCTTGCACAGTTTATAATACAGCAGCGAGATTAATTGTTTTTCTCAGTAATAAATGTGTTACAAAATGGGTAACAAAAACAAGAAAGGCATAGAGCCAAGGCAGTGAGTCCATACTGTCTTTTTTTCTTTATGGTTCATCGATTAGCTTCTCTCCATTCTCATCCTTTGTACTCTTATTTAGTTCATCTTCTTCCTCAAAGTCGTCAGAGATGCCCTCAATCTGGCCATAAGCAAGGGTAGTGCGAGCTAAGTCCACTTCAATAGGAAAAATATCTGCCTCTTTCAAAACTGCAAAACATTGGTCGTCATATTTTGACATAGCAGAAACGAAGCGCTGGAGCTGGAACACAATATCTTGAACTGTTGGGAAGAAAGAGAAGTAATTTCCATATGATTCATTTTATATTGTTATATGATCACATTCTCTGATAGAAGTACACTATATTGAACAGTTAAAAACATCTCATCTTTGTATAAATTTCAGATACTGCGTATAGGATGTTTTGTCCCTGCACATAATCTGCCTTCAGCACATTAACTTTCAACACTAGTATACAAATGTTGCAGTTTGAAGTAGAAACACTGCTCTGCACCTAAAACAATCACAATATAAGGCTTCTGGTTTTAAAAATGCACTGTTAAAAATAGAAAATGTTGAACACTTTCTAGGCATACTATGACACTAAATCAGCCTGTGATAATGTAGTGTAGGACAGGACCGGATTAAGGATGATAACACAGCACTGGCACTTTACAGGCAGCTGCCTCGTGATGGTATGCAAGTGCAGCCGTCGGCTGAATATTAGTGGCTGCACGTCAGGTTTTATGCACACGTAGTATATGTCTGGGAACAAAAGATTGGGTGAGGAAGAGGCATTGCCGGCCAGGGACCCAATGGGCTTATTCCCTGATGAAGGGTATAGAAATACTGGGAATAAAATGTTTGTTTCCATAAAACTGAAAAATATATTTGCACATTCATTAATTGTGAACAAAACCAATTTTACAAAAAGCTATATAATTTTGTACATAATCATTATTATAAAAAATATGGCATTCGCTATAATTTTGAGAGATGTAAACTGGATGGCTGGGTAGGTGAAATCACTAAAAGATGAAGTTGCTGGACAGAATCAAGCACTTTTGGACCGGACTGACTGGGCCTATGCGGCTGTCCGTAACGCAGGGCAAAAGGGGCACTTGCCCCTTAAGCCCGCAGCAACTGCGACCGGGCCAGCCACTCTAGCAGCGGGCCAGCTGGCGGACGCGCGTGAGCATCGTCTCTTCTACCGCCAGGGGGACGCAGGAATCCAACGGAGTGACCCTGCTGCGCGTCTGCTTCCCCTGTGCAGATCCGCGGAAGTCTGCGAGTGGCATGTACATCATCAGTTCAGGTAAGGGGGTGAGGGAGGCTGTATGGAGTATGTGAGATTGACTGAAAGAGTGAAGAGTATCTGTGAAGGAGTGAGTGAATGAATGTTTGTGAATGAGTATATGTAAATGAGTATGGTGTGTGTGCAGGCCCGGACTGGCCATCGGGCATGCCCGGTGGGCCGGGCCACGGCAGGGCCGCATTGATTTAGGGGCTGATGGAGCTGCAGCTCCAGGCCCCTACCCTACCTACCGGGTCCGCCACTCTAAGGGGCCGGGAAGTCCCCACCAAGGCCGGCCTTACGGGTCTGCGGCCGCACAGGGTCTAAATTAAAACATCGGGGTTTTTTTTACTTTATTTAACATCCTCCATGTTAAATAAAGTTTTTTTTTAACTTTATTTAACATGGAGGATGTTAAATAAAGTTGAAAAAAACCCCGATGTTTTAATTTAAACCCTGTGCGGCCGCAGACCCCTAAGGCCGGCCCTGGTGGGGGCTTCCCGGCCCCTTAGAGCAGGACCGGCCTTTGGGGTGTGCGACCGCACGGGGCGTCACACTCTAGGGGGCGGGGGGCGGTCCGCACCGGGTGCCGCTCATCAGGGGGTGCCAACTTGCGGCACCCGGCACCCCTCCAGAGACGGACAGTAATGTCCGCCGCTGGAGGAGCAGGTTCGCAAGGGAGCGGTATCGGAGGTCTTTAACAGACCTCCGGTTCCCTTGAGTGATTTAAGCCGGGTTCAACCCGGCTTAAAATCACTCAAGGGAGCCGAAGGTCTGTTAAAGACCTCCGATACGGCTCCCTTGTGATCTGCACGGCAACAGCTGCTGTGCGCCGGGATCTGACAACAAACCCCGGCGCACAGCAGCTGTTGCCCTCTGAACCGGAAGAAGACAGAAGAACTGAAGAAGAGGAGCGAAGAGGAGGAAAAGGAGCTGTAAGGAGAAAAGAGGAAAGGTAGGAAAATATTCAGTGAGAGTGGATTAGTATATATGTGTGGATTGGTATATATGTGTGGATTGGTGTATGTGTGGATTGGTATATATGTGTGGATTGGTATATATGTGTGGATTGGTATATATGTGGGGATTGGTATATATGTGGGGATTGGTATATATGTGTGGATTGGTATATATGTGTGAATTGGTATACGTGTGGATTGGTATACGTGTGGATTGGTATACGTGTGGATTGGCATACGTGTGGATTGGTATACGTGTGGATTGGCATACGTGTGGATTGGCATACGTGTGGATTGGCATACGTGTGGATTGGTATACGTGTGGATTGGTATACGTGTGGATTGGTGTGTGTGTGGATTGGTATGTGTGTGGATTGGTATATGTGTGTGGATTGGTATACGTGTGGATTGGTATACGTGTGGATTGGTAAAGGTGTGGATTGGTATACGTGTGGATTGGTATATATGTGTGGATTGGTAAGTGTGTGAGAGTGATGGGTGTTATGCTGTACCATTTCCAATCTCTTTTTCATGATCTAATTATGCTCTAAAAGTACATCATAACTCCCATCACTCTATACTGTTCCATACAGTGGCAGAGCTGGGAGGCAGAGGCCTTGCACCCCCACCGCAGGACTCCTGAAAGGTAAGTGAACTTCAAAGAGGGAGAGGGTAGATAGTTAGGAGGGGGTAGATAGGCAAAAGAGCGTGAGACGTGGGAAAGAGGGTAGATAGGGAGAAGGGAGTGAGAAGGGGTAGATAGGGGAGAAGGGAGTGAGAAGGGGTAGATGGGGCAGAAGGGAGTGAGAAGGGGTAGATAGGGCAATCATACTCCTATCATGCCAAGTCTGCGAGTACATCCTGGAATCTGGGTATGCCTGGGCATGATAGGAATGTGATTGCTGTTAACAATCATATATATATACATATAATATTGTTTTTTAATTGTCTTGTCCTATTTTGGTGTGTTACTTACTTTAAATAAAAGTGTTAGATTTTTTTATGGTGTGGGGAGGTCATATTCGGTTTCGGACAGGTAAATGCTGCATTTTCGGTTTCAGTCCAGAATTCGTTTCGGTGCATCCCTACTACTAAGCCAGACAATGAAGTGGTAGGCCTACACCACATCAATGTTTGGCGTAGTATATAGTGGTAGGTGTTATGCTGTACCACCGTCAATTTCTGACTCAGTATATAGTGATAACAGTGAGAAGAGGCAGAGGTGGTAGATAGTGATACAGGGGGATAGATAGTGAGAAAGGGGAGTTTTGTTACTTTTTTAAGTTTTTATTCCTTTCTTTTTTTGGGATGGGGGCACCAGAGGAGTAGTCCGCACAGGGCGCCAGAACACCTAAGGCCGGCTCTGCCTTAGAGTGGCGAACCCGGTTGCAGTTGCAGCGGGCTTAAGGGGCTCTGCCTTAATACGGCCATATTTTAAGGTACTAGCCTGGAGCTGCAGCTCCATCAGCCCTTAAATCAATCCTGCCCTGCCACAGGCGCGGTCGCAGTTGCTGCTTGCTCTGGCAACAAGGTAAGTAGGGTGAGGGAGGGGGCTGCAGTGAGAAGGGGCAGAGGGGGGTTAGGTAGTGAGAAAGGGGGAGAGGGGATAGATAGAGGCGGTACATATTGATAAGTGGGGAAGGGGGTTACATAGTGAAAAGGGGGAACATAGTGAGAAGGGGCAGATAAGATGATGAGAGGGGGTAGTGTGAATGCGTATGAGAATGAATGAATAAATGTGTGGATGAATTGTGTGAATGCGTATGACAATTAATGAATTCATGTGTGGATGAATTGCTTGAATGATTTGTGAGACTGCATTAATGAATGTGTTAATGATTTGTGTGAATGATTAAATGCAAAGATGGTACATGAAGGGTGGGCTTTAACAATAAATAAATAAATATGGGCTGCTCAGGCTTAAATGCCCGGGCCTATTTTTTGTCCCAGTCCGGGCCTGTGTGTGTGTGTGTCGGTGTGGCAGAGCCTGTCCTGGTGTGTTTGGGTGTCAGTGTAGCAGAGCCTGTCCTGGTGTGTGTTTGTGTATGGGTGTTTGGGTGTCGGTGTGACAGAGCCTGTCCTGGTGTGTGTGTTTGGGTGTCAGTGTGCCTGTCCAGAGCCTGTCCTGGTGTGTGTGTCTGGGTGTCAGTGTGGCAGAGCATGTCCTGATGTGTGTGTCTGGGTGTCAGTGTGGCAGAGCCTGTCCTAGTGTGTGTGTTCGGGTGTCAGTGTGGCAGAGCCTGTCCTAGGGTGTGTGTGTGTTGGTGTGGCAGAGCCTGTCCTGGTGTGTGTGCGAACACAGAAAAGAACCCCAGCACTCCAATCAGCTTCCAATCCTTAGGTAACTTTATTCAAAGAAAGCAAAACAAAAAAGCAACATTTCGGCCAAACAGGGCCTTTGTCAAGATCAAAAGGCCCTGTTTGGCCGAAACATTGCTATTTTTGTTATGCTTTCTGTTTTTGTTTTGCCCTTTTTTCCTGCTAGCACCCAGCTTCCTGGGAGTTGAGTGCTGAACCATTTCTTCTTTTTTAACTGTCCTGGTGTGTGTGTGTTTGGAGGTCGGTGTTGCAGAGCCTGTCCTGGTGTGTGTTTGGGTGTCGGTGTGGCAGAGCCTGTCCTGGTGTGTGTGTCTGGGTGTCGGTGTGGAAAAGTCTGTCCTGGTGTGTGTGTGTTTGGTTATCTGTTTCCTCTGTGTCAGTGTGGCAGAGCCTGTCCTAGTGTGTGTGTTTGGGTGTCAGTGTGGCAAAGCCTGTCCTGGGGTGTGTGTTTGGGTGTTAGTGTGGCAGAGCCTGTCCTGGTGTGTGTACGAACACAGAAAAGAACTCCAGCACTCCAATCGGCTTCCAATCCTTCGGTTACTTTATTCAAAGAAAGCAAAACAAAAAAGCAACATTTCGGCCAAACAGGTCCTTTGCCTATGCTTTCTGTTTTTGTTTTGCCCTTTTTTCCTGCTAGCACCCAGCTTCCTGGGAGTTGAGCGCTGAACCATTTCTTCTTTTTTAACTGTCCTGGTGTGTGTGTGTTTGGGTGTCGGTGTGGCAGAGCCTGTCCTGGTGTGTGTTTGGGTGTCGGTGTGGCAGAGCCTGTCCAGGTGTGTGTGTCTGGGTGTCGCTGTGGAAAAGCCTGTCCTGGTGTGTGTGTGTTTGGTTATCTGTTTCCTTAATTTACAGTAGGAACTATTTCATTTTTACTTATCCAGAGATAAAATGCCCTCCTGAATTTGTAGTGACTTCAGGGGACAAAACTTTCAATGCCCTGAAATCATTTAGTGGAAAAGATAAGGTATTGTGTTATTTACTCTATAATATTTATTTCAAGCATTAGTCGCACTAAATTGTGGCTTCATGACCAAGTATTATGTATATGTATTTACATATATGTTTTTTCATAAAAATGGGCTGCTCAGTCTGAAATGCCCGGGCCTATTTTTTGTCCCAGTCCGGGCCTGGCAACCAACATGTGAACACATGCGCCTAATTGTCCAGTTGTATGGAATATGGCAGCCCGGGTTCTGTACCACCCCTTCTCAAAGATACAGGCTCCAAATGCGTTCCACACCTCGTTCATATCCGAGGTGTAGGAACACTATTTAAACATCCTGATGACATCTATGCATTGCCTGAAATAGTGCCGGGTGCATTTTAGCTGATGTTATACATTTTTCTGATTACCCTGTTGCTGACCCTGGCTTGTTCTGACTACATTTTGTCTGATTTTCTGGTTGCTGCCTTTCATATCTGCTTTGTGTGGAAGTCTTAGCATGGACCTCTCCTTTGATGGAACACAATTTCCTGCTGCTTGAAGATGCGGATACCTTTATTGCCACCTTCTGGGCCATGTTTGACGCTCCAGGGAGAGTTTAGACAGCCAAATCCAGGGTTATGGACCTACAGGAAATCTGTGGCTCAATATGCTGTTGAATTCCGGACAATGGCCTATGAGACTGATTAGAATTCCCAAGCTCCCAAGGCAGCTTTTCATCGGGGTCTAAATGATTTCATTAAAGATGCTCTTACCTACAGAGATCTACCCAAGAATCTTCAGTACCTTATTGCAATCTGCCTTAAACTAGACACCCAAAACCAAGAGAGACATCAAGAGAATCCTTCCTATTAATTCTTTGGTTCAGGCTCCTATACCAGAAGCTTCTATTCTGCTGAACCCATGGAGATCAGGACTATGTTTTAACCCTCATCATCAGAGAAACAGTGACGCCGTACCTTGGGGCTATGCCTTTATTGTGGGCAGAAGGGACACCTATCATACAGCTGTCCCAACAAGTCGGGAAACCTTCAAGATTAGTGGACGGTAGAGGCAATCCCCTGAGCGTCGCCATTTCTATGCCTCAAACCTCCTCACATTTCATGATGCCCATCGTGCTGTGGTGAAACACACATGCTTTCATCGGAGCAGTCAGTAATTTCATAGATCAAGTGTGGGCCACCTGTACCTCTTTTTGAACTTGAAAATTAAGACCTGGCTGAATATCAAGGACAGTTTAAATAAAGGTTTCTTCCTGCCTTCTTGTTCTCCAGCTGGTGCAGAGTTCTTCTTTGTTGAAAAGAAAGACAAGACTATCAAAGCTTGTATAGACGACAGTGGTTTTAACAAAATTACTGTGAATAACAAATACTCCTTGCCTTTGATCACATAATTCTATGACCAGCTCTGAGGTGCTAAAGTCTTCATTCTATTCCATTTTATTCAATTTATTTATTCTATTCCAGCGTGACTGCATCACAGAAACACTTCAAAATCTTGGGGAAAGCCTTCCCAAAAGAGTGCAAGCTGTTATAACTGCAAAGGGGGGACCAACTACTTATTGATGGCTACGTGTTTAGAATGCAATGAAATGAAAGTCCCTGTTGGTGTGATGGTCAGGTGTCCCAATACTTTTGTCTTTTCGTAGGCCAGCAGGCGGTAGTGGATGCTGACAGTGGATGTTGTCCAATGCATGGTACAAAAGAATGATCCGGAGAATAGTTGCAGTCAAAGCCAATGGTCAGACACTGTGAATATCACGATCAGCAGGGTACTTAGGGATCAACACTAAAACAAGATCAAAACCAAACACAGAAGACAGATCAGATGCAGCAAATCACAAGGCCAAGAACACAATGCACTGAGGCTTGGACCATGACAGATTGAGGGACAGGTGTGAATCAGGACCATGCAGGCATTATATGTCCATGGATAGACCAAAATAACAAGGAACCCAAAAGCCACCTGGTGGTGTAATGGATAGGTGACTTACCTACCATGTGCTGGTTTGAGTCCCTGTGGCTCCTGAAATAACGTCCCTGCTTAAAGGGGCAGTCTCCGGCTGGCTTTATGAATCAGGATCCATTCTTTTTGTGACCCTGCATATGGGCACGGAGGGCCTGCTTCTTCGTCCTTTCTCCATAAAATGGTTCCAATTGGAGGCCACCATGAGGTCTGGAGATAACTGAAGATGCTCTGTGTAGGCTGAGGTCATGTGAGCAGATAGTCATGTCATACGTAGACAGAACTCTGGAAGGGATTCTCTTCGGTGGCTGACCAGGAAGTCCTTTTGATCTTTTAACAGTTTGAGGAACCCTGTATGGAACTGCAGTTTCCCCTTCAGAATAAAAGTTCATCTAGGTGTCCTCTCCTTCCGGGAAGGAAGACTGGGCTAAAGAATTACTTGGTCGGTTTGGGTGGTTTAGAGGAAGTCATTTGCTTTATGGATCTGCTGTCTGTAATGGGAATGGGTGCCGGATCAGCTTGGAGTCTCGATGGAGAGGCAGGATCAAGCCCAGAGCATTGCTGAAGGCAGACAGATGGTTTAGGTTTGAACTGCAGGAAATCCAGCAACAGGCAGCATACAAATTGTAACCAGGGACACACGGCTTGCAAAATCCTGGACGGACACTGTGGCAGTATAGCCCACAGACTGAGCACATGACTGGATAGCCCACAGACTAGGCGTTGTGGCCGGATTGGCGGAGGCCCGCTCTCTGTGGCCAGATTAGCGGGGGGCTGCCTGCAGCAAACAAGCAACTAACAAGCAAGGACTCTTGAAAGCTCTCAGGCACGGTACTTGGATACACAGCAGCAGACTCTGGCAAAGAGCAGCAGGCAGGTGGCAGCAGACCAGCAGGATATATGGTTCATGGGTTTATTTCTGACTGTGTAATGTAGACTTACCACACATATGTGATATCTACGTGCTTAGAAGAAATGGGAAATTCTTTTGTGGTTTTTTTTCTTTGTTCGATTTGTAGCCTAACATGATGCATCTATCCCAAAAAGTGCCTGGCATGTGAAAAAGTAGAATGCAAACCTCAAAATTCTGTGTTCCGTTTAGATTTGTGGTTGTAGTGGACAACCTAGAAAGATAATTAGTGTAGCTTTCACATCTTTAAGGGGTGCACTTTTAGGGAATATATAGTTTTATAGGGTTAAGTTAAAATATGGGACCTCTACTTTGTCTCTAATGAGACATGGGCCCAGTAAAGTAATCAGTCAAAATTCCAAGTTTGAAAACCGAAATGTGCAGTCAGCACATGTCCCTAATCAGATTCCCTTTGCTGTCTAGTTTTTGAAAATATAGTTTTATGCAGTTAACTTGAAATACGGGACCTCTACCGTGCCGCAAATGAGTGATGGGCCCAGGAAACTAATCTGTCAAAATTCCATGTTTGAAAACTGTAATGCGCATGTACCTATTTTGAACATGCAATATCACAAAAACATGCCCATGGTGAGTATTCCTATACTTGGAGGATGTTGCTGAATTCAAACCAAAAGTTGTTTCAGTAATTTCACATACCCAGGGAAAGAAATGTACTGAAATACTATGTGTTTGTTAAAATTTAAAGAAAGTAAATGATATTGAGGTTAAATAAAAAGTGTTAAAATGCCAATAGTAAGATATTTTCAAATGCCAACTTTCAAAATATATATACTTTTGTTTTTTTTCTGGCCACTATTGGGGCTATAGTATATTACATTTTGAAAAAATCTTGTTTGGAAAGAACATCCAGGGCTTCTATGTTGGAGCACCGGCGTGACATGACCTTCCAGTATTCCATCATAGAAGCCCCGGCCGAAGTAGCGGTAAGCAGCAGTGGTTGTGTACGCAAATCCTGCAAACGTCTACCGGCTGCCTCCATTAGACACCAGGGAGTCGGGAGCACAGCAGGCAAGTCTGGGGGGGGGCAGAGTAGCATATTAGGGAGGGCAGAGTAGCATATCGGGGTAGGCAGAGTGGCATATCAGGGGGGGCAAAGTGGCATATCAGGGAGATCTGGCATATCACAGGGGCAGAGTATGTGGGGGCATAGTGGCAAGCCTGGGGTCAGATGTGCATAACTGGGGGGCAGGTTGGCAAATAAAAGGAAATAGAAACAAAAAATGCATTTTTCTCAATCAGTTTTTATTGAAAATGAAAAAATGGTTTACATTAATAAAAGTTTACATGTGAATATTTACATTTATTTAATTTATATTTATTTAATTTAATAACTTTTTTTAGGTATTAAAACCTAGTTTGAGAAATATTGTGTTTGGGTTCTTCTTAAAATATAGCTTTTATCAATATGTCATAGTACAATAAGAAGGCGATTAGAGAAAGACATTTTAAGTTTTTTTATTGATACAAGTCCTTGTAAGCGACTATAAAAAAAATAAAACCTCCTAAATTGGAGCTAGACTTCCACTTTCTGGCAATACAGGTCTTTGCTGCAATGAGAATGTGCGCAAGTAGTTTTCGGTGAGGCGCAGGTATGTCTTCAGGAAAAATGTCAAGGAGTGCTACTTCAATCGACTTCGACTGCATTGTCTCCAGCACCGGGGAGAGGAAGTAGGAAATATTCTTGCTAACTTGACTGGGACATAAAACCACCGGAACAGAACTTTCCTGGTGGTCTCAAAGTGAATGACGTTCTTAAAGTGAAGGAAAAAAATATTTAATCCCCTGCTGGTTTTTTATGTTTGCCCACTGACAAAGACATTATCAGTCTATAATTTTAATGGTAGGTTTATTTTAACAGTGAGAGACAGAACAACAACAAAAAATCCAGAATAATGCATTTCAAATAAGTTATAAATTGATTTACATTTTACTCAGTGAAATAAGTATTTTAACCCCTTTGCAAAATATGGCTTAGTATTTGATGGCAAAACCCTTGTTGGCAAAGAGGTCAGAAGTTTCTTCTAGTTGGCCACCAGGTTTGCACACATCTCAGGAAGGATTTTGCCCCACTCCTCTTTGCAGATACTCCAAGTCATTAAAGTTTGAGGCTGACATTTGGCAACTCGAACCTTCTGCTCTCTCCACAGATTTTCTATGGGATTAAGGTCTGGGGACTGGCTCGGCCACTCTGGGAACACAATGTGCTTCTTCTTGAGCTACTCCTTTGTTGCCTTGGCTGTGTTTTTTGGGTCAATGTCATGCTGGAATACCTATCCACGACCCATTTTCAATGCCTTGGCTGAGGGAAGGAGGCTCTCAACCAAGATTTGATGGTAAATGGCCCCATCCATCATCCCTTTGTCCTGTTCCCTTAGCAGAAACACCCCAAAGCATAATGTTTCCACCTCCATGTTTGATGGTGGGGATGGTGTTCTTGGGGACTCCTCCAAACACAGCGAGTTGAGTTGATGCCAAATAGATGGAATTTGGTCTCATCTGACCACAACATTTTCACTCAGTTTTCCTCTGAATCATTCAGATGTTCATTGGCAAACTTCAGACGGGCCTGTACATGTGCTTTCTTGAGCAGGGGGACCTTGCAGGCGCTGCAGGATTTCAGTCCTTCATGGCGTAGTGCGTTACCAATTGTTTTCTTGGTGACTATGGTCCTTGAGATCATTGACAAGATCCTCCCGTGTAGTTCTGGGCTGATTCCTCACGGTTCTCACGATCGTTGAAACTCCACAAGGTGAGATCTTGCATGGAGCCCCCGACCGAGGGAGATTGACAGTTATTTTGTGTTTCTTCCATTTGCGAATAATCGCACCAACTGTTGTCACCGTCTCACCAAGCTGCTTTGCGATGGTCTTGAAGCCCATTCCAGCCTTGTGTAGGTCTACATTCTTGTCCCTGACATCCTTGGACAACTCTTTGGTCTTGGAGAGTTTGGAATCTGATTGATTGCTTCTGTGGACAGGTGTCTTTTATACAGGTAACAAATTTAGATTAGGAGAACGCCCTCTAATCTCGGCTCGTTACCTGTATAAAAGACACCTGGGAGCCAGACATCTTGCTGATTGATAGGGGATCAAATACTTATTTCACTGAGTAAAATGCAAATCAATTTATAACTTATTTTAAATGAGTTATTCTGGATTTCTTTGTTGTTATTCTGTCTCTCATTATTCAAATAAACCAACCATTAAAATTATAGACTGATCATGTCTTTGTCAGTGGGCAAATGTACAAAATCAGTAGGGGATCAAGTAATTTTTTCCTTCACTGTAGATACTCCTAGCATAATATTAAGAGCGTGAAACCAGGAATGCATGTCAAAAGTTTGGCCTAATGTTTTTAACCTTGGATGTTTGTTTGCCCAAATAAATCTTGTAAGGCGCTTTTGGGTCTGCAAAAATATTGCCAGGATTATAATGGGGGAGAGTATGAAACAGTAGTTTCGGGAGGTAGTTGTCACGGACGGGTTATCAGGTCTGATAGGAGCCCAGGTGCAGGGGATACGAGGGGCTCTGTCTGTACCCCACGATGCATGATGGCTTGGGGTTGGTACAGATAGGCGCAGGAAATAAATCAGACAGAAGATGCTGATAATAGTTGTATTGCAGATGATGGTACAACAACATATAAACAAGGAAAGTCTCTTGGCTGGAAGCCCTCTGGATGGGGCACACACGGCAGGAAGCCCTCTGGATGGGGAACACACGGCAGGAAGCCCTCTGGATGGGGCACACACGGCAGGAAGCCCCCTGGATGGGGCACACACGGCAGGAAGCCCACTTGCAAGGCGCACATGATGGGTAAGCCTACTTGCAGGGCGCACTTGATGGGTTAGCCCACTTGCAGGGCGCACACGACGGGTAAGCCCACTTGCAGGGTGCACACGACGGGTAAGACCACCTGCAGGGCGCACACGACGGGTAAGCCCACTTGCAGGGCGCACACGACGGGTAAGCCCACTAAGCCCACTTGCAGGGCGCACACGACGGGTAAGCCCACTTGCAGGGCGCACACGACGGGTAAGCCCACTTGCAGGGCGCACACGACGGGTAAGCCCACTTGCAGGGCGCACACGACGGGTAAGCCCACTTGCAGGGCGCACACGACGGGTAAGCCCACTTGCAGGGCGCACACGACGGGTAAGCCCACTAAGCCCACTTGCAGGGCGCACACTACAGGTAAGCCCACTAAGCCCACTTGCAGGGCGCACACAACGGGTAAACCCACTTGCAGGGCGCACACGACAGGTAAGCCCACTTGCAGGGCGCACACGACAGGTAAGCCCACTTGCAGGGCGCACACGACAGGTAAGCCCACTTGCAGGGCGCACACGACAGGTAAGCCCACTTGCAGGGAGCACACGACAGGTAAGCCCACTTGCAGGGAGCACACGACAGGTAAGCCCACTTGCAGGGAGCACACGACAGGTAAGCCCACTTGCAGGGAGCACACGACAGGTAAGCCCACTTGCAGGGTACTCAGCTTGGGAGTCTGCTTGCAGGGCACTCGGCTTGGGAGTCCACTTCTGGGGTGTTGGCTGCAACTCAGGAACAGGAACAGATCAGGTAGCCCTCTGGATAGGGCGCATACGACAGGTTGCCCACTTGCAGGGCACACGGCAGATTGCCCACTTACAGGGTACTCAGCTTGGAAGTCTGCTTGCAGGGCACTCGGCTTCAGAGTCCGCTTGCAGGGCACTCGGCTTGGGAGTCCGCTTGTGGGTTGCTGGCCGGAACTCAGGAACAGGAACAAATCAGGTACAGGATCAAAACAGGTAGTCCAGAAATATTAATGTCAAGGCCCAGACTGAAGGGATGGGCAGGTTTATATAGGTTGTGATAACCAGAAAACAAGGTGCACCTGGACATGGCAATCAGTTCTAAGTGCAGCTGGACATGATAACCACTGAGTGGTTCTGAGTGGCAAGGGCAGCCACTAGTGGCTGGAAACGTGAAATGAGTAGCACAAAGTTTAAACAAGTCCAGACAGTGAAGGGTGAAACGTTACAGTAGTTCATCTTAAAAGCTGTTATTCGACTGAGCCAAGAAATCTCAAACTTGGACCAATTGCTGAGGTCTCCAGCTATCTTCCTCCATAGAGGAGGAAAATTAGCCTTGAAAAGTGTTTGGGGGATTTTGTAATTCTGACACCAAGGTATGATAGAAAATCTGTCCGCCACGAGTAGACAAAGGACTTAGACAGCGATTCCATGGTTATATTCACATATCCAATACTTAGGGCCTGCAATTTGCTCCAATTTATTTTATAATAAGAGACTTTATCTCTCTGCTAGCAGTTTGGCGTATAGCTTTACATCAATATTCAACAACAAAATTTGCCTATAGTTGGCACACTCTGTCGGTAACGTCCCAGGTTTCTGGATAGTGATGATCTGTGCCTCAGACATCTCCCACGGGAAGGAGACTGTGAATATAAAATAAGAGAATAGGCTACAGAGGTGTGGAGCTAATATAGCTCGGTAGTGACGATAATAAGAGTTTGTAAAGCCATCCAGGCCTGGGGCTTTGCGTGGTTTCAGAGTATTTATAATCCTCTCAATTTCATCCACAGATGGGGGTGCTGTGAGGGATTCATGATAATCCTTAGATAGGCATGGGATTTTAATCAAGTCCAAAAATGAGGAAATTGTGGATGCTATGACGTGTCAGGATGAAGTTGTAGATTGTACAAAGACTCGTAGTATTCAGCAAATCTGAATTACGTCTATGTGGGGTTTGTAGATAATGTGTTGTACTTTGTGCTGAAATGCATCATAGCCAGGAGCGAATCCGCTTTGTTGCCCTTAGCGTAGTATGCCTGGTGGAGCTTAAGTAGCATAAATTCAGTGTGTTCTAAACAAATGTTATGAATTTCCAGTTTGATATCCCTCAGCTGCTGGTAAGTGTGATCTGTCCAAGTAGCTTTGTTAGTCCAAGGCTGTGAGACATTGATTGAGCTCTGATGGAAGCATAAACTGGGCTCTTTTCTTTTGCGAGGCTCTTTGGATAAATTTCCCTCTAATGACCGCTTTCTGTGCGAGCCAAAGCGTAGACAGGGTGACCTCTGATGTATTATTTGCTTGAAAGTATTCTGTAATTGCTGCCGTGATATCTGCACTTATGTCCTGTTGTTTGAGGCTCTTATTAAGTCTCCATCTCAGGGCCGATGCAGCATGTGTCGATAAATGGAGTGTAGTCCAGATAAGAGCATGGTCGGACCAAGTGATATTACCAATCCCAGTTGCTTATCCAGTAGAATCAGATTTATTCGAGAGTAAGATGTTCGGGCCACGTGAACAAAAAGTGTAATCTTTATCCAGTGGGTGGGCAATCCTCCAAGAATCAAAGAGTTGATGTTGGTGGAGAAGTTTGTGGAATCAAATACTTTGGGAGGTCAGAGATTTGAGATGCGCTGAGGACCAGGTCGCTGAAGAATCAAGAGGAGGAGTTGGAGTTAGGTTAAAGTCCCCTCCCACAACAAGGTCCCCTACCCTAACTTTCTATAATTTTGCAAACACCTGGTCCAGGAAGGAAACGTGATTAGAATTGGGTACATAAAGATTAAGTAGCGTGAGAGGATGACTGTTCAAGTTTCACGTGAGAAGTAGGTTACGACCCTGAGGATCATCTATCTCGGACAACAGCTGAAATTAGACATCTTTGCTAATGAGTATGGCTACACCCAGTCTTTTTTGAGAGGACGTTGCATTAAATTCAGCGGGGAAAAGCTTGTAGGAGAGCAGGCGAAAATTTGTAGGTGGGTTTCTTGCGCCATAACAATTGATGCTTTATGGTATTTGGCTTCTTGTATAAGCATCTTCCTTTTATTGAGGCATTTAGTGTTAATGGAGAGGATTTTAAATTTTATCCTGACTGCGAGGATTAGCCTACTACTTTTACTCAGGTTCAAGTCTGGTGGGTAATGGAGAAAATTTTAAATGGGAGATCTTGAATGGGAGCAGCAATCTGGAGTAGGGCTCAGAAGAAAAAGTGTTGAAAAAGAATAGAAAAGAAGAGAGAAGATGAAAGAGAAAACTAGGTGCGGCTTTGTGTTATAGAGGGTGATCTGAATGTTTTAGATAGAATGATCAAGTTATTACCATGATGTCAAACGGTGCTACTCGTACAGTCCAGGGTTAATCAATCTTGGCACGTAACGGATAAATTGTCTGCCAGGGCCTGCTCCAGATATATCTGATTAAAGGGTAGGTATATGTCTCTTGGGATATAGAGAAGCAGGAAACTATATTGAAGTGACTAACCAGAAGGGCAATCCCAATGGATTTTAGACCAATCATACATATATTACAGTGCCATGCCCATACGAAAAACCTAAATGCAGATCATGGTGTGAAGCAAAAGTGTGTCACCATAGTGTAAAATGAATTTGTAGTAACGTATGATATATGTATGCGGAGATAACAGGGTTCCTATATTGTAGGGGTATAAGGAAAAATACAGTACCCGTCCTAAAGCATTAGAAAAATAAAAACAATGGCAACTGAGACAACTCATGATAGTCCAATGTGGACTTGATGATACAGTGTCAGTTCAAGTGTTAACCCCATATTGCTTACAAAGCTGCATTAAACAATATGAGCCTGCGCGTGCATATATATAGACATATCTCCATATCCACATACAGAAAACAAGGTGGGGGGGGACACCATGCAAGGCTTTTGAAGGTTAAGTAAAGGCAGAGAGGTGATCCGTCAACAAGTTTAGAAAAAGCTATACCCATTTCCACCTGCGGATCTGGGATGTACCTAGCATAACACCCAGAGTTCCATCTACCAAGATGCTTGATGACGTGGGCAGGCACGCCATTCTTAGAAGCAGCTGAAGCTGCGCCTATACGGAAGGAGTGAGCCGAGAAACTCTTAGGGTCACAGCCTAAATTAGCCAATAGGATACGTACATGCGTAATAAACTGTATGGTGGTAAAGGGTCTCATCGGGAAAAGAAGCAGAGGACTATCTGGTGGTTTATCCGCTAAAGCGGATAACAGTAGGTTCTGTGTCTCAAAAAGCTTAATGAACACGCCCGGTCCTGTCTGACGTATCTTGCAACGTCACAAATGCAAGTGGTAACCCTGCTGCTGTCTGGCTAAATCGTTTCCGCAGCACGAGGGACTGACTGCCCGAGTAAGAAAACTCGCTGGGCCGCAGGAAATCATAAAAGGCCATAAAATATGGCAGCCGTGAGTACCAAGCTCTACAGTACCCCAAAGGGAGAACTGCTGTGCAAGGAAGCCATACCTTGAACCAGGGTACCAGAAATAGGCAACCTCATGCGCGATGGGCGTTGTAGTTTCTGCAACCCAGCGAGCATCGCTTTGATTGGCCTAGAAGCAAACAACGAAGAAATGTCGGGGTCGACTATAGACCTAAAGTGCTGTATCCCCGCCAGATGCAGTCTAATGGTACTATAGGACAGGTTAAGGTCCGTGTGACAATAAGATATGAAAGCTAGTATATACCGCGTGTCACTAGAGTGCTGGCCGGGATATAAATCCTGGAATCTAGCAAAGGTATTCCAGGCCGTGGTATAAGCCTTCTAGTATTATGGGACAGGGAGCTGTCGATAAGGGCAAGGGCGTCGTCCATATGCACTTCAATCCATGGTGAGCTGGGAGAAGTGCGGTGCAGGCGTGGGTAAGGGGTCTGCTGCTGGATTCTGTAAAAAGAGCATACAGAAATTAGCTCGGGAGAGGGCATCGGCTGCCGAGTATAACACTCCTGAGCACCCAGGAAATTAAAATTATGATGCAGAGATAACCATGCGAGCCTACACAAAAAAGACATGACCGACGTAGACCAACCTTATTGAGGATAAGAGCCGTGGCCTGATTGGCTGCATGAAAAATGACCGTCCTACCTGACCATAAATGACCCCATACAAAAGTAGCGACGACTATAGGGTATACTTCGAACAGAGCCGAAGTGTCAGAGAAAGCATGTATCTGAAGATTCTCAGAAGTCCAAGGGCCTGCCATCCAGTGATCACCAAAGATAGCCGCAAAGCCACGTGAGGCTGCGGCATCAGAAAGGACATGAGGCGAATCATGGGACTGCTGAGGGATGAACAAAGACACACCGTTACAGTTACGTAAAAATAGATCCCACATAACAAGATCTGCCTGTGCTGCTACATCTAAAGAAATGATAGAGCTATCATCGGGTGCTACCATAGTGTGGGTAAGATAGGGAGAAGTTTGAACGCATCGCAAATGTCTGCTTTAGACAGTCAAGCACCCCCACCTGCGTGCAAAATACTTTGAATGGCCATGTCAACCGATGAGTATTTAAAAGAAAACTCCTCAGAAGGAATCAATGAATTAATACTGGGGACATAGGAAGAATGAGGCGCCGACAAGTCATAAATCAAGCGATATTTATTGGAGAATTTACCTCAAATGACGCCAATGGGGTTAATCCTCCAAACATGAAAGGGAGGCTCCTTGAAAGGCCCTATAATGAACCCCTTATCCAATTCCGTGCAAAGCAACTCTCACATGACCCGGGGGTTTGCCTCTGCTGAGAGGAGATTATGCCCTTCAAACGAGAACTGGGGAAGGGCGTTAAGACCCGTATGAAAACCTGAAGTGAAACCTGTGATTAAAAAAGCCCGTAGCTGCTGAGATGGTTGACCCTGCAGATACGTAGCTAACTGGTCCACATTGACCCGGCTCAGTCAGCTGTGCTGCTGCTTAATAGTACAGGCAGTTTCAGGGTGTGCCCTATAGCAAATGAAACACACGTGAAGCAACCGACACTGCTCATAATTGCATACTGCAAGGTTAAAAATATCGCAAATCTGAGCCTTCCCTAAATAACTAATGGGCCTGCCCAACTTATCCACCTGTGGTGTTGCTGAAGAGGATGGCTGAAGCTGCGCCCCTCCCCTATCCAAGTTGGTAGAAGCTGCCAGAGCAGCTGTAGGACACCAATTGGTGGTGTGAGCTGAAGACTGGCAATTGGAGCAAAGAGGGGCCTTAATCCCGGCAAAGTGTCTACAAAACAGCTCCATATGAAGCACAGCCCAATTAGCAGTGCACTGGAACTGGGAGGGAGCCGCCGCTGCTTTGGCGTTTGGTGTTAGTCATAAAAACATGAACCCTCATACTTGTAACCCAGATCTACCACATTATACAAATAGAGGTCCAGCTCTTCTCTCCTATCCGGGTGCACCGAGCAGATCATATCCCTAAATAGACTAAACGCCAGCACAAACTCAAGGATAGAGAGTTTCCTGTTCAACCT
Source organism: Spea bombifrons (assembly GCF_027358695.1). Lineage (NCBI taxonomy): Eukaryota > Metazoa > Chordata > Amphibia > Anura > Pelobatidae > Spea > Spea bombifrons. The sequence goes on along the minus strand of NC_071092.1, from coordinate 19,126,406 downwards.
GAAATCCTTAGACTTAAGAACCACTGACATATCCCCACAAGCATACGACTAATTGTCAGCGACACCATGCGTGGTGATCAAAAGAGAAGCAAGGTTAACATCTTTGCCTTCCAAGATATCCCTCCTAATACTAGCCGACACAAAATTACAGCAGGCTTAGTGCGTCCCATACCTAAAGGCAGAGGGGCTGCCGGCTGTTGGCTAGGACCTGGCTGCGCGACATGGGTGGCCAGTATATGACTACCGGTGTTCATTCTCTCCTAGAGCCTAGAACGAAGTGGGACCCCCATGACCGTACGTCAACAAGTTGGACATGCAGCTACCTAGGGGAAATGTACGTGCAAGTGCCCGGTATGCGACCCGATCCATGTGGACTGGATGGAACAATTAAAAACGGAGAGTCAAGGCATACAAGTCTGAAAGACGTGTCAGACTTTGATTACAAAGACGGAGGATGCCTGTGGTGAGAACACAAAATAGGTAGTCGTGCGAGATGCGAGCCTAGAACGAGGTGGGAGCCCCACGGCCGTACAGTAACAATCTGGACATGCAGCTACCTAGGGGAAACGTACGTGCGAGGGCCCGGTATGCCGGCCTGATCCATGTGGACTGGATGGATCAATTAAAAAAGGAGAGTCTAGGCATACAAGTCTGAAAGACGTGTCAGACAAATTACAAAGGCGGAGGATGCCTGTGGCGAGAACAGGCTAATAATAACCTCGGCTTAGTTTGGTTCAAGTGGACGAGAAAGAATGTTATGAGTATTGCACGTGTGACGTATGTACTATGGGCGAGTAGACTGCATGCCAGTCAATTATAAAACGAAGTCTCAGCCCATATGGACCCATAGGCGTGATAGGTCTGGAACAACTGAAACATAGAAACATAGCAAGTGACGGCAGATAAGAACCAGTAGGCCCATCCAGTCTGCCCAACCTCTGAATACTTTCCTTTAGTACCTGCCCATATCGTATTTCTAGCTTGGCCTTATGCCTAACCCATGCTTGCTTAAATGCCTTTACTGTATTAACATCTACCACTTCTGCTGGAAGGCTATTCCATGCATCCACTACCCTTTCCGTAAAGTAATATTTCCTGATGTAACCATTAAACCTTTAAAACTGGAGCTCGCCTACCCTGACTACAATGGAAGGTGTAAGTATAGAACTTGCGTGCGTGATAGAAAATGAAATATGAAGCCACGGTAGGTTATGTAAGGTATATACAAGCAGGTCAACTCACCAAGGCTTATGACGGACAACGATGGAAACCGTAAAATATATCAGCCCCCCCCAGGAACCTAATACAACATAAAATATCTATGCACATATATGTGCCAAAGTACACAACCCCTCAGGACTACCGGTGAAGCACGTACTTCCCACGTAAAGCAATAAATTGGATCAGTAGTGGAAGTTGGAGCACCAAGGGTTAAAAGACATTCTAACACTAAACCAACAGCCAATCCGGCATAAAGAGTGGACAAACCGGCATTTTTTACCTGGTAGCTGAAAGAGGTACGGAGCGAAGCAACGAGTAGGATACCGGAACAACGCTAACAGAACTGACTGTGTACTTGGCCGCCCGCCAAAACTTCAAGTGTGCTACTCAGGAAAAGTGTGACCCTGACTCAACACATAGCACCTGAGGGTGAGCGGTAGGGGGTTAAGTAGACTCCGCCCACAAATACGGCCATTGCCATAGTCTCTAACATATACGCTTATCTATTATTTTGCGGCGTGTAACTCACTGACTGTGCCCCTTTCGCGGCGGCCGCCTGTGTTTCCCCTGCTGCACCTGTACAGGTTTCCCTGTGGGGTTACTGTTGGCGTGTTGTCTAAGCTGGGCTGCCGCTCCGCCTTATTGGCTAATATCGCCTTCTCACACATCTACACATGTGTATTTTTTTATTTTATTTTTTTATTATTATTATGACATTACATATGTAAATAACCGTGGTTCCCTCACTGGGGTCATCCCTTCCATGTTGCCTACCGCGCGCATGTGGGTGCCGTGTTCCCTGCGGGGTTCCGGTTCCATTCTGTTTCTGCACTGTCTCCTCGGTGCCTGCTCCCCCAGATGAGTGGTGGCTCTCTGTATTTTGGTGACCATTATGTTACGTCTATCTTTTTACACACTGTGCTGGCACTTCCACTGATCGGTGGTCGTTGCCTCGGTACTCCTCACACACCAACACATGCATGGCGCTTGACTCTATGTACACATATCTCTTATACTAGTTTTTTTTGTTTTGTCTTTGTGCGTCTTACATACACACTCTGTGCTAGCACTTACACATTCACATATCATACATTCTCTAAACGCTCTTCATAGAGAGCCGCCACTATAATAGATCTAAAGCCGATATTGTCCGTCTGCAAGAGACCCATTTTCGCAAATCCAATATCCCCAAGTTCTGGGACACAAGGTTTCCCACGCATTTCCACTCTGCAGCACCAGATAAACACAACGGTGTGTCCATCCTCATACATAAACATCTGCATTTCCAAACTCTTAACTCCTTATCCGATCCTGGTGGCCGATTCCTCTGTTTGGATGGTCTGATCAATGACCAACCAGTTACAATTTTTAATGTATATGCTCCAACTCCACCAACGTCTCTCTTCTTCGATGAGTTGGCCCGATTGCTTCTCACAGCGCCACTGGGTGGCCTTATACTCGGAGGGGACTGTAACTTGGTGATGGACCCGTATCTGGATAGAACTCTGTCGGTGGCACGTACTTGCCCGAGACACATTTTTAAGCCTCTACGGCATTCTCAAGTCAATGGGACTGTGATGCTTGGCGACTTCTCCATCCATCCGATAGAGACTACTCCTTTTATTCGCATCGGCAAACCATGTACTCTAGACTCGACTACTTTTTTCTTAATCAACGCCTGCTCCCATCGCTTCTGGGCTCTTCAATACATGAGATTTCCTGGTCCAACCATGTTACGGTGGAGATTTCCCTGTCAGCCTCCCAATCTGCGCCCGCTCTGGCACCTGAATGACGCTCTGCTCCTCGATCCGGAGGTTAGAGGGATTATCACCCAATCTCTTTCCGACTTTTACAGAGCATTTGACCCCTGACGTCTTGAAGCGGAAACGTCTTCAATAACAGATTCAAGATCTTACAGACTCACCGACAAAACTACAAGCGGACCATAAACGTTGCGATGACCAGCGTCTCCTCCGCGATATTGTCACAACTCAGGGACAATTGAATATGTTACTGTCCACGGACTCCATCAGGGCGATTCTCCAAACCCGACAGAAATTTTTTGAAAAAGCAAACAAGCCAGACACTATGATGGCGAGAAAGCTCCGGGATCTCACTCGTTCCAGGACTGTGCGGGTCATCAAAACCAGGGCAGGTTCCCTATCGTCAGATCCAGCGACTATATCTGAACGGTTTGCCGAATATTACTCCTACCTTTATGATGGGAAGAAGACCTCTTCTTCCCCGCCACTCCCGTCGGACGCTCAACAATTTCTTTTGGACTGTAAGCTCCCCTCGCTCTCCGCCGAGATGCTTGGCAGCATTAATGTGCCCATTACAGTGGATGAAGTTTCGGCAGCTTTGAAGCTGTTTAAAAACTCAAAAGCATCGGGCCCCGATGGGTTGACGGCCAAATATTATAAATCCTTTGCCGCATGTCTTCTTCCTCATTTGACGACCTTGTTTAATTCCTTCCTCATGGGCACAGCACGACCATCTCTGGACATGCAGAGGGCCAAGATCGTGATGATCCCTAAGGAGGGGAAAGACCCTTCTCTCTGCACAAGCTATAGGCCGATCTCCCTCATTAACATTGATCTGAAACTTTTCGCTAAAATCCTTGCCCTTCGGTTGAATGTGCTCCTACCTAGTCTGGTTCACTCTGACCAAGTGGGCTTTATCCCGGGTAGGGAGGCCCCAGATAATATGCGCAGAACGCTGAACCTGCTCCACACGTGTCGTGGGACTCCATTGATGTTCCTGTCCTTAGATGCTGAGAAGGCCTTCGACCGAGTGGACTGGTGGTATCTATGGTCTACTATGCAAGCCTTCAGTTTTGCTGGAGCCTTTTTGAAGGGTGTGCAGGCCCTCTACTCCCATTCATTACTCCCATCCATCAGCTGTAGTTGATATAGGCACTTTTCACTCTAGACCCTTCCTGATTCAGGGTGGGACTCGTCAGGGGTGCCCCTTATCGCCCCTTTTATTTGCTTTGGCCAAAGAACCTCTGGCTCAAGCTGTTTGTCTACATCCCGATATTAAGGGCCTCTCAGTGGGACACAATGTTTATAAACTCAGTTTGTTTGCTGACGACGTCTTGCTATCCCTGACGTCTCCCCTTACATCCCTGCCTTACCTGTACCAACTGCTGGGGAGGTTTGGGAAGCTGTCCGGATATATGGTTAATTCAGATAAATGTGAAGCTTTGAATGTTACTCTATCCGCCCCAGTGGTGAAGCTTTTATCTCTCAATTTCTACTTTAAATAGCAGACGCTTTCTATTCGCTCTCTTGGCATTAACATTACCCCTTCCCATCTGCAGATGTATGCGGCCAACTATCCACAACTCCTCTTGCGCCTGAAGCGTGACCTAACAACATGGTCGTCCTGTGCTCTGTCTTTTATGGGGAGAGTTTATGCGGTAAAGATGACACTATTGCCCAGGCTTCTTTATTTGTTCCGCTCTATCTCACTGCCAATCCGGAAGAAAGATGTCACTAGTCTCCAGAGAGCGATTGAACGATTTGTCTGGCAAGGCCGCAGGAGTTGACTTGCTAAGGCTACCCTCTATAGACCAAAAACAGCCGGCGGAATATCTATGAATATTACGTTGCTGCACAACTGGCGATGCTGCTGTCCCTCTCTCTGTGGCTCCTTCCATACCCCGATGGGTCCAACTGGAATCAGATCTCTGCTCCAGAGTTCATCTGGGGTGGCTTATGTGGCACTCCTCCCTCGACAAATCCATGATCTCTGCCTGCCCCACTGTGTCGCATTCCCTTCTCCTTTGGTACCACCTACGATATCGATTACGACTTACCAGCCAAGGTTCTCGGCTGACGCCGCTCTTCCAGAATCGGGACTTCCTCGCCAGGTATGAAGTCGGCCCATTCCAATGGTGGATTTCGAAAGGCATTGTCACGATAGGGGACCTGCTCCTGAATGAGAAACCCTGCTCTTCTCAACAGCTGGTGTCTCGCTATGAGCTTCCAGAGGCCGAAACCTTCCGGTTTCATCAGCTTTCACATTTAGTCCTCCTCTTTCTGAAGCGTCACCCGCCACATGGAACATGTACTAACATTTTATGAACACGCAAGCCGCCTTCAACACAAACAGCGAGGAGCAATTTCTCAACTGTACAATCACATGCTGGGGATCACGTTTCCGTCTTCGCCTCTGTTTGAACAGCGTTGGGAGACAGACCTAGGACAGCCGCTTGTGCCGTCTGAATGGGGGGAGATATACGAAAACGTCTGGAAGGTTACCGCATGCACTCTGGTTCAGGAGAACTGCTTTAAAGTACTTTCGCGTTGGCACCTTACACCTTCCAGACTCCACCGTGTGTTCCCAACACAGTCCCCTCTCTGCTTTAGAGGTTGCGCTGAGGAGGGGACAACTTTACACACGTGGTGGTCATGCCCTCAGGTTGCGTCTCTTTGGTCTTACTTCTTTGACAGGTTGAGTGAAGTCCTTGGTGTACGGCTGCAACCCGACCCCTGGACGGCCCTCCTTTGCAGAAACTACCCATTGGATACTTTGACCAAACCAGCACACCGTTTAATTTTTCGAATTTGTACGGCGCCCCTGCCATCCCTTTTATTGACGCTAAAATTTGGGACATGCTCAAGTTAGAAAAAAAATCACTGCATATTTACATAACACGTCGCACCTATTCTACCTCACATGGGATCCTTGGCTAGACAAATTTGCCCCACCTCACGTCGCTGTATCCTGTATATGAGAGTCGTCACTCCCTTTTTTTTTTAATCCTTCCTCCCCCCTTTCCCTCTATTTCCCTCTTTCTATCTGTGCCTCTCTGGCTTTTCTCCAACTGCAGATTTCCATTGCTATTGTTGAGCGCTGTGGCAGTATTAGATGCGAAATGCATTATATTGGCTTCCTCATGCCTATTTTTTATTATACAATCGCTGTTTCTGTTTATCATAGAGGGTCTGTTGTGCTAGGGGAGAGGATGGCTAGAAGGCTGGAGGAGTTTTTAAACTAGTGGTGGGGGGAGGGACACAGAGATCTTGAAAATGGAGTGCAGAAAGGAGTGGGGCTTCAGATCAGAACAAGGGGGGTGGAGATGGGGGGAGGGGCAAGATCAGAACAGAGGAGGTATGTATTAATAAAAATTCTCATAAAATTCAAGAGACTCAGGGTAATATTAAATGTATGCTTGCTAATGCAAGGAGCCTAAATAACAAAATGGGAGAACTAGAGGCAATAGCATACACTAACCAATATGATATAATAGGCATAACAGAAACATGGTGGGATGAGAGCCATGACTGGGCAGTTAACTTAAAAGGTTATACATTATATAGGAAGGACAGAAAAAGCAGGAAGGGAGGAGGAGTATGCTTGTATGTTAGCAACGAGCTAAAGTAAAATATTAAGCATCTTGAAGGCGACAAGGGATTTGTGGAAGCTTTATGGGTAGATATCAACTTGGGGCAAAAAAAAAGGAAAAGAACTACTGGTTGGGATATGTTATAAACCACCTAATGTTAATAATGATGAGGAAGAGCAGCTGTTAGAACAAATTGAGAAAGCTGCACATCTGGGTAACACGTTAATTATTGGAGATTTTAATTACCCGGAAATAAATTGGGATAGAGGGACTAGTAGTTCTGCAAGGGGATCCAGGTTGGGGATCCAATGTTGATCTGTTAAATGACACCTTCATGTCACAACTGGTACAAGCACCAACTAGAAAGGATACTTGTTTGGATCAACAATGATAACAAACAATGTTGATCTTGTGTCTAACATTCAAGTTGGGGAGCACTTGGGTAATAGTGATCACAATATGGTCTCTTTTGAAATAAACTCAAAAAAGAAATTGCCCATGGGGAATACTAAAACGTATAATTTTAAGAAGGCCAATTTCAATAAGATAAGGGCAGCTTTACAACTTAAAAACTCTTCAGGGATAAAAATACTGAGGAAAAATGGAGTATTTTCAAACAAATATTAGCAGGGTACACTTCTCAGTATGTACCACTAGGAAACAAATATAAAAGAAACAAATTGAAACCGATGTGGCTTAGTGGGGTCGTTAAGCAGGAAATTAAAAATAAGAAAATGGCTTTTACAGCATTTAAATCAGGCAAATCAGAGGCATCCTATATAAGATATAAGGAAGCCAATAAAGCATGCAAAAAAGTGATTAGATGGGCTAAACTAGAAAATGAGAGGGTGATTGCCAAAGAGAGCAAAACTAACCCCAAAAAATTCTTTAAGTACATAAATTCTAAAAAAACGAAGAATGAAAACGTAGGTTCATTAATAACAGAGAGGGGAGTGTTGGTTAAGGAGGACCAGGAAAAAGCAGAAACTTTAAATAAGTATTTTTCCTCAGTATATGTTATGGAGGAACCTATGGCAATGGAGATACATAGGACCACTGAGAAAAATTTTCAGTCAAACTGTGAGTGGATGGCCCAGGACAAGGTGCTGCAGCAACTAAAGAAAATTAATGTTAACAAGGCTCCAGGGCCTGACGGTATTCACCCACGAGTACTTAAGGAGCTGTGTCAGGAAATAAGTGAACCTCTGTTTCTAATCTTTCGGGATTCTTTTCTTTCAGGAATTGTACCAGAGGATTGGAGGAAGGCAGATGTGGTTCCTATTTTCAAAAAGGGTTCCAACTCTGTGAGCCTAACTTCCGTTGCTGGGAAAGTATTTGAAGGGCTGTTTAGGGATAATATTCAAGAATTCCTTGGGAAGAATAGTATTATTAGCATAAATCAGCATGGTTTTATGAAACATAGGTCATGTCAAACTAATTTAATTGCATTCTACGAAGAAGTAAGTAGAAGTGTAGATCAGGGTGTTGCAGTGGATGTAATCTACTTGGATTTTGCCAAGGCGTTTGACACGGTTCCACACAATAGGTTAGTATTCAAACTGAAAGAAATTGGCCTAGATGCAAATTCTTGCTCTTGGGTAGAACATTGGCTTAGAGGTAGAGAACAGAGAGTTGTTATAAATGGTAAATTTTCAAGCTGGTCAAAAGTGGTAAGTGGTGTCCCTCAGGGTTCCGTTCTGGGACCAATTTTATTCAACATATTTATAAATGACCTGGCAGGAGGCATTGAAAGTCATGTTTCTGTGTTTGCAGATGACACAAAACTAGGTAAAGTTATACAGGGCGAGCAGGATATTACTGTGCTGCAGAGGGATCTAGATAGACTGGGGGACTGGGCACTCAAATGGCAGATGAAATTCAATGTAGATAAATGTAAAGTTATGCACTTCGGGGTAGCGAATGCACAAGCAACCTACACCCTAAACGGTAGTGAATTAGGGGTAATGACAAATGAGAAGGATTTGGGAATTGTTATAGACAACAAACTAGGCAACAATGTGCAGTGTCAGTCTGCGGTTGCTAAGGCCAGTAAGGTATTGTCGTGTATAAAAAGGGGCATCAAGTCGCGGAATAAAGATATAATTTTGCCTCTGTATAAATCAATGGTAAGGCCGCACCTTGCTGTGCAATTTTGGGCACCTTTTCTAAAGAAGGATATCATAGCACTAGAAAGGGTGCAGAGGCGGGCTACAAAATTAATAAAAGGAATGGAGCACTATAGTTATGAAGAAAGGTTAACTAATTTAAATCTGTTTAGTTTAGAAAAACGTCGCCTCAGAGGGGATATGATAACGTTATATAAATATATTCGGGGCCAATACAAACCATTGTGTGGAAATCTGTTCATAAACAGGACTATGCATAGGACACGTGGTCATGCATTTAGACTGGAAGAAAGGAGATTTAGACTAAAGCAGAGGAAAGGGTTTTTTACAGTAAGGACAGTAAGGATGTGGAATTCTCTGCCTGCAGAGGTAGTTTTATCAGCGCCTGTACAGACGTTTAAACTGCAACTGGATGGATACCTGGAAAAACATAATATTCGGGGATATAATCTTTAATTATGGGGAAACAGCTTATTGATCCAAGGAGAAATCTCACTGCCATTTTGGGGTCAAGAAGGAATTTTTTTCCCTGGTTAGTGCAAAATTGGAAAGAGCGAAGCCGGGGTTTTTTGCCTTCTTTTGGATCAAACAGCAACAAATTAACAGATATAGGAAAGGCTGAACTTGATGGACGCATGTCTTTTTTCAGCCTATGTAACTATGTAACTATGTAATATCTCTCCGCTCCACGATTGTCACAGTGTGAGCTATGTATCTTTTCAATACTTCTCTTGTGGTTGTTTACTTTTCTTGTCACTCAAATTGATGTATCTACGTCTTACCAGCCATGTTATGTCGCTGGTCACAGCTGCTCTGGAAATCTTGTTTTGTCTTCCTGATATTAAATAAAATAAAAATACTTCTCAAAAAAACCAGCCTTGGTCTCAAAGGTACAAGAAATAAAAAAACAGCCTGGTCATTAAGGGGTTAAAAACATACAAAAATGAATAATTCTGAAATCACAAGAAAGATCAATTTGAAATGCAATTAGGATAAAGCAAACATGATACTATTTTGGGTACAGAAAAAAAAAACAACCGAACTCTTACATTAAGATTTAAGAATAATACACAAAAAACAAACAGAATAATAGAACAAGAGTTTTTTCACCAAAGTTAATTGGTCAGGTTTAAAAAAAACGATTATAGTTCTTTGTATAACTTACTCAGTAAGAAAGATAAAATTAAAGAAATTGAGTCATCCTAAACAGATGAAGAGTTATTAAATAAGTATATAACTACTGATGAAATCTCTAATTTTTATAGTTACATAGTTAGTTACATAGTTACATAGGCTGAGAAAAAGACATGTGTCCATCAAGTTCAGCCTTTCCCACATCTATTAATTGCTGTTGATCCAAAAGTAAGCAAAAAAATCCAGTTTGTAGCTCTTTCCAATTTTGCAACAAACTAGGAAAAACAATTCCTTCATGGCCCCAGAATGGCAGTCAGATCTTTCCTTGGATCAAGAAGCTGTTTCCCCATAACTTCAAAATTATATCTCTGAATATTATGTTTTTGCAAGTATTCATCCAGTTGCTGTTTAAACATCTGTACAGACTCTGATAAAACCATTTATTTTGCCATAGATTAAATCTCCTTTCTTCCAGTCTAAGTGTGACCACGTGTCATATGCATAGTCCTGTTTATAAATAGATTTCCAGACAATGTTTTGTATTGGTCCCGAATATATTTATATAATGCTATCATATCCCCCCCCCCGAGGCGCCGTTTTTCTAAACTAAACAGATTTAAATTTGTTAACCTTTCTTCATAACTAAATAAGTTCCTTTTATTAATTTTGTAGCCCACCTCTGCACTTTTCCTAGTGCTAGAATATCCTTCTTTAGAATAGGTGCCCAAAATTGCACAGCATATTCAACGTGTGGTCTTACCATTGATTTATAAAGAGGCCAAATTATATTTTTATCCCACGAATTGATGCCCCTTTTTATACATGACAATACCTTACTTGCTGACTGACATTGCACATTGTTGACTAATTTGTTGTCTATAACAATTCCCAAATCCTTCTTATTTGTTATTATCCCTAATTCACTACCATTTAAGTTCCTTGTGCATTCCTTATCCCGAATTGCATAACTTTGCATTTATCTACCGTATTTCCCCATGTATAAGAAGCACCTTTTTTCGAAAAATGTGGGGTCTAAAAACTGGGTGCGTCTTTATACAGTGGTTGTAGATTGTAGATTGCAGTCACTACTTCCCAGTACCTCCACACTGCTCAGACAGCAACTCACCTAACAGTAAGTATAAAATTAATATTTGGGCTGCTGAAAGTTAGGGGAGGTGGGGGTTAATTTAGGGGCAGTTATGGTTAATGGGGTGTTTAGGATTAATTTAGGGGCAGTTATGGTTAATGGGGTGTTTAGGGTTAATTTAGGGGCAGTTATAGTTAATGGGGCGTTTGTTAATTTAGGGTCACTTATGGTTGATGGGGTCTTTAGGTTTAATTTAGGGGCAGTTCATGGATGGGAGTGATGAGGATGATGAGTACGAATTTTATGATAATACATTTTTGTTTTTCATATTTCGGGCCCCAAAATTATACATGGGAGCCTCTTATACATGGGGAAATACGGTACATTCAATTTCCATGTTGCAAGCTCATTAAAAATAAACAAGACCCAAAGCCCTGATGTATATTCAGCTAACATATATAAGATCCTAAGTCTGATGATAACTCCACTATTGACAAGAGTACATAAAGAAATATTACAGAATAAGAGATTCTCAATCGAGACGTTACATGCCAAGATATATATATATATATTGAATATACCTATACCTATATTGAAACCTGATAAAGATCCCAATTATGTTGCTAAGTATCACCTAATTTCATTAATAAATATGTTCAAATATATTCTAAAATCTGATCACAAAGATTAAAACCATTGATACTTAAACTCCAAGGCCAAGGTTTTCGGGATCCTCCTCTCTGGCAGCGGGTGAACATCTGCTCTATGCGCGCAGACAACCTCCGCTTTAGCCAAGCACTTCCGCTGGGCCTTATACGATGGAGCACCAGTGCGACATGACCTTTTCATGACAGTCATAGAAGTCCCTACTAAAAGCGCTGGGTAGCAACGGAGGGAGTCTGAAACATGGGGGGGGGTAAGTTTCTGGATGCACTGGTAAGTCTGGAGGTATAAGGCATATGTGGGGGCAGAGTAGCATATGTGGGGGTATAAGGCATATCAGGGGCAGAGTGGCATGTAAGGGGGTATAAGGCATTTCTTGGGGGCAGAGTGGCAAGCCTAGAGGCAGATGTGGGGGCAGGTGGACAAAGAAAAGGAAATAAAAACAAAAATGCATCTTCTCATAATTTTTATTAAATATGAAACAATAGTTTACATGTGAATTCATGTTTACTACTAAAACTTTTTAGGGTAGTCTTATATTCAGGCTTTTTCTTTTTTTCCTAAATTAATATTCAAATTTGGGGGGATCATTTTATAATCAGGGTCAAATACGGTAATCCTTAAAACCTTCCATACATTGTAAAAAGTAGGAGACTGCTAGTATCCTTTGGCATGCTACTATACAGAGACTCAACATCTAGCTTGCACAAAAACAAGTAAAGATAAAAATATTTGAAGGGCTGTCTTAGTATGCCGGACATAGAATGCTGATTTAACCACAAACAGATTTATATTCTTATCTACAGTCTCATTTTCAGTTAGGTTATATTTTCCCAAAATGATCAGTCTCACAGAGGGATTGCTGTTTTTATGCACCTTAGGTATACTACCTATAGTAGGTTTTGAATTGTATATAAACCATTCTTTCCTGAGAAAGCAATTGTGTCGCTAATGCTTCATCCAAAATGGTTTTAAACTCTGCACCCCCTGACAGGTATGCCAAACTCTACAAGATGCAGCTCTCCCTCCATAGAGTGTTTTGACAACCCACTATCAAGGCGTTTTTTGGCCTTTCTGGGCGTCAGGTGTTTCTTCCCAGGAGTTTCAAGCCGTGGATCCACGTTCCAAGGTCAACACAGTTCTTCTAGGGGAAGAGGAGTCGACGTGGAAAGACACAATATAATACAGATAGGTCTCCCATTTCCTTGTTGTGCCAATCATTTAACTGCTGGAAGGCTTGCTTTTTTCACTCAGGCTTGGGCCAACCTTGCCTCGGATGCTTGGGTCCTGTAAACCGTTCAAGGTTTTGTGATAGATTTTCTCACAAAGCCAGAACGAGACCCCAACCGATGGTAGTACCAGAAGACCATCAACGTTTTATAGACCCAGAAATACAAAGCCTGTCCGACAAGGGTGCAATCCAGTGGGCTCCGCAGGATGGTTCAGAAGAAATCTGAGGAGTATCAACCGGTCATTAACTTGTGCCAGCATAATGTGTTTGTGGTGCACGAGACTGGACTTGAAAGACGCTTATCTGTCCGTTCCAATAGCCCAGGAATGTGGCTGGTCAATTCACCTGTCTCCCATTCGGACTGAGCTCTGCACCAAACTTCTGAAGACAGTGATGGCACACCTGAGAGGAAGAGGATACAGATGTATAGCGTACCTAGACGACTTGCTTTTCTTTTGCTAAGGAGCTCCCAGGCTATGCTTACAAAACGAGATAAGCGGTGCAGTTATTGGAACCCTTGGGCTTTGTGGTCGATCGCGACAAGTAGGTGTTAACGTCCGCTCGTGTTGTCCAGTTTTTGGGGTTCGAGATCGACTCCATGCAATGCACTCTTCGCCTACCACATACGAAGATGACAACAATTCAGAAGGAGCTGAGGTGGACACTGCGCCAGGATCAAATTCCCCTTCGACAACTGGCCCCTATGGTGAGAGTGCTATTGTCGTCCATTCAAGAAATTTTTTCGGGTCCACTCCACAATTGGGCTATGTAACTGTTGACGGCCTTGTTTCTCAGGCAGCGACCTTCTTATGACCAGCTGATCCCTCTGACCGAGGAGGGGAGGATGGAACTGCGTTGATGGATCCGGCATATAGAGGCATGGAATGACACGCCATTTTCGGTTCAGTGCCAGATTTCGTAGTGGAATCAGACGCCAGCCTTTGTGGCTGGGGCACGTTGTGCGCAGGTTCGCCTATGGGCGGGGTCCAGGGTCAGTGGTGGAGGAAGGATTACACATCAACTGCCTGGAGTCGATAGCAGGATTCTTCGATATACGGAGTTTGGCGAAAAGGCATGCCAAATTGCTGTGCATGGACAATGTCTCAGCGGTACAATATATAAATCTTTTAGGGGGGTCGCACTCTGTCCGAGGTTAACAAAGACATCTTTCAGTTTTCTTTTCGCCGCAGTATCACTCCTTAAGGCAGCCTATCTTCCGTGAGAGACCAACCTCACTGCAGACTGGTTTTCACATGACTGGAGGGATGCCAGCGACTGGACGTTGGACGGAGCAGTATTTCTCATGCTTCAGGACCAACGAGGACGTTGGACGGAGCAGTATTTCTCATGCTTCAGGACCAACGAGGTAATTCTGCGTTAGATCTGCAAAGTTCTTCAGTTTTTCAGCTGGCTTCCAGATCCAGAGGCGTTGGTGGTGAATGCATTGCTGCAACATTATGCATTCCCTCCATTCGCATGCCCTCTATGTGTAATATAATTTATGACAATAGTGAGGGATCTCCTGGGATTAAGGGAATGAGGAGGACACCTCTTATGAATACCTTTGATTTGTGACAAATAACCTTTATATGATATGTTACCGGAGCATATATCAGCTTGATCAGTGCAAATATCTGTTGATTACTGCTCAACTTTCTATTGATCTGCTCTGTCTCAGGACCTAAGCGTTTTTAGCCTTCAATAGGGTAGCTAAGAAATATGAGCTCAATGATTTAGTAATGTGTTTACAATGATATGGTCTACAATGTCATTTTAATGACTATGTGATATATTTAAATATGGTCTATTAAGTGGTTTGGCTAGTATTGTTAGACAAGCTAATCTCATATTTTGAGTATGGGAGATCACCAGTAACAGGACTTAATCTCCATTATGGCTATTCAGCTCTCTGTGTGCTATATGTGTACAATAAGTAACACCCCTCACCTCGCTCTTAAATGGTTTACTGTGGCAGGGTTTATCCTCGCTGCAAATATTCTCCCTATTCCATAGTACCACGACAGTCGGTACCTACTTATGATTAATGAGATAGGATGCACTAAATATCATGAATGTACAGTATGTTTTAGGACTGCTCAGGGGTTAATGTCATGCAGTAAAAAAGAATTCGCTGTTCTCCGGTATCTTCTGTGTCCTCCAGACAGCCTGTATCTACTGTGACTTCACGGGGGATAGTGTAATGCAGCTCTGTTGTTCCCCAAGTTTACGTTAATGGCATGAAGTATCAATACAATGTATGCTCTCAAGCTGACTATACTAACATTCCTTTTTCACAGACTTCTCTGTGTTAGCAAGCCATTTCTGCTTTCTACTCTTTTTTCCTGGTATGCTGTTAAGCCAATTAGCAACCAGGGATTTGGCTATGCGGTCAAATTAGGCTCCAGCGCTATCTTTCTAAACCTGCCCCATGGGTCTCCGTGATTCCAGTGATCCCCTGATGAGACCATAGTGATCACAATGGGAAAGCATGCATCGAGCACAATTTATGTCTTATCTATGAGGATAGTGAAGTCCTCGCTTAAATTATTTAGGCATGGCATAGATGTATTGACAGCTTAGTTTTTCCACTGTTGTTTAGCCTTACAGTGGGGTTGTTTGGGGACATACTATGTGCTATAGGTATGTCTCTCCGCCCCCCCTCCCCAAGTTACCGGTACTTCCGAGTTCCCGGTGCTTGGTCCAGGCAAATCACGGGGAACTCTGATCTCTGACAGCCAAGGAATGTCTGCGCGATGGACGCTCTACACGCTGCCTGGACTACGCACAGAGGACTCAGAAGCTCCGGTAAGTTTGGAGGAGGGAGGGGGAGGGAGTGTTAAATAGGGGGCATAAGGCATTTCTGGAGGCAGAGTGCCCTGTGAAATGCCTTTTAACTCCCTTAATGCCACTCTGCCTCCAGAAATGCCTTTTAACCCTCTATACGCCACTCAGCCTCCTGAAATGCCTTATACCTCCCTATATGCCACTCTGCCCCATAATATGCCTTTTAACCCTCTAAATGGCATTTAGAGGGTTAAAAGGCATATTATGGGGCACAGTGGCATATAGGGGATATAAGGCATTTCTGGGGCAGAGTGACAAGCCAGGGGGCAGATGTGCATAACTGGGGGGGGCAGGTTGAATAAAAAAAGGAAACAAAAACAAAATATTTTTCTCAAGCATAGCTTTTATTAAAAAAAAAATTGTTCACATAGTTTACACGAATTAACATTTACTGGTAAAACTTTTTTCCTATAGGGTCGTCTTATATTCAGGCTTTTTCTTTTTTTCATAAATTAATATTCAGATTTTGGGGGGTCGTCTTATAATCGAGCAAATACGGTAAAACTTTTCAACACTTTCAGTGATTATTTTTTAAATTTATTTGGAGAAGGAAAATATAGAATATCTCGGATACTGACCAATTTAAATTTAAATATGGGGGACTATCTATCCCAGATGTAATAAATCTTACTGATGCTTATGGAAACCATGCATTTGCAATTTGGTTACCTAATAAAAGTTGCAAATACTAAATGACATTATTAAAACTTTTAAGAACAACATTTAGGTCAGAAGAAATTTCAAAAAGCCCCTATAGAAGTTTTAGAATTTGCCATTAAAGATATAAACTTTTTGGAACAGAAATATTCTAATTTAAATCTTATAAATCTGTTTGATGGAGTGTCACGGAAACCTCCATGCCATGGGCTTCTGGAGGGGACTGAATGCCAGCCTCCATCCTACAGACTATGGGCCCTGGTACAGAGTGCCACGTTACCCAAAGTACAAGAGAATCTGAAGACCGTGGAGCTTGGACAGATTTGGGATTCCTGTATTTTGGGAGGGGGTTTTGTGTGTTTTTTACTCTCCATCGGGTCAGGACTTACAGGACAGAGGCCTCTATGGCCAGTATGTGTACCTGGATCTGATATCCAGCAGGTTTCAGCCAGAAGTCAGGGAATCCCCGGTGTTTACCATCTTCCCCAGACTACAATAGCGACCCCCTACTGGGCTGAGTGCAAATACTGACCTGATGGAGAACTTTGTGTGGCTTGTTGTGTCTATTGTATGTAAATTACCCCATTGTACTGTTTAACTACCTGTTTAAGTACTGTTTAATTGTTGGTGTCCCGGCAGGAGGAAGCAACGTTTGGTGGGAGTACCCAGACGGGGTACAGGGCGTCCCGTCACATGGAGTTCATTTCAGTCACTTTAGTAAACTTTAGGACAAATAAGGACTACAATGAAAAGATAAACTTTGTTGTTTTTTTTTTTTAAATCTGTCTCAAGAGGCCATTGGAGCAATCGACTAGTTATAGGACATGGTGACATCACAGATTTATGTCTCTTTAGAGGGCTTTTATTTTTTGTATTGATTGAGAAGCTTCAGGGGGGACTTGGTACTAGATATCACCTAGAAAAGCAGAACTCCTCATTGCAAGGGCATGCAGACTGCTTCATTAGGTCACTGACAAACCTGAGGCAGAGGGATACTCTAATAAATGTGCTTTTGCAGTAACAACAAAGGTTCACTAGTATGCTGCCTGGTTCAATTCTTTAGTCGATAAGATAGAGAGGAACTCTGGAACACTCAGAGCCAACCAGGATGTGATAAAATATGCTGAGAGAACATGAGTGGCTCCTGATTGGTCAGTTCTCATGCTCTATCCAGAGTGAATTCTCTCACATGCAATTGGCTGCCATGCCTATTCTGTGTTATTGAATCCCAGTGTCACATGGCGCTGTTACTTTCAATTTCTAATAATAAAAAATGTATACTTATGTGCAGTCAGTTTTCTTCTTAATTCAGGTTATCCTCTCGACCAGAATTACGGATTATAATACGACCCCCAAAATTTGAATATTAATTTAGGGAAAAAAGAAAAAGCCTGAATATATCTGGAACTGTACCAACAGCCTTCAAGCATGCGCTAATCACACTCATTCTAAAAAATCCTTCCTCAGATCCCATCTGTCTGACTAACTACCGCCCTATCTCTCTGCTTCCTTTTACCTCTAAACTGCTTGAACGGATTGTGTACAATCGCCTTACTAACTTCCTCTCTTCTAATTCCCTCCTTGACCCACTACAGTCTACCTGTCTTCTCCTGATCTCTCTCCACCTCTCATGTCCTGTATTACCAATTGCGTGTCTGCTATTTCTTCATGGATGTCACAACGCTACCTGAAACTTAATCTTTCTAAAACTGAACTCATTATCTTCCCTCTTTCCATCTCCACTCCACTACCTGAATTCTCTATCACCATTAACAACACGACTATCTCTCCTACTAACCATGCCCGATGCCTTGGGGTCATCCTTGACTCTAACCTTTCCTTCATCCCTCACATTCAGTCCCTCTCCAGATCCTGCCGCTTGCACCTAAAAAACATCTCTCGCATCCATCCATTCCTCACCCAAGAATCCACAAAAACTCTGGTTCATTCACTTATCATTTCCCATATTGACTACTGCAACACTCTTCTGGTTGGCATTCCACTTGACTCTCTCCTCTACACTGTGTCCTAAATGCTTCTGCTAGGCTTTTCTTTCTTGCACGCCACTCCTCTTCTGCTTCCCCACTCTGTTGAAACCCTCCACTGGCTCCCAATTTTATAGCAAGACAGGCTTCATATTTGCATTACTTCCTTTACTGAAATCCTCCAGCATTAAAGAAATATTTAACATGTTAGAATAAAAAACAACCAATCAAAACAAAACAGAGTGTATAAATTCCTGCTCAGACCCTCCAACATCCTCTTTCTTTGCTGATTCCACCGAACCTTCAGCATTCACCCTCCCTTCCAACATTCAAAAAACATCTTAAAACTCACTTCTTAAGAGAAGCATACCATCTCAGCTGCTAGAGCTTCCTTGTCATTGATACAATCACCACACTACCTCTCACCTTTCTCTTTGCCTTATGTTTGTCACCCCATTCCCTCAAGATTGTAAGCTTGTGAGCATGGCTCTCTCCACCTAATGTATCGGTTTGTCTTAGTCTGTCAATTCTCGTCTTGTCATACCCCTTTAATATATGTATTGTATTAAGCGCTATATAAAAAAAAAGATAATAATAATAATATAAGACTACCCTATAAGAAAAAAGATTTACTAGTAAATATTAATTCACATGTAAACTATTTTTTCATATTTAATAAAAACTATGATTGAGAAAAATGCATTTTTTGTTTTTATTTCCTTTTGCCAACCTGTCCCAGATATGCCTTATACCCGCTTATATGCCACTCTGCCCCCCAAAAATGCCTTATATGCCTATATGCCACTCTGCCTCCCAGATATGCCTTTTAACCCCCTTATATGCCACTCTGCCTCCAGAAAGCCCTTATACTCCCCATATGCCATTCTTACCCTCCCACGACTTACCAGTGCATCCCTAGACTTGTCCCCCATGCTTCAGATTCCTTGGCGTCTAGTAGGGGCAGTCGGTGGAGGTCTGCACGATGTGCACAGACAACCTCCGCAGCTACCGGGGCTTCTATGACTGAGCACCGGAAGGTCATGTCACGCCGGTGCTCTGTCATAGAAGCCCCGGCAGCAGCGGAGGTTGTCTGTGCACATCCCGCAAACGTTCACCCGCAAGCGCAAAGACAACCTCCGCTGCTGCCCGCACTTCCGCCGCAGCTTCTAAGACTGACCCCTGGAAGGTCATATGATGCTGGTGCTCCATCATAGAAGCCCCCAGAGGAAGTGCCGGCAACAACAGAGGCTGCCAGAGAGGAGGATCCTGGTCCCCTGCAGCACTACGAGGTATCTGGATCTTAGTCTTATAATCAGACCTCAAATAGGGGTCTGACTACAAGATGACCTTGAATATAAGACGATGGTTATTTTTCAGAGTGTTTGATCTGAAAAAAGCCTTGTCTTATAATCGAGCAAATAGGGTATATAATAGAAATAAGAGCTGCCAAAGCCTTAGAAATTAAAATAGAAACAGAACATACTTTAAATAAATAAATACAATTATGAAACTCATCTTCTGTGTTCCTCCTCTCTCTGGTGGTCTGTCGACTACCTATCTGTAGGTGGGATATATTAGGCAGCAAGTGAACATTTTGTCCTCTTTGTGAACAAGTTAGAAGATGTCTTACAAGCAGGAAAAATAGGCAATCATAAGGGTCTGAGCGACTTTGACAAGGGACAAATTGTGATGGCTGAATCACTGTGTCGGCGCATCTCCAAAATTGCAGCTCTTCTGGGGTGTTCCCGATCTGTAGTGGTCAGTACGTATCAAAAGCGGTCCAAGGAAGGAAAGTGGTGACATGGTCATGGTCAGCCTAGGCTCACTGATGCACGTGGGGGGGGGGTGAAGGCTGACCCATGTGGTCAAATGCAATAGTCAAGCTACTGTAGCTCAAATTGCTGAAAAAGTTAAGGCTGGTGCTGATAAAAAGGTGTCAGAACACTAGGGCTGCAGCAACTAATCGATAAAATCGATAATAATCGATAATGAAATTCGTTGGCAACGAATTTCATTATCGATTAGTTGAATCGATTATTATCGATTATAAAATGAGGGTTTTTTCAGAGCAAACGCTCTGAAAAATCCCCCTCATTATATAATCCGTTTAGTCTGACTCACCGTCTCACAGCAGCAGCTCCTACTTACTCCCCCTCCCTGTAATCACTGTGACAACTGGCCCCGCCCCTTCCTTCTCCAGGCCAGAACCACATGGCTGTGACACTCATCTAACTGTAAGTATATGTGTATATATATATATATATATAATGTGTACACATATATATATTTGTGCTACTGAAAGTTAGGGGAGGTGGGGGTTAATTTAGGGGCAGTTATGGTTAGTGGGGTGTTTAGGGTTAATTTAGGGGCAGTTATGTTAATAGGGTGTTTAGGGTTAATTTAGGAGCAGCTGTGGTTAATGGAGTGTTTGGGGTTAATTTGAGGCAGTTGTGGTTAATGGTGTGTTTAGGGTTAATTTAGGGGATGCTGTGGTTGATGGGGTCTTTAGGGTTAATTTAGGGGATGCTGTGGTTAAGGGGGTGTTAAGGGTTAATTTAGGGGCAGTGATGGTTAATGGGGAGTTTAGGGTTAATTTAGGGGAATCTAAATCCTGGGGGCAGTGAAGTGACATATCTGGGGGTATAAGGCATATACAGTATATAAGGCATATGTGGGGAGGGCAGTGTGGCATGTCTGGGGAGGACGGAGTGGTGTATCAGGGTGTATAAGGCATATCTGGGGGTAGAGTGGCATATCTGGGGGTAGAGAAGTGGCATGTCTGGGAGGCAGGGTGGCATGTCTGACAGGGTGGCATGTCAGGGTGGCATGATGGAGTGGGGATATAAGGCGTATCAGTGACAGTGGCAGATGTGGGAGGCAGCGTGGCATATGTGGGAGGCATTGTGCAGTGGCAGATGTGGGAGGCAGCATGGCGTGGCATATGTGGGGAGGGCAGGGTGGCATGTCTGGGGAGGATGGAGTGGTGTTTCAGGGGGTATAAGGCGTATCAGGCACAGTGGCATGTGGGGGGTAGAGTGGAGTGGCAGATGTGGGAGGCAGCGTGGCGTGGCAGATGTGGGAGGCAGCGTGGAGTGGCATATGTGGGAGGCAGCGTGGGTGGCAGATGTGGGAGGCAGCGTGGAGTGGTATATGTGGGAGGCAGCGTGGAGTGGCAGATGTGGGAGGCAGCGTGGAGTGGTATATGTGGGAGGCAGCGTGGAGTGGCAGATGTGGGAGGCAGCGTGGTGTGGTATATGTGGGAGGCAGCGTGGCATATGTGGGGGGGCAGCATGGCATGTCTGGGAGGCAGCGTAGCAAGCCTGGGCTCAAATGTGCATATATTGGGGGGCTGGTTGGGAAATAAAGACAAGAAATGTATTATCAAAGTTTTTTTATTCTGCTGTTTGTATTTAACATCATTTGTTTAGTAAATTATTTTAAATAAATGAAAAATTTACATTCATTTTTTTTATCCGATTAATCGATTAATCGACAAAATAATCGGCCAACTAATCGATTATTAAAATAATCGTTAGTTGCAGCCCTACAGAACACACAGTGCAGGTGGTCCTAATGTTATGGCTGATTGGTGTATATGAAATATTAAAGAGGGTCATAAACTTTACTACACATGATCTTAGTACAGCATATTGTCAGGGTCCATCCAGGCTGCGGAGCTGCATATCTCTGTTTTTCCCTGTCTTGCCTCAGTTCCCATGTTTTGCTGTGATCCATTCCTGGATTTCCGTATGCTCTGTTCTGTACCTCTGATTCCTGGATTCCAGTCTGCTCTTTGCTTCAGCTCCTGTTTCAGTTATAAAGGTGTGTCCCACCCGTTTGTTCTGTTTGTCTCAGTATGCAGTCTAAAGGTATGTCCTTCTCCGTTCTGTGTTTGGATTCAATGTTTATTTTATCAGTACTTTCGTATGCAGGGCTTAGCGTTAGGACTCACCGTCATTGGAGTACTTTGGCGTAGTGGTGGGCTAAGCATACTATGGCCATATGATATGACGGAATCTCCAATTGTTATCACTTAGTCCTAGGCTGGTTCCTGTATCCATGTGTGTCTGTCTCTTATATACCTTGCCTTCCTTCCCTGAATCATCTGAGGAGTTTGGTTCCTCTCTCCTCTCCCCATGTCCCAGTTAAGATGTCCTATCCTTGCTTAATAGAGAAGTGTCCGAGGATTCTGGCTCCTCACTCCTTCCCCTGTGTTCCTTGCCTTGTTCCCCGTTGTTTGTTGTGCCCTGTATCATGCATGTCTTGTCTGGTTATGTTCCTTGCTCGGTCTCCCCGTTCCTTGCTCTGTCCTCCTTGCTTGCTATGTTTCCATTATATACTCTGCTTAGCTTCCATACTCCCAGCCTGCAGCATCCTGCACATGATTCCAGTGCTATGTCTCATGCCTGCTCCAGGGTGCCTGCAGTATATCTCCAAGTTCTGCTCTGTTTTGGACTACATCTGCTGCTATATCAGGGCGCTGGTATGTGGCTGCACAACCCACCGGGAGAGTGCTGTCGCCCTGCACCAGGCCCTGTCCAACTCCGCTACTGCATACTGAACTCCTGAACGCAATCTTTGGGCGCTCTGGGTCTTTACAATCGCCTGTATAGACCCGGTTCCCTGACACATATAACCAGTATAAGACATGTAGAGGGATGAATAGAAATCCTTTAATACCAGGTTTGAGGACTATGAACATTTAGCTATTTGGGCTCTGTGTTGAACCAGCAGTTTTACAGAATTTTGTTCATTATATATCCCTTGATATGGTGTTGTCATATGTAAATTAAATTGGTCTTTAAGATATACTATTTATTTATTCCCAAGTAGACAACCCAGGATGTTTCATTTAGATTCTTTGGACACTTGTCAAGTAGCTATTTTGGACCATATCATGATTTATTAAACAAACAAAAAAATGGAGAAGCCAGGCGTGAAAAACTAAGTTCACCCTTACTGTTCTATTTGAATTAAGATGCTAAGTAGCAGACTGCTAATCATATGCCCTTGATTAATTGATCATCAGCAAGTGTGACCAGCTCTATAAAAGCCGATGTTTTAGTTTGCTGGTCTAGAACATTTAGGTGTGTGTGTTAAAACAATGCCAGGCAGGAAAGAAACAGCAATAAACTTAGTGAACCCATTGTTGTTGCCCATCAATCTAGGAATGGTTATAAGGCCATTTTTAAACAATTTAAAGTTCATCATTCTAAAAAGAGAGATTATTCCAAAGTGGAAAACATTCAAGACAGTTGCCAATCTTCCCAGGAGTTTGACATGCTAGCAAAGTCACCCCAAAGTCAGGCTGTGCAATGCTCAGAGAAACTGCAACACAGGCAAGAATTACATCTCTGACTCAGGTCTCAGTTAGCATGTTAAATGTTAAAGTTCATGACAATTACTACAATTGAGTACAATCACAAGAACACTGAACAAGTATGGTTTGTTTGGAAGGGTTGCCTTGAGAAAGCCTCTTCTCACTAGAAAGAGCATGCTAGCACGGCTTAGGTGTGCAACATTGCATCTGAACAATCCACAAACTTTCTGTCCCTTCCAGCATTTTTTTGCTGGACATTCTTCTTGTATCCATGGATAAGGTATGTGGATAGTTTTTATCTTTTCTGGATTTTTTCTATGTCTCCTTTGTTGAAGTGACTGCTTTTTGTAACAAGCCTACTACTGATTGTTTTACATACCAGAGGGAAGGTTGTATATTGTTTGCTGTTGCACTGTTTTGTAATGGCAAGGTTGTTTTTTTCTGCTTGTATAAAGCCATGTCTCTTCCTTTTCAGACAACTGCTAATGGTTCTCTGTCATTATGTATGCTAATTGCATTGAGTTTGCCCTACCACCTCTTCTGTCACCAGCCACTTAGAAGTGTGTGTGTATGTATCAAATAAGCATTGCTTTCTAAAACAAGTGCATTAGTTGCATTTTTTGAAATATGTCCTATCATAGACATAGACACTATAAAGTTTATTGCACAAAGATGAATAGTTTTGTACAGTATGTTTGGGTCATACTAGTAGTCTCCGCACTCACCATGTTTCTGGTCAAGTAGTTCAATTTTTTCCAGGACATCTTTCCTCATTTTTGCAAAACGTGAACGTGCTTCCTGACGACATCGCAGTATAAGTCGGTACTCATAATTACCAGTACTGACACGATACAAAGGTTCTCCCAGTGTCTGCAAATACATATATAAATATATATTTATACATAGATACCTACTAGAGACATACGGTTAATAACACTGAACAAAAACTAATAACAAAAATTCCAGCTAACCTCCTACTAAAGTAAAGGTGAACAGCGATTTTTACTTTAGGTCAAGGTTAAAGGGTCAAGATGAAAATCTGATACCAGAGAAGGCGATTGTGGTCCTTATTTAAACACACACACACACATATATATATATATATATATATATATATATATATATATATATATATATATATATACTTATATTAGATCCATTCTGTTAATTCAGATAAGGATGCACTGCCACCATCCTTTATAAAGAGATAAAAAAAAAAAACCCTGTTGCTCAAATTCTAATCTCTACTGGAAGGTTTGACTGCGTGTCTTTGTATAGCCATTCTGTACTTTTGATCCTGGGCTTTGGCTGATGCTGACAAGGTGTTTCCCCAATGCTTGCTGCACAAACCAAAGCTAAGTAAATACTTTTGATATGTTTTGGCATAATAAATAGCATTTAATTGAATGAACATGTATCCGGTGATATATGCGTGATGAAAGCCACGGGGTCTTGTGGAATGTCCCTGGCCATTGTCACTGACCTTGTAGCGATAGCCGGCTACATGATTGGGAGCTGCTTCGGTTCTCAAAGTAAAGGTTCTCCCCTAAGGGAAAATGATCTTCCACCAGTCAGGATGCAAGAGAACACTTTACTGGGACTGGACAGTTTTCATAACCATTTTAGAGGGGGAAAGTGCGCTTAAACAGGAAGTAGTCAACTGGTACATCCTCTCAGCAGAACTGGTAGAGGTTAATACATTAAGAATATTTAAATATGGTAATTACAGACACATCTTGACATGGCGGGGGAAATAATTTAAATGCTTGTTAAGGAATAATATTCAATAACATTTTCCCAACTATAATTAGTACAAGTCACTGTAAAAAAAAACATGGATAACTCACATGATAACTCACATGAGCTGCATGCTCACATGAAGTGCAGCAAGAATCCAAATACATTAAATTCTAACAAATCAAAGTAATGTTGCTCATTATAAACAAAACCTTTTACTTAAGATGTATTAAGATTCTTATACAAGATGAAGGAAACACAAAAAATAAGTAACTCACATAGTGCTGAAAAGTTGAACAATGGTTCTGTATGCATAACAGTATCATTAGTAAAAATTACCATTGTTTTATGAAGGACTGATGATGACAGACTAGTTTAACTAGTTTACGTGACGAGGTAAGTAAACATTTAAAGCAGAGATTTTCAGTGTATGTGATTGATTTAGATTTTGCTAAAGCATTACTGTAGTTACTAAAACAGATAGGTGGATCCAGAGTGGGTAGGCCTCAGTGCCAGTCAGCCTGTGACAAGGCTTTCCGGAGTTCTCATGTTTTCAGGCTCCGCTACCTCCACTTTCCATCATTGCTCAGCATTCTGAGCATGTGTGAGTGGTCACCACGGCACCAGGATGCTTGATTATACACAGTTTTTTTGCCGGAAAGGATGTTTAAATGCATCTTTCCTGTTTTTTTCTGTTTCTGTTGTTTTTGCTGCCTGCTGACAGGTTTTCTGCTTTGCTTAGTCTCCTACTTTCTGTGCCTTTGCCCAGTACGTCCTCTATAGACCTTGCTGACCCTAAGCACAAGACCTGTTATCTGAATCTAGATCAGAATTGTTATCTGAATCTAGATCAGAATTGTTATCATGAACGAAGACCAAATTAACTTTTGAATACGTCTGTGGTCTTTACATCCTTCTCATCCGTATCCACCTTTGGCTTCTCACCTTTTACCACAGCTCTCTAAGGTTTGGACATGGGATCCAGATTTTTTTTGTTATGATTTCTCCTCTGAAGAAAGGGTGAGGTTTCTGAGGAGGCTTACTTTTTCCAGTCAACACAGTAATTTGTCTTATCTCAGGAGTCAGATCAGCCCTGGATATGGAAAAGGTGGGAAGACAGGTGTAACGGCTGTGACAAACCCTGTAGCATGAGGGCCATGCATGTCACTTTTAGGGGTCCTAAGTACAGTCCTCTAGGGCAATCTGAGTCGGGAACACCAGCTTTGAACAAAACAGCGCTTTATTTTTAACACAAACCCCAAAAACCAAATCATAAAAAGAAAACCTAGCTCCCAATTGGAGCCCTCTCTAACTGAACTATGCTGGTCCAGACTGATCAGCCTAATCACCCACTACCTCAAGCTCCCAGCCAGACCCAGCTACGCCAGGCTCTGGAAAACTTCCCCCAGACAGCACACAAATGTCCAGGCAGGTATTGCCTCACTTGGCTCAGGGATGGTCTTCTTGTTCAGGGCCTCTCTTTGCCCTGGGAGCACAGGGAAGCTTCCTCTTCCCCCAACAGTCCATTTGAGTATCAAGCTCCAAGGGTTTTTAATGCCCAGCACCTGTGGCTGATGCCGGCCCCATAGGAATAACAGACTGGATCCTGCAGACTTCTAGCCTTCTGGAAAAGCCGGCATGGAATTTCCACAGAATGGGGGAACGGAGCATTGGCCCACCCTGCTCTCCAATTGCTCCACCCCAGGGACCCATATTTACATTCTGGATAGCACCTGTACCCAAATGCCAAAATAAGCATCTCCCTGGGGTTTACACTGTCACACCGCCTTACCTGTGACTGCTACGGCCGCGACTTCTGTCTAGGGCCGCCCCTAGAGAGAAGTCGTGTTTGTACCATTTTTCAACATTCCATGGAGAGTGTTTTTAGGGTTGCAGCTGTAAACCGGATCAAAGGAAAGGAAAGTATTCTCTCTCACATTTATTCATTTCATTTGACACCGGGTTTCATTCTTTCACTGCTACGGCCGCAGCAGACTCCTGCAGATGCCGCTGGACCTTGCGCATGCGCAAGCCACTCCAATGATAGCCGACTATTTACTCCTGTGGCAGTATACGCATGTGCAGGCCATTTCTCTGCTATTTGTGCACTTGGCTTTGGGCGGGGTTATCTGCCTGGGGCCTATTTTAGGGCTCCTTAGCTGTCCACTAGCTGTCTGTCAAAGAGATTGACAGCAACTGTGATCACTTCTGCAGGGGCCCTGCTGCTTACCTCTGCATTGTTCGCACACATTGTGCGACCAACATCTCTTGCCCCGCCCAGGGGAAGCAGGAACCCAGCAGAGTCACATGACTTTACGTCACACGACCCTGCTTCGTTCCTGCTTCTCTGAGCGGTACAAGAGAAGTTGTTCGCACGGAGTGCGAGCAACACAGAGGGAAGCAGCGGCACCTGCGGAAGTCTTCGAGCGATACCGAGCGCTGCAGTTCAGAAGGGGGTGGGGGAGGCTGTATTAACGAGACTGCGACACTGAGGAAATGAATGAGTATGTGTGAAGAAGTGAATCAATATATGAATGCACAGGGAGGCTGTTAGAAGCTAGGATGCCACATGAAGGCTGTTTGGGGCAAAGTTGGCAAGTTTTATGCTTCCAACCTGGATGTTGGGCAGATCTTGTGAATGCAGGGTGCCAAGGCTCACATGATATTAAAGGGGGGCATTAATTCATAAGGGGGTGCTGGCTGGGGGCCTCACATAAATCAATACAAAACGGGGGGCTGGGTGGTGGGATAAACATACAATGTGGGGCTAGCTGGAGGCAATACACAAGGGTGTGGGGGCATTATGTTGTTCATCGGCCATGTTTTCCAGGACACATATAACTTTTACATATTGATGACCAGCACAGACAAAATGCTGCCCTGCAGTATGAGGGATGTATAGACTCATGGAAGGAACCAACTAGTCACATATACACCCCCATACTGCAGGGCAGCATTTTATCTGTGTTGGCAGCATCAATACACAAAGGGGGGAAGCTGGGGCCAGTATATAAATCAATATTAAAGTGACAGGCAGGCTTGGGGCATAAATACACAAAATGCTGGCTGGGGGCGATACACAAGGGGGGGGTCAACATCAAAGCAGTGTGGAAAATACTTTTTTGAAATTGCTGTAGCTTAGCCCGTCAGGTGTGTGGCAGCGCCTGTCCTGGTGTGTGTGTGTTTGGGTGTCAATGTGGCAGAGCCTGTCCTGGTGTGTGTGTTTGGGTGTTAGTGTGGTAGAGCCTGTCCTGGCATGTGTGTTTGGGTGTCGGTGTGGCAGAGCCTGTCCTGGTGTGTATCTGGGTGTCGGTGTGGCAGAGTCTGTCCTGGTGTGTGTGTTTCGGTGTGGCAGAGCCTGTCTTGGCGTGTGTGTTTGGGTGCCGGTGTGGCAGAGCCTGTCCTGGCGTGTGTGTTTGGGTGCCGGTGTGACAGAGCCTGTCCTAGTGTGTGTGTGTGTCTGGGTGTCGGAGCCTGTCCTGGTGTGTGTTTGGGTGTCGGTGTGGCAGAGCCTGTCCTGGTGTGTGTTTCGGTGTGACAGAGCCTGTCCTGGTGTGTGTGTGTCTGGGTGTCGGAGTTTGTGTTTGGGCATTGGTGTGGCAGGGCCTGTCCTGGTGTGTGTGTCTGGGTGTCGGAGCCTGTCCTGGTGTGTGTGTTTGGGTGTCAGTGTAGCAGAGCCTGTCTTGGTGTGTTTAGTCATCTGTTTCCTGGCGCTTTACTTACTGTAGGAAAAAATGGAACTATTTATTTTTTTACTTATCCAGAGATAAAACGGGCTTTTGAATTTTTAGTCACTTCAGAGGATAAAACTTTCTAGGCCCAGAAGTCAGTGAGAGGAAAACTAAAGGTTTTGTGTTTACTCTATTTCAATCTGCATATCGTATTAAAAAATGATTGTTGGCACTGAATTGTGGCTTCAGGCATTGCATTTTGTGCACTGATGTACTCCCAATCCCATCACTTTACATTACAAAACACCTCTGCAACTAGGTTCATTTCCTGAAAATGGAGGCTGGAGACAACAAAAAATTTCAGATTTTTACCACATGTCCTCTCTGCACTGCCAAGACCCTTCTCTCATACAAGGTGAGATTAGCCTCTTTTTATATGTATCAGGTAAAGTTCTTTCACACAAAGTGCTTTGTTTATTTAGTAGGTTTCTAGGGATCCTGGTCTTGCTTAGATTTCCCATCAGCGAACAAGGTCCGACAGAATGTTAAACAGTTAAAGGCAGTAGGGTGAATTCTATAGATCATGAACGACAACAGGTACTTACAAACAGCTAGAAAGCAAGAAAGGTGGCAGATCATAAGCTCACTGTCTCAATGACAGACCTGCTTTAAAAATTCTCAGTAATGAAAAGCAGGAGAGGCAGGGTTTAAACTAGTCAAGTAAAGAGATGCCAATTTCTGTGTAAGAATCTAAGTCACCAAAAATAATTTGTCACATTTATTTAACCCCTTCCCATGTTTTGCTGTAATCCATTCTTGGATTTCCATATGCTCTGTTCTGTGACTCCTTGATCCCAGTTCTGTTTCCTTTATAAGATGTGCCCCACCCGTTTGTAATGTTTGTCTCAGTCTGCAGTCTAAGGTATGTCCTTCTTGGTTTTGTGTTTAGATTCAATGTTTTGTTTCAGTTTATTAGTAATTCAGTAGGCAGGGTTTAGTGCTAGGACCCACTGAATATTGGAGTACTTTGGCATAGTGGTGGGCTAAGCATACTGTGGCCATATAATGTAAGGGAATCTCCTAGGCAAGTCCTGTATCCATGTGTGTCTGTATTTTGTGTACCTTTGCCCTCCTACCCTGAATCATCTGAGGATTTCGTTTCCTCTCTCCTCTCCCAGTTAAGATGTCCTATCCTTGCTTAAAGGACAAGCGCCCGAGGATTCTGGCCCCTCCTCCATCCCCTGTGTTCCTTGCTTGTTCCCTGTCCTTAGTTGTGTTCTGTACCAGGTATGTCCTGTCTTCCTATGTTCCTTGCTCGGTCTCCCTGCCCCTTGCTCGCTCTGTTCCCCTGCTCCTTGCTCTGTCCTGTTTGCTCGCTATGTTTTACTCTGCTTAGCTTCCACTCTCCCAGCCTGCGGCATCCTGCACATGATTCTACTGCTATCTTTCATGCCTGCTCCAGGGTGCCTGCAGGATATCTCCTAGTTCTGGTTAACATCAGCTGCTATGTCAGGGCACTGGTATGTGGCTGCACAACCCCAGATGCCCACCCATTCAGTGCAGTCACCCTGCACCAGGCCCTGTTCGACTCCATAACTGCGCAATACCTCCTGAACACCATCTTTGGACGCTCTGGGTCATTACAGTTGTCTGTATTGACCCAGTTCCTGACACACAACACATTGAAAATATTTAGTAAGCCTTTTCTGGACATTCAATTTCACACTTCACACAATTTCAAATTCTGGAATGTTCTAAAAAGTGAAAAACAAAAATAGACAAATCTCTTTTCCCTAAATCCAGAAGCCATAATAATTATTATACTTACTATGCTACTGTATTCCTCGTCATCCATCTCCTTCACCTTTAAGCAGTAGGACTGAAAAACAACATATATAAACTATAATTAATTTATTATTAATTTGGAATGTATACAATTCATAAGTGCAAAAGAAAAAAAAGACACTTGCATGGTGGATACTTTTTACTACATAACTGAAATTTTCCCATTAAGTACATATACATTGAGGCTTTAGATACAATACGTTTGTCATAAATCTACTCACCCTCTCCCCGGCTCCAGCGACGGCAGAACGCGGCGTCGGGTTTCCTCTCAGCCTCTGCTCGCTGACACAGACAGGAGCCTAGGCTGCGTGCAGGCACGCCCCCTCCGTTGCCAGCGGAGACCAGCAGGGAGGACGACGCGTTCTCAGGTTACTATGGAGACGCGTCTACTCCCTGCTGCTGCAGATAGACGCCGGCTCCGTAGGAGTCTCTCCGTATGACGTCATTTTGGCGCCAAATTCAAACTATAAAAGCCCCTTCCACTGAGAAATCATTGCTCAAGTATAAGCTATTATTGCCTCTGTACCTAAGCGTTCCTGATTGATTCTACCTGTGTACCAGACCCTTCTTTGTGATTTTTGACCTTTACGTTCCTTGCTGCCTGCCCCAACCATTGTGTGTGTCCTGACCTTGTTTCTGGATTTTCCCTTTGTACCTCGCCTCGGACTTTGTGGTAGCCATCTGCTATTAGGCACCATCTAACTTTTTGGCTCACGGGTCAGCTGTGATAGTATACTTGAGCCACTACCATGGTTCCTGCAGGGCTTCAAAACACGCTTTCTGACATGAATGATAAAATGGAATGAATATGCTCTTGCAGACCAATTCCGTCTAGGACTCTCAGATGCTATCTGGGATGAACTTGCACGTTGTCAGATTCCGGAGTCTCTAGAATCCCTCATGTCTCTGGCATTAACTATAGACAGGAGGCTTAGAGAACGTAGAGCTGAAAAGCAACGTCCCTGGACGCCTAGTTGGAGAGTACCGCCTACTCGTCCTCACGAACAACCCCCTAGTCCTCCACCTGTACCGGCAGCTGAACCTATGCAGATCGGATTGACCAGATCCTCGCTGTCCTTAGTGGAGAGGAATCGCCGCAGGGATAATAATTTGTGCCTGTACTGTGAAGGAGATTCCCATCTTTTGTCGTCCTGCCCGATACGGCCTAAGCAACCCAGGGTCGAGTTTCGACACATACGCTCTTGTGTATCCTCTATCATATCTGAGACGCCTACTCATTTGTCTATTCCTCTACGCCTGCAGTGGGGAACTCGTCATCTCTATATTTAAGCCATCATTGACTCCGGGGCCAGCAGTAACATTATGGACAAGTCATGCATCACTAAGCATCACATCCCTACTTGTTCCAAGAAACATCCCGCATTTATTCAGACCATCGATGGCTCCCCTGTGTCTTCAGGACCCGTCGAGTCAAAGACAATTTCGCTGTCCTGTTCTATATGAAGAAGACATTCTGAAAAGGTTTCTTTTGATGTTATTCACTCTCCGTTATTTCCTGTCATCCTGGGACTCCCGTGGTTGAAAAAACACGATCCAGCCATCCAATGGTCCACAGGACGTATCACGTTTTCATCTCTGTTCTGCACTTCACATTGCCAGGGCACAGCTCACTCCACGTTTAACGCTCCTATCTCAGGGTTACCACCCCACTACACAGAATTTAAAGAGGTATTTGATGAAAAAGGAATTGATTCCCTTCCACCGCACCGACCGTACGACTGTCCTATAGATCTCCTACCTGGATCCAAGATACCTTACGGCAGGATATACCCCCTTTCTGACACTGAACTCAAGGTCTTGCGAGAATACCTCGATGAACATTTGATGAAATCCAAGGGGTTTATCCGCCCTTCGACCTCACCAGCCGGGGCAGGAATCTTCTTTGTGGGCAAAAAGGATGGAGGTTTACGGCCTTGTGTGGACTACAGAGAACTTAATGCCGTCACTGTAAAGAATCGGTATCCTCTCCCACTTATTTTTGAACTTTTTGAACGTTTAAAACAAGCTACCGTCTTCACAAAACTTGACCTTCGAGGAGCGTATAATCTCGTCCGTATTAGGGAGGGTCATGAATGGAAGACAGCCTTCCATACCCGGTACGGTCATTTCAAATACTTGGTGATGCCATACGGACTCTGTAACGCTCCAGCTACTTTCCAGAACTTTGTCAATGACATTTTCCGAGATTTATTAGATACATTCATGGTGGTGTATTTGGATGATATTTTGATCTTCTCATCTACTCTTCAAGAACATCGTGACCATGTTCGTCAAGTCCTTGCCCGTCTTCACACTCATCATCTGTTCGCTAAATTAGAGAAATGTCAGTTTCAGGCTACCCAGATTGAGTTTTTGGGGTTCTGCGTTTCCTCTAAGGGTATTTAAATGGACAAGAACAAGGTACGAGCTATTGAACAATGGCCACAACCACAGTCCCGTAAGGAGGTGCAACGTTTTATTGGTTTTGCAAATTTCTATAGATGTTCTATTCGTAATTTCTCCAAAATCGCCCTACCTCTCACGTCCCTTACATCTAAGACTGTCAAGTTTCTGTGGAATAAAAGCGCAGAGGAGTCTTTAACCACTCTAAAACAAAGATTTGTGTTTGCACCAATCCTCGTTCATCCTAATCCTGACCTACCTTTCGTGGTGGAGGTGGACGCCTCTACGGTGGCTGTAAGCGCTATCCTTTCCCAAAGGCAAGGAAGTAAAGACTTGCTTCATCCTGTGGCTTTCTATTCACGTAAACTAACGGCTCCTGAAATAAACTATGACGTTGGGGATCGGGAGTTGTTGGCAATTAAGTGTGCATTGGAGAAGTGGAGGCACCATTTGGAGGGGTCGCAACACCCATTTCTCATCTTTACCAATCACCGCAATCTAGAATATCTGCAGAGAGCTTAGGAGGTTGCGCCCTCGTCGGGCCAGGTGGTCCCTTTTCTTCACAAGGTTCAATTTTCATATCACGTACAGACCAGGAAGCAAGAATGGCAAAGCTGACGCTCTCTCCCGTCAATTCTCTAATGAACCTGATCCCCCTAACCCAACTCAACCAGTAATACCTCCTACACATTTCCTGGTTACGAAAAAAAGACTCTCAACTCTCTTCGGGACTATTTTCAAATCAGAGATAATCGTCCGACTCAACCTCATACTGTAAAACGAGAAGGCCTTTTTTACTATCAAGACAGATTGCTGATTTCACCTTCATTTGTGCACAACGTACTACAAATGTGTCATGACGCACCTTTGGCGGGACATCCTGGGATAACAGGAACCCTTAATCTACTCCGTCGCCGCTTTTGGTAAAGACATGCCAGACCTGTGCTCACAATAAATCTCCGCACCAACGTCCTCAAGGTTTGCTACAACTCATTCCCGTTCCTCGCTCTCCATGGTCTTCAATCTCAATGGATTTTATTGTGGATCTACCCGTGTCCAATGGACATACTGTGATCATGGTAGTTGTGGATAGACTAACAAAGATGGCACATTTCATACCTCTGCAACGTCTTCCCTCAGCAGCAGAGACAGCTGAAACCTTTATTAAAGAGATTGTTCGGCTGCACGGAGTTCCTCTCCAAGTTCTGTCTGATAGAGGTTCCCAATTTACATCTAAATTTTGGAGAGCTTTCTGTAAAGGACTAAGAATTGACCAAGCCATGTCCTCCGGCTATCACCCCCAGACCAATGGACAAACTGAAAGAGTCAACCAAAGTCTTGAACAATAGTTACGATGCTTCACTACTTACCTACAGTCTGATTGGTTCTCCCTATTACCCATGACTGAATTTTCACATAATAATAAGAAGAATGCGTCTACCCAAGAGAGTCCATTTTTTCTTTTATATGGATATCATCCTCCTGATCTACCTACCCTGATCCCATCTGTACCGGTGCCTGAGACACAACAAAGGTTGAGAACCTTGCAAAAGGTCCTACGAGCAGCCAGACTCAATCTATTACAGGCTCAACAACGATATAAAGAACAAGCAGACAAACATAGACGGGATGCACCTTTCTACCGTCCAGGTGACAAAGTTTGGTTGGCCACCAGACATATAAGGCTAGCCATTCCCTCCTTAAAGCTAGGACCCCGATTTATAGGTCCCTATACCGTCACACATTGTATTAATCCCGTCACCTACCGTCTCGCCTTACTGTCGTCTCTTAAGATCCATCCCGTGTACCACATGTCACTACTCAAGCCTGTAACGATTAATAGAATGACCAGACGTTCTTCATTAGCTCCTCCGTCTGTTTCGGTTGAGCGACACCCTGAATACATTGTTCAGAACGTTTTGGACTCGCGTTTTCGGGGAGGACGTCTTTTTTATTTAATCGATTGGAAAGGTTATGGACCCGAGAATAGGTCTTGTCCATGCGTCTGCCATGATTCGACGTTTCCATAGGAACCATCCATCTAAACCCTGTCCTATCGGTTCCCGGAGGTTATTGTTGGGGAGGGGGTACTGTCATAAATCCACTCACCCTCTCCCCGGCTCCAGCGACGGCAGAACGCGGAGTCCGGTTTCCTCTCTGCCTCTGCTGGCCGACACAGACACGAGCAGAGGCTGAGTGCAGGCACGTCCATGATTTTTAGAATTATTTGCACAGATTACATGAAACTGCAGGAAAACCCATCAAGATTTATCCAGCTTCATATCTAGATTGCAGAAATACTCCACATGGGTATATTACTGTATCAGTTTTGAAAGTTACGGGTGCACAAAATGGAACATCCCCATACCCTTTTCCAAACATGAAAATGTTCTAATTTTATTTTGTGATGCCTTTGTCTCATTTGGGACTGTTTAGCAATTAACAGCTCAAACTACCCCCACAAAAGTACATATTTTTGGAGAGAAGACAAGCCAGGGAATTTCACATGGACACTTATCATGCAACAAGTTTGTCACCAATCCCTATAAACTATATCTTTCACCTTTCCATATTTTGTTAGGATTGTTTGCACAAATTACATGCACCCACAGAGAAACCCATTTACTGTTTTCAGCTCCATTCAGCACACTATATGACACGCTAATTTCACTGCACAACAGCACACAAAATAGGGCAAAGTAGACAATACAGGATTAAATAATTCACTATACAAACAGTTTAGATAACGAAAGATACGTTTTCACAATTTATCAGCTTGGCTGAGTGTGATGGGAATTGTAATCCACAAAAAGCAAAAGGCTGTCATGAGCCCATTTCTAAAAACTGTTTTCTTATTTTAGTATTTTTTGGGCACATTTTGTTGATTTTATTTGCAGGTGGTGGTGGGGGGTGTAGCTGTGCCATAACGTCTGATCCTTGCATGATAACAGGGATCAGACAGTTGTTTTAATGTGCCAGCCAGCTGATCTATGCATCAGATGCCACCATGTTGTCCTACTATTTTTTGACATTTGTTTTCTTACTTTTTAGTCTCCGACTGATAAGGAGCACTCTCTTTACTTGAATGGAGCCCCCATATTTATAATGGAAGCTTCCGGCACTGGGTATAACGTTTCTAGAGGATCGCCTGGGACCTGACATTCACTGTGACCCAGCCTACCGTTGAATAACTTTTTATTATATATATATATATATTTTTTTTTTTTTTAGTAAACCCCTTAGTGATGCCCATTCTAGCTCTAACCTTTCTCCATTATTTGATTAATTCTTTTATAAGAAAACTGTCACCTATCTGTTGGCACTGGATGGTTCCCCTGATGGTGGCATCAATGGGGAATTATTTTTACTTGGGAGGAGCTCAGGAGCCCTGAATGCCCAGGATGGCAATCGTGTAAGAGGCAAAATCTCTTGCAGCGGTGCTTATTAGTGCTCTCCCTGAGGCGGGATTTCGGTGTCGCTGAGACACAGTTTAAGCTCTTTTAAATCGAGCATCCGTTGCTATATTATAAATGGCAGACTTTGAATTCTGAGGGAGGGGCGGGCTGGGCCGGGGGGCCAGCAGACGAGCATTCAACGCAGCTGCAAAGTTCAAAACTAAGCGGCTGCGAGCGGGATTGAACGCAGTCGTCGTGCCAGTAGCATACCTGGCGGGGGAGGGGGAGTCCGCCCCGGCTGCCGCTCATCTGAGGGGTGCAACCACGCCGGTACGCCTCCAGAAACTATGCACGCGGCAACTGTGGCTGTGCGTCGGGACTTGAGAAGGACCAAGAAGAAGAAGAAGAAGAAGAAGAACGAAGAGGAGGAGGAAAAGTGACAGAGGAAAGGTAGGACAAGATTCAGGGAGAGTGGAATAGTGAGTATGTGAGAGTGATGGGTGTTATGCTGAATGTTTGTGAATGAGGGTTTCAGATAGCATGGATGTGTGAGTGTGGGGGGATAGCATGCCATAGGGAGGCTGTAATCACATTCCTTTCACGCCCAGATTCCAGCATGTAGTGGCTGCCTAGGCATGATAGGAGTGTGACTGCTGTTATCAATTATTTTTTTGGTCCAGCTTTGGACAGAATAATTCAATAACAGTATATATATATATATATATATATATATATATATATATATATATACTCTCCTACTACTCACCTGGTTCCACTAATTAATGGGAGAGACAGTTAAGTAGCCTCCTGATCTGAGAGGAGGAGAGATCATTTGGCTCCCTGAGGGAGAGAGCTGCCAGAAATACTGACTGCTGCAATTATTGCATACAATCTGTTATTTTGTTTGTTGGGAACGGATAAGCCGTCCAACTGTAGTTAGGTTGGAGAACCGTGTATTAGTTAGTGCTCACAAGAGCAAGGCTTTTGTTTTGATTTGTTTATTTTTCCTGTTATGCCTGTGACGAAAAATAAAAACAGGCCCAGCCTTTTATTTTACCCTCCTCGTATCTGAGCCGTCTCTGCAGCCTGAAAGACTGTGTGTAAGTAAAGATTCCCGGACGGAGTACCAAAGTGAAAGGGTATTGCGTCACATAATATATATATATATATATATATATATATATATATATATATATATAAAATTGCAAACAGCAATCACACTCCTATCATTTGTTTGTGATTGTGATTGTTGTTGAATATATATATTAATATTGTTATTGAATTTTTTTTGTCTAATTTTGGTGTTACTTTTAAGCAGTGGCGACTCTAGAAACAATATATAGGGGGGCACACAAGATACCACAGTCAAACTGGGGGGGCATTCATAATTTCCAAAAGTAATGTGCTATGGAATTATACTTTTGTTACTGGGCTAAAATAATACTTGATCATTCAACATGGGAAGCCTGAAGCCACAACTGAGTGCGACTAATCCTTGAAATAAATATTATAACACAATAAATAACTTTTCCACTAAATGATTTCAGGGCCTTGAACGTTTTGTCCCCTGAAGTCACTACAACTTCAGGAGGGCATTTTATCTCTGGATAAATATAAATTAAATAATTCCTACTGTAAGTTAAGTGCCAAGAAACAGATGACCAAACACACACACCAACACAGGCTCTGACACCCAGACACACACACCAGGACAGGCTCTGCCACACAGACAATCAAACACACACACACCAGGACAGGCTCTGCCACACCCACATCCAAGCACACACACACCAGGACAGGCTCTGACACACTCACACCCAAACACACACCCCAGGACAGGCTCTGCCACATTGACAACCGAACACACACACACACCAGGACAGGCTCTGCCACACCAACACCCAAACACACACCAGGACAGGCTCTGCCACACCAACACCTATTCACACACACCCGAGGACAGGCTCTGCTACACTGATAACCAAAAACACACAAACAGAAGGACACAATCTACGTCACAGACGTGTACATCAGGATGGATTTTTCACACTGCATTGTCGTTTATAACCCCCCTTAGTGTTTTTGCCCCTTGTGTATTGATGCCCCTGCTCCCCATATATATTAATATTAGCCCCAGTTGCCGATAGCAGGGATAAATCAACACATTAACACACAAACCAAGCTTTGCATGTATAGATAAACCGAAATTCACTTGTGATCTCAGCACTGAAGGTATATATCAAATAAACAGAATCAGATATACAAATCCTGTATTTGCAGGTATACAATAGTATATGAAACGTAGCATTGCAGGTATAGATCAAATAAATACATGGAAACAGCATTGCAGGTATTAATCAACTGAATAAGACATAGAAACACTGTATTTGCAGGTATACATAAATAATGTATGGAAATATATAGATATGGATCTACAGAATAACGCAAAACCCCAGCTTTGCAGGTATAGATCAATTGGAATTCACATAAAAACACGTCATTAAAAGGTATATCTAAAATCCCCTAAATTACAGGCATAGATCACAGGTTGCACACCCCAAAGCCAGCCCTGGCGTCCACAATGCCCACACAGCAATCACACTCCTATCATACCCAGGCAACCAGTAAATGCTGGTACCTAGGCATGATGGGACTGTGCTTGCTGTGATGGCTGTTAGCAATCACACGCCTATCATGCCAGGTCAGCCAGTACATGCTGGTACAGGGTGGCTGTAAGTGATGTGTAGACCCCATACTGCTGGCAGCATCAATACACAAGAGGGGCATCTAGCTAGGTTTCAGCATGTACAGGCTGACTTGGCATGATAGGAGTGTGATTGCTAACAGCAATCACAGTCCCATCATGCCTAGGTTCCAGCACTTACACATCCATGCTATCACACACACACTCATTCATTCATATACGCATTCACAGATGAATTCCCTGAATCACGCATACTCATTCAAACACCTTCCCCCACCCCCTTACCTACACTGTAGCTCCTTGATGCCGCTCACAGGCTTCAGCAGAGGGCGCAGCCTCCCTCTGCGTTCTCTGGTACTGCACAGAGGAAGCAGGACTGGAGCAGAGTTATGTGATGTCACGTGAACTCTGCTAGGTTCCGCTTCCTATATGCAGTACAGAAGACCCTCCCACAGGTAAGTAGCAGGGCTCGAGGTGCAGCCCGCGTAAGATCGGTTGCCCTGGCTGCTGATCTTACGCGGGCCGCACCCTCTCACTCCTCCGCAAAAAAATAAAAAAAAGACGGGATTTAAAGTCGCATTGCGACTTTATTCCAAATTCGGCAGGGGGGCAACAGGGGGGGGCAAGGATTAACCTAGGGGGGGCAATTGCCCCCCCTTGCCCCCCTGTAGCGACGCCACTGCTTTTATGTATTTTAAAGTTTTGTTTTGTTTTTTTTTGTTTTTTTTTCGGTTTTGGCCAAGTGAATGCTGAATTTTCAGTTTCAGTCCAGAATTTTCATTTCGGTGCATCCCTACTATATACTATGCCAGTCACTAAAGTGGTAAGCCTACACCACATCAATGTTTGGCTTAGTATATAGTGATAGGGGTTGTATTGCAGTATTGTCAGTGTCTGGCACATTGACAGTGGTACCGCACAATCCCTAAGTATATAATGATAGCATTTATGCTGTACCCCTGTCATTGTTTGCTTAACCATAGAAACTATGAAGTTTTAAAGTGTGTGTGGGGGGGTGCCACATACAGGATCTGCCACAGGTGCCAAATACTCTAGGTACACCCCTGTGTCATGCGGCAGTCAGGCTCAATGGCTGTGCCTCAGCTCTTCGTCCCACGTCTTAAAAGGGGTGGGATGAAGAGCTGAGGCACGGCCATTGGGCAGCGCGGTGCGTGCACGCCGGCCGCTTTAATTTCATTAGGCACTGGTGGAGTGACTGCCGCACGAAGGCCGCTTTCAATTTCGCTCACAGCCGCTTTGATGGCGCAATGGGCCAGTTGACTAGACTTTCCCCCCAGGCCTTAGGCTGCCAGCCCTCCCCTGGGCAGATCTCTGTGTTTCTGAATCCCTCAACATTGTTTGGGAGAAGAAAGCAATCTACGATCTACACCCGTTTAAAGCCATGATGTGCCAGGCACGTCAATTGTCATTAACAGGATGTCCTTCTGTGATGTGCTTGGCACATCAATTGTTGTTAAAGGGTCAAGCAGTGTATCTATAGAATTTATTGTGTGTAGCAGAGTAAACAAGATATCATCTGCAGTTATATATTTGGTTAATTCATTAATATAGGATTTTACAAGTTCCCCCAAAATATGCCCAATCTATGCATCAGTTCAGGGGATTTTGGTGAACAATGTCTTGTGTATTGTTCCACACATGGTGCACAAGAAATCCAAGCGCAACATTGAAATTCCTGCATAAAAAAATGCAAAATAATAAAGTTCCCCAAGAAGAAGACATCAGTGTAAGAAGAGGAAACAACAGCAGAAAGTGGAGGATGAGAGCAGGGTGCAGCTGGACCAGAGGTACAGGCGTCAATCACAGGGGGTACATTTGGGGCATGCACATTTTTCAATGTTGAACTTTGGTGTTTGGCGATCAACTGCCCATGCCCTATTTGGTACATCTTTGAGCCCCGCCATTTCAGTGTGCCCAATAAAACCATATATTTTTGAAAACTAGACACCCCAGGGTATTTTAAATGCTTGTATTTTAACTCTTTGCATGCACACATTTTACCACCAGCATTTTTTCAAAGTAGTATTTTTTTGTGTGTATCCCCCTCCCCCACACACACACCTACTTTATGTATGAATTTCCAGCTCCTGGTATATTTACAGCTCCTGAGTACAGTGATACCCCACGTGCATGGGTTTGTCATTTTTTGGGGGAAATAAAAGGCCACATTTGGGACGTATGCATTTTTCTAATTGGAAATCAGATGTGTGGCCATCCTTCCCCCTGTGGTATTTGGGGCATTGTTGAACCCGGCCAATTCAATTTACCCCAACAAATCATACATTTTTTTAAAGTAGACACCCAATGGGCATTTAATATGCCAGTATTTTAACTCTTTCCATGCAAGAATTATTTTAAGTTAATGTGCTAATTTTAGGACTTGTTTACAAAAATATATTATATAAAAGTTATTTGGGTTAATAATTTGAAGTCAGTTGAGGAAAATAAAAAGATATTTAAAGAGAAGATTGAAAAGAGTTAAAGTTGGGTAGGGTGGAAGGCCCATTTAGTTATCCTCCTATCCTCCTTTTTTAAGTTTTAGTCTGTAACCCCTGGGCCTTGTAACCAAATTTCCAGTTAAGTATGCATCTTTTGAAAATGCTTTAAAGTGGGTTACAAATTGTGGAAAGGGCTCATTATTAGCAAAAGTGCACATTGAGACAGCTATTAGGTTTTCAGTTTGAGGATGAATTTTAAATTGATAAATGCTTGCCAATGGGCTTTGCTGTGTTGAGTCTTTTTTCGGAAGCCTTTTCATCCTTTTTAGGATGGGCATTTCAGAAGGTTGCAGGCTTAGACTCTGTAAATCATTATTTGCATGACTTTTTGCTGGGTAGGATTTTTCAAGCCACATGTAAAGGGTCATTGCTGGTAAAAAGAAGCCCATCATAGGGTGAGTGTTTCTAGGCAAATAAAGGAAGCGTAAGAATAGTTTCCTCAACATTTCAATGGAGCATCTACTTGGCAGGAGGATTTTGTGGATGACGACTCTCCTGAGGTCATTACTGATACAGCTGGTTTACAGGGCTTTTTTACTTTGTGAATTGTGAATTGTGAATTGTTCATATTATAGGTCACATTAAAGGTGGAAAAAAGTTCTGACATGTTTTATCTTTGTCTCATTCTTTAAAACCACAAGAACCTGGCATTTTAACAGGGGTGTGTAGACTTTTTATATCCACTGTACCTCCAAGTGCAATGAAGCAGACGACACAGTTGCAGGAGAAGCTGTTATAGTTGAGGCCTCTGCCTGGATCTTGATATCAGAACTTGCATAACATGGGTGAGCGAGTAAATCTTGTATTTGATGCTTTTAAATTGAGCCTCATGACCCCCCCAGCATCTGTCATTGAGGGGATAAAGCTTTGCCAAACTCAGTGGAGTCCATGACCCAAGGGTAATGTCATGACTGCCTTGACCCAGGTGTGCTCACTGTAGGAGTATACCTCTACTCTACATGAAATAGTTCATGCAGTGATTCACAGAGTTCACTCTTGGGGATCCCGTAAGGCTCTTATAATAAGATTTTTGGTAGATATTGCTTTAATTTTTTCCCATGTTCTCAGCAAAAACAAGCATCCTATTAGAGGATGGAGAAGTGAAACCCAAGCAAATGTGTCACTGATGTAGCAGGACTTACTGATAGGAAGGTTTTTTTCAGAACAGGCTCTGTTAAATTGCGTTTATTAAAGTGCCAGGAGCCATGAGGGTTTCAACCAAGAAGCCTGCTTATGTTAGCAACCATTACACCACCAGCTGGCTTTTTCACAAGACACCTGCCTGCATCTACAACACCTGTGACTCGATATGGCCTAGATATACCTGGTTATGTGCCTATAGCATTGTATTCCTGGCCCTATTTACATTTTGTGGACTTTGAACTATTGGCATGGACACTGACTCCTCTTTTGGATTATCTAATGCTACAGACCCCTTGCTGCCTGCTCCTGCTACAGGCCCACTTGCCGCCTGCCTGCTCTACAGAACCTGTTGTCTGTTATTAGACTCCTGTTTTATTCTAGTTAGGACTACAGATAACGCCAAACCCAAAGGCTTAAGCAGACAGCTGTCTGCTCCAGATCTTGTACATAACAGACCAGCAGCTGTCAAGTCTACAGTCAAGACGTCCACAACTGCATCCTCTCCCTGACTTTGTACCTTGCTGTGCAGTACAGGCAAGCCTCAACAGGCCTAGAGGTCCTCTCTCTGTTGAGGAATGGGCTAGAAGAAGGAACCTGAGTCTTTATTACAGGGCACCAGGACTGCTGTCTGCAGCTCATTGCATTTACCCAAAGCTCTGACTGCAGCCTGCTATGAACCTATGAAGTCCATAATGCATATTGGCTATACTCCCAAAAAGGGCCTAGCAATTCACCCAAGACAAGCCACTCTAGCCACTCCAGCAAAAAGAAGAGGTCATAATCCTCAAAACAAATTCTGGACAAATTCTCAAAACAATTCCTTTGGGGCTAGGTTAGAGCAATAGGTGTTTGAACCAGCGAGCCTGCCTATATTAGGTGGTTCACTTAACCATTACGCCAGGTCGCTTTTGGATCTTTGGTCTCTCTGCATCACATGTGGCTTGTTACTTCAATCAAAGGCATATAAATACCGAGCTTCTTGCTAGTGCATTGTTTTCCTGGCCCTGTTTACAGTTTGTGGATTACTGATTTTTTCTTATATGGATTTTGACCTATTGGCATGAATTTTGACTCCTCATCTGGATTATCCCC
Organism: Spea bombifrons; assembly: GCF_027358695.1. Classification (NCBI taxonomy): domain Eukaryota; kingdom Metazoa; phylum Chordata; class Amphibia; order Anura; family Pelobatidae; genus Spea; species Spea bombifrons. The sequence continues at coordinate 19,082,276 of NC_071092.1, read as the reverse complement.
TGGTACTGTGCCACAGGCCCCCTTGATGTCTGTTTGCGGTACAGCTGCCCTTTTCTTTCTGCTGTGAGCCTGTTCAAAGAGAAAGTCAAAGGCTAAAGCAGACAGTCGTCTGCAACCTGGTACAGCAACACTCGCCTCCCAGCAGCCAAATTCAAAGCACGATTTTGTCCCTGCACAGGGACCCGTACTCTGACTGAGTAGCTCCGCTGTAGATATCTCCCTTGTCGCTAAAAGCTCAATTGCTCAAGGGATTAACCCTTTCTGTTCACCCAAGCACTAGTCGAGACTTAGTGTAGAGTGCAAATAGAACTGAGTTTATTGGGAACACAGACATTTATACACACAACATGAATGGACCAGGATTATAATCCCACTAGACAGCCCGCCCCCTCCATACAGTTATATGGCCAGCAATGCCCACCCGACAGAGTCACTATTTTGAGGCGATCACGAGGAAGCGGAGTCAATCCCGGTGTACCAATGGAGGGCTCAAGGTCAAAGGATGTTATGTTCCAAAAATCTGACATCGGTACCCTGAGCTCAGTAGCCGGGCCAGAGTTCCATAGTCGCAGTTGGGTAAACCCTGGTCCTAAAGATGGGTAATAAAACCAGGGTTCCCCAAAAGAGCTCCCCCTCCATAACCACCTCAGAGTGTTGCCAACCACGGACATAGTCTAACAAGAAAGCAGCAACGTGGTGGGACAATGGATGTCCATAGCAACGCAGCTCTAATTGTTGGCAGCATCAACTCTAGCTGCCGTAGAGTTCCATGAATTTGCAGCCTGGTCCCGGTCAGGCGCCAAGCAGAGGGAAAGGGGAATCTGACCAGCACAAGGGGAACATAGGGTCCATGAGACCTTAATCTTTGGAAAAGTCAATTAATATACTTCTTTGGCTGAGGGGGTAAGACATAGGAATGGAGGTGCAATGCATAAAAACAAGAATGAGGCCAAAATAACATATGGGACAAACGGGCAGTAATCCAGCTAACTGAGGGACTTCTCATAGACAGGCACTATATATGTGGTTAATGGACTGGTTATAAAGGTTAAAATAATGGTTAGATTCCTCTTAATTCTGTCTAGCCTTTAGATAAAAAATATGCATACAACCAAAATAACTACTAACTGTCAAAACAAACTTAGTACAGTGGAAAGCAGCGCTACAGTTCATAAAAAGTGTTGCCTTAAATTATATTTTAAGACAATATTTCATACAAATTTTAGAGCTGCCTTCCTTGTTTCGAATTTTGGTACTAGTGGAAAAACTACCAGCAATACTAGAATACTATTAACTTTGCAATGTAGGATTACTTTTTTTTTCTCTGCACTTCAGTAAACTAATTTCTTTCATATACCTGTCTAAAAGTTGTACTGGTAATTCTGACACACTATTACATGTCTGAATAGCAGGCATTTACACATTTACACATTTGGTGAAATACCACAAACATGTTCCATACCAGATATTCAAACTTCACATCAAGGTATTTCCGGATGGTGAGCTTCGTGTCAGGTATCGCTTTATTTAGATAGGTGTTTAAATCACTCAGCATCTGTCAGATGGAAAAAATATTTTCAACAAAAGTTATTTCTGTAATGTCCCGTGGGTCCAGTCCATTGACTGAACAATTGAACTCCTTAAAAATACCGTACAACAAATTATTGGTATTTATGGCAGGCTACTCCAGCAATAGACTGTGGTGCCTTAGTGGATTCTTGGTATAATACCGTATTTGCTCGATTATAAGACGAACCCCCAAAATCAAAATATTAATTTAGGAAAAAATCAAAAAGCCTGAATATAAGACTACCCTATAGGAAAAAACTTTTACTAGTAAATATTAATTCATGTAAACAATTTTCATATTTAATAAAAGCTATGATTGAGAAAAATATATTTTTTATTTCCTTTTATTTGTCTACCTGCCCCCCCCAGTTATGCACATCTGCCCCCAGGCTTGCCACTCTGCCCCCAGAAATGCCTTATACCCCCCTATTTGCCACTCTGCCCCATGATGTGCCGTTTAACCCTCTATATGCCACTCTGCCTCCAGAAATGTCTTATACCCTCCTATATGCCACTGTGCCCCATGATATGCCTTTTAACCCCCTATATGCCCCTCTGCCCCATGATCAGGGCCGGACTGGGACTGAAAAGCAGCCCTGGAAAAATTTGGAGACCAGCCCCATATAGTTTATCTCACGATGAAGCTCTTATACCCACAATAAATGGCCCTAATAAATGAAATACATTACACATAATGAGATCAAAACATTTACTACTGCGAACATTTTTAGATGAAAGAGTTCCATTTTATTCAGTGGAACAAAACACTGATCACATTATTCTTCACGATATTCTGGTAAGAAACTTTTATTTCTTTATTAATTCATGTAGACTATTTTTTTCCATATTTAATAAAAGCTATGATTGAGACATGTTTGGTTTTTATTTCCGTTCATTTGACAACCTACCCCCGAGTTATGCAGCTCTGCCCCCCTGATATGCCTTCTAACCCCCTATATGCCACTCTGCCTCCAGAAATGCCTTAAACCCCCTATATGCCACTCTGTCCCATGATATGCCTTCTAACCCCCTATATGCCACTCTGCCATATAGGGGGTTAAAAGGCATATCATGGGACAGAGTGGCATATAGTGGGTATAAGGCATTCCTGGAGTCAGAGTGGCATGAAGGGGGTTAAAAGGCATATCATGGGGCACTCTGCCTCCAGAAAAGCCTTATGCCCCCCTATATGCCACTCTGCCTCCCTGATATGCTTTATACCCTCCTATATGCCACTCTGCCCCATAATATGCCTTTTAATCCCCTATATGCCACTCTGCCTCCAGAAATGCCTTTTACTCCCTATGTCACTCTGCCTCCAGAAATGCCTTATACCCCCCATATGCCACTCTGCCTCCCTGATATACCTCAACCCTCCTATATGCCCCTCTGCCCCGTGATATGCCTTTTAACCCCTTTTTCCACTCCACCTCCAGATATGCCTTTTGACCCCCTATATGTCACTCTGCATCCAGAAATGCCTTATACCCCTATATGCCACTCTGTCCCATGATATGCCTTCTAACCCCCTATATGCCACTCTGCCATATAGGGGGTTAAAAGGCATATCATGGGACAGAGTGGCATATAGGGGGTATAAGGCATTTCTGGAGGCAGAGTGGCATAAAGGGGGGTTAAAAGGCATATCATGGGGCACTCTGCCTACAGAAAAGCCTTATGCCCCCTATATGCCACTATGCCTCCCCAATATGCTTTATACCCTCCTATATGCCCCTCTGCCCCATGACATCCCTTTTAACTCCCTTTATGCCACTCTGCCTCCAGATATGCCGTTGACCCCCTATATGTCACTCTGCATCCAGAAATGCCTTATACCCCTATAATATAGGGGGGTATAAGGCATTTCTGGAGGCAGAGTGGCATAAAGGGGGTTAAAAGGCATATCATGGGGCACTCTGCCTCCAGAAAAGCCTTATACCCCCCTATATGCCACTCTGCCTCCCTGATATGCCTCAACCCTCCTATATGCCACTCTGTCCCATGATATGCCTTCTAACCCCCTATATGCCACTCTGCCATGTATGGGGTTAAAAGGCATATCATGGGACAGAGTGGCATATAGGGGGTATAAGGCATTTCTGGAGGCAGAGTGGCATGAAGGGGGTTAAAAGGCATATCATGGGGCACTCTGCCTCCAGAAAAGCCTTATGCCCCCTATATGCCACTCTGCCTCCCCAATATGTTTTATACCCTCCTATATGCTCCTCTGCCCCATGATATACCTTTTAACCCCCTTTATGCCACTCTGCCTCCAGATATGCCTTTTGACCCCCTATATGTCACTCTGCATCCAGAAATGCCTTATACCCCTATATGCAACTCTGGCATATAGGGGGTTAAAAGGCATATCATGGGACAGAGTGGCATATAGGGGTATAAGGCATTTCTGGAGGCAGAGTGGCATGAAGGGGGTTAAAAGGCATATCATGGGGCACTCTGCCTCCAGAAAAGCCTTATGCCCCCTATATGCCACTCTGCCTCCCCAACATGCTTTATACCCTCCTATATGCTCCTCTGCCCCATGATATACCTTTTAACCCCCTTTATGCCACTCTGCCTCCAGATATGCCTTTTGACCCCCTATATGTCACTCTGCATCCAGAAATGCCTTATACCCCTATATGCAACTCTGGCATATAGGGGGTTAAAAGGCATATCATGGGACAGAGTGGCATATAGGGGGGTATAAGGCATTTCTGGAGGCAGAGTGGCATATAGGGGGACAACCTTACATACACACACATGCCGATTTTAACAAATACAAAAAACATTATACAGTACAAAAAATACATTATTTTACTCACCTTCTACTTCTCTTGACTTCCTGGTAGCTGCACACTGTTCTCTATGCTGACAGGATGCCACTGACCTGACATCCGGTGCTGCAGCGGTCTGAGTGCGAGGGGGCGGAGCTTCCACCTCACGCTGCTCCCATCACTAAGCAGCCATCAGACTGCTGGGAATGTAATCTAAACGGCCGGAGCGTGCTGATGCCGCCGGCCGGAGCTACTTTAACACTTTTTTTTTATTTATATGGTAAACTGGATCGGCTTGCCATATAAAGTAAAAAAAAAAGTATTAAAGCAGAGGCGGCCGGCGGCATCAGCACGCACCGGCCGTTTAGATTACATTCCCAGCAATCTGATGGCCGCATAGTGATGGGAGCAGCGTGAGGGGTGAAAGGTCAGTGCGAGGGGGCGGAGCTTTCACCCCTCACACTGCTCCCATCACTAGACGGCCATCGCACACGGCTGCTGGGTGCTGATGCCGGCCGGCCGCATCAGCACCCAGCGGCCGCTTTGATTAGATTTCGGGCAGCCTGGGGGGCAGTTGCCCCCCTGTCCAGCCCGCCCCTGGCACCGAGGGAGGCGTTCAATGCCATTTGCAGCCGCTCAGCGGCTGTCTTTATGGTTAGTCTGTCGGCCGCCCAGCCCACGGACCTTCCGGCCTACCGGGAAATTTCCCGGTATCCCGTTGGGCCAGTCTGGCCCTGCCCATGATATGCCTTATATGGGTTAAAAGGCATATCATGGGGCTGAGTGGCATATAGGGGGTTAAAATGCATTTCTGGAGATATATATATATATATATTGCTAATAGCAATCACACTCCTATCAAGCCAAGGCAGCCAGTACATGCTGGAACCTGGGGATGTTAGAAGTGTGATTACAGCCTCCCTATGCCATGCTACCACCCCACCCCCCTTACACATCCATGCTATCACACACACACACTCATTCACAAACATTTAAATACTCATTCATTCCATTAATCACACATACTTCACACACGCTCAAACCCCCCACCCCGTTACCTGAACTGCAGATCTCCCACTCGCAGACTTCTGCAGGGGCCTGGCTGTGCGAGCAATTTCTCTGGCCCCGCCCCCAGAGGAAGGAGGGGGGAGGTAGAGTTATGTGAGGACTGTGCTACCTTCCTGTTCTCGCGATCAAAGCCCAGTAAGCAGCACGGCCCCAGCAGAATGAGGTCTGATTAGAAGACGACCTCGATTATAAGACGAGGGGTATTTTTCAGAGCATTTGCTCTGGAAAAAACCTCGTCTTATAATCGAGCAAATACGGTATTTTCAATACTATATATTTTTAAAATAACATAGAAACTGATGTTTAGTCCTTTAACACGTAGTAACCAGGGTAATTACAATACAGAGAAACAGAGGCTGTAGTATAGGTCTGTGCTGAGAAGGGAATACATGGAAGGTTAATGCCTTTGTGAGAATTGACATGTATGGCATGCGGTCGAATGAACAAAATGTTAAAAACAATATATAAAAGATAATGCCCCTGCTGCTAGCAATATACACAAGGAAGAAAAAAATACCTTTCCTGACCACAAGGTACAAAAGTAAGGAAAGAGTGTAGAAAGTAAGGGGGTATTTTAAGCCCTTACAATATAAAAAAAAATACAAAACAAATACAAAAATTCATTGGGTATTTCTAAACTCAGGACACATATTAGAATCTATTTAGCAGGTTTTTATTAGCTTTTGTAGATGAGTAAAAGATGATCAAAATAATGGTATCTAAAGAAAGCTGCTCTTCTCCTGAAAACAGCAAATACATAATTTGCATGGGTACAGTAAATGAGAAAAAAAAAATTACCGCTAGACACAAACAACACAGAAATGTTAAAACCATTGTCAGAAAGGGTAGAATATATCAAAAACAGTCCCGTCACAAAGAGGTTAAAGAATATTAACATCCCTCAGATGCCAGTATAAGGGACACCAAATTGTGTATGAAAAAAACAGGATAACGAAAACAAAAAGTAACCTAGGGAAAAGAAATAAAGGATAACATAATTTTTTAATTAGTATTTTTGCTTGAGAAAGTGTATTTTGTCAAACAAATTAGTTTTTCAGAGATAATGAAATAAAACAAGATTGTAGTAGTGGATTCCTAAACACATATGATTTGATTCATCACTCTTACCGGCTTTATGGTCTTTAAAAGACCAATTCCAAACTTCTCAATGTTGCGATGTGCATCAGCAAACTTTACAAATGCCTCACTTGCAGCTGGCTGAGGCTCCCTCACACCAATCACTGAGAATACATCCCCGAATGCTGTAAGTACAAAGTGTGTATCTGTATCATCTGTATGTAAATGATTGTTACAATCTATAGACAAACTTATTGGGACATGTAGTTGACCCCCCACCCTTTGCAGCTACAAAAGCTTCCACTCTTCTGGGAAGGTTTTCTACAAGATTTTGGAGTGGAGAATTTTTGCCCATCCATCCAGTAGAGCATGTGTGACACCAGGCACTAAGGTTTGGCTTGCAACCTCAGTAAATATACTTAATTACACAATTTATTTGGATTGTTTAGTAAGGGTCTCTCAGAATTGAAAAAAACCCATTAGCTTCCATGATTATTTCTAGAAGGCTATATAGACTCCTAGCAAATGTTATATCCCACTCTATCCCATACAGTATGAAAAGCTAGCCCTATGCATTCAATTTCTGGAGTCAGGAAATTATGGTTCCTGAAATACATGGTATAAATGTCAAACAAACTGATCTTCAGATAACAAAATAGGCCAGGTAACCAGGGTCATGAAAGGGTTTAAAGCATTTATGACAGATCATTACTCTTGGTATTACAGTCCTCCAAATTTATTAAGAAATTAGTAAATACAGTATTTGCTTGATTATAAAAGAACCCTGAATATAAGACAACCCCCCAAAATTTGAATATAAATTTAGAAAAAAAAGAAAAATCCTGAATATAAGACTACCCTATAAGAAAAAAGTATTATTAGCAAGCACGGCATTTTAAAACAGTCTTGTACTATACTGACTGGAATATCTCTAATGAACACTTTTACACTATGGACTAGCGGACTGCATTGGGAGGCGGGTCCCGCCAAAAAACTTGCGGGTGCAGGTGGTCTTTCTGGGGCTGCGGGCAGGCGGGCAGGCACTGTACCTGCTCGGGAAATCAGGTAAGGAGGCGGGCGTGATTGGCCACAAATGTGGCAGGAGCGGGCGGGATTGGCCACAAATGTGGTGAGGAGCGGGCAGGAGCGGAACACCCACATTGCGGGAGCGGGATTCAAAACATCGGGAGCGGGATTCAAAACATCGGGAGCAGGCTTAAAAATGCAGTCCCGCGCAGGGCTCTACTATGGACTATATATTAACAACACATTTATTTTTTATATCTTTAATCCTTAGCTAATAATAGTGCTGATCAGTTTGGTCCTTGACCTAAAGGTTCTTAACGTTAACAAAGATATTTTATGACTGTAAACAGATCTTGCAAAGCAAAGATAATACGTTTTATAAAATATATTACCTCTGTGTGTCTGGGAAAGTTCAAAGAAAGCTCTCAACAAACGTTTGCTGTGCTCCATCAAACCTAAGGTAAAATAATTGTGAAAGAGATGGAGAAAAAATACGACAACAGAATAAAAATAACACTAATCTAAAATATATGGAGATTACGGTATGTCCTACTTAAAACTGAGTAGAATAAAAGCACATGACATAGGGAACAACATTGAAAAAGAAATAACACCGGCTATCATTATTTTAAACTGCCAAAGAAAAACTGAATTATGCATTACCTAGATTACATGCAGCTAATAATGAATAATGGACAAATAAAAGTTAGGGACAAAACTGCACTTATATTGTAACTGTTGTAGAAACTACTTATAGAAACTGCTGTTGTGGATTCTATATTGAACTATATGTTGACAGATTATTGCATATGCATTTCTACTAGACTTGTAGACATGGCGGCGGCAAAACGTATACAAAGACAAAGTCACACAACACGAAGAATCTTCGTGTTAGTCTTCGTTTACTAATCTCACTGGTCCCTTCCTCATTTAGCCTACATTATCTACTCAGCATTGCAATTGGTTGATGCTAGAGGTGGCCCCTGCAGGTGACCAATAGAGTCGTTCTTATGGCCCTTTAACTCCTGATGGCAAACCTACAGATTTCCACTCCCGTTAACCCCTGCGATGGTGCATAGATAGCAGGTTCGCCATCAGGAGTTAAAGGCCTTTAACTCTAGGAGCGGGGAGACAGGCCAAGTTCCCTGGTTGATGCCAGAGGAGGCCCCTGCAGGCGACCAATAGGCACGGCCCTGACGGCGCAACTTGGCCTGGGGAGACCATGGTCTTCCTGCTCCAAGAGTTAAAGGTCTGTACAGCAAGGGGATCGTTTGCATCAACCAATGAAGTACATGTGCACTTCATTGGTTGATGGCATAGGATGCCCCTGCCTGCGACCAATAGAGTTGCTCGTACGGACATTTCAAATCCTGGCGCCAAAGCTGCTGCGTAGTGCTTACCGCGGTAACCTCGTATTAACCCCTTCTACAAAAAAACAGAAAACAAACGAACACAAAGAATGTACACAAATATTCGCCTGAACTGAACACAGGAACGGGCGAATATTCGTGGAATATGAAGATTTCCCCCCCCCCCACGAAGACTAACACAAAGTTCGCCGGCACCTGTGATACGAATGTGACGAGTATGGGGTGCGATTGAATAAGTTAGTATATTCAGTTAGCCAAAAGGATAGTAACTAACATGATTCCCCGCTGTTATAGTCAGAAATATAGAGGTTAATATAGTTCAGAACTTGTTGTGCAGAACCAGAATTATGACTCATAATCTCATGATTTCCTATGTAGAAAACAACTTAAATGCGCATGATCAGCATACGTTGATCATGCACTCGAATCTTCTAGAATGTTATACTACGCATGTATGCGCGTGATATTCATAGGATACAGGTGTTTTTATTCATTCACTGTGCCAGATTGGAAACATTCTTGTGAACAAATTAGTGTATAAATGAAAGGGGATTTGCAGGAGAATCTGGGATTTACAGCCTACGTTTATCGGTCGAGCTTGCAGTGATTTCCCGGATCCTCCTGAAAGCAATCGCTTGTGAAAGTCCCCCGATTGAGGAGTGATGCTACAATATCCGGTGATGTATTGATGTTTACTCTTTATTGATTAATTGACCATGTATTGCATGCTTTAATTGAATGAACAAGATAAAGAATACGTTTTACCACAAAACTGTTTCAGTGTGCTTGACTTGTATGTCAATGAGGGCGGGACAGCTAACATACTTTGAGCGGGTAAAACAGCACCCAAGTCTAATTTCTACAGTGCCAGAGCTATTAGGCTAGGTTTCTACTTGGGTTTTTGTCCGGCGTTTTTTTCTTGATGAAAAACGCCAGGAAAAATGCCAAGAAAACTGCCACTGCATTTACCTGCGTTTTGGCGTTTTTTCTGCAGTTTTTTCTGGCGTTTTAGCCTTTCTGTGGAAATTGCTTTTTTTGACCTTAGGCAGTTTTTCCAGCCTTTACACGTTAGAAGTTTCACCCAGCTAAAAGGGATTAGGATAAATGGCAAGTATCTGCCCTCTCCTGATGTCATTTACTTGGTAGACCCTTTTGTCTCTTTTCTGTGGTTTGTAAGGCATGCTTTATTCCGAATGTCTGCTCCTCTGGGAAGATTGGCCCCAAATGATGGTGCAAATTGTTTGCTGTTGCTTTTGGCACGCAGGATCCAGTTGATGCGTCGGGTATGTTTGTTTGTAATGGCATGTTTGTTCCAAATGGTGTAAAATTCAATATGAACCAGTCCAGGACTTTGTTTTGTGTGAAACTGTTTGTTTTCAGCCTATTTCTCGTAGGACACACAGATACTGGGTCCATCCTCTGCATTGTAACTGTGGAAAAAACGCCATAAAAAAACGCCAAGGCAATAAACCCACATGGCTTTTTCATGGCGTTTTTTCTCTCCCATAGACTTCTATTGGAGAAAAAAAGCCAAGATTTCTTGCAAAAAACGCCAGTGTCAACATGCTGCAATTTTGAAAAACTGCCACAGAGCCCAAAAAAGCAGAAAAACGCCAAAGAAGACTGAAAAAACGCCAAACAGAAAAACGCCAAGTGGAAATGGCATTTTGCGATTTCCTATTGAATTACAGCTAACATCTGGCTGCAGCCGTTTTTCACAAAAAAAACGCCAGGTGGCGCTATTGGCGTTTTTATAGGCGTTTTTAGCAAAAAAAAAACAAATGGAAACCTAGCCTTATGAGCATTTGAACAAATATACCCGAATTAACATAACGTTTTACACAGTCAAGTAGGTTCCCAGCTGAATGTCCTGATTGGTGCTATAGAGAGATGTTGTGTTTCAACAGCTTGGTCTCCCGTTAAACAGACACATTGTAACAGTGTTCATCCTTCTATTGCCAACTAAATATGCAACATGTGGTTGGCAAAGTGGACACCAGGAGCCGACCCTATATCTCATATATGATGCCACTGTAGAGTCCCATCTCCACAGTGGCTACAAATGATTAGAATTAAAAACGTTTTAATTGAAAAGCTGCACACACCATACTTATTTAGTTCAATTGCTTTTACAAAGTGTATTGCAGCACAACTAAGCAATTACCTAGACTCTTTTACTCTGCTCCTGTTTGTAGTTAAGAATGCTGAAAAGGTTAAGAAAATATTGCTAGTTTATGTTTAGGGTAACACAATCTTTGCAGTGTGGTTTCCTGGACACTTCTTGAGAAGTTTTGTTTGGGGGAGTGGGGTGTGTTAAGGGTGTGGCCATAGGCATGGTTTTACTTGAGAAAATTAAGAAAAAACCAAGAGAAAGGACAGGAAAAAAGGAGAGAGTAGAGAGAAAGATGAAAGGAAAGAAGGAAAACTAAACAGGAAAGAAGAGAAATAAAGAAGGGAGGGGTGCCAGGGGCAGGCATACACTCTTACATTTAGGAGGTGTGTTGCATGTATATGAGCAGCCTTTTAGTGTACAGCCACACAGCACTACACCTCCCAGCACTCAGTGTTCAGGAGATTGTGATATCATGCTGGAAATCAGGGGAGCCTCCATTTCACCTCTCCAGCCCTATAAATAGCTTCTAAGCTTAGTTAACTTTGCACTTATGGACATGGTTAAATTTGGAACAACCGCAAGAAATCACAAGTTACAAATATACAGTATAACTGTTAAGTATATCTTTTCCAGCAAAATGGAGATTTTCCAAGCTAGCAGCAGGGGAGAACAGGTTTTTCCACTACAGTCAGGGGGCTAGAACAGCAAATAAGTAGGTGGGGAAAGCATGCAGGCTAAAAGGACAAACCCAGGCAGAGTTTGGTTACAACTGTTCTGAAGAGCCTGGATTTAGCCACGTTGATGCAGCCATATACAGTATCTCACAAAAGTGAGTACACCCCTCACATTTTTGTAAATATTTTATCTTTTCACGTGACAACACTGAAGAAATAGTGAGTGTACAGCCTGTATAAGAGTGTAGATTTGCTGGCCCTTCAAAATAACTCAGGATACAGCCATTTATGTCTAAACCTTGGCATCAAAAGTGAGTACACCCCTAAGTGGAAATGTCCAAATTGGGCCCAAAGTGTCAATATTTTGTGTGGCCACTTATTTTCCAGCACTGCCTTAACCCTCTTGGGCATGGAGTTCACCAGAGCTTCACAGGTTGCCACTGGAGTTCTCTTCCACTTCTCCATGACAACTTCACGGATGTTAGACACCTTGTGCTCCCCCACCATCCGTTTGAAGATGCCCCACAGATGCTCAATAGGTCTGGAGTCATGCTTGGCCAGTCCATCACCTTTACCCTCAGCTTCTTTAGCAAGGCAGTGGTTTTCTTGGAGGTGAGTTTGGGGTCATTATCATGTTGAAATACTACCCTGAAGCCCAGTCTCCCAAGGGAGGAGATCATGCTCTGCTTCAATATGTCACAGTACATGTTGGCATTCATAGTTCCCTCAATGAACTGTAACTGCTGGCAGCACTCATGCAGGCCCAGACCATGATACTCCCACCATCATGCTTGACTGTAGGCAAGACACACTTGTCTTTGTACTCCTCACCTGGTTGCCGCCACACACGCTTGACACCATCTGAACCAAATAAGTTTATCTTGGTCTCATCGGACCACAGGACATGGTTCCAGTAATCCATGTTCTTAGTCTGCTTGTCTTCAGCAAACTGTTTGCGGGCTTTCTTGTGCATCATCTTTAGAAGAGGCTTCCTCCAGGGACGACAGTCATGCAGACCAATTTGATGAAGTGTGCGGCGTATGGTCTGAATACTGACAGGCTGAACCCCCTCAACCTCTGCAGCAATGCTGGCAGCACTCATATGTCTATTTCCCAAAGACAACCTCTGGATATGACACTGAGCACATGCACTCAACTTCTTTGGTCGACCATGGCAAGGCCTGTTCTGAGTGGAACCTGTCCTGTATGCTCTTGCCCATCGTGCTGCAGCTCATAGTCAATATTCTTATAGCCTAGGCCATCTTAATGTAGAGCAACAATTCTTTTTTTCAGATCCTCAGAGTTCTTTGCCATGAGGTGCCATTTTGAACTTCCAGTGACCAGTATGAGAGAGTGCGAGTGATAACACCAAATTTAACACACCTGCTCCCCATTCACACCTGAGACCTTGTAACACTAATGAGTCACATGTCACAGGGGAGGGGAAATGGGTAATTGGGCCCAATGTGGACATTTCTACTTAAGGGTGTACTCACTTTTTTTTGCCAAGGTTTAGACATTAATGGCTGTATGTTGAGTAATTTTGAGGGGACAGCGAATTTACACTGTTATACAGGCTGTACACTCACTACTTTACAGTGTCATATCTTCAGTGTTGTCACATGAAAATATATAATTAAATATTTACAAAAATGTGAAGGGTGTAGTCACTTTTGTGAGATAGTGTATATCTATACAGTTCTCTGCAACCCACTTCATCTCCGAAAATGTGCCCAGGAAATGATAAGTACAGTGGAGGAAAAAATATTTGATCCCCTGCTGATTTTGTACATTTGCCTACTGACAAAGACATGATCAGTCTATAATTTTAATGGTAGGTTTATTTGAACAGTGAGAGACAGAATAACAACAAAACAATCCAGAATAACGCATTTCAAATAAGTTATAAATTCATTTGCATTTTACTCAACATGACTCAGTACTTTGTGGCAAAACCCTTTTTGGCAGTCACAGAGGTCAGAGGTTTCTTGTAGTTTGCCACCAGGTTTGCACACATCTCAGGAGGGATTTTGTCCCACTCCTCTTTGCAGCTCCTCTCAAGTTATTAAGGTTTCGCCGCTGACATTTGGCAACTCGAACCTTCAACTTCCTCCACAGATTTTCTATGGGATTAAGGTCTGGAGACTGGCTAGGCGACTCCAGGATCTTAATGTGCTTCCGTCGTGAGCCACTCCTTTGTTGCCAGTGTTTTTGGTCATTTTCATGCTGGAATACCCATCCACAAACCATCTTAAATGCTCTGGCTGAGGGAAGGAGGTTCACACCCAATATTTGACGGTACACAGCCCCATCCATCGTCCCTTTGATGGGGTGAAGTTGTCCTGTCCCTTTAGCAGAAAAACACCCCCAAAGCATAATGTTCCCACCTCCATGTTTGACGGTGGGGATGGTGTTCTTGGGGCGACTCCAGGATCTTAATGTGCTTCCTTCTTGAGCCACTCCTTTGTTGCCTGTGTTTTTGGTCATTGTCATGCTGGAATACCCATCCACAACCCATGTTAAATGCTCTGGCTGAGGGAAGGAGGTTCACACCCAATATTTGACGGTACACGGCCCCATCCATCGTCCCTTTTGATGGGGTGAAGTTTTCCTGTCCCTTTAGCAGAAAAACACCCCCAAAGCATAATGTTCCCACCTCCATGTTTGACGGTGGGGATGGTGTTCTTGGGGTCATAGGCAGCATTCCTCGTCCTCCAAACACGGCGAGTTGAGTTGATGCCAAATAGCTCGATTTTGGTCTCATCTGACCACAACACTTTCACCCAGTTCTCCTCTGAATCATTCAGATGTTCATTGGCAAACTTTAGACGGGCCTGTACATGTTCTTTCTTGAGGGGGACCTTGCGGGCGCTGCAGGATTTGGGGATGGTCTTGTAGCCCATTCCAGCCTTGTGTAGGTCTACAATCTTGTCTCTGACATCCTTGGTGTCACGGACTGGGTCCAAGCAGATGACTGAAAGGACCCAGCGCGCCCAAAGACTGTGTGCAGGAGTCACAATGCAGTAGTGGAGTTGGACAGGGCCTGGTTGCAGGGTGACCACACTCACCCAGGAGATGAGCACCTAGGGTTGTGCAGCCAAACACCAGCGCCCTGATATGGCAGCGGATGAAGTCCAGAACAAAGCGAAATCCTGTAGGAACCCTGGAGCAGGCATGAAACATATCACTAGAAAACGTGCAGGATGCTGCAGGCAGGGAGTATGAAAGCTAAGCAAAGGGTATAGCAGAAACATAACAAGCAAGGGACAGGGAGACCAGGCACAAAACATAACCAGACAAGACATACATGTTACTGGGCACTACAGTGAACCAGACAATGAATGAACATTACTAGACAAGATATACATGATACAGGGCACAACAAAGGACAGGGAACAAGGCAAGGAACACAGGGGAAGGAGTGAGGAGCCGGAACCCTCGGACGCTTCTTCCTTTAAGCAAGGATAGGAAATCTTAACTGGGACATGGGGAGAGGAGAGAGGAACCAGAATCCTCAGATGATACAGGGAAGAAGGGCAAAGGTACATAAGATACACACAAACATGAATACAGAAACTAGCCTAAGACTGATTGATAACAATTGGAGATTCCGTCACATGATATGGCCATAGTATGCTTAGCCCACCACTACGCCAAAGTACTCCAATGACGGTGGGTCCTAACGCTAATCCCTGCTGACAGTGGTACGAAACAAACCAAACATGTAAACCAAACACATAGCACTGAGACATACCTTAGACTGAAGACTGAGACAAACAGAACACATAGGTGGGGCACACCTTATAAAGGAAACAGAGCTGAAGCAGAAGCAAGGAATGGAAGAACAGAATAGAGCAAAAGGAAATCCAGGAATGGATTGAAGCAAAACAGAGAAACTAAAGCAAGACAGATATGCAGCTCGGCAGCCTGGGCAGACCGTGACACTTGGACAGCTCTTTGGTCTTGGCTATGGTGGAGAGTTTGGAATCCGATTGATTGATTGCTTCTGTTGACAGGTGTCTTATATACAGGAAACAAACTGAGATTAGGAGCATTCCCTTTAAGAGAGTGCTCCTAATCTCAGCTCGTTACCTGTATAAAAGAGCGCTGGGAGCCAGACATATTGCTGATTGATGGGGGATCAAATACTTATTTCACCAAGTAAAATGCAAATAAATTTATAATATTTGAAATGCGTTATTTGTTTGTTGTTATTCTGTCTCTCACTGTTCAAATAAACCTACCACTAAAATTATAGACTGATCATGTCTTTGTCAGTGGGCAAACGTACAAAATCAGCAGGGGATCAAATATTTTTTTCCTTCACTGTATAATAGCTTAACATTGCTTTAAACAAATATTTTTAGGAAACCACTTGGATAATCAACATGTAGTGTTTCTACTATAATTGTTGTAATACTGTGTTAATTTATATGCTGCATTGATGTCTAGCTAATAGTTATTGGTGTTTTAGAACATGTTTAACCCCTTCATGACAATGGCTGATTTTATTTTTTTTGCCCTTCGTGACAAAGGCTGTTTTAACATTTCTGCAGTACTCGTGTTTAGCTGTAATTTTCTTCTTTCTTGTTTACTGAACCCACACAAGTTTTTTTTCATGACAAGAAGGGCTTTCTTTAGAAGTCATTATTTTGATTGCATCATATAATTTACCATTAAAACCATTTTCTGACTTTTACTTGAAAAGTCTTTTACTCATCTACAAAAGCTAATGAAAAAACCTGCTAAATAGATTCCATTTCTCCTGAGTTTAGAAATACCCAATGTTTTTATGTTTTTTTTCTTTTTTTCTACAAGTACAAGTAACGTTTTGCTATTTCAAAACCATTTTTTCCAAATCTGGTAATTCTTCTCCCATGTGCTATTTCAGGTATTTTTGAAGCTAGCCAATAGAATTTACCCCATCAATCCATATATTTTTGAAGACTAGACACCCCAGGGTTTTTCAAATGCTAGCATTTTAACTCTTTCTATGCACTAATTCTACCGCCAGTCTTTGTGGTAGTCATTTTTTTCTGTTTTGTTACACACATTTTACTTCATGTATGAATTTATAGCTCCTGGCATAAGCCACTATCAAACAACCCCCATATATGTGTTTAACAACTTCAGCTGAGTACAGTGATACCCCCCATGTTTGCCTGGCTGTTTGGGGGCAAAAGAGCCACATTTTGGGCATGCACATTTTTCAATCTTGAACTCTGACATTTGGTGATCCTGGGCCCATGCCCTATTTAGTACATCTTTGAGCCTGGCTAATTCAGTGTTCCCAATAAAACCATATTTTTTCAAAACTAGACACCCCAGGGTATTTTAAATGCTTATATTTTAACTATTTCCATGCACACATTTTACCACCAGCCTTTGTCAAAGTTTGCAGTAGTTTTTTTTTTGTGTGTATTTTTCCTACACACGTTGTTCTTTAGGTATGACTTTACAGCTCCTGGTATTTGTCACTGTCACACAACACCCCAATATGTGTTCAGCAACATCTGCTAAGTACAGTGATATGCCACATTCATGAGTTTGTGGGCTAAAAGGCCACATTTAGGACGTGTGCATTTTTCAAACTGGAAATTAGACCTATGGTCATCCTTCCCCCTGTGTTAATTGGGACATTGTTAAACCCGGTGTCAATTTAAGTAGACACCAGATGGGCATTTAACATGCCAGTATTTTAGCTCTTTCCATGCGAGAATTGTTTTAAGATGTTTTAGGACTTTTTTTTTTTTACTTTTTTTGGCCGCTACCAATTTATTTATTAACTATTTTTTTTTTTTTTTTTTTTTTAATTTGTTTTCACTTTTTTTTTTTTTTTTTACTAATCACATTGATTAGAAAGCTGGGCTCCATTGACTTGCATGGTTGAATGCAGTACCTGTATTCAACCTGCAAGTCGAGCCAGAGTTCTCCGGAGGGTCTGGAGAGACCATCTTCAAAACTTTTTCAACTCTTTTTTTGTTGAAACGACGTGCCGCCATCTTGCTAGTGGCAAAATCACTCACAGTGGCAGTTGTGACCGCTCTCCAAAGTGGTCACTGCGTGTCTTAGTTTAGGAGTTCGGTGTTTAGAAAGGGTCCTTCCAACCTGGACCACTGCACAGTACAGTGATACCACCCATGCATGGATTTTCTGGGTTGTTTGGGAGGTAAAAGGCCACAATTGGGACATGTAAAATCCATTTTTTTTACTTGGAATTCTGACATCTGGTCCCTTTGACTCATGTGTTTTTTGGACAACTATAAAGCCGGACAATTCAATTTATCCCATCAAAACATACGTTTGAAACTAGACACCACAGGATATTTCAGCTCTTTCACATCCATTCTTTCTTTCACATATTTAACGAATCATTGGTAATGGGAGTCGTCCCAGGAGATTGGAAAGTAGCGAATGTTGTGCCCATTCACAAAAAAGGCAGTAGGGAGGAGTCGGGCAACTACAGGCCAGTTAGTCTTACATCTGTAGCGGGGAAATTAATGGAAACTATTTTAAAGGAAAGGATTGTTGAACATCTGAAGTCACACGGGTTTCAAGATCATGCCAAACGAATCTTATTGATTTTTTTGATTGGGTGACTAAAGTAATTGATCAAGGTGGTGCAGTAGACATTGCATATCTGGATTTCAGTAAGGCCTTTCACACAGTGCCACATAGAAGACTTATAAATAAACTGCATCTCTGGCCCCTCCCCGGGGCGTCAGCATCCGCATACAGGTACTGCATTCAACCATGGAAGTCAATGGAGCTCAGCTTTCAAATCACAGTGTGATTAGTAAAAATAAATTAAAAATAAAATAAAATTAATAATAATTAGAAAAAAAATAGTATAAAACCAGTAAAATGTAAAAATAATTTCCGGCTGATGTCACTATCAGGGGAACCTTCAAGTTGAAAAAAAATGTAAAAAAAAGGCAAAAAAAAAAATATATATATATAAAAAATATATTTTTGTGAGCAAGTCCTAAAATTAGCATATTAGCTTAAAACAATTCTCGCATGGAAAGAGTTAAAATACTGGCATATTAAATGGCCATGGGGTGTCTACTTTTAAAAAATTTATGATTTGATGGGGTAAATTGAATTGGCCGGATTCAACAATATCCCAATTAACACGGGGGGGGGAAGGATGGCCACACATCTAATTTCCAATTTAAAAAAATGCACACGAACCAAATGTGGCCTTTTAGTTCCCCCAAAAAATGACAAACCCATGCATGTGGGGTATCACTGCACTCAGGAGATGTTGCTGAACACATATTGGGGTGTCGTGTGACAGCGGCATATACCAGGAGCTGTAAATTCATACATAAAGTAGGTGTGTGTGGGAAAAATACACACACAAAAATACTACTGCAAACTTTGAAACAATGCTGGTGGTAAAATGTGTGCATGCAAAGAGTTAAAATACCAGCATTTAAAATACCCTGTGGTGTGTAGTTTTCAAAAATATATGGTTTTGTTGGGCACACTGAAATGGCCCGGCTCAAAGATGTACCAAATAGGGCATGGGCAGTGGATCCCCAAATGCCAAAGTTCAACATTGAAAAATGTGCATGCCCCAAATGTGGCCCTTTTGCCCCCAAACAGCCGGGCAAAATCATTCATGTGGGGTATCACTGCGCTCAGGAGATGTTGCTGAACACATATTGGGGTGTTTTGTGATAGTGACATATACC
The DNA here is from genome assembly GCF_027358695.1 of Spea bombifrons. NCBI lineage: Eukaryota > Metazoa > Chordata > Amphibia > Anura > Pelobatidae > Spea > Spea bombifrons. The sequence continues at coordinate 19,062,902 of NC_071092.1, read as the reverse complement.
AGAACCTGTTTATTCATACCTGAAGTAAAATGTGTGTGAAAAAACAAATGCAAAAAAATTACTACCATAAAGTTTGACAAAGGCTGATGGTAGAATAAGTGCTTGGAAAGGGTTAAAATACTAGCATTTGGAATACCCTGGGCTCTCTAGTTTTCAAAAATATATGACTTGATGGGGTAAATTGCATTGGCCGGCTTCAAAGATACCCTAAATGGCACATGGGGGGAAGAATTACCAGATTTGGAAAAAATGGCTTTGAAATAGCAAAACGCTACCTGTACTTATTGCCCCATAATGGGTAGAAAAAAGCAAAAAAACATAAAAACATTGGGTATTTCTAAACTCAGGACAAATAGTAGAATCTATTTAGCAGGTTTTTTTTATTACCTTTTATAGATGAGTAAAAGATTTTTCAACTAAAAGTTAGAAACAGTCATTTTTTTCTAAATGTTTCACCATATTTTATACTTTTCTTAATAGTAAATAATACGATACAATCAAAACAATGTCATCTAAAGAAAGCCCTTCTTGTCCTGAAAAAAACAATATATAATGTGTGTGGGTTCAGTAAACGGGAAAGAAGAAAATTACAGCTAAACACGAGCAGCACAGAAATGTTAAAACGGCCATTGTCACGAAGGGGTTAAAAGGAGAAATACTACCACAACAAGAGGACATAGCCATAAGCTAGAGGGGCAAAGGTTTATTGGTAACATCAGAAAATATTACTTTACGGAAAGGGTAGTGGACGCATGGAATAGCCTTCCAGCAGAAGTGGTAGCTGTTAATACAGTAAAGGCATTTAAGCAAGCATGGGATAGGCATAAGGCCAAGCTAGATATAGGATAAGGACAGGTACTAAAGAAAAGTACTCAGAGGTTGGGCAGACTGGATGGGCCTACTGGTTCTTATCTGCCGTCACTTTCTATGTTACCATCAGTTTACCACTGTTTGCAGTAGTAATTTGTGTGTGTGTGTTTTTTTCCTCACACACATTCTACTTAAGGTACTAATTTACAGCTGGTATATGTCACTAGGGCTGCAACAACTAATCGATAAAATCGATAATAATCGATAATGAAATTTGTTGCCAACGAATTTCATTATCGATTAGTTGAATCGATTATTATCGATTATAAAATGAGGGTTTTTTCAGAGCAAACGCTCTGAAAACACCCCTCATTATATAATCCGTTTGAGTGACTCACAGCAGCAGCTCCTACTTACCAGTCCCTCCCTGTAATCACTGTGACAACTGGCCCCGCCCCTTCCTTCTCCCAGAAGGCCAGAACCACATGGCTGTGACACTCATCTAACTGTAAGTATAAAATTAATATTTGCGCTGCTGAAAGTTAGGGGAGGTGGGGGTTAATTTAGGGGCAGTTATGGTTAATGGGGTGTTTAGGGTTAATTTAGGGGCAGCTATGGTTAATGGGGTGTTCAGGGGCAGCTATGGTTAATGGGGTGTTTAGGGGCAGCTATGGTTAATGGGGTGTTTAGGGGCAGCTGTGGTTAATGGGGTGTTTGGGGTTAATTTGAGGCAGTTGTGGTTAATGGTGTGTTTAGGGTTAATTTAGGGGCAGTTGTGGTTGATGGGGTCTTTAGGGTTAATTTAGGGGATGTTGTGGTTAATGGGGTGTTTAGGGTTAATTTAGGGGCAGTTATGGTTAATGGGGTGTTTAGGGTTAATTTAGGGTAGTTGTTTTGATGGGGTATTTAGAGTTAATTTAGGGGTAGTTATGGTTAATGGGGTGTTTAGGGTTAATTTAATGATGAGGACTGAGGGTTAATTTGATTAATTTAATAAAGTTAGCTTAAGGTGCAGTTAGAGATAAAGGGGGGCAAACTAAGGGGAATCTAAATCCTGGGGGCCGTGAAGATTAACCCAGTACTTATTTATAAAAGTATGGTGTCAGTGTGATGCGAACGGGTCTGTGACTCTATGAGGGGACTATGAGATATCGGGCATATCTGGGGAGGACAGAGTGACATATCTGGGGGTATAAGGCATATACATTATATAAGGCATATGTGGGGAGGGCAGTGTGGCATGTCTGGGGAGGACGGAGTGGTGTATCAGGGTGTATAAGGCATATCTGGGGCCACAGTGGCATATCTGGGGGAAGAGTAGAGTGGCATATGTGGGGAGGGCAGCATGGCATGTCTGGGAGGCAGTGTGGCATGTCTGGGGAGGATGGAGTGGTGTATCAGGGGGTATAAGGCGTATCAGGCACAGTGGCATATGTGGGAGGCAGCGTGGAGTGGCATATGTGGGAGGCAGCGTGGAGTGGCATATGTGGGAGGCAGCGTGGAGTGGCATATGTGGGAGGCAGTGTGGCATATGTGGGAGGCAGCATGGCAAGCCTGTGCTCAAATGTGCATAAATTGGGGGGGGCCAGTTGGGAAATAAAGAGAAGAAATGCATTTTATCAAAGTTTTTTTTATTCTGCTGTTTGTATTTAACATCATTTGTTTATTAAATTTTTTTAAATAAATGAAAAATTTACATTCATTTTTTTTATCCGATTAATCGATTAATTGACAAAATAATCGGCCAACTAATCGATTATGAAAATAATCGTTAGTTGCAGCCCTATATGTCACTGTCAGAAAACACCCAAATATGTGTTCAGAAATATTTCCTGAGTACAGTGATACCGCCCATAAATAGGTTTGCCTAGTTGTTTGGGGGCCAAAGGGACATAAATACCGTATTTGCTTGATTATAACACTGTAAGGTTGATTATCCAGAAGCCACGTCCCACGCCCTCAGGTAGCCTCCTACCCGGCTGGAGAGCCAAAGTGAACTGAACGCGGGGCACTTTTGGCCAGAACTGATCACCGGCCACGGCAGCTGTTCCTGATCTTGGTTTTACCCAGACGATGCGTCTTCCACCACCTCCTCGTTGCGGAGGTGATCCCAGTGCTTACAGAAGATTCCTTAATCAGTGCTCCATTCAGTTTGAGATGTCTCCTGACCTCTTCCCATCAGACCGGGCCAGAGTGGGTTACATAATGTCTTTACTTACCGAGCCTTGGCCTGGGCTTCTCCCATCTAGGAGAGGGATATGCCTTTGGTTCATAATTATTCTGACTTTGTTTCGGCTTTCAGACAAGTGTTCGACCAGCCAGGCAGGATACAAACTGCATCTGCTCATCTACTCTCGCTTCGTCAAGGTCCACGTTCCTTATCAGACTATGCCATAGAATTCCGCACAATGGCCTCTGAGGTTAACTGGAATAACGAAGCATTGGTAGCCACCTTCACTAATGGTCTATCCGAAAGGTTTAAGGAAGAGATTGCTACAAGAGAATTACCTACTGATCTGGAGTCAGTAATCTCCATCATCGGACGCATAGATCTTCGCCTACGTGAGCGCCAGGTCCTAAGAGATCGTCAGAGAAGATCTTTGGTTTGACTGGCCCCATGATTTGTTCCTTCAGAGATGGCTGCTCTACCCCAGAAAGAACCAACGAGGAAGAACCAGTGAGGAAGAAAAGGCTTTCCGGCGCCGAGAGCGACGGTGCCTATACTGTGGCAACACTTTGCTCGCAATTGCCCCCTCAAGTCCGGAAACGCCAGCACCTAGGTAGGATTGGGGGACCTACTCTGGGTGTAATGTCTGTTTCCCCTACTAGTAGAGACATTTGTTTGTTTGTACCCATCTCCTTTTTATGTTCCAGCAAGACTATACATACTACTGCTTTGATTGACTCTGGGGCTGCAGGTGATTTCATTGACACCTCTTTTTGTAATACCCACAGTATTCCCCTACGTACCAAAGATTATCCTCTATACGTTGAAGCTATCGATGGACGTCCTCTCCGACATGCAATCATCCCTCAAGAAACTTGTCCTTTGCAGACTTGCTTTTAACATTATCTACTCACCCACGGCTCTAGTAGTATTGGGTTTTACATGGCTTCAACGTCACAATCTTGATATCGATTGGAATACCAAATAGATAAAAGCTTGGCGATGCCTCTGTACTACACCTTTGCCGCCAGCTTCCTCCAGACTCACTATGGCCTCTGCTTGAACCACGAGAACTTACCACACGCTTACCATAAGTTTCGCAACGTTTTTGATTAAAAAAAAAAAGAGGCCGATCAATTACCTCCTCACAGACCATTCAACTGTCCCGTATACTTATTGCCAGGAACTGTACCCCCTCGGGGTAAAGTATATTGTCTGTCTATCCCTGAAACTCCTGCCATGGAACAATATATTGCTGAGAAAGGCTTTATACGTCGCTCCACTTCTCCTACAGGAGCCGGCAGAGCCGGCCTTAGGTGTTCTGGCGCCCTGTGCGGACTACTCCTCTGGCGCCCCCCCATCCCAAAAAAAGAAAGGAATAAAAACTTGTAACAAAACCCCAATCACTATATACTACGCCAAACATTGATGTGGTGTAGGCCTACCACTTCATTGTCTGGCTTAGGGATGCACCGAAACGAATTCTGGACTGAAACCGAAAGTGCAGCATTTACCTGGCCAAAACCGAATATGACCCCCCCACACCATAAAGAAATCTAACACTTTTATTTAAAGTAAGTAACACACCAAAATAGGACAAAACAATTAAATAACAATATTATATATATATATATATATATATATATATATATATATATATGATTAACAGCAATCACATTCCTATCATGCCCAGGCATACCCAGATTTCAGGATGTACTCGCAGACTTGGCATGATAGGAGTATGATTGCCCTATCTACCCCTTCTCACTCCCTTCTGCCCTATCTACCCCTTCTCACTCCCTTCTCCCTATCTACCCCCTTTCCCCTGCCTCACTCCCTTCTCCCTATCTACCCCCTCCTAACTATCTAGCCTTTCTCTCTTTGAAGTTCACTTACCTTTCAGGAGTCCTGCGGTGGGGGTGCAAGGCCTCTGCCTCCCAGCTCTGCCACTGTATGGAACAGAGTGATGGGAGTTATGATGTACTTTTAGAGCATAATTAGATCATGAAAAAGACATTGGAAATGGTACAGCATAACACCCATCACTCTCACACATATACCAATCCACACGTATACCAATCCACACATATACACTAATCCACACATATACACTAATCCACACATATATACCAATCCACACACACTAATCCACACATACTAATCAACACATACTAATCCACACGTATACCAATCCACACGTACACTAATCCACACGTATACCAATCCACACACATATATACCAATGCGCACACATATACCAATCCACACACATATATACCGATCCACACATATATACCAATCCACACATATACACCAATCCACACATATATACCAATCCACACATATATACTGTGGCAAAGTAATGGAGTCTGTCTACATAAGTGGCAGATTGGAACGCTCATTATTCCCAGCATGGGGAGGGTTAATTGCTGGAGGTCAGCAAGGTGGAGCCAATTAACCTGCACTCAGGTGCTTAAAGGGGCGGCCGTTAGAGGCATTAGTTGTCTGGGAGTAGGGTGAGAGGCAGGCAAGCCAGAGGCCCTCAGACTGTATCAAAAGGATTTGTTTTTGTTTTGGTTTATTTACACTATGAAGTGCATTGCTGTGGACTGTACAATTCTGCAATAAACCACATCTTGCTTTTATTCTGCTGGTGTTCGGAGTTTCTTGTTTTGATCGAGCCATCCTGCCACAAGTGGTGTCAGAAGTGGGAGATTGCTGTTTGAACCCTGTATCAACATGGAGGATGTTTTAAAGGCCCTCCTGCATGCTACTACAGTGCAACAGGAAACCAACCGGCTGATAACTGCTCAGATGGGAGCTATGATGGAAGCACAGCAAGAGGACAGGATTGTCCTAAAAGAGATTGTACAGCAACTCTCAAAAACTACCACAGATGAACAGAGCAGCAGTCCAAAACCTATCCATGCAAGTCAGTATCTGCAAAAGATGACGCCGCAAGATGATGTGGAGGCCTATCTAACAGCTTTTGAGCGGACTGCCATCAGAGAGCAATGGCCTCGCACTCAATGGGCTGGTATAGTTGCACCTTTTTTGCTTGGTGAAGCTCAAAAAGCCTATTTTGACCTAGAGGAAGAGGCGGCTGCTAGTTATGATATTCTTAAAGCAGAGATTCTTGCAAGGACTGGCGTGACTCCAGTGATCCGTGCCCAACGGTTCTATAATTGGAAATACCAGGAACAGAAGGCACCAAGATCACAAATGTTTGATTTGATTCATCTGGCCAGGAGATGGTTAAAACCAGAGAGTTCAACGCCTGCTCAAATAATTGAGACCTTGGTTTTGGATCGGTTTTTGCGAGGATTACCCCAAGGCCTACGAGAGTGGGCAGGGCAGGGAAGCCCTACCACTTATGATGCAATGGTGGCACTGGTTGAACAATATACAGCAGTGAGAGAGTTAAAATCTACATCACAGGCTAAAATGCAACAGAACCAAAGACTGCTCACAAGCTCAAGGCCCTGGAACTATAGGAAAAATCAAGTTGTGATCCGAACTGGAGGCCCTGAAGTTTCTCCGGATGGAAACCAGGACTATAAACCCTCAAAGGGATGGCAAACCAGGAAACCTCCAGTTACTTGCTTTGAGTGTGGGGAGCTAGGTCACATAAAAGCTATGTGTCCTCATTTGCAGGAACCTATGGAATGTGGGTATAATGCTATAAATGACTTTTGTGGACTAATCTGTTTGGTTGGGAAACAGACCGAAAAATGTGTGTTTGATAAATCTGTTTTGTTAAATGGGAAGGAAACCGTAGCTCTTGTGGACTCTGGGAGCGATATTTCCTTAGTGACAAGCAGTCTCATTCAACCGTCTCAGTTGCTCCCAGGTAAGAAGGTTGGGATACTCTGTGTACATGGCTGTACTGTATCATACCCTACTACCTCTGTAAACATAGGCTATGGGGGCCAAACATTTTCAGTAGTGGCTGCAGTGGTACCTAAATTACCCCATCCCCTTATTCTTGGACGTAATTTCCCGGCGTTTCAAAGCCTGATTCAAAACCCGTGGGAGTCTGTAGAGGAGAACCAGTTTTGTGTTTTCCCATTGGTACACCCAGATTTGTTTTGTAAAAGGCGCAAGACAAGACGTGAGAGAAGGGAAGATAAGCATAGGGGTACTGGGAACTTACAAATGGCTTTGATAAATGAAGGTGTGACACCTTACAAGATCCGAGCACTAGTTCCAACCCTTCAACCGAAATACTGGTTGAACCCCAGGGCCAAACCCGAGAACAGCCTAATATTGTGGATTTGGACATTGGTTTAAATCAGTTTGGAAGGGAACAAGTCAATGATTTAACATTGCAAAATGCCCGTAACCAAATTGTAGAAGTTAATGGGACCATGGTCGATGGACAATCCAGAGACAGGTATCCTCATTTCATTCTTAGAAATGACCTACTTTATAGAGTGATCAGAGAGGAGGGGCAAGAACTTGAACAGCTCTTAGTACCAAGGTCCTTCAGGAGAAAGGTGTTGGAATTGGCCCATTCTCATTTGTTTGGGGGACATTTGGGGGTAGAAAAAACTCAGGAAAGGGTTTTAAGGCGATTTTTTTGGCCTGGGGTATATGAAGAGGTAAAGCGGTACTGTGCCTCATGCCCAGACTGCCAGCTAGCGACCCCAAAACCTCGTCTAAGAGCACCCCTAATCCCATTGCCAATTATTGAAACCCCTTTTGAGCGAATTGCTATGGATTTGGTGGGACCAATAGAAAAATCGGCTAAGGGTAATCAATATATTCTGGTCATATTGGATTATGCTACACGCTACCCAGAAGCTATTCCCCTCCGCAATACTGCCTCCAAAACCATAGCGAAAGAATTGCTTCAAGTATTTTCTCGGGTAGGGTTACCAAAAGAAATTTTAACTGACCAAGGTACCCCTTTTATGTCCCGACTAATGAAGGAGTTGTGTCATTTGTTACAAATAAAAGCTCTGAAGACATCTGTGTACCATCCTCAAACAGATGGGTTAGTTGAAAGATTCAATAGGACCCTGAAACACATGTTACGTAAAGTGGTTGATAGAGATGGGAAAAATTGGGACACTCTCCTACCGTACTTACTATTTGCTATTCGGGAGGTTCCCCAATCTTCTGTAGGATTTTCACCTTTTGAGCTCCTTTATGGTAGGCATCCAAGAGGTTTATTAGATATAGCGAAGGAGGAGTGGGAAGAACAAACGGTACCAGGACAGAATGTCATTCAGTATGTGGAGCAACTCAAGGGGCGCATTACACAAATTTCTCCTATAGTCAGAAAATATCTGGAGGAAGCTCAAAGAAGCCAACAGGTTATTTACAACCGCCAGGCTGCAGTACGTTCTTTCCAACCTGGGGACCGAGTTATGGTCCTTGTTCCCACTGCCGAAAGCAAGCTCTTGTCTCATTGGGAGGGCCCATATGAGATTATTGAACAAGTAGGCCCTGTAAACTATAAAGTTCGACAGCCTGATCGCAGGAAAGTCGAACAGATTTACCATATAAACCTGCTAAAACCCTGGAAGGATAGAGAAAGTAGTTTGGTTGCTATAGATAAATCCCCAGACCCAGATGTTAAAATATCTGCTGATCTCACCCCTGAACAGCAGAAGGAAGTTAAAGAAATGATATCAAGACATAAAGATGTCTTTTCTAGTATTCCTGGCAGAACTAGTGAAATCTGCCATGATATTATCACAGAACCAGGAGTTACAGTAAAAGTAAAGCCCTATAGAGTTCCCGAGGCAAAAAGGAGTGCAATACAAACAGAAGTAGCAAAAATGTTAGAACTGGGAGTCATTGAGGAATCACATAGCCAATGGTCTAGCCCCATAGTTCTAGTACCTAAGCCAGATGGGGCAGTTCGTTTTTGCAATGATTTTAGAAAACTTAATGAATGCTCTAAATTTGATGCCTATCCTATGCCTCGGGTTGATGAACTCATTGAGAAACTGGCACAGGCCAGATTCCTAAGTGTATTAGACCTTACAAAGGGTTATTGGCAGATCCCATTGACAGAAACTGCTAAAGAGAAAACTGCATTTGTGACCCCTGAAGGCCTGTACCAATATAGAGTTTTGCCATTTGGGCTTCATGGAGCCCCAGCAACCTTTCAGAGGTTAATGAATAAACTTCTAAGACCTCACTCCAATTATGCTTCTGCATACTTAGAAGATGTAGTCGTCTATAGCCGAGACTGGGACTCCCATTTGGGAAAGGTAGAAGCGGTTTTAAATAGTATTCGGAAAGCTGGTCTTACTGCTAATCCTGCCAAATGTTCTATTGGCTGTATGGAAGCCAAATATCTTGGTTATACTGTAGGGAGAGGACTGGTAAAACCTCAATTCACTAAGGCTGAGGCTATTGAACATTGGCCACGCCCTCTAAGAAAGAAACAGGTCAAAGCTTTCCTAGGAATAGTTGGCTATTATAGACGCTTCATACCCCACTTTGCCACTCGAGCTGCACCTCTCACTGATTTGATTAAAGCAAAGGCACCAGATACAGTGAGATGGAATGATGATGCAGAAAAAGCTTTTGCAGACTTGCGTACAGCTTTATGCAGGCACCCTGTTTTAGTAGCCCCGGATTTTAAGGAACATTTCTTTTTGCAAACGGATGCTTCTGATGTGGGCCTGGGGGCGGTATTATCTCAAATGATAGGAGAGGAAGAACATCCTGTGTTGTTTTTAAGTCGTAAGTTGTTGCCAAGGGAGCAGAAGTATATGCTACTGTAGAGAAGGAATGTTTGGCCATTAAGTGGGCAACTGAAACATTAAAATATTATTTGTTGGGCAGATCTTTTACCCTCATCACTGACCATGCTCCACTACAATGGATGCAGAACAACAAAGACAAGAATACTAAAGTCACACGTTGGTTCCTCTCTTTGCAACAGTTTAAATTTGTTGTGAAGCATAGGGCTGGGCTATTGCATGCCAATGCAGATGCATTGTCTAGGGTGCACAGTTTCTTGTCGAAGGCCGCTTCACACACCTGTGTTAAGCTGAGGGGGAGGGTATGTGGCAAAGTAATGGAGTCTGTCTACATAAGTGGCAGATTGGAACGCTCATTATTCCCAGCATGGGGAGGGTTAATTGCTGGAGGTCAGCAAGGTGAAGCCAATTAACCTGCACTCAGGTGCTTAAAGGGGCGGCCGTTAGAGGCATTAGTTGTCTGGGAGTAGGGTGAGAGGCAGGCAAGCCAGAGGCCCTCAGACTGTATCAAAAGGATTTGTTTTTGTTTTGGTTTATTTACACTATGAAGTGCATTGCTGTGGACTGTACAATTCTGCAATAAACCACATCTTGCTTTTATTCTGCTGGTGTTCGGAGTTTCTTGTTTTGATCGAGCCATCCTGCCACAATACCAATCCACACATATACACCAATCCACACATATACACCAATCCACACATATACTCATGCACACATATACTAATCCATACACACATACACCAATCCACTCTCACTCTCACTGAATGCTTTCCTACCTTTCCTCTTTTCTCCTTACAGCTTCTTTTCCTCCTCTTCGCTCCTCTTCTTCAGTTCTTCTGTCCTCTCTGTCTTCTTCCGGGTCAGAGGGCACGGACAGCGGTGGGCGCGGCTTCAGTGCTGTGCGCCGGGATCTGACCGGCGCACAGCAGCTGTTGCCGCGCGGATCACAAGGGAGCGATATCGGAGGTCTTTAACAGACCTCCGGCTCCCTTGAGCGATTTTAAGCCGGGTTCAAGGGAGATCCTTGCGAGCCTGCTCCTCCAGCGGCGGACATTACTGTCCGTCTCTGGAGGGGTGCCGGGTGCCCCCCGATGAGCGGCACCCGGTGCGGACCGCTCCCCCCCCGCTAGGTACGCTACTGGAGGCAGCGGACCCCGCGGCGGCGGCGGACCCCTCGGCGGCGCCCCCTGGAGTGTGGCGCCCTGTGCGGTCGCACAGGTCGCACACCCCAAAGGCTTTTGCCAAATTAAAGACACTGTTTGCATCTGCCCCAGCCCCAGGTGGACGCATAAGAAGTTGGAGCAGGGACTATACTGTCAAAGAGGAAGAGTTACGATGGACCACTACATCCTTGTGGGTATTTTTCTAAGAAATTAGGATGTAGGGAATCGAGAAATTCTGGCAATCATTCTTGCCCTTGAAGAAAGGAGACAGCTACTGGAAGGTTCACACAACCCCGTAACAATCCTTACGGACCACAAGAACCTACAATATATCAGCGAGGCCAAAAGACCTAATCCACGCCAGGCCCGTCGGGCTCTTCTTTTGTCCAGATTCAATTATATAATTTCATATCGTCCAGGATCGAAAAACTCGAACCAGACCTTCTTAGGGAGAAAACTATTGTCCCTACACACCATATTATCACAACCCTTACCACCCATGCATGGGTTTGTCTGGTGTTTGGGGTTAAAAGGCCACATTTGGGAAGTGCGCTTCCCCCCCCCCATTTTGGTCAGTCTGTGTCTATGCCCTGTATTTGAGCCTGGCCACTCCAATTTACCCCATCAAACCCATTAATTATTTTTTTTTAATTAGACACCCATTTGGTATTTGAAATGCTTTTACTTTAACTCTTTCCATGTCAAGATTTTTTGGAAGATACAGCGCTAATTTTAGCACTTGCTCATAATAATAAACTTTATATTTCTTATTTCTTTATTTTATTCCTTTTGGATTTGTTTTACATTTTGCTGGAACTGGATGGTTTCCCTGATGCATAATTATTTTTAAATGTTATCACGCTTTTTTCCCCCATATTTTGTGTATTATTTTTTAAATATTTTACTAATCACATTCAACCACTGACTTGCATGGTTGAATGCAGTACCTGTATTCAACCTGCAAGTAGAGCCAGAGTTCTCTAGAGGGTCTGGAGACCCTCTGGTGAACTTTTCCAACTTTGGGGTGAGTGTTTGGTGTTGCTGAATGCCTTGTGATCGAGGCATTTCAGCGACACCATTGAAGTTTAGGAGGCTTGCTTGACCATTCTATATTATTCTGTTGCTAATATTTGCCTGTTCCTAACGACGCTGATTTCTCCATTCCTGACCCGGCTTGTTTGACCATTATTATTGGGACTGTGTTCGTTACCGGTGCAATCACTGCATACTGGGTTCCTCACTTGAATGCCACGTTACACCCCACTACTCTGGAAACGACAAGATCCTCCTCTATTTGCCATCAGGATGGAAAATTGGACGAATGCAGACAAATGGAACAGCTTATTTGGAATACTAAGGAATAGTTTGAAAGATATACAAAAACTCGGCTTCATTGGCTAGAGTACATGTCATTCAAATAGACCCAAGTGTTAGCCTCCACTCCACTGATGTGATCTTTTTGTAGAGTCAGCCTATAGTCATAGGCAACTGAGACCCAGCCTTGTTTTGAAATAGTGAAGGGAAAACGTGTGGTAAGCCATTGTGTAATGCTTACAGATATGGTTCCATAGGACCATTGACCAATTACAAAAGCTTTGATTAACTTCTTAACCTTGCTGACTGACCAACAGACTTGGACTAAAACACCCATCTCCTCTGACCTCCAAAATTAAAAGTTGCACACCTCCCAAAGCATTTTGGAGGTCAGAGGAGAAGGGTATTTTAGTCCAAGTCTGTTCAAGAGCAAAGAAAGGGAGCAAAGAAAGGGAGAAAAAGAAGAAAGGGGGTTAAAAGGAAAAGAAGGGGTGAAGGAAATGGGAGTAAAGATAAAAAGAGAGAGAAATCAAGAGGGAGAGAGAAAAAGAAAGTGGAGGAGAAGATGGATAGAGAGAACACCAGAAAATACACACAAACAGAGGATGCTTACTTAAAAAACAAGTTATATACATTGACCAGAAGAAGTATTACTTTAGAAATATTAACAAGGAAGGTATGTGAATGCTGGAAACAAATTACCTCTATAGAATTCAGCAGTTTTTTCCAATTCTTCTAGTTTTTTCACCAAACCATCTGAAGAAAAAAAATTCTTATGAATTTTTTTTTTTTTTAAAAAGGCATTTCAAACATTTCTTCACTTTTACAGATATTTACATTATAAACAGCAAGTACATACTGGTAAAAATAGATGCTTGGATTTGCTTGGATTTGGAAACCTGTATAATTTTCTAACATATTCTAGGTTATTTTTTTTTTAACCTTAAACCTAACCCTAATTCCCAAACTACACAATATAAACTATAATTGTGATAACCCTGGATCAGGTGAACACTTTCTTGTTATTCTCTTTTTCTCTCCAGCTCACGATCACAACGAGCAAGAGAATGACAGAGAACAGAGTTAAAGGCATTGCTTTTGTCATCTGACCATATCCATGCATGAGCAGGGAATTTGCTGTAGACTGACTGCATAGGTCTTGTAGCGGTCAGCAATAGTTGTGCACCAGCGATCGGGCTGACGAGGGAGTAGTCATGGTTTGTAGGTCTTACAGAGTCATCTTCCCATGATGTTACTGGTACATAATTGGTCATGAAAGGGTTAAAAGGGCTGTGCAAAGAGCAGGAGGTCATTAATTCAGATTAAAAAAAGGAAATTTTGCCTAACGCGTTTTTACGTTATAATCAGAATGATATTTTGAATTAACCCCTTACTGACCTTTGCCAGTTCTGAACCGTCATTAAATTAAATAAGCTTAGAAAGCGATCAACGATCACTTTCCTCGCTTAAACAGCATTGCTGTAATGCCTCGATGTCGAGGCATTCAGTAACACCGAGATCGGCATCAGGGGCCATGTCTGGCCCCTCCCCAGGGCGTCAACATCCGCCATAGCTCCTAAACTTCAATGGTGTTGCTGGAACACCAAACACTTTGGTCATCCCAAGACGGCGGCCGCCCTGTAAAAAAAACAATGAAGTTGAAAAAGTCTCCAGACCCTCTAGAGAACTATGCAAGTCAATGGAGCCCTGCTTTCTAACCACAATGTGATTAGTAAAATATTCAAAAAATATATAAATAAAAATGGCAAAAAAATGCTAAAAAAAAAAACAACAGCAATGCGTACTGGGATAGGCACTACCGAGATAGGCACGACCATCAGAAGGCAATGGCTATGAGTTAGAGAGTCTCTTGAATAGGCACAGTTTTGGCATTAATTAGGGATTTCCCGCCAAGTTTTCAAAATGCCATTACGTCACTTCTTGCATGGCCATCTTGTGTGTGGCGATTTCGTAATCTCCCAATATAAGTCTATGTAGTACCTGCCGGCGCCACTAGGCGGTGTGAAGACGAACGAGTCCGGACTCCAGAGCAGGACCTGTCTCCCGGCTGTAGCTGCTGGGAACACAGCGTGGAGGAGGGAGGTGTCCCTCGTCGTGGCAGCGGCTGCTTCTGCTGTGCAGAGGCGGGGGGTCTCCCCCTTCTTCGCGGCAGCTGCTGTGTAGAGGCAGGGGGTCTCCCCCTTCTTCGCAGCGGCTGCTGTGTGGAGGCAGGGGGTCCTCCTCTCCCTCGTAGCGGCTGTGGTTGCCGTGCTGAGGTGGGGGGTCTCCCCCTTCTTCGCGGCGGCTGCGGGTAAATTGAATTAGCCGGCTTCAAAGATGTTCCAAAGACGAGATAGAGGCGGAATGACCAAATGACCACCTGAATTACGCATGTCCCAAAAGTAGCCTTTTACCAGCCAAACAATCGTGTGGGGTATCACCATACTCAGGAGACGTTGTTGAACACATATTGGGGTGTTGTTTGACAGTGACATATACCAGGACCTTTATATTTATAATTAAATTACAAGTCATGTGGGGAAAAATATATGGTTTGATGGGGATTTTTCAAAAATATATGGTTTGATGGGGATTAATTGAGTTAATTCAAAGATGTTCCAAAGAGGAGATGGAGGCAGAATGACCAGATTTGGAAAAAAAAGGTTTGGAAATCATAAAACGCTGCTTGTACTTATTGCCCAATAACTTACAAAAAACAGCAAAAAAAACATTAAAACATTGGGTATTTCTAAACTCAGGACAAATAGTAGAATCTATTTAGCTAGTTTTTTTACTTCCTTTTGTAGGTGAGTAAAAGATTTTTCAAAGAAAAGTCATAAAAGGTGTTTTTTTTTCAAATTTTCACCATGTTTTATAATTTTTTTTTATAGTAAATAAGATGATATGTGGGTACACTAAATGGGTGAGGAGAAAATTACAGCTGAACACAAGCACCGCAAGAGTGTTAAAACAGCCTTGGTCCCGCAGGGTACAAAAAGAAAAAATGAGCCCGGTCCTTAAGGGGTTAAAGAAGGTATTTTTCCCCTTTTGAGGCACAACTGAAAGTCGCTTCAACATAGGGTTTTGGCTTCTCCTGGATCATGAGTGAGGTTGAACTTGCTGGGACTTGTCGTGTCTCTTTTTAGCCTAAATTATTATATAACCCCTTGTAGTGCATTTTAATAATATGACTCCTGGGTCCGGTCACGACAGGGTTAATTAGTTAAGTATAGTCATATGTCTTGTGACTTAGGCATCAGGTTTCAACATGTACAGACCACTGTGCTGAATAGATAAGGAAACGCCCAGGCACATAAGAACAAAATGGCGAAGGACCTCTGTTTAGGGTGTCTGGACAGCATCATAAGATGGAGGGCTAGCCTTCGTCACAGAACAGAAGCCACCTAGAGATAACACCATGACGTAAAGACACTTGTCCCTGGAGGATTCTGTAAAGACCCCACAACGGCTATAAAAACCCACGGCCGCGACCACAATCTTTGGAACCTCACCTGCGGTGTTTGCAAGAACGTGCACGGACAGCCCAGGACGGATCCAGGGATCCTTGCGTCCGAGACATTTGGCTCTTCGAAAAGACCGTTCCCTGCTGAGTTGCGAGTTAATCAGCTAGAGTGATAACTACTTGGCTTGGTGATGTATTACTGTATTGACATTTGACACTATAGCATTAATTGCTGTGATATTGATTGATTGATTGCTTAACCCGTTTTAGACACACATATATACATACATATAAGTTTGCATTGACAACTATTTTCTATCTGCTGTAGTAAGAGTTCTATATTAAAGTTTTGCTTGATCAAATTGCTGTGTGTTGCGCTGTCATTCCGTATCCTCATTGATTGGGAAACACACCCCTATTTGGGGTGCGCCATGCCAATGTAATAATGACATATGCTTAGAATTTGTTATTATACCCCTGGCTTATATTTGTGCAGACTCTATTCATTTATATGCTCAATGATATTTGATGAGACAAAGCTGTATGGATTCAGTAGAGTATACACATAGAAAGATGGATGCTTCCACTCACGACCTGAACAGGGCCTCAGCTTTTGTAAGATATACACTGTAATTTGAATAAAGTACAGAAATCACCAGGGCCCAAACTCGTTTGTCTAGTACCACTAAACTTTAAAAAAAATATATCATTGGGAAATGAAAACGTAGAAGCAAAATAATAATGATGATCATCATCATAATCATAACGGTTGCATTGGTCCTGGTCATTACTGAGACACAAGCCCAAGCTCCCAGATGATCATGTTACAATTAGGCAGCTTTAGAAAGTGGGGTTTCTCAGATACATTGTTCTGCAAAAAAAAATCCATATGTAAATAAAAAGGGTAATAAAAGGGTAGATTCTTTCAAATAAGCTAAACATCATTTTAAATGCTTAGGGCATCTAAATATAACAAGGTAATGAGTTGTAGGATAGAAAACATTACCATTACACAAGATGGCTCTACTTAAACCAAGAGCATCTGCTGTGCCCGAGCTCATGTTCTCCACAAGTCTGTGCTTAACTTTCTTCAATACTATGTAAAGATATAAAGAATACAGTGAGATACAATTAATAATAAAATTGCGCAGAGAAAAGGCAGTAAACATTTAAAGAATAATGTCTGTGAAATTCTAACAAACAAAAATGATCTTACCAATATCCAGAGACTTTCCCTGCTTAGGATCCGCTTGTAATTTGTTGTAATTAATGGTTACTTCCCCCTAGTAAGATAAAAATATTGAATATGATTTTTGTTTTCTTTTGGATGTTATTTTACAAACTCACCTGCATCTCCCTCCTTCATTACACGGTAGGGTGCGCTTGGGTCAAAAAAAGCTTCGGCAAGGACATTTGTTGGTCCATTACCCACATAATTACCCACGTACTGGGTGCTTCCATAGTGATCTCTCTCATTATGATCCACTTGAAAAGGCCAGTTATAGTCCACTCTCCTTTATTAACCATTCTCTAAATATCCTCATCGAATATCTTGGCGAGAGGTTAAGGCTTAAGCCATGTGATGTTAATTTTAAAATAAGAATGGAGTTTTCCAGTCTTCTTAGACAGGTGTTGGATGGGTTCTCTTCTGCAGGGTATTCTTTTAATCCCTTAACCACTATGGATATCAGCTTAATACAAAGGTATCCGCTTAATATAAAGCTAAGCTTAAAAAGGCAAAACACATCAGAAATGAGTGATTAAACATTTCTAGATATAAAAGTGAAAGAAGAAGAAGTAAACAAGGAATGATTAAAAGTGATAAGTGGAGCAGATCTAAAGTGAAAAATTTAAATCCAAGAAATACATATTGGGAAGTGTATTTTATTTTAAACGCTCAGACAAAAAACAAAACAATGAAAAGGAACCAAAACAAAATGCTTATAGTGTAGTAGTTATTGTAAATAAAATATATTTATAAGTAAAAACCAGCAGGATGGCCTCTTACTCAAATTTGTAGGCATAGGCGTTTAAAAAAAGCGCTAACTGAAAATGAAAAAAATCCCCCTGGGAGACCTATTGTCTCTAGGATGGATCCGATTACCTCTAGTTTGTCAGAATACATAAATCAACTACTACAACCAGTAGTTATTAAACATAAATCTTATTTAAAATTTACAGGGTAATATTGCGGGCCTTGGAATAAATTGAATGGCAATCCAATTATTTGTTAGTCACTAGTGATGTGAGCAATTTATACACCATTATAGAACATGAAAAAGGGTGCACTTCAGTGAGATCTATGTTGAATCAAGACAATTCTCTATTGATAGAACAGGTTGACTATATAATTGAAGGAATTACTTAATTATTTTTGGTTTCAGGAGGAGTTTTTTCTTTAAAAAAGAAGAGGTACCACCATGGGCACAACGTTTGCTCCTAGTTATGCCAATTTATTTATGGCAAAATTTTTATTCTAACCACGAAAGTCAAACCTGGTATCATATTGGTTTATATATATATTTACACGACCTGTTCATTATATGGAAGGGTTCCAGAGACATTTTAGAAGCATTTTTTGCCAACTTAAATAATAAATGGGGCATAAAATTAATGACAAATATAAGTAATTTTGGGGTTGATTTTTTGGAACAAAATATTTATATAGATGAAAGTAAAATTAAGACAGACTTATTTATTTATTTATTTTTTAAAGTAGGCACACGTAGCTATATTATACAAGAAACAAAAACTGTCTGTGCTTCTTACCCTAATAAAGTTGGCAACAAATATATAAACTAGGGCTGCAACTAACGATTATTTTAATAATCGATTAATCGGCCGATTATTTTTTCGATTAATCGATTAATCGGATAAAAAAAAACAATATGCAAATTTTTCGTTTATTTAAAAGAATTTAATGAACTGGATGTTAAAAAACAACTTAAAATTTACATTAACATTCTTATTTTGTTATGATGTAATAAAAAACAATATTTTCAAAGTACAAGAACCCAAACACAATATTTATGAAACAAAATAACCCCAAACATTCTGAAAAGAGGTGGACTATTACTGTTCAAGAAACTTTGCCCCAGCACTTTGCACTTTGCACCCAGCACTTTGCACCCAGCACTTTGCACCCAGCACTTTGCACCCAGCACTTTGCACCCAGCCCTGGCACTTTGCACCCAGCACTTTGCACCCAGCACTTTGCCCCAGCCCTGGCACTTTGCATCCAGCACTTTGCACCCAGCATTCAGCACTTTGCACCAGCACTTTGCACTTTGCACCCAGCCCTGGCACTTTGCACCCAGCACTTTGCACCCAGCCCTGGCACTTTGCACCCAGCACTGGCACTTTGCACCCAGCACTTTGCACTGTGCCCCTGCACCCAGTCTCTAACTCTGCCCTGCACCCAGCCCTGCCCCCACATTCTGCCCTGCCCCCACACTCACACTCTGCCCTGCACCCACTCTGCCCTGCACCCACACTCACACCCTGCCCTGCATCCCCACCCCCACTCTGCCCTGCACCCAGTCTCCCACTCTGCTCTGCACCCACACTCACACCCTGCATCCCCACCCCCACTCTGCCCTGCACCCAGTCTCCTGCCCTGCACCCCCCACCCCCACTCTGCCCTGCACCCCCACCCCCACTCTGCCCTGCACCCCCACCCTGCCCTGCACCCACACTCACGAACCGCTCTGTGCGAATGGAGCCACTCGCACAGAGCGAACCGCTCTGTGCGAATGGAGCCACTCGCACAGAGCGAACCGCTCTGTGCGAATGGAGCCACTCGCACAGAGCGAACCGCTCTGTGCGAATGGAGCCACTCGCACAGAGCGAACCGCTCTGTGCGAATGGAGCCACTCGCACAGAGCGAACCGCTCTGTGCGAATGGAGCCACTCGCACAGAGCGAACCGCTCTGTGCGAGTGGAGCCACTCGCACAGAGCGAACCGCTCTGTGCGAGTGGCTCCATTCGCACAGAGCGATTCGCTCTGTGCGAGTGGCTCTGTGCGATCCGTGCACATAGACATGAAGAATACTTACCTCCGGAACGCGTCACATCCGTCACGTAGCTAAAAGAAGGCGGAGACTGCAGAGCGTGTAGCAGAAGCGGGGAACGCTCGCGGAGGTAAGTAAAAGGAGCCGAGTGCTCCAACAACGAATTGATCACTCGATTAATCGATAACGGAAATCGTTATCGATGATTTCCGTTATCGATTATTATCGATTTTATCGATTCGTTGTTTCAGCTCTAATATAAACATAATATAAATGAGAGGTTTTGGTTATATGAATTGGCCAAAGCATAATTAAGCTCACCCGCCACGTCAAGGCACACTCTCAATAGGGTGAGAACCTACTCTCACCTCCTACATAGTGGTCACACAAAGCAGTTTATACTGCTACCAAAACCTTATTAATGTGTTGGGGGAGGTGCAATTAAACCTCCTCCCCATTAACCCCTGGACAGCAAGCTGCAACCAGACTGATGAGGAGCCAACAACCTCAAATATGTGCAAACAGGGAAAAGAAAAAGTGTCGGTGCGCTAAGCTAGTCTCAGGCTCAAATAATACAAATGTGTAATACGAGGCCTACCAAACAGGTGTAAGCATGCTGCAAGAAACAGTGTATTGGCTGTACAATGTATACAAGAAACAAAAACTGTCTGCGCTTCTTACCCTAATAAAGTTGGCAACAAATATATAAACATAATATAAATGAGAGGTAGGCCTCGTATTACACATTTGTATTATTTGAGCCTGAGACTAGCTTAGCGCACCGACACTTTTTCTTTTCCCGAGAGGGTTAGAATTTTTGGGTATCCAATAGAAAATAAAATCATGGCGAGGGGGAAAATTTGATAAAAAAGATAAACCTTTTTTTTGTGTGTAGCCGTGATAGACGCAGAGGAGATAGAGGGGGATGCCAAGCAGTCGCTCAGGAATAAGTGTTCAGCAGCCTCTGTCTTGGCCTCTGACGTCATATTCCGGCACTCAGCAGTGAAGTAGCATGCACCGCGGCAGAGCAGTGAGACAGAGGCCTTGCACACCCACTGCAGGACTTCTGCAAGGTAAGTAAACTACAAAGGGGGGAGAGGGGGTACATAGTGAGGAGGGGGTAGATAGTGAGAAGGGAGGGAGATGGGGTAGATAGTGAGGAGGGGGGTAGATAGTAAGGAGGGGTACATAGTAAGGAGGGGGTAGATAGCAAGGAGGGGGAGAGAGGGGGTAGATAGTGAGATGGGGTAGACAGTGAGAATGGAGGGAGAGGGGATAGATAGTGAGAGGGGGTAGATCATTTGCGTGAAAGAATAAATGATTGTGTGAATGAAAGTGTGAATTAGTGAGTGACTGTAAAAGTGTGTGTGTATCATAGCCTTGGGGACCAAGATGGCACAGGCAGGGTGGTTATGGGACAAAGATAGCACAGGTAGCGTGTTTATGGGACAAAGATGGCACAGGGTGGGCTGTTTGGGGACAAAGATGTTGTACGCTGGGCTGTTTGGGGACAATGTTGACTCCTGCTGGGATGTTTGGGCACAAAGATGGCATGTCCTATGTGTAATTTGAGTGCTGGTCAGGTTCTTTGTGGTCAGTGTGGATACCAATGCTGGCCTTTGGGGTGTGAAACCTGTGATCTATGATTGTAATTTAGGGGGTTTATCTAAACTTTTAATTGAGCTATACCTGTAAAGCTGTGTTTTTTGTGTTACTCTGTTGATCTATGTCTGCTATGCTATGTTTCCATGCATTATTAATATACTTGCAAATACAGGGTTTG